>NC_092501.1:68929992-70129992 GCF_047511675.1 Marmota flaviventris
AAAACAAACAAACAAACAAAAAGCATCACCGTACAAGAACCCAGGTCTTTCCTCCCAAAGTCTAGTTTAGTTTCTCTTTCATCAGAACACATTAAGGGGTACTTGGCCATTTGCCCCGTAGTGTGAATGGGTTCATTGATCTTATTGGGTTGTTTTCAGTGTGGCATCTTAATACTTGTGTTCCAAGCGTAATGATCAGATCAGGGTAATTGGCATATATGTCACTCACACATGCATCACTCCTTTGTATTGGGAACGTTCAAAACCCTATCAAGTTTCCCCCTTCCAGTACTGAGGATTGCATCCAGGGCCTTGTACATACTCAGCAATTATTCTACCACTGAGATACACCCCCAATCAGGTATTTTGAAATATTTAATATTGTTGTCAATCACAGCTATCCTACCATGCTGTGGAATACTAATAGTAAGTCATTTCTCTTATCCAAGGGCACCCCCCATACCTATTAACCATCCTCTTGCCATGTCCCCTCCCCTACACCCATTCCGGGCTCTGGTAACCACTATTCTCTGTATTCTATCAATTTTATTTTATTTTAATTATTAAATTTTTTTTAATATATGACAGCACAATTCACTACTATTCATATTATACGTACGGAGCACAGTTTCACATCTCTGGTGGTAGATAAAGTATATTCACACCAACTCATGTTTTCATACGTGTACTTTGGGTAACGATGGCCATCACATTCCACCATCATTTCTAACCCCCTGCCCCCTCCCTTCCCTTCTCACTCCTCTCTCCCCTATCTAGAGTTCATCTCTTCCTCCCATGCTCCCCATCCCAGAGAAAACTCTTGGCATTCGTTTGTTTGGGATGGGCTGACTTCACTTAGCACCATCTCCTCCATCTCGGTCCATTTACCTGCAAAAGCCATGACGGTATTCTCTTTTTATTGCTGAGTAACATTCCCTTGTGTATATAAACAGACTGGTAGACCAATGGTACAGAATAGAGGTCACGGAGACTAACCCACTAAATTACCATTATCTTCTATCAGACAAAGGTGCCCAAAACATACTTTGGAGAAAAGATAGCCGCTTCAACAAACGGTGCTGGGAAAACTGGAAATCCATAGGCAACAAAATGAAATTAAAACCCCAGTCTCTCACCATGCACAAAACTCAATCCAGAGTGGAACTAGGACCTAGGAATTAAACCAGAGACCTTGGGTCTAACAGAAGAAAAAGTAGGCCCTAATCTTCATCATGTGAGATTAGGCCCCAAATTCCTTAAAAGACTGCTATAGTGCAAGAAATAAAATCAAGAATCAATAAATCAGATGGATTCCAACTAAAAAGCTTCTTTGCAGCAAAAGAAACAATAAGTGAGGTGAACAGAGAGCCTACAGAATAGGAGAAAATTTTTACCACACACAAATCAGATAGAGCACTCATCTATATAAATATGTGTGTGTGTGTATATATATATATATATATATATATATATATATAAATGTATATAAAGGACTCAGAACTCTTAATACCGAAAAAACAAATAACCCAGTGAATAAAGGGGCCAAAGAACTGAACAGACGTTTCTCAGAAAACGATATACAATCAATCCACAAATATATGAAAAAATGTTCAGCATCTCTGGCAATTAGAGAAATGCAAATAAAAAAATCACTCTAAGATTTCATCTCACTCCAGTAAAAATGGCAGCTGTTAAGGATACAAACCACAATAAGTTTTCACAAGGAAGTGGGGGGGAAACGCACCTTCACGCATTGCTGGTGGGACTGAAAATTGGTGCAGCCAACATGGAAAGCAGTATGGAGATTCCTTGGAAAACTCATAATGGAACCACCATTGGATCCAGGTATCCCACTCCTCGGTTTATACCCAAAGGACTCAGAAGTAGCATACTACAACGATGCAGCTACATCAATGTTTACAGCAGCACAATTCACAATAGCTAAATTGTGGAACCAACCTAGATATACCCTTCATTAGATGAATGGATGAAGAAAATGTGGCATATATACACAATGGAATATCACTCAGCATTAAAGGAGAAGAAAAAATCATGGCATTTGCAAGTAAATGGATGAAGTTGGAGAATAAAATGCTGAGTGAAGTAAGCCGACCCTAAAAATCCAAATGCCGAATGTATTGTCTGATACAGGGATGATGATTTATAATGGGGACGGGGTGGGGGGAGCATGGGAAAAATACATGACCTTTCGCTAGGGAAAAGGGGAGAGAGGAGAAGGGAGGTTTTATGCTCGAATTCTGGACCCCCAAAAGGTCACCAGAGACCAAGATCCATGTAAGCAGCAAAGAGGTGTCTATTGCGAGCTAGCTGGGTCCTCTGCGTGCACACAGCAACTGGTGACGCTGAGAGGCCCCGAGCCCAGGGTTTGCAGCAGTTTTATACATTCTTTGGAGAAGGCAGGGACCCCCACAAACATCATAGCATCTCTTGGCAAATCATCACACATTGCGGGAAAATCAAAGAACAACTCTAAAACATGATTAGCACATTCACTGGCGGGAACAAGTTGGGTAGTGATGATTGGTTACTACAAGAGGGGGATTCATTTGAACTGATTGGTTTACGCCAAGAGGGGTGTTCTTGATGAACTACATGGTTTCCCAACACCATAAACTACTGGGAGGGTCATCTGGCATCCCAGGTATTTCCCTGTCTCATGCTGATTGGTGGCTGCTAGCGGGTTGCTATGGGTCCCCACCTAGCCTGACTGAGTCAGGGACACCTGGCCCAGCAGATCTCTCCTGTTATTTGTAGATAAACCACTTAGAAGGGTGGGAATGTGCCCAGGAGTGCTCTGTGGGTCTTTCCAAGGACAAAGGTCATGTCCCTTCCTTGGGCGGGCTTTGCTCTGAGGTAGAAGCTGGTTTTTCAGAGGGGCATGGAGGTAGGAAAGATGGTGGAAAGAGAACATCCTTACCCTAAGTGCATGTATGAAAACACAAATGGTGTGACTCTACTTTGCATACAACCAGAGACATGAAAAATGGTGCTCTATTTGTGTAATATGAATTGAATTGCATCCTGCTGTCATATATAACAAGTCAGAATAGATAAAAATTTAAAAATGCATCATAAAGTAAGCGAAATATAGAAAAAATTATGACACATTTTATAACGGAATATTGTGTGACTGCTAAGAAGAATGAGAAAAACTATATGTCCACTGAGGTAAGACAATCTCTAAGATATCAGGTGACAAGAACCAAGGGCAGAAGGGTGTACACAGTGCTATTAATTGAAAATGAGGGGATGTATGTATGCAGAGATGTACTTATAGACGCAATATAGATGCAATGAACATTTCTGGAACTGGTACCATCGTTATGGCTTCTGTGAAAGTGAGGAAGTGATGGAAGGAGACCTTTTTTTTTTTTTTTTTTTTTTTTTCTTAACCTTATATGCATCCCGTTTAAATATTTATCATGTACACTTATAACATTAAAACGTAAGGATGAAAAGCAGTAAAACCAAAACAGAGAAGCGCATTTGAATCAGGCTTTACAAGAAAAATAGCATAGATCTCTTTTTGGCTCATGCTTCCAGTCCAGCTAGGTCCAGAGATGCAGGAAGCTCCTTGATGGAGTAAGCCACTGAGCAGATGACTCGCCTGAAAGTGGCTGTGTTTTGCAAATACTTATCTGCCAGCACTGCTTTTTTGCAAGGGAGTCCTTGGGCTGGTTCTGAGCCTCTAACTGGACCTTCAGGACAGACACAGGCAGGATCTGGGCAGTGTCATGGAAGCAAGGGGCATAGGAGGAGTCATGAATGTGGATACCGCCCAGAGCCAGGGACCTCGCTAGATATGGAGGCAAGCTAGGCAGAAAGCGGGTGGCAGGAAGCTCTGAAAAAATTAGTTGAGGTAGGCGCAGTGTTCTAAGTGATTTTTCCTCTGGTGTTTGGAGACATGTTAAAGTGCCTTAGAAAAGTCTACTCATTTGAAAGAGGACATCCTTGTTCCAGTTTTTAGAGGGAATGCTTTCAATTTTTCTCTGTTTAGGATGGTGCTGACCTTGGGGTTTGCATAGATAGCTTCCATGAGGTTGAGGTGTGTTCCTTCTATTCCTAGTTTTTCTAGTGTTTTGAACATGAAGGGTGCTGTATTTGTCAAATGCTTTTTCTGCCTCTATTGAGATGATCATATTATTCTTGTTTTTAAGTATATTGATGTGATGAATTATGTTTATTGATTTCTGTATGTGAACCCCACTTGATTTGTGGCACACTATCTTTTTAATATGTTTTTGTATGCTATTTTCCGGAATTGTATTGAGAATTTTCGTATCGATGTTCATCGTGGATATTGGTATGAAGTTTTCTTTCCTTGATGTGTGCTTGTGTGGTTTCGGCGTCAGGGTGATATCAGCTTCACAGAATGAGATTGCAAGGGTTCTCTCCTTTTCATATTCCACGAAACGTTTTGAGCAGTATTGGTGTTAATTCTCCTTGGAAGGTCTCATAGAACTCGGCTGAGAATCGATCTGGTCCTGGACTTTCCTTGATTGGTAGACCTTAGGTATTCCCACCACAAAAATCTAACAAAGAAAAGAAAATGTTAACTATTCTGAAGTGATAGATATGTTAGATGATTTGAGCTATCATTTCACAGCATTTACATATAGCAAAATATCATGTTATGCAACTTAAGTGTAACTGACCACATGTATTTTGTCAATAAATTTTGTCCAAAAAAAAAAGGGCAGTGACTATGGATTTCTTTCTTGAATGAGTAGAATTGTCTTTTTTAAAAAAAATCGTTAAAATCTGTTTTAATTAGTTATACATGACAGTAGGATGCATTTTGATATATCATAAATAAATAGGGTATAATTTCTCATTTTTCTTCTTGTACACATTGTCAGATCACATCGGTCATACAGTCATATGTGTATGTGAGGTAATAATGTCTGTTTCATTCTACTATTCTTCCTATCTCCATATCCCTCCCCTCCCTTCACTCTCTTCTACCTAATCTAAAGTAACTTTATTCTTCCCTAGCACCTTGGCCCTGATTGTGAATTAACATCCATATCAGAGAAGGCATTTGGCCTTTGGTTCTAAGGGATTTGGCTTATTTCACTTATCATGATATTCTCCAACTCCGTCCATTTACCCGGAAATACCATAATTCCCTTCTTCTTTAAAACTGAGTGATATTCCATCAAATATTACATACCACATTTTCTTTATCCAACCTAGGTTGGTTCCATAGTTTAGCTATGGTGAATTGAGCTTCTATAAATAAACCTTGGGCCTCCCAGGAATATCATAAGGCTGGTCTATTGCCCCCAGGGTTAGCATTTACCAAGAACTGGATACACAATGGGGATGAGTCATCTCATAGCTGGTCTTAACAAGACAGGGCCATACACAATGGGGGTGAGTCATCACTGGTGTTGCAAGAAGGCAGCTTAACCAGCTTTTCCAGGTTCGCACAAGAGCGTGGAGAATTTCCTTGGGGGGAGGGGTGACAATATGGCATAGGCCGCTCCCCTTCCCGACTTTTTCTACCGCGTGATCCAGGACAGGAGCACTTGGTGTGGGACCCAGAGGACCAGGCCAGGCATCAAAAGGGTCCAGGAGGCCATTGTCAGAGTGAGGCTTTAAGCCTTTCTCCTCCTGGGCAGTGAGAGGACTGACTCGCTGTGACCCAAGTCGCTCCTCAACAATGGCTTCCCAATACTGGTCCTCATACTTAGTGTGAGATTGCCCCATCTTTTCGGGGAGACCCCTACCTCGAAACCCTATTGGCTTGGCTAGGCGATACTCTCACTTTTGGTGAACCGACTTCTTAATGCCCCACGTTGGGTGCCAGATGTGTGTGTGGGGGGGTTAGCCCCACCCCACCCCACCCGCTTCCCTCCTGACCTGCGGGAGAGATTGGGAGAGCACGCCCCGACCATGAGGAACCAAGAAAGGAAGGGCCCACTGACGACCCCCCCCCCCCAGCACCCAGCCCTTCCCCAAGGGAGGACAATCAGACAAGCCAGGGAGACCAGTCAAAGCAGGATCTCAGTTTATTGAGAAAACACACACACAGCTAATACAAGGCACAGGAGCCAATCAGGATAATGGTCAGCAAGGTGGGGAGAGTTCACGTGTTCACCCATCTCAGGGGCCCTAATGGGAGACCCGAGCTGTCCAGAGGGTGGAAGGGTTCTGAGCCTGTCCTAGAGGTCATCTGGTTTTTTCTCACAACCCAGGCAACGCCCTCTGGCCGGTCCCCAGGCGCTTTCTTAGCCACAGGTGGCCCCAGGACCCGGAAGCGGGCAGCAAGTTCGGTTTCCTCCTTTCTGATGCAACATGCCCCACATGTTATATAGTGCCCTAAGTCTGTGTTTCCTTTTTCTTGCCATCATTGTCAGAAATTCAGGGAGGTCGATTTTACCATTACCACCAGCAGCTACTCCCTTAATCGCGTCCTGAAAGTCCTGAAACTCGACTTCTGTGGGATTCCACCCAAGAGACCATGTCATTACACTTCCCGATTCCTTTGTTAGTATAGTACAGTTCCATCCCCTTTCCAGTCAAATAGTGGGAAAGCTTCTTTGAATTCTGCAATCTGCCCTTCAGTCAGTTGGTCAGCCACGCTGCAAGCCTTACCAGTTTCTGAGACTCAACCACATAACCACTGGGCTCATTCGCTCCACTCAGATCCCATCACATTTCTAAAGTGTCACATAGCATGAATGGAATTTTAAACGTCTGAAGATATCAAACACGTGTACATTTATTTTGGTTTAATAATAAGTTGTATTTATTTTGTTTCCCTTTTACTTTATTTTTAATCATATATATATATATATTTTTTTTTTTATTCAATTGGCACATAGTAATTGTACAGACTCATGGGGCACAGTGTGGCGTCTTTTTTTGTTTTAGTTTCCCGCTCCCCCACCCACCCTGTCTTAAGATGAGGAAGGCTTGAATTTTAGGCATTCATTGAAAGCTTGTGCATGCCATGTCAATGGATTAGACCCGTTAGCCGGCACACCAACTTCCCACACAAAGCCGTCCACTGAACCAAGAGGCCCAGCAGTCTCTGGAGAAGCTGCAGCCTGACCGTCTTCTCCACCATCGCCCAGGAAGGATGAGACTCACAAACCCATGCTTGGGCCGGTGCTTTCCTCTTCTTCATCTTTTATTCCCATGAGTCCCAGGCCAGAGAGAGATCCATGAGGGCTAGCGGTTCCTGGCAGGAGGATGACACAAAGGGTACCCGGGCTCAGGCTTCGGTAGAGCCTTCCAATCTTGCGGCTCCAACGCCGGGCTGCACTCTTTGCGTTTTCCGCCTTTAAGTTCTGCAGGGTCTCCCGCTCTGAGGGAGGAGGTCTAACTGTCAGTCCTGCGGGCCTTCTTGATTCAGGTGGTGAGCTCCTAAGCCACGCGTGGAGGTGCCTGGGCGTTAGGGCCTGCCTGCCTTTCAGCTTCCAGTCCTTGCCTGTGAGGACATGGAGGGCCCTCTGGGCATTGCCAAAAGTTTTGAATTGCAGGAAACAGTATTTTTCCTGTCTTCCGCTTTTAGCATCTGGAGGCACCATCACAGCTTCCAGGCCACCAAAGAGGTTCGGTAGTTCCTGAGAATGTCCTAAGAAATCTTTACTAACTCCAGACAGATAAATAGTGGCTCGGTTCTCAGAATCTCGTTCCAGCTCCTTAACAAGTGTGTCACAATCCAGAGTGAGTTCTGTCACAGGTCTCTGTACCTTTATGTACACACCTTCCACCAGAACGCCATTCAAGGACTCGATGGCCAGCTGGGCAGCTTCCAGGACTTCATACTCTATAGAGAGATGAGGCTGATGCGTTTCCAGAACAGCAGTCATTGCACGAACTGGGCCAAAGCTCCTAAACAGCCTCTTCAGAGCACTTAGTTTACAATCTTTGCTCAAGGGCCCAGCATAGATAGTTGACATCTCTGTCCACTTGATCCGCATCCTTTTGTTCACTTCCTCAGTGAGGAGAGGTGAAAAGGGCTCAAAAGAGAACCGAATAATGCTGAAGGGGTACAGGCGGACTTGCCTTCGGGCCTGCTCAAAGACCTCTCTGTTGGAAAGGCACTTAATAGTTTCACAATCTTCAGGAGAAGGCAGTTCAATATCATCTGTCTCTCGGGTTACAAAAAGGAGCTTCTGATGCGCCGAATCGAAACAAGTTAAAGCACCTCTGTAGGGGTACTGGAACTTTTCTCTGACATTTCTTGGGTCTTGGGCTCTCCATAGCACCTCCAGATTGAGTTCTGCAATCTTCCTTGGGCCATACTTGAGGAAATATTGAGCCAATTCAAGGGTCGCGGTGGCGTCCTCTGTGGGATCATGACCGTCCCTTTCCGAACGTTGAATGTCCCTGCCCAAAATAGCTTTGGCTAAGAACTTTAGCTTGAATCTTCTGCCCCGCTCCCTGGCGTAAAGCAATGAGGTGTCGATAACATACGGATGGATCATGTTCAGTGCTCGGAGATCGACGTCTAAGGAATGACCTACCAACACCGCATCAGGAGGAAGCAGTGCTTTCAACCGCCTCTGAACGTCTTTCAGTTTCGTCGTCACCGGCTTAAGCATCTCCTCCGTGATCCCTGAATAGCAGGTGGCGTAGTCTACAATCTCCTCATCGGGTTTCACCAACTCATCCATAAGACAGGAGCCCCCTTCGGCAACCAGTGAGATGCGTGTTAGTTCTCTCCCCTTGGACGTGATGCACATTTCTCCGTCCAGCCCAAAGAGAGGGCTGTTCTCTGTGACAGACGCATTACATCCGGTCGTTACAAAGTCCTCACAGTCGGGAGAACCTTGTAACGGAAAGTCAAATGTTCTCATCTCCTCCTCTGTCAGAAGGCATCGCAGCACGCCCACCTTCTGAGAGCCATACTTCTGAATGACGGGGTCATTCTGCAGGTCGACCTCGGGCTTTGTACTGGCGGACGGTAAAGATCCTCCCATGGTCTTAGGCAGATATCCAGCCCTTTGATTTGGTAGCCCGATAACATCAGCTAGAAAAGTAGATGATGGAGGAGGCAAGCGGAATTTGTGTCTGAAGGCTTTTCGGAGAAATCCAAACTCCAAATAGAACCTGTAGAAGTGGAGTTGACTCATCCCTTGAAGGATGACAACCACTGTTCTGCTCAGGTGCTTTCCATAAAGAAGCTGGCACCACCTGGGTCTCTCAATAACCGGTTGAGCCAGAACTGCATACTTGAGCAGCTCACATAGCTGCTCGTGGGTTATTTCACAGTTTTCAGCCATTACGATGCCAGACAACCGGGCTCTCTTGGGCTCGGGCTGCCTGTCCACGAGATCCGAACCGGGGGGTATCCTTACCTCGGGCGTCCCCATCAGCCAGTCGGGGACCCGTCTCCTCTGGCTGTTCAGCCTCCCGGTCTTCTCCTTCTCTGGCTCCATGATCCTGTACTAGAGTCCTTGTTGCGGAACGCTGTCCTTGGTGTAGAAAGCTGTCCCTGGCGTAGAAAGCTGTCCTTGCCTTGATGCCAATCCAGCAAGAGAAAACGGTCTTGAGAAGGAAAAAGGGTGGTTTCTTGCTTGGCTAGCAAAGGAGAAACAATGATTCTCACGTCAGCAGGAGTAGGGGGTTTTTATACAGGGGGTTTTCATAGGCGATTCAGAGAAAGTGAGATTAGGGTGGAGAGAGCAGGTAGGAAAAGATTAGGGAAAAGAGCCCAGAGGAGGAGATCAGGGAGGGGGAAAAGAACGGGGAGGAGAAGTTTAGGGAAAAGAAAATCAGAAGATCAGGGAGGAGAAGGGTAGGGGAAAGAAAACCAGGAGGAGAAGGTTAGGGCAAAGAAGATCAGGGAGGAGAAGGTTGGGGAAAAGAGAAACAAACATGTAAGTTTCAAAGCGACAAGGGATGTAGTCAAAGCATCCAGTGAACCCCTGTTGCAACTTCAGTAAAATCTCCCCTTTGTATTCCAGCGTATTGCCTCTGGGGGACCTTTACAGTGGATTACCTTCCAGTAGTTTCATTACCCAGATTCGTTAAGTTCCAGGGGACAGGACCGTGCCCTGTGTTTCATATTTTCTCAGAATTGTGCTGTATAAGTAGCAAAGACTTGAAAAGGGGGGGAAAAAAAAGTGTAAAGACAAAAATAGCTAAAGGTCTTCAGTGTTTCTGTACCCCTACAATCATGAGTTCCCCAACATTACTGTAAAATACAGGGAGCAGATAAAATTAAGCTAAGTTTGCTAATATGTGCTTGAGGCCTATGTAGGTAAAATGACTACTAAAATAAAAAAGAGGATGACAGCCCAGCGGCTCTGGAGACTGAGACAGGAGGATCGTGAGTTCAAAGCCTGCCTCAGCAACTTAGAGAGGCACTAAGCAACTCTGTGAGACCCTGTCTCAAAATAAAATATATATATATATAAAATACAAAATATGGCTGGGGATGTGACTTAGTGGTTGAGTGCCCCTGTGTTCAATTCGGTGTACAAAAAAACAAAACAAACAAACAAACAAAAAGCATCACCGTACAAGAACCCAGGTCTTTCCTCCCAAAGTCTAGTTTAGTTTCTCTTTCATCAGAACACATTAAGGGGTACTTGGCCATTTGCCCCGTAGTGTGAATGGGTTCATTGATCTTATTGGGTTGTTTTCAGTGTGGCATCTTAATACTTGTGTTCCAAGCGTAATGATCAGATCAGGGTAATTGGCATATATGTCACTCACACATGCATCACTCCTTTGTATTGGGAACGTTCAAAACCCTATCAAGTTTCCCCCTTCCAGTACTGAGGATTGCATCCAGGGCCTTGTACATACTCAGCAATTATTCTACCACTGAGATACACCCCCAATCAGGTATTTTGAAATATTTAATATTGTTGTCAATCACAGCTATCCTACCATGCTGTGGAATACTAATAGTAAGTCATTTCTCTTATCCAAGGGCACCCCCCATACCTATTAACCATCCTCTTGCCATGTCCCCTCCCCTACACCCATTCCGGGCTCTGGTAACCACTATTCTCTGTATTCTATCAATTTTATTTTATTTTAATTATTAAATTTTTTTTAATATATGACAGCACAATTCACTACTATTCATATTATACGTACGGAGCACAGTTTCACATCTCTGGTGGTAGATAAAGTATATTCACACCAACTCATGTTTTCATACGTGTACTTTGGGTAACGATGGCCATCACATTCCACCATCATTTCTAACCCCCTGCCCCCTCCCTTCCCTTCTCACTCCTCTCTCCCCTATCTAGAGTTCATCTCTTCCTCCCATGCTCCCCATCCCAGAGAAAACTCTTGGCATTCGTTTGTTTGGGATGGGCTGACTTCACTTAGCACCATCTCCTCCATCTCGGTCCATTTACCTGCAAAAGCCATGACGGTATTCTCTTTTTATTGCTGAGTAACATTCCCTTGTGTATATAAACAGACTGGTAGACCAATGGTACAGAATAGAGGTCACGGAGACTAACCCACTAAATTACCATTATCTTCTATCAGACAAAGGTGCCCAAAACATACTTTGGAGAAAAGATAGCCGCTTCAACAAACGGTGCTGGGAAAACTGGAAATCCATAGGCAACAAAATGAAATTAAAACCCCAGTCTCTCACCATGCACAAAACTCAATCCAGAGTGGAACTAGGACCTAGGAATTAAACCAGAGACCTTGGGTCTAACAGAAGAAAAAGTAGGCCCTAATCTTCATCATGTGAGATTAGGCCCCAAATTCCTTAAAAGACTGCTATAGTGCAAGAAATAAAATCAAGAATCAATAAATCAGATGGATTCCAACTAAAAAGCTTCTTTGCAGCAAAAGAAACAATAAGTGAGGTGAACAGAGAGCCTACAGAATAGGAGAAAATTTTTACCACACACAAATCAGATAGAGCACTCATCTATATAAATATGTGTGTGTGTGTATATATATATATATATATATATATATATATATAAATGTATATAAAGGACTCAGAACTCTTAATACCGAAAAAACAAATAACCCAGTGAATAAAGGGGCCAAAGAACTGAACAGACGTTTCTCAGAAAACGATATACAATCAATCCACAAATATATGAAAAAATGTTCAGCATCTCTGGCAATTAGAGAAATGCAAATAAAAAAATCACTCTAAGATTTCATCTCACTCCAGTAAAAATGGCAGCTGTTAAGGATACAAACCACAATAAGTTTTCACAAGGAAGTGGGGGGGAAACGCACCTTCACGCATTGCTGGTGGGACTGAAAATTGGTGCAGCCAACATGGAAAGCAGTATGGAGATTCCTTGGAAAACTCATAATGGAACCACCATTGGATCCAGGTATCCCACTCCTCGGTTTATACCCAAAGGACTCAGAAGTAGCATACTACAACGATGCAGCTACATCAATGTTTACAGCAGCACAATTCACAATAGCTAAATTGTGGAACCAACCTAGATATACCCTTCATTAGATGAATGGATGAAGAAAATGTGGCATATATACACAATGGAATATCACTCAGCATTAAAGGAGAAGAAAAAATCATGGCATTTGCAAGTAAATGGATGAAGTTGGAGAATAAAATGCTGAGTGAAGTAAGCCGACCCTAAAAATCCAAATGCCGAATGTATTGTCTGATACAGGGATGATGATTTATAATGGGGACGGGGTGGGGGGAGCATGGGAAAAATACATGACCTTTCGCTAGGGAAAAGGGGAGAGAGGAGAAGGGAGGTTTTATGCTCGAATTCTGGACCCCCAAAAGGTCACCAGAGACCAAGATCCATGTAAGCAGCAAAGAGGTGTCTATTGCGAGCTAGCTGGGTCCTCTGCGTGCACACAGCAACTGGTGACGCTGAGAGGCCCCGAGCCCAGGGTTTGCAGCAGTTTTATACATTCTTTGGAGAAGGCAGGGACCCCCACAAACATCATAGCATCTCTTGGCAAATCATCACACATTGCGGGAAAATCAAAGAACAACTCTAAAACATGATTAGCACATTCACTGGCGGGAACAAGTTGGGTAGTGATGATTGGTTACTACAAGAGGGGGATTCATTTGAACTGATTGGTTTACGCCAAGAGGGGTGTTCTTGATGAACTACATGGTTTCCCAACACCATAAACTACTGGGAGGGTCATCTGGCATCCCAGGTATTTCCCTGTCTCATGCTGATTGGTGGCTGCTAGCGGGTTGCTATGGGTCCCCACCTAGCCTGACTGAGTCAGGGACACCTGGCCCAGCAGATCTCTCCTGTTATTTGTAGATAAACCACTTAGAAGGGTGGGAATGTGCCCAGGAGTGCTCTGTGGGTCTTTCCAAGGACAAAGGTCATGTCCCTTCCTTGGGCGGGCTTTGCTCTGAGGTAGAAGCTGGTTTTTCAGAGGGGCATGGAGGTAGGAAAGATGGTGGAAAGAGACAGACATCCTTACCCTAAGTGCATGTATGAAAACACAAATGGTGTGACTCTACTTTGCATACAACCAGAGACATGAAAAATGGTGCTCTATTTGTGTAATATGAATTGAATTGCATCCTGCTGTCATATATAACAAGTCAGAATAGATAAAAATTTAAAAATGCATCATAAAGTAAGCGAAATATAGAAAAAATTATGACACATTTTATAACGGAATATTGTGTGACTGCTAAGAAGAATGAGAAAAACTATATGTCCACTGAGGTAAGACAATCTCTAAGATATCAGGTGACAAGAACCAAGGGCAGAAGGGTGTACACAGTGCTATTAATTGAAAATGAGGGGATGTATGTATGCAGAGATGTACTTATAGACGCAATATAGATGCAATGAACATTTCTGGAACTGGTACCATCGTTATGGCTTCTGTGAAAGTGAGGAAGTGATGGAAGGAGACCTTTTTTTTTTTTTTTTTTTTTTCTTAACCTTATATGCATCCCGTTTAAATATTTATCATGTACACTTATAACATTAAAACGTAAGGATGAAAAGCAGTAAAACCAAAACAGAGAAGCGCATTTGAATCAGGCTTTACAAGAAAAATAGCATAGATCTCTTTTTGGCTCATGCTTCCAGTCCAGCTAGGTCCAGAGATGCAGGAAGCTCCTTGATGGAGTAAGCCACTGAGCAGATGACTCGCCTGAAAGTGGCTGTGTTTTGCAAATACTTATCTGCCAGCACTGCTTTTTTGCAAGGGAGTCCTTGGGCTGGTTCTGAGCCTCTAACTGGACCTTCAGGACAGACACAGGCAGGATCTGGGCAGTGTCATGGAAGCAAGGGGCATAGGAGGAGTCATGAATGTGGATACCGCCCAGAGCCAGGGACCTCGCTAGATATGGAGGCAAGCTAGGCAGAAAGCGGGTGGCAGGAAGCTCTGAAAAAATTAGTTGAGGTAGGCGCAGTGTTCTAAGTGATTTTTCCTCTGGTGTTTGGAGACATGTTAAAGTGCCTTAGAAAAGTCTACTCATTTGAAAGAGGACATCCTTGTTCCAGTTTTTAGAGGGAATGCTTTCAATTTTTCTCTGTTTAGGATGGTGCTGACCTTGGGGTTTGCATAGATAGCTTCCATGAGGTTGAGGTGTGTTCCTTCTATTCCTAGTTTTTCTAGTGTTTTGAACATGAAGGGTGCTGTATTTGTCAAATGCTTTTTCTGCCTCTATTGAGATGATCATATTATTCTTGTTTTTAAGTATATTGATGTGATGAATTATGTTTATTGATTTCTGTATGTGAACCCCACTTGATTTGTGGCACACTATCTTTTTAATATGTTTTTGTATGCTATTTTCCGGAATTGTATTGAGAATTTTCGTATCGATGTTCATCGTGGATATTGGTATGAAGTTTTCTTTCCTTGATGTGTGCTTGTGTGGTTTCGGCGTCAGGGTGATATCAGCTTCACAGAATGAGATTGCAAGGGTTCTCTCCTTTTCATATTCCACGAAACGTTTTGAGCAGTATTGGTGTTAATTCTCCTTGGAAGGTCTCATAGAACTCGGCTGAGAATCGATCTGGTCCTGGACTTTCCTTGATTGGTAGACCTTAGGTATTCCCACCACAAAAATCTAACAAAGAAAAGAAAATGTTAACTATTCTGAAGTGATAGATATGTTAGATGATTTGAGCTATCATTTCACAGCATTTACATATAGCAAAATATCATGTTATGCAACTTAAGTGTAACTGACCACATGTATTTTGTCAATAAATTTTGTCCAAAAAAAAAAGGGCAGTGACTATGGATTTCTTTCTTGAATGAGTAGAATTGTCTTTTTTAAAAAAAATCGTTAAAATCTGTTTTAATTAGTTATACATGACAGTAGGATGCATTTTGATATATCATAAATAAATAGGGTATAATTTCTCATTTTTCTTCTTGTACACATTGTCAGATCACATCGGTCATACAGTCATATGTGTATGTGAGGTAATAATGTCTGTTTCATTCTACTATTCTTCCTATCTCCATATCCCTCCCCTCCCTTCACTCTCTTCTACCTAATCTAAAGTAACTTTATTCTTCCCTAGCACCTTGGCCCTGATTGTGAATTAACATCCATATCAGAGAAGGCATTTGGCCTTTGGTTCTAAGGGATTTGGCTTATTTCACTTATCATGATATTCTCCAACTCCGTCCATTTACCCGGAAATACCATAATTCCCTTCTTCTTTAAAACTGAGTGATATTCCATCAAATATTACATACCACATTTTCTTTATCCAACCTAGGTTGGTTCCATAGTTTAGCTATGGTGAATTGAGCTTCTATAAATAAACCTTGGGCCTCCCAGGAATATCATAAGGCTGGTCTATTGCCCCCAGGGTTAGCATTTACCAAGAACTGGATACACAATGGGGATGAGTCATCTCATAGCTGGTCTTAACAAGACAGGGCCATACACAATGGGGGTGAGTCATCACTGGTGTTGCAAGAAGGCAGCTTAACCAGCTTTTCCAGGTTCGCACAAGAGCGTGGAGAATTTCCTTGGGGGGAGGGGTGACAATATGGCATAGGCCGCTCCCCTTCCCGACTTTTTCTACCGCGTGATCCAGGACAGGAGCACTTGGTGTGGGACCCAGAGGACCAGGCCAGGCATCAAAAGGGTCCAGGAGGCCATTGTCAGAGTGAGGCTTTAAGCCTTTCTCCTCCTGGGCAGTGAGAGGACTGACTCGCTGTGACCCAAGTCGCTCCTCAACAATGGCTTCCCAATACTGGTCCTCATACTTAGTGTGAGATTGCCCCATCTTTTCGGGGAGACCCCTACCTCGAAACCCTATTGGCTTGGCTAGGCGATACTCTCACTTTTGGTGAACCGACTTCTTAATGCCCCACGTTGGGTGCCAGATGTGTGTGTGGGGGGGTTAGCCCCACCCCACCCCACCCGCTTCCCTCCTGACCTGCGGGAGAGATTGGGAGAGCACGCCCCGACCATGAGGAACCAAGAAAGGAAGGGCCCACTGACGACCCCCCCCCCCCAGCACCCAGCCCTTCCCCAAGGGAGGACAATCAGACAAGCCAGGGAGACCAGTCAAAGCAGGATCTCAGTTTATTGAGAAAACACACACACAGCTAATACAAGGCACAGGAGCCAATCAGGATAATGGTCAGCAAGGTGGGGAGAGTTCACGTGTTCACCCATCTCAGGGGCCCTAATGGGAGACCCGAGCTGTCCAGAGGGTGGAAGGGTTCTGAGCCTGTCCTAGAGGTCATCTGGTTTTTTCTCACAACCCAGGCAACGCCCTCTGGCCGGTCCCCAGGCGCTTTCTTAGCCACAGGTGGCCCCAGGACCCGGAAGCGGGCAGCAAGTTCGGTTTCCTCCTTTCTGATGCAACATGCCCCACATGTTATATAGTGCCCTAAGTCTGTGTTTCCTTTTTCTTGCCATCATTGTCAGAAATTCAGGGAGGTCGATTTTACCATTACCACCAGCAGCTACTCCCTTAATCGCGTCCTGAAAGTCCTGAAACTCGACTTCTGTGGGATTCCACCCAAGAGACCATGTCATTACACTTCCCGATTCCTTTGTTAGTATAGTACAGTTCCATCCCCTTTCCAGTCAAATAGTGGGAAAGCTTCTTTGAATTCTGCAATCTGCCCTTCAGTCAGTTGGTCAGCCACGCTGCAAGCCTTACCAGTTTCTGAGACTCAACCACATAACCACTGGGCTCATTCGCTCCACTCAGATCCCATCACATTTCTAAAGTGTCACATAGCATGAATGGAATTTTAAACGTCTGAAGATATCAAACACGTGTACATTTATTTTGGTTTAATAATAAGTTGTATTTATTTTGTTTCCCTTTTACTTTATTTTTAATCATATATATATATATATTTTTTTTTTTATTCAATTGGCACATAGTAATTGTACAGACTCATGGGGCACAGTGTGGCGTCTTTTTTTGTTTTAGTTTCCCGCTCCCCCACCCACCCTGTCTTAAGATGAGGAAGGCTTGAATTTTAGGCATTCATTGAAAGCTTGTGCATGCCATGTCAATGGATTAGACCCGTTAGCCGGCACACCAACTTCCCACACAAAGCCGTCCACTGAACCAAGAGGCCCAGCAGTCTCTGGAGAAGCTGCAGCCTGACCGTCTTCTCCACCATCGCCCAGGAAGGATGAGACTCACAAACCCATGCTTGGGCCGGTGCTTTCCTCTTCTTCATCTTTTATTCCCATGAGTCCCAGGCCAGAGAGAGATCCATGAGGGCTAGCGGTTCCTGGCAGGAGGATGACACAAAGGGTACCCGGGCTCAGGCTTCGGTAGAGCCTTCCAATCTTGCGGCTCCAACGCCGGGCTGCACTCTTTGCGTTTTCCGCCTTTAAGTTCTGCAGGGTCTCCCGCTCTGAGGGAGGAGGTCTAACTGTCAGTCCTGCGGGCCTTCTTGATTCAGGTGGTGAGCTCCTAAGCCACGCGTGGAGGTGCCTGGGCGTTAGGGCCTGCCTGCCTTTCAGCTTCCAGTCCTTGCCTGTGAGGACATGGAGGGCCCTCTGGGCATTGCCAAAAGTTTTGAATTGCAGGAAACAGTATTTTTCCTGTCTTCCGCTTTTAGCATCTGGAGGCACCATCACAGCTTCCAGGCCACCAAAGAGGTTCGGTAGTTCCTGAGAATGTCCTAAGAAATCTTTACTAACTCCAGACAGATAAATAGTGGCTCGGTTCTCAGAATCTCGTTCCAGCTCCTTAACAAGTGTGTCACAATCCAGAGTGAGTTCTGTCACAGGTCTCTGTACCTTTATGTACACACCTTCCACCAGAACGCCATTCAAGGACTCGATGGCCAGCTGGGCAGCTTCCAGGACTTCATACTCTATAGAGAGATGAGGCTGATGCGTTTCCAGAACAGCAGTCATTGCACGAACTGGGCCAAAGCTCCTAAACAGCCTCTTCAGAGCACTTAGTTTACAATCTTTGCTCAAGGGCCCAGCATAGATAGTTGACATCTCTGTCCACTTGATCCGCATCCTTTTGTTCACTTCCTCAGTGAGGAGAGGTGAAAAGGGCTCAAAAGAGAACCGAATAATGCTGAAGGGGTACAGGCGGACTTGCCTTCGGGCCTGCTCAAAGACCTCTCTGTTGGAAAGGCACTTAATAGTTTCACAATCTTCAGGAGAAGGCAGTTCAATATCATCTGTCTCTCGGGTTACAAAAAGGAGCTTCTGATGCGCCGAATCGAAACAAGTTAAAGCACCTCTGTAGGGGTACTGGAACTTTTCTCTGACATTTCTTGGGTCTTGGGCTCTCCATAGCACCTCCAGATTGAGTTCTGCAATCTTCCTTGGGCCATACTTGAGGAAATATTGAGCCAATTCAAGGGTCGCGGTGGCGTCCTCTGTGGGATCATGACCGTCCCTTTCCGAACGTTGAATGTCCCTGCCCAAAATAGCTTTGGCTAAGAACTTTAGCTTGAATCTTCTGCCCCGCTCCCTGGCGTAAAGCAATGAGGTGTCGATAACATACGGATGGATCATGTTCAGTGCTCGGAGATCGACGTCTAAGGAATGACCTACCAACACCGCATCAGGAGGAAGCAGTGCTTTCAACCGCCTCTGAACGTCTTTCAGTTTCGTCGTCACCGGCTTAAGCATCTCCTCCGTGATCCCTGAATAGCAGGTGGCGTAGTCTACAATCTCCTCATCGGGTTTCACCAACTCATCCATAAGACAGGAGCCCCCTTCGGCAACCAGTGAGATGCGTGTTAGTTCTCTCCCCTTGGACGTGATGCACATTTCTCCGTCCAGCCCAAAGAGAGGGCTGTTCTCTGTGACAGACGCATTACATCCGGTCGTTACAAAGTCCTCACAGTCGGGAGAACCTTGTAACGGAAAGTCAAATGTTCTCATCTCCTCCTCTGTCAGAAGGCATCGCAGCACGCCCACCTTCTGAGAGCCATACTTCTGAATGACGGGGTCATTCTGCAGGTCGACCTCGGGCTTTGTACTGGCGGACGGTAAAGATCCTCCCATGGTCTTAGGCAGATATCCAGCCCTTTGATTTGGTAGCCCGATAACATCAGCTAGAAAAGTAGATGATGGAGGAGGCAAGCGGAATTTGTGTCTGAAGGCTTTTCGGAGAAATCCAAACTCCAAATAGAACCTGTAGAAGTGGAGTTGACTCATCCCTTGAAGGATGACAACCACTGTTCTGCTCAGGTGCTTTCCATAAAGAAGCTGGCACCACCTGGGTCTCTCAATAACCGGTTGAGCCAGAACTGCATACTTGAGCAGCTCACATAGCTGCTCGTGGGTTATTTCACAGTTTTCAGCCATTACGATGCCAGACAACCGGGCTCTCTTGGGCTCGGGCTGCCTGTCCACGAGATCCGAACCGGGGGGTATCCTTACCTCGGGCGTCCCCATCAGCCAGTCGGGGACCCGTCTCCTCTGGCTGTTCAGCCTCCCGGTCTTCTCCTTCTCTGGCTCCATGATCCTGTACTAGAGTCCTTGTTGCGGAACGCTGTCCTTGGTGTAGAAAGCTGTCCCTGGCGTAGAAAGCTGTCCTTGCCTTGATGCCAATCCAGCAAGAGAAAACGGTCTTGAGAAGGAAAAAGGGTGGTTTCTTGCTTGGCTAGCAAAGGAGAAACAATGATTCTCACGTCAGCAGGAGTAGGGGGTTTTTATACAGGGGGTTTTCATAGGCGATTCAGAGAAAGTGAGATTAGGGTGGAGAGAGCAGGTAGGAAAAGATTAGGGAAAAGAGCCCAGAGGAGGAGATCAGGGAGGGGGAAAAGAACGGGGAGGAGAAGTTTAGGGAAAAGAAAATCAGAAGATCAGGGAGGAGAAGGGTAGGGGAAAGAAAACCAGGAGGAGAAGGTTAGGGCAAAGAAGATCAGGGAGGAGAAGGTTGGGGAAAAGAGAAACAAACATGTAAGTTTCAAAGCGACAAGGGATGTAGTCAAAGCATCCAGTGAACCCCTGTTGCAACTTCAGTAAAATCTCCCCTTTGTATTCCAGCGTATTGCCTCTGGGGGACCTTTACAGTGGATTACCTTCCAGTAGTTTCATTACCCAGATTCGTTAAGTTCCAGGGGACAGGACCGTGCCCTGTGTTTCATATTTTCTCAGAATTGTGCTGTATAAGTAGCAAAGACTTGAAAAGGGGGGGAAAAAAAAGTGTAAAGACAAAAATAGCTAAAGGTCTTCAGTGTTTCTGTACCCCTACAATCATGAGTTCCCCAACATTACTGTAAAATACAGGGAGCAGATAAAATTAAGCTAAGTTTGCTAATATGTGCTTGAGGCCTATGTAGGTAAAATGACTACTAAAATAAAAAAGAGGATGACAGCCCAGCGGCTCTGGAGACTGAGACAGGAGGATCGTGAGTTCAAAGCCTGCCTCAGCAACTTAGAGAGGCACTAAGCAACTCTGTGAGACCCTGTCTCAAAATAAAATATATATATATATAAAATACAAAATATGGCTGGGGATGTGACTTAGTGGTTGAGTGCCCCTGTGTTCAATTCGGTGTACAAAAAAACAAAACAAACAAACAAACAAAAAGCATCACCGTACAAGAACCCAGGTCTTTCCTCCCAAAGTCTAGTTTAGTTTCTCTTTCATCAGAACACATTAAGGGGTACTTGGCCATTTGCCCCGTAGTGTGAATGGGTTCATTGATCTTATTGGGTTGTTTTCAGTGTGGCATCTTAATACTTGTGTTCCAAGCGTAATGATCAGATCAGGGTAATTGGCATATATGTCACTCACACATGCATCACTCCTTTGTATTGGGAACGTTCAAAACCCTATCAAGTTTCCCCCTTCCAGTACTGAGGATTGCATCCAGGGCCTTGTACATACTCAGCAATTATTCTACCACTGAGATACACCCCCAATCAGGTATTTTGAAATATTTAATATTGTTGTCAATCACAGCTATCCTACCATGCTGTGGAATACTAATAGTAAGTCATTTCTCTTATCCAAGGGCACCCCCCATACCTATTAACCATCCTCTTGCCATGTCCCCTCCCCTACACCCATTCCGGGCTCTGGTAACCACTATTCTCTGTATTCTATCAATTTTATTTTATTTTAATTATTAAATTTTTTTTAATATATGACAGCACAATTCACTACTATTCATATTATACGTACGGAGCACAGTTTCACATCTCTGGTGGTAGATAAAGTATATTCACACCAACTCATGTTTTCATACGTGTACTTTGGGTAACGATGGCCATCACATTCCACCATCATTTCTAACCCCCTGCCCCCTCCCTTCCCTTCTCACTCCTCTCTCCCCTATCTAGAGTTCATCTCTTCCTCCCATGCTCCCCATCCCAGAGAAAACTCTTGGCATTCGTTTGTTTGGGATGGGCTGACTTCACTTAGCACCATCTCCTCCATCTCGGTCCATTTACCTGCAAAAGCCATGACGGTATTCTCTTTTTATTGCTGAGTAACATTCCCTTGTGTATATAAACAGACTGGTAGACCAATGGTACAGAATAGAGGTCACGGAGACTAACCCACTAAATTACCATTATCTTCTATCAGACAAAGGTGCCCAAAACATACTTTGGAGAAAAGATAGCCGCTTCAACAAACGGTGCTGGGAAAACTGGAAATCCATAGGCAACAAAATGAAATTAAAACCCCAGTCTCTCACCATGCACAAAACTCAATCCAGAGTGGAACTAGGACCTAGGAATTAAACCAGAGACCTTGGGTCTAACAGAAGAAAAAGTAGGCCCTAATCTTCATCATGTGAGATTAGGCCCCAAATTCCTTAAAAGACTGCTATAGTGCAAGAAATAAAATCAAGAATCAATAAATCAGATGGATTCCAACTAAAAAGCTTCTTTGCAGCAAAAGAAACAATAAGTGAGGTGAACAGAGAGCCTACAGAATAGGAGAAAATTTTTACCACACACAAATCAGATAGAGCACTCATCTATATAAATATGTGTGTGTGTGTATATATATATATATATATATATATATATATATAAATGTATATAAAGGACTCAGAACTCTTAATACCGAAAAAACAAATAACCCAGTGAATAAAGGGGCCAAAGAACTGAACAGACGTTTCTCAGAAAACGATATACAATCAATCCACAAATATATGAAAAAATGTTCAGCATCTCTGGCAATTAGAGAAATGCAAATAAAAAAATCACTCTAAGATTTCATCTCACTCCAGTAAAAATGGCAGCTGTTAAGGATACAAACCACAATAAGTTTTCACAAGGAAGTGGGGGGGAAACGCACCTTCACGCATTGCTGGTGGGACTGAAAATTGGTGCAGCCAACATGGAAAGCAGTATGGAGATTCCTTGGAAAACTCATAATGGAACCACCATTGGATCCAGGTATCCCACTCCTCGGTTTATACCCAAAGGACTCAGAAGTAGCATACTACAACGATGCAGCTACATCAATGTTTACAGCAGCACAATTCACAATAGCTAAATTGTGGAACCAACCTAGATATACCCTTCATTAGATGAATGGATGAAGAAAATGTGGCATATATACACAATGGAATATCACTCAGCATTAAAGGAGAAGAAAAAATCATGGCATTTGCAAGTAAATGGATGAAGTTGGAGAATAAAATGCTGAGTGAAGTAAGCCGACCCTAAAAATCCAAATGCCGAATGTATTGTCTGATACAGGGATGATGATTTATAATGGGGACGGGGTGGGGGGAGCATGGGAAAAATACATGACCTTTCGCTAGGGAAAAGGGGAGAGAGGAGAAGGGAGGTTTTATGCTCGAATTCTGGACCCCCAAAAGGTCACCAGAGACCAAGATCCATGTAAGCAGCAAAGAGGTGTCTATTGCGAGCTAGCTGGGTCCTCTGCGTGCACACAGCAACTGGTGACGCTGAGAGGCCCCGAGCCCAGGGTTTGCAGCAGTTTTATACATTCTTTGGAGAAGGCAGGGACCCCCACAAACATCATAGCATCTCTTGGCAAATCATCACACATTGCGGGAAAATCAAAGAACAACTCTAAAACATGATTAGCACATTCACTGGCGGGAACAAGTTGGGTAGTGATGATTGGTTACTACAAGAGGGGGATTCATTTGAACTGATTGGTTTACGCCAAGAGGGGTGTTCTTGATGAACTACATGGTTTCCCAACACCATAAACTACTGGGAGGGTCATCTGGCATCCCAGGTATTTCCCTGTCTCATGCTGATTGGTGGCTGCTAGCGGGTTGCTATGGGTCCCCACCTAGCCTGACTGAGTCAGGGACACCTGGCCCAGCAGATCTCTCCTGTTATTTGTAGATAAACCACTTAGAAGGGTGGGAATGTGCCCAGGAGTGCTCTGTGGGTCTTTCCAAGGACAAAGGTCATGTCCCTTCCTTGGGCGGGCTTTGCTCTGAGGTAGAAGCTGGTTTTTCAGAGGGGCATGGAGGTAGGAAAGATGGTGGAAAGAGACAGACATCCTTACCCTAAGTGCATGTATGAAAACACAAATGGTGTGACTCTACTTTGCATACAACCAGAGACATGAAAAATGGTGCTCTATTTGTGTAATATGAATTGAATTGCATCCTGCTGTCATATATAACAAGTCAGAATAGATAAAAATTTAAAAATGCATCATAAAGTAAGCGAAATATAGAAAAAATTATGACACATTTTATAACGGAATATTGTGTGACTGCTAAGAAGAATGAGAAAAACTATATGTCCACTGAGGTAAGACAATCTCTAAGATATCAGGTGACAAGAACCAAGGGCAGAAGGGTGTACACAGTGCTATTAATTGAAAATGAGGGGATGTATGTATGCAGAGATGTACTTATAGACGCAATATAGATGCAATGAACATTTCTGGAACTGGTACCATCGTTATGGCTTCTGTGAAAGTGAGGAAGTGATGGAAGGAGACCTTTTTTTTTTTTTTTTTTTTTTCTTAACCTTATATGCATCCCGTTTAAATATTTATCATGTACACTTATAACATTAAAACGTAAGGATGAAAAGCAGTAAAACCAAAACAGAGAAGCGCATTTGAATCAGGCTTTACAAGAAAAATAGCATAGATCTCTTTTTGGCTCATGCTTCCAGTCCAGCTAGGTCCAGAGATGCAGGAAGCTCCTTGATGGAGTAAGCCACTGAGCAGATGACTCGCCTGAAAGTGGCTGTGTTTTGCAAATACTTATCTGCCAGCACTGCTTTTTTGCAAGGGAGTCCTTGGGCTGGTTCTGAGCCTCTAACTGGACCTTCAGGACAGACACAGGCAGGATCTGGGCAGTGTCATGGAAGCAAGGGGCATAGGAGGAGTCATGAATGTGGATACCGCCCAGAGCCAGGGACCTCGCTAGATATGGAGGCAAGCTAGGCAGAAAGCGGGTGGCAGGAAGCTCTGAAAAAATTAGTTGAGGTAGGCGCAGTGTTCTAAGTGATTTTTCCTCTGGTGTTTGGAGACATGTTAAAGTGCCTTAGAAAAGTCTACTCATTTGAAAGAGGACATCCTTGTTCCAGTTTTTAGAGGGAATGCTTTCAATTTTTCTCTGTTTAGGATGGTGCTGACCTTGGGGTTTGCATAGATAGCTTCCATGAGGTTGAGGTGTGTTCCTTCTATTCCTAGTTTTTCTAGTGTTTTGAACATGAAGGGTGCTGTATTTGTCAAATGCTTTTTCTGCCTCTATTGAGATGATCATATTATTCTTGTTTTTAAGTATATTGATGTGATGAATTATGTTTATTGATTTCTGTATGTGAACCCCACTTGATTTGTGGCACACTATCTTTTTAATATGTTTTTGTATGCTATTTTCCGGAATTGTATTGAGAATTTTCGTATCGATGTTCATCGTGGATATTGGTATGAAGTTTTCTTTCCTTGATGTGTGCTTGTGTGGTTTCGGCGTCAGGGTGATATCAGCTTCACAGAATGAGATTGCAAGGGTTCTCTCCTTTTCATATTCCACGAAACGTTTTGAGCAGTATTGGTGTTAATTCTCCTTGGAAGGTCTCATAGAACTCGGCTGAGAATCGATCTGGTCCTGGACTTTCCTTGATTGGTAGACCTTAGGTATTCCCACCACAAAAATCTAACAAAGAAAAGAAAATGTTAACTATTCTGAAGTGATAGATATGTTAGATGATTTGAGCTATCATTTCACAGCATTTACATATAGCAAAATATCATGTTATGCAACTTAAGTGTAACTGACCACATGTATTTTGTCAATAAATTTTGTCCAAAAAAAAAAGGGCAGTGACTATGGATTTCTTTCTTGAATGAGTAGAATTGTCTTTTTTAAAAAAAATCGTTAAAATCTGTTTTAATTAGTTATACATGACAGTAGGATGCATTTTGATATATCATAAATAAATAGGGTATAATTTCTCATTTTTCTTCTTGTACACATTGTCAGATCACATCGGTCATACAGTCATATGTGTATGTGAGGTAATAATGTCTGTTTCATTCTACTATTCTTCCTATCTCCATATCCCTCCCCTCCCTTCACTCTCTTCTACCTAATCTAAAGTAACTTTATTCTTCCCTAGCACCTTGGCCCTGATTGTGAATTAACATCCATATCAGAGAAGGCATTTGGCCTTTGGTTCTAAGGGATTTGGCTTATTTCACTTATCATGATATTCTCCAACTCCGTCCATTTACCCGGAAATACCATAATTCCCTTCTTCTTTAAAACTGAGTGATATTCCATCAAATATTACATACCACATTTTCTTTATCCAACCTAGGTTGGTTCCATAGTTTAGCTATGGTGAATTGAGCTTCTATAAATAAACCTTGGGCCTCCCAGGAATATCATAAGGCTGGTCTATTGCCCCCAGGGTTAGCATTTACCAAGAACTGGATACACAATGGGGATGAGTCATCTCATAGCTGGTCTTAACAAGACAGGGCCATACACAATGGGGGTGAGTCATCACTGGTGTTGCAAGAAGGCAGCTTAACCAGCTTTTCCAGGTTCGCACAAGAGCGTGGAGAATTTCCTTGGGGGGAGGGGTGACAATATGGCATAGGCCGCTCCCCTTCCCGACTTTTTCTACCGCGTGATCCAGGACAGGAGCACTTGGTGTGGGACCCAGAGGACCAGGCCAGGCATCAAAAGGGTCCAGGAGGCCATTGTCAGAGTGAGGCTTTAAGCCTTTCTCCTCCTGGGCAGTGAGAGGACTGACTCGCTGTGACCCAAGTCGCTCCTCAACAATGGCTTCCCAATACTGGTCCTCATACTTAGTGTGAGATTGCCCCATCTTTTCGGGGAGACCCCTACCTCGAAACCCTATTGGCTTGGCTAGGCGATACTCTCACTTTTGGTGAACCGACTTCTTAATGCCCCACGTTGGGTGCCAGATGTGTGTGTGGGGGGGTTAGCCCCACCCCACCCCACCCGCTTCCCTCCTGACCTGCGGGAGAGATTGGGAGAGCACGCCCCGACCATGAGGAACCAAGAAAGGAAGGGCCCACTGACGACCCCCCCCCCCCAGCACCCAGCCCTTCCCCAAGGGAGGACAATCAGACAAGCCAGGGAGACCAGTCAAAGCAGGATCTCAGTTTATTGAGAAAACACACACACAGCTAATACAAGGCACAGGAGCCAATCAGGATAATGGTCAGCAAGGTGGGGAGAGTTCACGTGTTCACCCATCTCAGGGGCCCTAATGGGAGACCCGAGCTGTCCAGAGGGTGGAAGGGTTCTGAGCCTGTCCTAGAGGTCATCTGGTTTTTTCTCACAACCCAGGCAACGCCCTCTGGCCGGTCCCCAGGCGCTTTCTTAGCCACAGGTGGCCCCAGGACCCGGAAGCGGGCAGCAAGTTCGGTTTCCTCCTTTCTGATGCAACATGCCCCACATGTTATATAGTGCCCTAAGTCTGTGTTTCCTTTTTCTTGCCATCATTGTCAGAAATTCAGGGAGGTCGATTTTACCATTACCACCAGCAGCTACTCCCTTAATCGCGTCCTGAAAGTCCTGAAACTCGACTTCTGTGGGATTCCACCCAAGAGACCATGTCATTACACTTCCCGATTCCTTTGTTAGTATAGTACAGTTCCATCCCCTTTCCAGTCAAATAGTGGGAAAGCTTCTTTGAATTCTGCAATCTGCCCTTCAGTCAGTTGGTCAGCCACGCTGCAAGCCTTACCAGTTTCTGAGACTCAACCACATAACCACTGGGCTCATTCGCTCCACTCAGATCCCATCACATTTCTAAAGTGTCACATAGCATGAATGGAATTTTAAACGTCTGAAGATATCAAACACGTGTACATTTATTTTGGTTTAATAATAAGTTGTATTTATTTTGTTTCCCTTTTACTTTATTTTTAATCATATATATATATATATATTTTTTTTTATTCAATTGGCACATAGTAATTGTACAGACTCATGGGGCACAGTGTGGCGTCTTTTTTTGTTTTAGTTTCCCGCTCCCCCACCCACCCTGTCTTAAGATGAGGAAGGCTTGAATTTTAGGCATTCATTGAAAGCTTGTGCATGCCATGTCAATGGATTAGACCCGTTAGCCGGCACACCAACTTCCCACACAAAGCCGTCCACTGAACCAAGAGGCCCAGCAGTCTCTGGAGAAGCTGCAGCCTGACCGTCTTCTCCACCATCGCCCAGGAAGGATGAGACTCACAAACCCATGCTTGGGCCGGTGCTTTCCTCTTCTTCATCTTTTATTCCCATGAGTCCCAGGCCAGAGAGAGATCCATGAGGGCTAGCGGTTCCTGGCAGGAGGATGACACAAAGGGTACCCGGGCTCAGGCTTCGGTAGAGCCTTCCAATCTTGCGGCTCCAACGCCGGGCTGCACTCTTTGCGTTTTCCGCCTTTAAGTTCTGCAGGGTCTCCCGCTCTGAGGGAGGAGGTCTAACTGTCAGACCTGCGGGCCTTCTTGATTCAGGTGGTGAGCTCCTAAGCCACGCGTGGAGGTGCCTGGGCGTTAGGGCCTGCCTGCCTTTCAGCTTCCAGTCCTTGCCTGTGAGGACATGGAGGGCCCTCTGGGCATTGCCAAAAGTTTTGAATTGCAGGAAACAGTATTTTTCCTGTCTTCCGCTTTTAGCATCTGGAGGCACCATCACAGCTTCCAGGCCACCAAAGAGGTTCGGTAGTTCCTGAGAATGTCCTAAGAAATCTTTACTAACTCCAGACAGATAAATAGTGGCTCGGTTCTCAGAATCTCGTTCCAGCTCCTTAACAAGTGTGTCACAATCCAGAGTGAGTTCTGTCACAGGTCTCTGTACCTTTATGTACACACCTTCCACCAGAACGCCATTCAAGGACTCGATGGCCAGCTGGGCAGCTTCCAGGACTTCATACTCTATAGAGAGATGAGGCTGATGCGTTTCCAGAACAGCAGTCATTGCACGAACTGGGCCAAAGCTCCTAAACAGCCTCTTCAGAGCACTTAGTTTACAATCTTTGCTCAAGGGCCCAGCATAGATAGTTGACATCTCTGTCCACTTGATCCGCATCCTTTTGTTCACTTCCTCAGTGAGGAGAGGTGAAAAGGGCTCAAAAGAGAACCGAATAATGCTGAAGGGGTACAGGCGGACTTGCCTTCGGGCCTGCTCAAAGACCTCTCTGTTGGAAAGGCACTTAATAGTTTCACAATCTTCAGGAGAAGGCAGTTCAATATCATCTGTCTCTCGGGTTACAAAAAGGAGCTTCTGATGCGCCGAATCGAAACAAGTTAAAGCACCTCTGTAGGGGTACTGGAACTTTTCTCTGACATTTCTTGGGTCTTGGGCTCTCCATAGCACCTCCAGATTGAGTTCTGCAATCTTCCTTGGGCCATACTTGAGGAAATATTGAGCCAATTCAAGGGTCGCGGTAGCGTCCTCTGTGGGATCATGACCGTCCCTTTCCGAACGTTGAATGTCCCTGCCCAAAATAGCTTTGGCTAAGAACTTTAGCTTGAATCTTCTGCCCCGCTCCCTGGCGTAAAGCAATGAGGTGTCGATAACATACGGATGGATCATGTTCAGTGCTCGGAGATCGACGTCTAAGGAATGACCTACCAACACCGCATCAGGAGGAAGCAGTGCTTTCAACCGCCTCTGAACGTCTTTCAGTTTCGTCGTCACCGGCTTAAGCATCTCCTCCGTGATCCCTGAATAGCAGGTGGCGTAGTCTACAATCTCCTCATCGGGTTTCACCAACTCATCCATAAGACAGGAGCCCCCTTCGGCAACCAGTGAGATGCGTGTTAGTTCTCTCCCCTTGGACGTGATGCACATTTCTCCGTCCAGCCCAAAGAGAGGGCTGTTCTCTGTGACAGACGCATTACATCCGGTCGTTACAAAGTCCTCACAGTCGGGAGAACCTTGTAACGGAAAGTCAAATGTTCTCATCTCCTCCTCTGTCAGAAGGCATCGCAGCACGCCCACCTTCTGAGAGCCATACTTCTGAATGACGGGGTCATTCTGCAGGTCGACCTCGGGCTTTGTACTGGCGGACGGTAAAGATCCTCCCATGGTCTTAGGCAGATATCCAGCCCTTTGATTTGGTAGCCCGATAACATCAGCTAGAAAAGTAGATGATGGAGGAGGCAAGCGGAATTTGTGTCTGAAGGCTTTTCGGAGAAATCCAAACTCCAAATAGAACCTGTAGAAGTGGAGTTGACTCATCCCTTGAAGGATGACAACCACTGTTCTGCTCAGGTGCTTTCCATAAAGAAGCTGGCACCACCTGGGTCTCTCAATAACCGGTTGAGCCAGAACTGCATACTTGAGCAGCTCACATAGCTGCTCGTGGGTTATTTCACAGTTTTCAGCCATTACGATGCCAGACAACCGGGCTCTCTTGGGCTCGGGCTGCCTGTCCACGAGATCCGAACCGGGGGGTATCCTTACCTCGGGCGTCCCCATCAGCCAGTCGGGGACCCGTCTCCTCTGGCTGTTCAGCCTCCCGGTCTTCTCCTTCTCTGGCTCCATGATCCTGTACTAGAGTCCTTGTTGCGGAACGCTGTCCTTGGTGTAGAAAGCTGTCCCTGGCGTAGAAAGCTGTCCTTGCCTTGATGCCAATCCAGCAAGAGAAAACGGTCTTGAGAAGGAAAAAGGGTGGTTTCTTGCTTGGCTAGCAAAGGAGAAACAATGATTCTCACGTCAGCAGGAGTAGGGGGTTTTTATACAGGGGGTTTTCATAGGCGATTCAGAGAAAGTGAGATTAGGGTGGAGAGAGCAGGTAGGAAAAGATTAGGGAAAAGAGCCCAGAGGAGGAGATCAGGGAGGGGGAAAAGAACGGGGAGGAGAAGTTTAGGGAAAAGAAAATCAGAAGATCAGGGAGGAGAAGGGTAGGGGAAAGAAAACCAGGAGGAGAAGGTTAGGGCAAAGAAGATCAGGGAGGAGAAGGTTGGGGAAAAGAGAAACAAACATGTAAGTTTCAAAGCGACAAGGGATGTAGTCAAAGCATCCAGTGAACCCCTGTTGCAACTTCAGTAAAATCTCCCCTTTGTATTCCAGCGTATTGCCTCTGGGGGACCTTTACAGTGGATTACCTTCCAGTAGTTTCATTACCCAGATTCGTTAAGTTCCAGGGGACAGGACCGTGCCCTGTGTTTCATATTTTCTCAGAATTGTGCTGTATAAGTAGCAAAGACTTGAAAAGGGGGGGAAAAAAAAGTGTAAAGACAAAAATAGCTAAAGGTCTTCAGTGTTTCTGTACCCCTACAATCATGAGTTCCCCAACATTACTGTAAAATACAGGGAGCAGATAAAATTAAGCTAAGTTTGCTAATATGTGCTTGAGGCCTATGTAGGTAAAATGACTACTAAAATAAAAAAGAGGATGACAGCCCAGCGGCTCTGGAGACTGAGACAGGAGGATCGTGAGTTCAAAGCCTGCCTCAGCAACTTAGAGAGGCACTAAGCAACTCTGTGAGACCCTGTCTCAAAATAAAATATATATATATATAAAATACAAAATATGGCTGGGGATGTGACTTAGTGGTTGAGTGCCCCTGTGTTCAATTCGGTGTACAAAAAAACAAAACAAACAAACAAACAAAAAGCATCACCGTACAAGAACCCAGGTCTTTCCTCCCAAAGTCTAGTTTAGTTTCTCTTTCATCAGAACACATTAAGGGGTACTTGGCCATTTGCCCCGTAGTGTGAATGGGTTCATTGATCTTATTGGGTTGTTTTCAGTGTGGCATCTTAATACTTGTGTTCCAAGCGTAATGATCAGATCAGGGTAATTGGCATATATGTCACTCACACATGCATCACTCCTTTGTATTGGGAACGTTCAAAACCCTATCAAGTTTCCCCCTTCCAGTACTGAGGATTGCATCCAGGGCCTTGTACATACTCAGCAATTATTCTACCACTGAGATACACCCCCAATCAGGTATTTTGAAATATTTAATATTGTTGTCAATCACAGCTATCCTACCATGCTGTGGAATACTAATAGTAAGTCATTTCTCTTATCCAAGGGCACCCCCCATACCTATTAACCATCCTCTTGCCATGTCCCCTCCCCTACACCCATTCCGGGCTCTGGTAACCACTATTCTCTGTATTCTATCAATTTTATTTTATTTTAATTATTAAATTTTTTTTAATATATGACAGCACAATTCACTACTATTCATATTATACGTACGGAGCACAGTTTCACATCTCTGGTGGTAGATAAAGTATATTCACACCAACTCATGTTTTCATACGTGTACTTTGGGTAACGATGGCCATCACATTCCACCATCATTTCTAACCCCCTGCCCCCTCCCTTCCCTTCTCACTCCTCTCTCCCCTATCTAGAGTTCATCTCTTCCTCCCATGCTCCCCATCCCAGAGAAAACTCTTGGCATTCGTTTGTTTGGGATGGGCTGACTTCACTTAGCACCATCTCCTCCATCTCGGTCCATTTACCTGCAAAAGCCATGACGGTATTCTCTTTTTATTGCTGAGTAACATTCCCTTGTGTATATAAACAGACTGGTAGACCAATGGTACAGAATAGAGGTCACGGAGACTAACCCACTAAATTACCATTATCTTCTATCAGACAAAGGTGCCCAAAACATACTTTGGAGAAAAGATAGCCTCTTCAACAAACGGTGCTGGGAAAACTGGAAATCCATAGGCAACAAAATGAAATTAAAACCCCAGTCTCTCACCATGCACAAAACTCAATCCAGAGTGGAACTAGGACCTAGGAATTAAACCAGAGACCTTGGGTCTAACAGAAGAAAAAGTAGGCCCTAATCTTCATCATGTGAGATTAGGCCCCAAATTCCTTAAAAGACTGCTATAGTGCAAGAAATAAAATCAAGAATCAATAAATCAGATGGATTCCAACTAAAAAGCTTCTTTGCAGCAAAAGAAACAATAAGTGAGGTGAACAGAGAGCCTACAGAATAGGAGAAAATTTTTACCACACACAAATCAGATAGAGCACTCATCTATATAAATATGTGTGTGTGTGTATATATATATATATATATATATATATATATATATATATATATATATATATATATATATATAATGTATATAAAGGACTCAGAACTCTTAATACCGAAAAAACAAATAACCCAGTGAATAAAGGGGCCAAAGAACTGAACAGACGTTTCTCAGAAAACGATATACAATCAATCCACAAATATATGAAAAAATGTTCAGCATCTCTGGCAATTAGAGAAATGCAAATAAAAAAAATCACTCTAAGATTTCATCTCACTCCAGTAAAAATGGCAGCTGTTAAGGATACAAACCACAATAAGTTTTCACAAGGAAGTGGGGGGGAAACGCACCTTCACGCATTGCTGGTGGGACTGAAAATTGGTGCAGCCAACATGGAAAGCAGTATGGAGATTCCTTGGAAAACTCATAATGGAACCACCATTGGATCCAGGTATCCCACTCCTCGGTTTATACCCAAAGGACTCAGAAGTAGCATACTACAACGATGCAGCTACATCAATGTTTACAGCAGCACAATTCACAATAGCTAAATTGTGGAACCAACCTAGATATACCCTTCATTAGATGAATGGATGAAGAAAATGTGGCATATATACACAATGGAATATCACTCAGCATTAAAGGAGAAGAAAAAATCATGGCATTTGCAAGTAAATGGATGAAGTTGGAGAATAAAATGCTGAGTGAAGTAAGCCGACCCTAAAAATCCAAATGCCGAATGTATTGTCTGATACAGGGATGATGATTTATAATGGGGACGGGGTGGGGGGAGCATGGGAAAAATACATGACCTTTCGCTAGGGAAAAGGGTAGAGAGGAGAAGGGAGGTTTTATGCTCGAATTCTGGACCCCCAAAAGGCCACCAGAGACCAAGATCCATGTAAGCAGCAAAGAGGTGTCTATTGCGAGCTAGCTGGGTCCTCTGCGTGCACACAGCAACTGGTGACGCTGAGAGGCCCCGAGCCCAGGGTTTGCAGCAGTTTTATACATTCTTTGGAGAAGGCAGGGACCCCCACAAACATCATAGCATCTCTTGGCAAATCATCACACATTGCGGGAAAATCAAAGAACAACTCTAAAACATGATTAGCACATTCACTGGCGGGAACAAGTTGGGTAGTGATGATTGGTTACTACAAGAGGGGGATTCATTTGAACTGATTGGTTTACACCAAGAGGGGTGTTCTTGATGAACTACATGGTTTCCCAACACCATAAACTACTGGGAGGGTCATCTGGCATCCCAGGTATTTCCCTGTCTCATGCTGATTGGTGGCTGCTAGCGGGTTGCTATGGGTCCCCACCTAGCCTGACTGAGTCAGGGACACCTGGCCCAGCAGATCTCTCCTGTTATTTGTAGATAAACCACTTAGAAGGGTGGGAATGTGCCCAGGAGTGCTCTGTGGGTCTTTCCAAGGACAAAGGTCATGTCCCTTCCTTGGGCGGGCTTTGCTCTGAGGTAGAAGCTGGTTTTTCAGAGGGGCATGGAGGTAGGAAAGATGGTGGAAAGAGACAGACATCCTTACCCTAAGTGCATGTATGAAAACACAAATGGTGTGACTCTACTTTGCATACAACCAGAGACATGAAAAATGGTGCTCTATTTGTGTAATATGAATTGAATTGCATCCTGCTGTCATATATAACAAGTCAGAATAGATAAAAATTTAAAAATGCATCATAAAGTAAGCGAAATATAGAAAAAATTATGACACATTTTATAACGGAATATTGTGTGACTGCTAAGAAGAATGAGAAAAACTATATGTCCACTGAGGTAAGACAATCTCTAAGATATCAGGTGACAAGAACCAAGGGCAGAAGGGTGTACACAGTGCTATTAATTGAAAATGAGGGGATGTATGTATGCAGAGATGTACTTATAGACGCAATATAGATGCAATGAACATTTCTGGAACTGGTACCATCGTTATGGCTTCTGTGAAAGTGAGGAAGTGATGGAAGGAGACCTTTTTTTTTTTTTTTTTTTTTTTTCTTAACCTTATATGCATCCCGTTTAAATATTTATCATGTACACTTATAACATTAAAACGTAAGGATGAAAAGCAGTAAAACCAAAACAGAGAAGCGCATTTGAATCAGGCTTTACAAGAAAAATAGCATAGATCTCTTTTTGGCTCATGCTTCCAGTCCAGCTAGGTCCAGAGATGCAGGAAGCTCCTTGATGGAGTAAGCCACTGAGCAGATGACTCGCCTGAAAGTGGCTGTGTTTTGCAAATACTTATCTGCCAGCACTGCTTTTTTGCAAGGGAGTCCTTGGGCTGGTTCTGAGCCTCTAACTGGACCTTCAGGACAGACACAGGCAGGATCTGGGCAGTGTCATGGAAGCAAGGGGCATAGGAGGAGTCATGAATGTGGATACCGCCCAGAGCCAGGGACCTCGCTAGATATGGAGGCAAGCTAGGCACAAAGCGGGTGGCAGGAAGCTCTGAAAAAAATTAGTTGAGGTAGGCGCAGTGTTCTAAGTGATTTTTCCTCTGGTGTTTGGAGACATGTTAATGTGCCTTAGAAAAGTCTACTCATTTGAAAGAGGACATCCTTGTTCCAGTTTTTAGAGGGAATTCTTTCAATTTTTCTCTGTTGTTGTGGGTTGCTATGGGTCTCCACCTAGCCTGAGTGAGTCTGGGATACCTGGCCCAGCAGATCTCTCCTGTCATTTGTAGATGAACAACTTAGCAGGTTGAGAATATGCCTAGGAGTGCTCTGTGGGTCTTTCCAAGGACAAAGGTCATGTCTGTTTCTTAGACAGGCTTTGCTCTGAGGTATAGGCTGGTTTTTCAAAAGCAGAAACAAAGAACCTGCAAGATAAGAATGAACTAAAATGATTTATGACATTTAAGCTGTAGGGAATGATGCAATGTGGGGCATGTTACATCAGAAAAGAGGAAAGTTAACTTGCTGCCTGCTACCTTCTTCCCAGTCCTGGGGCCAAATTGGCTAAGATAGCACCTCGGGATTAGCCAGAAGGCATTTCCATGGGTTGTCGTGAATAATGGGACCACCTCTAGGATAGGCTCAGAACCCTTCTGCCCTGACAGCTCCCATTTCTGCCTATAGGATGGGTGTAGATGTAAATTCTCCCCACCCTGCTGACCTTTACCCTGATTGGCTTTTTTACATTATATTAGCTGTGTGTGTTTTTTCAATAAATGAGATCCTGCTTTGACCGTTCTCCCTGTTGCATCTGATTGTCCTCAGGCAAGGGAGGGCTACTTGTGGATGCCAGTGGACCTTTACCATTCTTGGCCCGTCCTAGTCAGGTCATACTCCCCCAGTGTCTCCTGCAGGTCAGGAGGGAAGTTGGGGGGGCTAAAAACCCTGACACTAAGCCAACATCATGGCAGAAGGTATGAAAAGGAATCCTACACACACAAGGAATATTGCAGCCACATACACAGTGAACAAACAGTTCTCCTACCACAGGTGGTGAGTGGATTATGAAAATAAGAAATTATTAGAAATAAAGACAAAGACTCAATTATAAGTGAAAGCAGGACGCCATGGGTGAACCAGCCCTGCTGGGGTCTGGCTTAACCATGAGTGAGAATCCCCCTGCATATTATATTATATAGGCTTTAAACATCAAAGGAATTCACTGTGAAAATGCTTCTTCAAGGTAAACAGGAGGAAGTTTGTGAGCCTAACAACTTAGTTGGGGTTTATCAGTTTGCCCAACTCTTCTACTTCCAGACAAATGGGATTTGAATTCAAGGCTTTTGAACTAGTAAATTCCATGAAAATCACAGAATTCTGCCTATCAACTGGAGTCATCCACAAATGGTCATTTCTCTGTGCACTCTTTACAGGGAGAGATTCCCAGGAGAGGCATCTTGCTGTCCAGGGTTACATAGTTCCAAGCAAAGATTCACTCACAGCTCTTGACAAAGTAGATTAAAATCAACTATGAGAGCATAGGAAAGAATAAATCTCACTACAAGAATATATTTAAAAATGAGAATTAGGAGTGAATTCTATATTAGAAATAAAACAAAATAACAGAAAATAACACACAACTTTTCTATATTAACACTAACTATAAATTGACATAATTCTCCAATTAACAATTTTAGGCTAGAATATTGAATTAATTCAAAAAGTCCCAACTATATGTTTTCTGCAAGAAGCACACATGACTGGCAGACAGACACTCACAAAATAAAAGTGAAAGATGGACAATGATATTCTATGCAAATGGAAGCCAAAGGAAAAAAAGTAGCTATGCTCATATTCAATAAAGAAGACTTTAAGCAATAATTACCCAAAGTGACTACATATTGGTAAAGGGAACAACCCAACAAGAAGATCAATGATAGTATATATGTATGTCTGAATGACATTGCACCTAATTTTATTTAAAAAAATACTACTAAGCCAAAAGAGACAAATAGGCAAAAAGACTATGAGGGATAACAACATCAATACATCACTCTCAGAAACGACTAGGTGGAAATATCAACAGAGTTCCTAGAGTTCAGCTGTATTTCACATCAAATGGACTTAACAGATGTCTACAGAATATTTCATTTGACAATAGGAAAAAACACATTCTTCTCAGCAGCACATAGAACTTTCTCTATAATAGATCATATATTAGGACATAAAGCATATATAGATCATATATTAGTACATAGGAAATACCAAAACAACAAAATTCCCTCAAATTTATCATGTCATAATGGAATGAAAATTAGATATCAGCAGCCAGAAAAACCACAGAAACTGTATAAACACATAGAGAAGGAACAATGTACTTTTGCAATCGCAAATGGGTTCTTAAAGATATCAAGGGAAAAACTTAAAAAGTTTCAGAACCAAAAGAGAATAAAAACATAGCATCCCAGAATCTGTAGGATATAGTAAAAGCAGGGTTTTTTAAAAATATATTTGTTTTATTTTATTGGTACAGCATAATTAACATAGTAGTGGGAATAATTGTGGAAGATGAATAGAGACACATAACACATTTTGATCAATCTTTTTTCCCTGTACTTTTGTTTTGCCTTCCCTCCTCCTCACCCCTCTGATCCAGTGAAAGCAATTAACAATGGCTACTTTATCTTGACCCTCTAATATGAATTCTTCCTATGCATCCCTCTTTCTCAGTTTTATATTCCTCAAGCTGGTTTCTTGTTTTGTTTGCTTTTTTGGCTTGCTTTCTAATTTTTTCCCTTCCATATGGCATAACTAAGGATTGTTTACTCCTACAAAAATCTATAAGGTTAGACCTGTACATATACCCGACCTATTGGCTATCCTTGTTTTCTATTATGATTTGGAGGTCTTTTATTTCTTACTTGAATGTTTTCCATCATCATATGCATATGGAAGATGATATGTGAAAAAGGCTGAGAAAAACAAGAGTTTATAAAAACACCTTAATTTTGAGTCAGATGATGAAAAGAAAGGATCAGAAAAGCTCTTTACTCTGATGGATCTTACAAGTGTGGTTTCAGCCATTTCTCCCTTTTGACTGTCAGAATTACTGTTGCCAAGCAAGATTCTATTTTCTGGTTTCTCAGTGCCATATTTTGCTTCTGTGACAAGAGAAACAAAGAAAAGAGTACTTTAAAACATTTTCAATTTTAAGTCATTGAGTACCACAAGAATAAGTTGTCTTCAAATATACCATCTCTTTTGGATTGCTGAAAAGCTTTATGTAATTTTCCTTCTTCTTTTGTCATATTCTAGGTAGGGGAAAAACTCTCTATTTGGTTTAATTTGGTTTAACAAACACAAAACTTGATAAAAATAATTATAATATTCTCTATTACCACATGATACAATAGAGTAAGCATAGGTTTTGAATTCATTTGAATGTACAAACACCAATTCTGCTCCTACATCTTTTATGGGGTGAAGCTTATGAGAGATGATACGCGATCTGCAAAGTGTTGCTCAAAATACTGTCAACTGATTATTACACAAATACTGACATCCAATAGACTATTCTCTTAAACCAAATAACCTGGGGTAAAAATTTTTGGGAAAACATATAACGGCGCAGCACCCCAGAAAAAAAACCCCAACAATGGTGTCTAACGACCCTCTTTACCCTCTTTGTTTCTTTCACTGGCGCAAAACATTCCTGCCGGTGCCAATGTTCAAACCCTGCCGGTTGGAAGCCTTAGCCCCAATTAGAATTAACTTCTTGGGCTCCAGAACTGACATATGGAAGAGCTTGCCAACAAACGGGTGACCTATTATCTACCTCAGCCCCTGCTACCTCTCTTAGACCTATATAAACACACAGCCTTTTGTAATAAAGCGGGAAAACTCTTTGGTAATCTGTGTCATGTGGTGTGGCATTTTTCCAGCCTTACAGTGGTGCAGAAACCCGAGAGACGGTATGCTTGACAAACTGAGCCCTGTCTCTGCCACCGCCGTCACCAACGACACATTTTGCCCTTGTCTGTCTTTTTGGGTGCGCGCTCCGTGCACTCACCACTGATCGGTCATAGGTAAGTTTTCCCCCCTCCCCAGTTCACCAACTCCCTTCGGACTCTCAGCAGGAGACGCGACCGTGATCGTCCAGCACACTCCTGACGCCCAGTAGGGAGGAGGGAATACACCCCACTAAGACCTTCACTGGTTAAAGTGGACCCTCTGGCGACCCGCTTCCCTTTGAGGCATGAGGCTTCTGGGTTTACAGAGAGAGGCTCCCTGGTCTCTTCCTCCTCCACAGAGCTGCACACTGTGGGAGCCGCGTGCCCCGCAGGGCCAGCAGGGCCCAGAGCCGCGCCCCTCCCGGGAGCCATGCGCCCTGCCCAGCCAGGAGCCGAGGGCCCCACCCGGTGGCCCTGCGCCCCGCCCGAGCTGAACTTCCGGCTCAGGCCGCGCCCCACCCGGTGGAGATGTGCACCCCGCTGGAGCTGTGTTCACCCCAGAGCTGAACTTCCTGCCAGGAGCTGCGTTCCGCTGGGGCTCTGCTCTTTCCTTCCTTCTTTAAACTTCTCATTCCAGTAGAAAATTGTCCTGGCACCAGGTGACCCGCAGCCTCGACCCTACAGGGTCACACAGACTGCACTTTGTTGGTGACGACCGAGCTGTGCCCTCTCTGCCTACTCGCAGTGGACTGGTCACTTCGGGGACGCCCACGTGACCCTCCATCTGCTCTACCTTCCAGAAAGCTCCTACGGCCCAGTTTAATTCTTTTTCTCTCTTTGCTGACCCTTCCTCCACTCTTTAACCATGGGTGCCTCCTCTTCTGTACCTGAAGGCTCACCACTCAAGTGTCTCCTTAAGAATTTGGCTACTCTCTCTCTCCCCAGATCTCATGCCCAAAATTCTTATTAGATTCTGTACCCAAGATTGGCCCACATATCCATTAGATAATGACAATCATTGGCCTCTAGAAGGCTTGTTAGACCCAAACTTTCTTCAGGATCTTCTTAACTACTGCCTGCACCTAAAAAAATGGAGAGAAGTCCCATACGTTGAAGGTTTTAGCCTTCTCACCCAATACCCCACCTTCTGCACTTCCTGCTCTCCCTCTCAGGTCCTCCTTGCTTGTAAACCCCTCTCTTCCCCTACTTCTTCCCCTGACTCCGCAGATTCCTCCTCTTTTGACCCAGCAGATGAACCCCCACCTTATCCCCCAGCCCCATCCGCCCCTCCTCTCCCACTATCCCCTCCGCTTCTTCCGCCTGATTCCACAGATCCTCAGCCTTCCGTTTCATCCCCTTCCCCCCCCGCCCCCCCCGCCCCCCCTCTCTCCCACCAGTCCACCCTCCTCCTCCTCCTCCACTGAGACATCCCTTCCCCTCCCTCTCCTTCCTGTCCACCATCAACTGCCTCTTTCAGTCCTCCTGTCACCACGTCTAAGGGACCCCCTCCTACTCCCGTGATGATTGCACCCCTTCATGAGGTAGTTGGTCCTGAGGGTGTTATTAGAGTACATGTGCCTTTCTCCATGTTGGACATTACTCAGTTAGAGAGGAAATTAGGCTCATTTACCACTGATACCACCACTTACGTTCGGGAGTTCCAGTGGGTCCTGCAGACATACAGCCTTACACATCACGACATCTACATGCTCCTGGCCAATACACTTCTCCCTGAGGAAAGGTGATGGGTCTCGGAACTAGCCCAAGCCCATGCTGATGAAAATCATAGGACCAATCCCAACCACCCCACGGGCCCTCATGCTGTCCCAGAGCAGGATCCTCTATGGGATTACAATACCCCTGGAGGCTTACAGTCTTGTGACCTTTTTGCATCCTGCCTCTTGATGGGCCTAAAAAAGGCCACCCACAAGGCTGTTAATTTTCAAAAGGTGCAGGAGGTCATTCAAAAGAAGGAAGAAACACCTTCATAATTCCTGGATAGACTAAACAAGTCCCTCCAGCAGTACACAAATCTCGACCCAGAAAGCCCTGATGGCCGTCATGTCTTAATGACATATTTCCTGGCCCAAAGCTACCCTGACATTAAAGCCAAGCTTAAGAAGCTTGAACAGGGCCCTGCTACTCCTCAGACTGAAATCCTTACGGTCGCTTTCAAGGTGTTCCATAGTAGAGAGGATGAAAGTGAACGTCGTAGGCAGAGGGCTGAAAACGCCAAATTTCAAATGCTGGCCCAGTTCATTCAGAGAAGGTCATCACCACACCATCCTGATAAGACACCCCCTGGAACTTGCTTCAAATGTGGTAAGGAGGGACATTGGGCCAGGGATTGTCCTTCGCCGAGAGTACCCTCCACCCCCTGCCCAAAATGCCACCAAAGGGGACACTGGGGGGTAGACTGCCCAACAACCTGGAGGGGAGGTTGGTCAGCCACCCCACAACCCCAGCCTCTCCTGGGCTTGGCAGAGGAGGATTGACAGAGCCCTGGGCCTTCCTTCCCAACTACTACCATCAAGAAGCAAGAGCCTAGGGTCACATTTCTAGTGGATGGACGCTTCATTACCTTTCTCTTAGACACTGGTGCCACATTTTCAGTCTTGAGGGAGTATTGGGGTCCTACCACACCCTCAAAAACTCCTATTGTAGGGGTAGGAGGTAAACAGATTTTCCCTTGAAAAACACCCCCCTTATCATGTTATATGCAGGGATCCCTTTTGTCCTTCACACACTCCTTTCTCATTATGAGCCACTGCCCCATTCCCCTTCTGGGAAGAGACATACTCTCATTATTGAAGGTCACCATATCACCCCACTCTCATTTCCTCATGATGTTCCTAGGGACAGATACACCTCCATCATGCACTCTCCCGCGACTATCTAAACCAGTTAATCCTGAGGTTTGGGACACAACTACACCCTCTTGCCTAAGAGCTCTGGCTGCTGGACAAATTTTACACAAAGAAGCCTCTAAGCTGACTTTTGGGGCCCCTTTAACTATCCACTCCCCACATCACTTGAAGGATCTTTTAGCTTATAAGGGCCTTCAAACCCTTCCTCCATCCAGAGTTCTGTCGCTCCTCACTTCCTTTCTGGAAAACCCTAATATTGTGTTCCTCCCCTGCTCTGCACTGAACCCTGCCTCACTGCTCCCAACAACCCCTACATCTGACATACCAACTCATAATTGCTTGGAAACCTTGGATGATTTCCTCCCCTGTCATTCTTCCATTTCTGAGGGACCACTCATCAAGCCTGACCTTATCTGGTTCACTGATGGCAGTTCCTTTAGGCAGAACGGCACTCATTACTCTGGATACGCTGTAGTTTCATCCACTGAGATTATAGAGGCCAAAGCTCTGCCTTCAGGAACTACCAACCAGCAGGCTGAACTTATAGCAGCCACTCATGCCTGCCTTCTTGCGCAGGGCAAATCCCTCAACCTTTATACTGACTCAAAATATGTCTTCCATATTCTATTATCCCATGCTGCAATATGGAAAGAGTGAGGCCTACTTACCACTAAAGGTAATGCGATCACTAATTCGGCTCTTATAACCAATTTGATAGAGGCCTCCCACTTACCCACCCAGTTGGGAGTTGTCCATTGTAGGTCCCATCAGAAGGACGGCTCTCTTATCACTGAGGGCAACGCCAAAGCTGACCAGGCAGCACGAATGGCTGCTATCACTTCCAATTATGACCCCCCTGGGGGACATATAATGGCTGCTTTAGACTGTCCATCTGAAGCCCCTACTTCTTCCAGTAAGAACAAGGATCTTTTTGAGTTCCTCCATACTCTATTCCATTACAATTCTCAGTCTTTGACCCTCTTTTTACAGAGCTTCTTCTTCCTTACTCCCTCTGACAAAGCCATGCTACAGAATATAGCCTCTAATTGTCAGATCTGTCAGTGGACCAATTCTCATACTCCTTTAAGGCCTAAACCGTTTCCCTTCCACCAAGCTCGGGGACATATTCCTGCTGCTGACTGGCAGGTAGACTTCACCAACATGCCTGCAGTACGGTGCACTAAATACCTCCTTGTCTTTGTGGACACTTTCTCTAGTTGGGTTGAAGCATTTCCCACTTCCAATAAAAAAGGCTTCCACTGTAGCTTCAATCTTACTGACAGACATCATCCCCAGGTTTGGTATGCCCACTTCCCTACAATCCGACAATGGCCCTGAGTTTATTTTGAGGATCACACAAAAGGTCTCTCAAGCCCTCTCCTTCAAGTGGCATTTCCACTGTCCATATCGCCCCCAGGCTTCAGGGAAAGTGGAAAGGGTAAATTGGACTCTGAAGGAAGTCCTTTGCCGCAGTCTGGCTGGGCACACAATCACGAGCCACCACACAGCTTGTAGATTCAAACAGCAACTCTTTATTCCCGAACTCACACCAGCCGTCTACAATCACGTTCTGGGGAAATCCACGTTCTCTGCCCAAATCCACGTTCTCTGGGCTTCTATCTCCAAAATATACTGTCTGAATCCCGTGAGAACTCAAGGGGAACTCAGGCAGCAGGATACGCCCTATTCCCAGGAGGAATAATCTTAAACCTTAAACCTGGAACCTAAACTGGGAACGCCCTAAACACGATTATCTTAAAACCGGGAACACCCTAATCTGCCTTGGTCCTTGAGCAAGGTCACCTACATTCAATGTCGCTGCAACATGTCAGCAACATGGGGTACGCTGGCAAGGAAATTGTCATACCTACTTGGCTAATGGCTCCCAGCATCTCCCCCCTTCTGATTAATTAAACAACAAGCAATGTGGCTTAAGGACCGTGCCTGGTAGGTTGTCCAATTCAACATATGGTTCTTACCCGTCATCGGAAAACTGACCTTTAGGCGTCAGCCTCCTGTCTTAGGTTGATACCACTGCAATTGAATCATACCCGTCACTGACTACCGGTCCAGCATACAGCCATACTTGTGGATAGGTCTATGCACCAGTGGGGGGGTGAGATTCTTTGCCTCACCTCTGTTGGCCCCCAAATTTGGCCTTGGTGCCAGTGGGGGAGTGAGGTTAATGTGGCTTATGTACATTTTTTTGGATACATATGTCTTTCTGCAGCACTAAGTCCTGATGAATCCAAATTTAAAAAGTTTAGAGTAAAAAGCGTTATTTTAAGTTTATCTTTGGGGGATATATACCCCTTTCCAATTCCCTCTTTTTGCTTTAATAAGTATGTTTTAATAGTTTGATGAGCTCTTTCAACTATGCCTTGTCCCTGTGGATTGTATGGGATTCCTGTTATATGAGTAATACCAAATGATGAGCAAAATTGTTTAAAAGAGGTAGAGGTATAGCCAGGACCATTATCGGTTTTTAACTGTTTAGGAACGCCCACAGTGGCAAAATTTTGTAAGCAATGAGCTATAACATCTTTAGTTTTTTCTCCGGCATGAAGGGAGCCCATCAAAAATCCAGAAGAAGTATCGACTGTAACATGTAAATATTTTAATTTTCCAAATTCTGGCAAGTGTGTGACATCCATCTGCCAAATATGGTTAGGTATCAGTCCTCTAGGATTGACTCCAAGATTAACTTGTGGTAAAAATGTCACACAATTTTGACATTGTTTTATTATATGTCTGGCTTGTTCCTTAGTTATTTTAAAACGCTTTTGTAAAGTATTAGCATTAACATGAAACCTTTTATGAAAATTTGTAGCTTCTTCAAATGTAGAGAAAATATGTATGTCATGTGTAGTTTTATCTGCTAAATCATTGCCTAAACTAAGGGCTCCAGGCAATCCTGTATGTGCCCTAATATGTCCTATAAAGAATGGATCTTTTCTGTCCCAGATTAGACTTTGTATAGTGGAAAACAAAGAGAAAACAGTAGAAGAAGGGGAAATCCTACCAGCATCTTCAAGAGATACTATAGCATTAACTACATACTGACTATCAGAAAATAAATTAAATACAGAATCTTTAAACATCAAAAAAGCTTGTAAAACTGCATTAAGCTCTACCTTTTGAGCTGATTGTTTGGGTACTAAAAATGTAAAAGTTTGATCAGGGGTAACTACTGCTGCTGTACCATTATTTGACCCATCAGTGAAAATATTTGGAGCATTCATGATAGGTGTTTTTCTTGTCATTTTAGGAAAAACTACAGGATGCTTAGACCAAAAAGACAACAAAGGATTAGATGGTAAATGATTATCAAATGAAACATTAGATTTACACATGATTATTGCCCAAGTATTTAACTCATTAGCTAACTCATCAATTTGATCCATAGTATATGGAGTAATAATTTTATTGGGAGAAATTCCAAACACTCCCTTCGCTGCTTTTATTCCTTTGAGTATTAATTGTCCTACAGCCTCAGGATACCTAGTAAGAATAGTGTTAGGAGAATAAGATAAATGTATCCACAATAATGGACCTTCTTGCCAAAATACTCCTGTAGGAATATTTTTTGTTGGTAGTACAATAAATAATAAAGGCAAACTTATATCAATTCTATCCAAATGCATATTTTCCATATATGTTTCAATAATTTTTAATGCCTTTCTTGCTTTAGGAGTTAACATGCGGGGTGAATTTGGATCTGATGGACCTTTTAGAATATCAAATAAAGGTCCCAACTCTCCTGTTGGTATACCTAGATAAGGCCTTATCCAATTTATGTCTCCCAATAACTTTTGAAAGTCGTTAAGTGATTTGAGTTGATCTACTCGTATTTGAATTTTTGGTGGACGGACCATGGTTGAGGATAATAGAACTCCTAAATAATTAATTGGAAAATTTAATTGTACTTTATGTATTGCTATCTCTAGATTATAATTTTTTAATAAGTTTGTAAGTGTGGCATAACATTCCAGCAATATGTTTTTATCTTTATGTGCCAATAATACATCATCCATATAGTGAAATATTTGTAGTTCAGGATTTTGATTTCTAAGTGGCTGGATTGCTTTGTTAACATATATTTGGCACATAGTTGGACTGTTAGCCATCCCTTGAGGGAGTACTTTCCATTCATATCTCTGATCAGGACCTTCATGATTTAATGCAGGGATAGTAAATGCAAAACGTGGACTATCCTCGGGATGAATTGGAATTGAAAAAAAACAATCTTTAATATCTATAGCTAAAACATGCCAGGTTTTTGGCAAAGCAGACAATTGAGGAATCCCTGATTGAGCAGGTCCCATAATAACCATCTCATTATTAATGGCTCTTAAATCTTGCAATAATCTCCATTTACCAGATTTCTTTTTGATGACAAAAATGGGAGTATTATGGGGAGATATGGAAGGTTGTATATGTCCTTCCGCTAATTGTTGTTTGACCAGATCATGGGCTACTTGTGTCTTTTCTTTAGTCAGGGGCCACTGAGGAACCCACACTGGTCTTTCTGATTTCCAAGTAATTTTGATTGTGTCAGTGGCCCTTTCTGAAAATCCAACCCATGTCTGTCTGTTCCTTGATCTATTTGTACTGGTGCTGCTATACCTTGCCCTTGTTTTCCTAATCTTTTTTCTTTCCTAAAGCCTTGTCTAGCCCTAGTGGGCGCATTAGGATTGATGTTATTTGTTAACGTCAAACCTAATTGATCTAGGACATCTCGTCCCCATAAATTTATAGGAAGATGATCCAATACATATGGCTGTATAGTTCCTTCACATCCTTCAGGATCCTTCCAATCTAATATCATAGAACTTCTATGGGGATTAGTCGCCACTCCTAGGCCTCGAAGCGTTTGAGTGGCTTGTTGTAATGGCCAATGTTTTGGCCATTGTTGACGAGATATGATGCTAAGGTCAGCTCCTGTGTCCAGTAGCCCATTAAACTCATGACCTTGAATATTTAGTTTTAGCATTGGGCGAGAATCTAAATTTAAAGACAACATAGCCCAATCTACACCTGTGGAGCCTAATCCCCTGGAACCTCTTTCTACACTATGACTAGGAAATTTATTATGTAGGCTGGGTATTATTAACAACTGTGCTATTCTATCTCCAGGTGAAATTACTGATATACCTCTTGGAGAACTAGCTATAATTTTTATTTCACCTACATAATCGGGATCAATTACCCCAGGACTTATCATAAGTCCTTTTAATGTAGATGAACTACATCCCAATAATAAGCCTACTGTTCCTTGGGGAAGAGGTCCTTTTACTCCTGTGGGAATGATTTGAACTCCCATCTCTGGAGTTAATACTGCTTTGGCAGAGGCACAGATGTCCAACCCTGCGCTCCCTCAGGTTTGTCTGATGAGGGATTTAATGGACAATGTGTCCTGGGCACTACCCTGATGGTGTTTCTGGGATCCTCCACTGCCCCGTATATTTGTGGTTGTGGGCCCCGGAGCATTGGGCCCCCCTGTCCGTTTTTTGGCAATGGAACCTGATGCCTTTCTCCACGATATCTTGGATAAATACCTGGTCTTTGTCCGTTTTTTGATAAGGGAGTACCTTCTATGGTGGTTTGAGAACGGCATTCATTAGCCCAATGTCTCCCTCTACGGCATCGTGGGCAAATACCCGGTATTCTATTCCTTTGATACCTACTTTTGTTAAACCCTCCTCCTATGGGGCAATTCCTTTTAAAATGTCCTGTTTGTTCACAATCATAGCATGTTTTTGGCCTGGCATCTAAAGCCTGTTGTACTGCAGCTGCCAAGACTTGCCCTTGTTCATTAATATCTCTACATAATTTAATATATGTGTTTAAATCTTCATGTCTCCATGGTCTAATAACTTCTCTGCAGCAATGATTTGCTTGGTCATAAGCCAGTTGTTTTATTAATGGCATTGCTTGTTCTGTATCCCCAAAAATTTTGGCAGCCGTTTGAATTAGCCTATCTACAAAGTCAGCATAAGGTTCATTAGCTCTCTGTATTACCTTAGATAGCTGACCTTGTAAATCTCCATGTCCTTGTAAAGTCTTCCATGCTCTAACTGCATCTGCAGCAATTTGTGCATATATAGCAGGATCATATTCAATTTGTTGCCGTTGACCCTCATAAGGTCCTTTTCCTAACAACATATCTAGATTTCTTTGAGGGTAACCGGCTGGTGCATTTCGCCTAGCTATCTCCGTGCAAAATTCCTCATTGGCAACCTTCCATAACAAATATTGTCCTCCATTTAGTACAGATTTACACATGCTAGCCCAATCTGCTGGCGTCATGTCCAGGTTAGTAATGGACTCAACCATGCTTACCGTGAAGGGAGCTTGTGGACCATAGGTTGTTACAGCCTCCTTTAACTGCTTCACTGTTTTAAAATCTAATGCACGGTGAATTCGCTGCCCTCCTGCCTGTTCAAGTACAGGGCATGCTAATCTTTGAGGTCCTGTCTCAGGATCCCATTTATCAACTACGGGGTTTGAGGGCCACTCAGCTGTCTCCATCGGTGGGGCTGTTGGTTGAATTACGCCCTCTTGTGATAAAACGGAGTTAGTAACAGCCTCCTGTTGTGGCCTTTTTCCTAACAACCCCTTTTCCTTTAAATTTTCTTCCTCTGTCTGACTAGCTCGAGAGACCTTCTCTTTTGTTTGATCTAAAATGTCTTTCTCCATGGTCTGAACCTCTAACAATTTACTTAACATCTTTTCGGTTTGTTTTTTACTTATTTCTAATCTACTATAAAGATAACGCAACCCAATAAGATAGCACAAAACAAAGCCGAAACTGAATGAAACAAAAACGGAATAAAAAATCATTGTATCAATTTTCTCTTCCTCAGGGCCGACAAACTTCAAACCTTTAGTCAACCATTTTTTCCAGTTTGCCTGAGAAATTTCTAGGGATAGGCAGCTTGAAACAAAAACAAGATAAATCAAAACAATAACACATTGTTTTTTGAATTGGTCACCCATTCTTTCTCTCTTCCTCAAGAGCGAGAAATTTCACTTACCTCTAAGCTTCAGAAGTTCCCCGCACGGGCCGCCAAATGCCGCAGTCTGGCTGGGCACACAATCACGAGCCACCACACAGCTTGTAGATTCAAACAGCAACTCTTTATTCCCGAACTCACACCAGCCGTCTACAATCACGTTCTGGGGAAATCCACGTTCTCTGCCCAAATCCACGTTCTCTGGGCTTCTATCTCCAAAATATACTGTCTGAATCCCGTGAGAACTCAAGGGGAACTCAGGCAGCAGGATACGCCCTATTCCCAGCAGGAATAATCTTAAACCTTAAACCTGGAACCTAAACTGGGAACGCCCTAAACACGATTATCTTAAAACCGGGAACACCCTAATCTGCCTTGGTCCTTGAGCAAGGTCACCTACATTCAATGTCGCTGCAACATGTCAGCAACATGGGGTACGCTGGCAAGGAAATTGTCATACCTACTTGGCTAATGGCTCCCAGGAGTCCTTACCAAATTAACAATGGAATTAAACTTAGACTGGGTCAAACTCCTTCCCTTGGCTTTGCTTCGGATCAGAGCTCTCCCTAAGAAACCATCTTTACTGTCCCCCTTTGAGATAATGTATGGAAGACCTCTTATACCCCCTGGGTTAGTCATTTCACAAGGACTTCTCACACGAGATTTGTCTTTACCTCTCTTGTTTCATCTCCGCTCGGAACTCTGGAAATATCAAGACTGGCTTCTTCCGGACCCAGACTCCTCTCCAAACACTCCTCCCTTAACACCTTGGAGTTTAGCCTATTATAACACTCTGGAGGAGAAAGGGCCTCTTGCCCCAAAATGGGAAGGCCCCTATCCTGTCATTCTCTGTACCCCCACCGCCGCCAAACTTTCCTTACCAGGCAACCGTCTCACCCCCTGGATTCACATTTCTAGGTTGAAGCCATATTGCCAGGAGGCCCCATCTTCTGATGACAGAGGAGCCTCAAGAGTCACCTCCTAAACCTCCCCTTTACTCCTGCTCTCCACATCCTAACTATCCTCTAAAGCTTCGCCTGTCTCGTGTAACCACCCATACTCCACCATGACTCCCACTCTTTTAAGTGGTATTTTTACAGTCATCACCCTTCTCCAGGGGACATCATCATCCTCCTCTTATACTTGGAGATTCAAAGTCAGAGAGACATATGTCCAAGGCAACACTCGTTACACTCGCCTAGTTTCTTTGGTTGATTGCGCCCCTATGGGATGTAATGCATCTATCCTTTCCCTCTCTTCCCAGAATTCTGAACTTTTAAAAAAAGCCACCAGGCCTTACCTTTGCTTCTTATATGATCAGACAGAGGATTACTGCAAATGGTGGCCCAAAACCTAAGGAGGGTGACCCTACTGGTCATGCAACATTCATAACCCACGTGCATGCATCGGGGATTCCTGCGTTGGAAATTTCAGATTGATCTCAGGGGGCTATCAATTGGCTATCACTGACCCTAACCACCCACGCTGGACCTCTAGGGTAAATGCTTCCTTCTACTGTGACATATCCTCTCCCACCGCCTGTGGCTCCATCTCCATCTCCCGAGAAATTCAACCCTCCCAGCCCTCAGTAGCTATAATCTCTACTGACATAAAGCATTCTGAACAGCAGTTGTTAGACTCCATACAGGATCCATATGAGCCTAATGTCGGGAGTCCACCACAGTATTCATGGCTATGACTACTTACTGAAACTGTAACCTTCTTAAATCTAACCCTCCCCACCATCACACCAACTGATTGCTACTTATGAGCCTCTCTGACTCGACCTTTGCTTGCAGCGGTTCCTTTGAACTTCTCGGCTTCTGACCTCTCAAATTTCTCCACTCCATCTGCCTGCCATTCTCTCCAAACCCTTTCACCGGATGCTCCATTATGGGAGCCCAAGGAGTCTAACCATACTGTGATTCCCCGATGCTGCCTCCTGGGCTTGGGTGTCTCACAGTCAAAGTTTCACCACTCTAACATCACCTTTAACTTCACACTCTATGCACCACCTGGCTCATTCTTCTGGTGTAATGGTTCTCTCATCACTATCTTATTCACCAACACCTCTACCCCATGTATACTGGTGACACTTGTCCCGCAATTGACTCTCTATACCCTAGCTGAAGTGCAGGCCCTCTTGTCTCCCCAAATGCGGAATAAGCGGGCTGCTTTCCTTCCAATATTGGTGGGTCTCTCACTGGCTGTATCTGCGGCAGGAGCAGGAATTTCTGGTGGAGCTCTAGGACACTCCTTATGGGCTGTACAGGACTTAAGTTTTAAACTTGAACAAGCACTCACTTCTACGGCAGAGTCTCTGGCATCTTTACAAAGGCAGGTCATATCCTTGGCTCAAGTTACTCTTCAAAATCGATGAGCTATAGACTTACTCACAGCCAAAAAAGGTGGAACCTGTCTTTTCTTGAGGGAAGAATGCTGTTACTACATCAATGAATCAGGCCTTGTGGAAACTAATGTAGTCAAGCTCACCAACTTGGCTACCTCTTTGAAAAATCCACCAAACTAAAACCCATTTGCTACCTTCTTTTTAGCCCATTTCCAGTCATGGCTGTTGCCTCTTTTAGGGCCCATATGCCTTCTTTTCCTGATGTGTCTGTTCCTGCCCTGTCTGCTTCGCTTCCTACAGGGCCAATTACGGAAGATCTCTAGCCAAACTTTCAACCAGCTTCTGCTTAGGTAATACCAGCCTCTGATGACCAATGAACCCCCAACACCCTCAAGAGAACAGCTCACTCATTGCTGAAGCTCACTACCAGGCACGATGGAATGCAATGGACATCAGACAGTGGGAGACAATGAGCCTGGAGAACCTCTTAATCTGCCATCCTGGATTTTTAAGCCTTTATGTCCTTTTAAGCCTCCTCATGGCCCTTGGCCTCTTCTCTGTCAGTCCACCGAAGTGGAACTTCTGCCAAAAACTGACATTTGCTTTAATTTTTATCTTCATCCTGTTTTTGTTCACTCTGATTTTTTTCAGGTGCTGGTGACACCATGTCAAGGCAATGATTCCAGTATTTCCTAGAGTCTCTGTTATAGGACCAGAGGCTGATACCAACTATTTCCTCCATCCAGGACTGGTTCGACGCCATTGATGACCTGTGGTTTCAGGGAACTTTTGTAGACTTCACCCCTACAGAAGTAGCTGTCATAGCCACTGGGTTTTATTTCTGGTTGCCATGATATCCCCAGACCTGCCCCCCCCCCAACATTCCTCCACTTCCCCTTCTAGGCCCTACGTACTGGTAGTTGTACTTCTATTTTCCTAAGTACTATCTAAATACCCTACTTCCTGTGGGCTTCCACTCCCCAGTTCCTCATCTTCAGGACTCAGGGGAAGTCTCCAACCTTTTAATCTATATCTTATAAAAATACATATTCCTGACACAAGGTTGGGCTCAAAAGATCAAAAGTTGGAATTCTCTTTCCTTGCACCTAGTAAACAAGAAAAATGGAGTCTCAATCACTGGCATCAACATAAGCATGTTACCATCTACCCAACTGAAGCTCCATGATGACTTTGCCAACTAGTCATTCTCCTGCCCTACCCTACAGCATGTGGGGAAAATGAGTGGAAGTGAACAGACATCTGCTCTGGGCCACAGATTCAGCAAATTCTAGTCCCCTGGTGCTTGAGGCTCTCTAAACCATTTCATATTCTTGTGTGTTCTTGATACTTGGCCCACTTGAATTTTGTCAGATCCTCAATTAAACAAACAAGGAAAGGATGACCTGTTCAGTATGACCTTCAATGTCCTATTTTAATATGCCCTTCAAGATAGCTCCCAATATCCAATATCCCAATAACCAGTGTCATGAATTCTTGTTTTGTCTTTATTGAGCTGGTCACAAACCCCGATGTTCTGATCTCTTTTCCAAACCCTCATTCCTACCCAACACAGTGTCATTGTTCTTCAACCTTGTCTTTTCTCTATTAGTTCCATTCTGATCCTATACCACCAAATTCACTTCCTAATTGCATTATTATCCTCTTAAGTTGGGTTCCTAGATTCACTTTCCCATTCTATTAGCAAAACCTTCACCTACAGAATGATAATAACGAAGAGTACTGTACACCTAAAATTAAGAAACCTGAGCGCAAATCTCATTGCTATCACATTCTAAACCCGGAAAATTCTTTTTTATTACTGTAACCTCAGTTGAAGTCCATATTAAACACATTTTGAAGTACTACAGGGTATTTCAATTAATTGTTAAAATCCTTACAATTCTGAACTTCCCTGTGCTTTGCATTTTGTCAATAAAAAATATATTTAGTGGACAGAATTTTTTAATTATTATTTTTATACATTTATTTATTTATTTATTTGGTGCTGAGGATCAAACCCAGGGCTTTGCATATGCTAGGCTAGCGCTCTACCACTGAGCCACAACCCCAGCCCTGGACAGAATTTTTTTTTAACAACTAAAGAAACACCAAGAATAGACAGTAAAAACAAAAACTCAAAAAAAGTTTAGTCATATAAAAAGAAATAAAACTATAAAAGAAGAATAGTCTTTACAAGACTAGATAGGAGTAGGAGTCTGAAGGGAAAACCAAACAGGGAAATCAACAAGTACAGAAATCAATTGCAATATCATCTAAGTCGAAGTTTAATGTAATTAACATAAAATGGTCTGCATATAGGTATTCTTCATTTCCAGTTGACTAATTCTTCTCCAGAAATTGCTTGATCTTGCTTATGAAAAACCATGATTCTATGACTACAGCTGCATGAGATTTTCCCTAAAAGATTTGATGGATGAAAAAGATATTGGTTACCAGTGCAACTATCAAATATATCAAAACAAACTCTTGGATTGTAACCAAGCTTCTAAAGTAAAGCATAAATCAGAATTAACATAACTAACTTTGCCTTTCTGAATTGATCTGATATGGACCTGCATCTTAATTATAATATTTCATGGATCCCTATCAATCTATGCAGTGGGTCAAGAGAATGGTATTGTAAGCTAGACAGGCTGACAATCTAATCACAGGCCAGCTACTATCAATTAGTAGGTCATAGGCCAATTAGTCAACCTCTCTCAGTGACAGTTGTTTAATTGGTAAATAATAGGTTATAAGAGAACACTTTCAAAGCTATTGTGATGACTATAACAAGTGTTACAACCTAAAGTGGTTTGTATCCCAGATTAACTCACTCAACACATATTAGTTCCTTTTCTCTACATTCCCTAAATAATCAACATGAATTTTTCAAGGTTATAAAATCCCACCTGGTTAAAGAGTCATATTTAGAACTCATTCACTATTAAAGAAAATGGTAAAATATATGTTTAATCAACAAAAGAAAACTATAAAATATTAAAAATATATGCCTAATGCTTTCTTATACAGTATTCCTATGGGAACATGCATGGAGACTATTCTAGAATTAAAATCAATTATATTGCTAATGGGAAATTAATATATTAAGAGCCCCTATGTCTCCTTCTTTTGCATTTTTTGAACTTTTTTGACAATATTAATTCTACCTATTCAAAAATATGGAAAAATCTTTCCATCTTCTAAAGTCTTCTTCCATTTGTTTTTTCAGTGTTCTGTAGTTTTCACTGTAGAGGTCTTTTCCCTCTTTGGATATATTAATTCTCAAGTATTTTATTTTATTTATTTTTTTCTTTTTTTAATTATTTATTTTTTAAATATATGGCAACAATGGAATGCATCACAATTCTTATTACACATATAGAGCACAATTTTTCATATCTCTATATGTAAAGTATGTTCACGCCAATTTATGCCATTATACATGTAATTTTTTGCATTACAATTCTTAATACACATATATACCACAATTTTTCTTATCTCTGTTTGTATATAAGGTATGTCGACACCCAATTCAAGTCCTCATACATATACTTTGTATAATGATGACCATCATATTCCACCCTCCTTGCTAATCCCCTTCCCACTCCCTTTCCCTCCCACCCCTCTTCCCTATCTAGAATTAATCTAATTCTCCAATGCTCTTCCTCCCTATTTCACTATGAGTCACTCCCCTTATATCAGAGAAAATATTCTGCATTTGTTTTTTTTGGATTGGCTAACTTCATTTAGCTTTATCTTCTCCAACTCCATCCATTTACCTGCAAATGCCATAATTTTGTTCTCTTTTAATGCTGAGTAAAATTCCATTGTCTATATAAGCCACATTTTTTTTTACCCATTCATCCACTGAAGGACATCTAGGTTGACTACACAATTTAGCTATTATGAATTGTGCTGCTATAAACATTGATGTGGCTGTGCTGTATTTATCAATTATGAAGAAAATGGAATTCTTCAAACTTTGATTGCAAAATGTAAACTATTGTGTTCTGTGACCACAATCATAACTAAAAACTGTCAAAACAATATCATTAGCAGAATCAGTATCATAAAGCTGACAGTGTTGAACAAATAGCATGCTTTTTCTGGGTTAATGGCAATAGGAACAATTATAAGAGATTACACTGACACTGTTATGACACACAGCACCTTCTCCAGATTTTCAGTCAATGCTGCTCAGTTTAGAATGAACAAACTATCTTAAGCAGGCTTTGAGCATTGCACTTTGCAATATGGAAAAAACACAGGCAACAGACTGGAGATGCTTACAAAGACATTCCAGTTTAAAGTTGAGAAAAGCTTATTAGAAATCTAAGTGCTTACCCTCACTAATGCTATTCTGATGAAGATGCAAATCTCTTAGTTCCAGCTATTTTCTCTATTTTGCATTTGGTGCAAACAAGACTTCACCCCCAGTAGAAAGAACCATTAAAAAGATGACACCCTTGGGAGCTCATACACTTTGATTCATATCTCAATGTCATAGAGAAGTTTAAAAAGAAGTACTAGGGAGATAGCAGAAAGTTGCCAAATAGTAATATGTAGTATGAGAAAATATTTCAATAAATCTATTAACTCACTCAAGTTTTCAGAATATGCCAGTCATTGGCTCTCCCTAGTGGAATAAAACACTCTTCTCACTTGTGTCAAGTATGAAACAAAACAAAATAACAATGTGACATTTTCCATGAGACAGAATGGACTGATAAGTATTCAGGACAGAGGATGGAACTTAGAGCTTTCATAGCATGTGTGAGCCCTGGGTTCAATCCATAGCACTGAAATAATAATAATGATGATAATAATCATTTTTAAAAATATCAGTGCTGTGATAATAATTTAGACTGATTTCATACTCATCCCACAAAGGAATTAGATCATTTTAATTTATGCATACTATTTATCCGCTTTCTGGTCCTAATTCCAACAGAAAGGTGCTTATTTGTAAAAGACTCTGGATGATAATTTTATGAATTCCAATTCTTGAGACTTTCTACTTCTTTTGGGAAGAGTACATCTGATCCCAATAGACCAGGATGGTAAACTTGGTGCTGTGTCATAGAGCATGCTATCAATTTTCTCAATCCTCCTCATTAGACAGCAAATGTCTACAGACATCATGCTTTTTAAGCATGTAAACTATATGTCCTCATTTCCTAAGTTTATGAAAATGCATCACAAAAAAATTGGAAAATGTGGCCTATTCATTAAGTACATTCCCAGATTGCATGATGCTATGGGCAATGACTAGCACCACAAAAGAAAATAGAAAAAGCAATCTTAAATGATGGCATTTAATTACCTAGGAAGTTTACTATTTTAAATATTCAAAAATATTCCTAATAGAATGTTCCAATTACATGATTTTTCCAGAAAAAGCAAAATTCCGGATGGGGTAGATATCAATGGTTGACGGGTGTAATTATAACAGGGGATAATTAGTGGGGCACTAGGGACACTTAAGACACAGAAACTGGTTTTATGTGATACTACAATTTTAAATACATGCTGTTACCCTTGTTTCCAAAACCATATAAAGTAAAGCACCAAGAATGAAGCCTAACATCAACTACAGACTTGGGTGATAATGATGTTATCAGTGTAAGCTCACCATTCATAACAAATGTACCACTCTTGTGGTGGGTACTGATAATGGAGGAGGACTCACATGTGTGGGTGGTGCAGGGAATACAGAAAATGTCTGTGCCTTCTTCTCAATTTTACTGTGAACCTAAAACTGCTCTAAAAAGTAAAGTTATTAGGGTTCAAGGGTATTCCTCAGTAGTAGAGAACTTTCCTAGCATGCAAAATGCCCTGAATTTGGTCCCCCATACTGCACACACAGAAAACTATTGACTAAAAAAAAAAAAAGATATTCACTGAACCTACTGTTCCCCTCTTTACAGAAAGACAGTCACCTTCAAATTGGGGGCAAAGAGCAAAACAATAGAATATGGACACTACCTCCTAAGTTGAAAAATTTGAAAATACACAAAATGAGTAATTTAATCACATAACTTAGGTAAGGAAATAATTAATATCTTAGAATATTTCATCATCTTGTTTTAGTGACAAACTCATTTTGGGTGACACCAATAACTAATATTTTTTATTTATTAAATGCAATCTACTTATAGTAAAAATTGAATAGAAAATGCATGTTTAGAACTAACTGGTCTAAGGAGAAAAATATCTGAGCAATCACAACTCACAGTCCTTTTGAACATGCTGTATTGATGGGGAAGCAGATGGTCACAGAAGACAGTTATAGATAAGGGACATGATGAACAAAAGCCACCATGTGTTTTGAACAGCAGGGAGCATGGGTTGAGATGAAGAATGGAGAATCAGCAGTTAATGGTTCCACCCTCTGTGATGAGAAGCAGAAGCAAGGCCAGTAGCATGAGTTATTTAGGGAGTCTCTAGTGAGAGCACTGAGATAACGGTAGCAAATCGCTTGGTTTCCAAATTCCCTGTCTAGGATAGAACCCACTGATTTGACTGTTTCCCACATACTCCCTGAGGCATTTTGGGTGAATACTGGAGCCTTGGACATTTGCCATGTCCTTAGACAAATGTAGTCCTATGGGTGAATACATGACTTACTTGCATAGTCCACATAATGCCAAATTTCTACAGGTATAAAGGGCTTCTAACACCCAGATTCACCATGCCCCTGGGGTACAGACTAACAGCCACTGGACAGTACACGCACATTCTTGGAAAGAGATGCCTCCGTCCAGATTCTCATTTTGTCTATTCTATCTTTTTAGTTATTTTCTTTTTAATCTTATCATCTATTTTTTTTTACCAAAAATAATGCTATGTTATGTATGTCAACAGAGAATATGATGGTAACAGTCACATCTCACAGGGGCCCAGGATGGAGTATGAGATGGTGGATAATTCCACAAATATATTTTACCTTAGTTTATAATGCTACACTCACTGATAGTCCCTGCTTATACAGAGTCTATCAGTGGAGAAAAAGAAAAATAAGCTGTCATCTTATTAAAAAAAAAGTAATGCAGTAATTCAAAAATTATCAAAGAACAGCATAAAAACACATTGTGGAAAGACATTAAAAAGTCAAAATGAGTCATTTGCCCATGATCTTGTCAGACTAAATATTTCCAGGCTTAGAAAAATGACTTTTTTCAGGCACAAGAGCAAGACAATGAATACTGCTGTTTTCGGATATAATAACAACAAGCTGCATAATTTGGAAATGTCATCCTCAAGCAGTTGCTCTCATTTGAGCAAAGAGATGATAATCACAGGTGAGTCTTGCCAATGACTCTTCAATCATGGAAGTTGGGGTCATTTGCAGTTTAAGTATGATGCTCTCAAATCAAATCTGATATAAATGAAGTCTCACAATAAAAAATTTGCAGCACCCATAAATCTGTTATTTCCAAGTCAGCTGTCCATTTGTTCTTGTAGACAGAGAGCACATATTCACTCTATTGTCAGGGCAAACTAATTTAGATAAATAGATACCAGAGGTAGAGGAAGATAGTATTTATTCATGAACGTGTGTTGCTATGTAGTAGATCTTTTTAAAATATTTTTTACTAGTTCCTTGAAGATATGCAAGACAGTAGGGTGTATTTTGATATATCATACATACATGGAGTATAACTTATACTAATTAGGCTTCCATTCTTGCAGTTGTACACAATGTGGAGTTCCACTGGTTATGTATTCATATATGAACATAGGAAAGTTATGTCTGATCTATTCTACTACCTTTCCTATTTCCATCTCCCCTCCCTTCCCTTCATTCCCCTTTGTTTAATCCAATGAACTTCTATTCTTCCCTCCTTCACCCCCTATTGTGTGTTATCATGCTCATAGCAGAGAGAACATTTGGCTTTTTTTGCAGGGGGCAGGATTGACTTATTTAACTCAGCATGATTGATAGTTTCCCAATCCATCCATTTACCACCAAAAGTCATAAATTTGTTCTTTTTTATGGTTAATATTCCATTGTGTATATATGCCACATTTTCTTTATCCATTCATCTGTTGAAGGGTACCTAGGTTGGTTTCATAGCTTAGCTATTGTGAATTGAGCTGATATGAACATTGATATGGTTATGCCACTGTAGTATGCTGATTTTAAGTCCTTTGGGTACATATTGAGGACTGGGATATCTGAGTCAAATTGTAGTTCAATTCCATATTTTCTAAGGAATATCTTCACTGCTTTCTAGAGTGGTTGCCCATTTTCTAGTCCCACCAGCAATGTGGTCAACCTTTTACCCCACATCCTCCCCCAACATTTATTGTTACTTTCATTCTTATTAATTACCATTCTGACTGGTGGGAGATAAAATCTCAGTGTAATTTTAATTTACATTCCCTAATTGCTAGAGATGTTGAACATTTTTTTTCATATATCTGTTGACAACTTGTACTTCTTTTGTGAGGTGTCTTTTCAGTTCCTTGGCCCATTTGGGCTATTTGGGTTTTTTTGATATTATTGTTGTTTGTTGGTTGGTTGGTTGGTGTTAGATTTTTTTGAGTTCTTTATATATTCTGGAAATCAACACTATCTGAGGTGCAAGTAGCAAAGATTACCTCCCATTCTGTAGGCTCTCTCTTTAAGTTCTTGATTGTTTCCTTTGCTGTGAAGAAGCTTTTTAGTTTGAATCCATCCCATTTGTGATTCTTGATTTTTCTTCTTGTGCTTTAGGAGTCTTGTTGAGGAAATCAGTTCCTAAGCCAACATGTTGAAATGTTGGGCCTATATTTTCTTCTAGTAGGCACAGGGTCTCTGTTATAATGCCTACATTTTTTATCCACTTTGAGTTTGCATGGGGTAAGACATAGGGCTTCCATTTCATTCTCCTACATATGGACTTCTAGTTTTCTGAGAACCAGTTGTTAAAGAGGCTATCTTTACCATAACACCAAAAGCACTATACAGATTTAGTGCAATTCTGATCAAAATTCTAATGACATTCTTCATAGAAATAGAAAAAGCAATCATGAAATTTATCTGGAAAAATAAGAGACCCAAAATAGCTAAAGTAATCCTTAGCAGGAAGAGTGAAGCATGTGGCATCACTATACCAGACCTTAAACTATATTACAGAGCAATAGTAACAAAAACAGCATGATATTGGCACCAAAACTAGACCAATAGTACAGAATAGAGGACACTAACCCACAAAATTATAATTATCTTATATTAGACAGTGGTGCCAAAAAAATGCAATGGAGAAAAGATACCATCTTCAACAAATGGTGCTGAGAAAATTGGAAATCCATACGCAACAAAATGAAATTAAACCCCTATCTCTCATCATGCACAAAACTCAACTCAAAATGGATCAAGGACCTAGGAATAAAACCAGAGATCCTATGCCTAATAGGAAAAAAAGTAGGCCAAAATCTCCATCATGTGGGATTAGGCCCCAACTTCCTTAATAAGACTCCTTTGGTGCAAGAATTAAAATCAAGAATCAATAAATGAAATGGACTCAAACTAAAAAGTTTCTTCTCAGCAAAAGAAATAATCTATAAGGTGAATAGAGAGCCTACATCTTGGGAGCAAATCTTTTCCCCTCACACATTAGATAGAACACTGATCTGTAGGGTATATAAAGAACTCAAAAAGCTAAGCACCAAAAAAATAAATAACCCAATCAATAAATTGGCCAAGGACCTGGACACTTCTCAGAAGATGATATACAATCAATCAATAAATATATGAAAAAAATGTTCATCCTCACTGGCAATTAGAGAAATGCAAATAAAAACTATTCTAAGATTTCATCTCACTCCAGTCAGAATGGCAGCAATTATGAAGACAAACAACCATAGTGTTGGCAAGGATGTGGGGGGAAAAGGAAGACTCATACTGCTGATGGGGTTGCAAATTGGTGCAGCCAATATGGAAAACAGAATGGAGATTTCTTGGAAAATTGGGAATTGAACCACCATTTGACCCAGCTATCCCTCTCCTTGGTCTGTCCCCAAAGGACTTAAAAACAGCATACTACAGGGGACACAGCCACATCAATGTTTATAGCAGCACAATTCACAATAGCTAAACTGTGGAACCAACCTAGATGCCCTTCAGTAGATGAATGGATTAAAAAATGTGGCATATATACACAATGGAATATTACCCACAAATAAAAGAGAATAAAATCATGGCATTTTCAGGTAAATAGATGGAGTTAGAGAAGATAATGCTAAGTGAAGTCAGCCATTCCCCAAAAAACAAATGCTGAATGTTTTCGAATATTTTCTCTGATACGAAGAGGCTGATTCATAGTTGGGTAGGGAGGGGAAACTTGGGAGGAATAGACAAACTCTAGATGTGGCAGAGGGCGGGAGGTAAAGGGAAGGGGTATGGAGTTAGAAATGATGGTGGAATGTGATGGACATTATTATCCAAAGTACACACGAATTGGTGTGAATATACTTTGTATACAGAGATATTAAAAATTGTGCTCTATATGTGTAATAAGACTTGTAATGCACTCCACTATCATATATAAATAAAAAATTTAATTTTAAAAAAAGAAGCTATCTTTTTTACAATGTATGTTTATGGCACCTTTGTCTAGTAGGAGATAACTATATTTATGTAGATTTGTCTGTGTATCTTCTATTCTGTTCCATTGGTCTCCTGTCTGTTTTCATGCCAATACCATGCCATTTTTGTTACTATAATTTAAGGTCTGGTATTGTGATGCCTCCTGCTTCACTCTTCTAGTTAAGGATTGCTTTAACTATTATAGATCTCTTATTTTTCCAAATGAATTTCATGACTGCTTTTTCTGTTTCTAGGAAAAGTGTCATTGGAAGTGCAATAGAAATTGCGTTAAATCTCTATAGTGCTTTTGGTAGTATGGCCATTTTGACTATGTAAATTCTGCCTATCCAAGAATACAAGAATATGGGAGATCTTTCCAACTTCTAAGATCTTCTTCAATTTCTTTCTTTAGTGTTCTGTAGTTTTTATTAGAGAGGTTTTTCATCTCCTTTGTTAAATTGATTCCCAAGATTTATTTTTTTTAGGCTATTGTGAATGGGATAGTTTTTCCTCACTTTCAGCAGATTCATCACTGGAGTATAGGAATGCAATTGATTTATGGGTGCTAACTTTGTATCCTGATACCTTGCTGAATTTACTTATGAGTTCTAGAAGATTTCTGGTGGCGGTATTTTGGCAGGGGTCAGTTTCTAAATACAGAATCTAGTTATCAGCAAATAGGGAGGGTTTGAGTTCTTCTTTTCCAATTCAGATCAGATTCAATTTCCTTCTTCTAATTGCTCTTGTTAGGTTTTCAAGAACTATGGCAAATAGAAGTGGTGATAGAGGGCATCTCTGTCTTGTTCCAGTTTTTAGAGGGAATGCTTTCAATATTTTTTTTAATTAGAATGATATTGGCCTTGGGTTTAGCATACTAAAAAGTTTCTAGCATTCACAATGTTGAGATATGCTCCTACTATCCCTAGTTTTTCTTGTGTTTTGAGCATGAATGAATGCTGAATTTTGTCAGTGTTTTTTCTGCATCATAAAATAATCATGTAATTCTTGTCTCTAAGTCTACTGATGTGATGAAATAACGTTTATTGATTTCTGTATGTTGAACCAACATTTCATTCCTGGAATGAGGCCCATTTGATCATGCTGCACTATCTTTTTAATATTTTTGGTATGTTATTTGCCAGTATTTTATTAGGAATTTTTGCATCTATGTTCACCAGAGATGTTGGTCTAAAGTTTCCTTTCTTTGATATGTCATTGTCTGGTTTCAGTATGAGGGTGATACTAGCTTCATACAAAGTATTTGGAAGAGTTCCCTTCTTTTCTATTTCATGGAATAATTTGAGGAAGATTGGTGTGAGAAAATCTATCTGGTTGATAGATTTTTTTTTCTTTGTTGGAAGTCTTTTGATGAAATCTTCCATTCCATTGCTTGAAATTGATCTGCTTACATTTTATGTCCTCATGATTAAACTTGTGTAAGTTATATGTCCCTAAAAATTGTTCAATACCTTCAAGATTTTCTATTTTATTGGAGTATAAATTTTCAAAATAGCTTCTAATTATTCTATCTATTTCCATTGTGTCCATGGTGATATTTTCTTTTTCATCATTAAAGAAAAAATGTATCACTACCTAAAGTAAACTAAATGAACCAGAAAAATGAATCATTTGTATATTAATATGACTAAGACATATTAGATCAGAAAATGTTTCTTCCAAACTGGGGAAACAAGTCCATGTACTCTTTTGTATAGATAAATAGGATATATCCCATGGAGATAGAGAGAGGCAGATACATACAAATAGAAAGAGAACTATTGGAAGTAAAAATCCACTGGACTTTTGCTGCTGAGGCATGAGACTGCAGCATGAGCCTCGGCTCAGAGAGAAGGATCCTGGCAAAGGAAAAAAATTAACTAAAAAATAAGAAAGCTTCCTCAAAGCGTCAGTAAAGATCTTTATCAAGAATCTTACAGCAATTTTTTAAAAACTTGCATTTTGAGCCACCTTGCAGCTGAGGGCAGAGCTGCCACGGAGGTGGCAACCTAGCATCTTTGGTAGCCTCTGATCTGGGCCCACAGTAAGGGTGCCCATGCTGTCTGGCCACTGTGACCCAGTAGTCAAGCTGGGAGCTGGGGCCCAGGGCAAGGGGCAGAAGTTGGGCGGGGCACTGCTGGCACCAAGGAGCGTGATGTCCAATGCTTGCTGGTAGGCAATGGCATGGTGGGCAAGACAAGCTACCCCACCAAGTACATACATCCCCGCTGCCTTGAACAACTTCTTGGCTGTGGTGTCAGTGAGCCTGTGAGACTCCAGCTCAGTGACCCAGCAGGACAGGATGAGTTTGATAAGCTGAGGGCCCTGTGCTGTACCAACGCAGACATCTTACAGCTCTGCTTCAGTGTGGTGAGCCCCACCTCTTTTCAAAACATCAGGAGAAGTGGGTGCCAGATATCCAGTGCCACTGCCCCAAAGCTCCCATCATCTTGGTGGAGATGCAGTTAGACCTCAGAGAAGATGTCCAAGTGCTCATCTAGCTGGACAAAGGCAGGGAGAAGCCCGTGGCTGAGGAGGCAGCCAAGCTGTGGGGCCCAGGAAACCAAAGATGCCTCCTACATGAAGTGTCCAGCCTTGACTAAGAAAAGCCTCAAGGCCAAAGACTGCTATGACTGGCATCTGGCATCCAGCAAGCAGACTCCCTGCAGCAGCCCAGGAAGTATTAAGACAGGACTCAGGACAAAGTGAGGGACCTGTCCAGGTCCTAGTAAAGAAAGATACCTCAGATACGGAAGTTTGCTGTAAAGAAGGAGAAATAAAAAATTAAGGAAGAAGAAATAGGAAAATCTGGCTATTAGTTGGGGGAAGAGATTGAAAAAGTTTCAATAAGGGGATAAAAACTCTGTGCAAGCAAACAATCAAAGGTAACATGAAAACAACTCAAACCCACGGATAATTATACCCACCTATGTCAAACCAAGGCTTAACTACAAACAGGCTAAGAGGAAAGCAGTCATTTGAATGTATTGCTAATATGAATATATGTATATTTTCAAATCTATTCACAGTGAGAAAACACAACCATATACAGTGCACACAAATCTTGCAAAATGGAGAAAAGTTCAAAATAATACAATAACAGAAAAAGATATTTGAAAAATTGGAAAAGTTCAAAGTTAAAAAAAATGAATAAAAGGGGCTGGAGATGTGGCTCAAGCAGTAGCGCGCTCGCCTGGCATGCGTGTGGCCTGGGTTCGATCCTCAGCACCACATACAAATAAAGATGTTGTGTCTGCTGAAAACTAAAAAATAAATAAATAAATAATAAAAAAATGAATAAAAATATATTAAAATGTGGGGAAATATGGAGAAACATAGACAAGAAAATTGAAAGAAAAATAAGAGGAAATCAAACTGTTGAAGGAAACAGTATACTGAACCAGGAAAGTCAAAGGCTGCTTCCCACTGGCACTCCAGATTGGATAAAAACAATATCATTTCATTGATTAAGGTGTACATACCTGGCAAATTGATTTGCCTTCAGGATGTTTACTTCTGAATGTCAGATTCTTTGTATTCTTTTGCACTGAAAATGAAAACGGGACACTTTTTCCTGAACACACTAATGTCTCCTATCTCATTGATAAAGTGGCAATTCACAGTCTTTTGTCATTTCCTTTTTGTCTTTAATTTGTTCCATTGTTTAATACTCCAAGAATTGCTACTGTCTCCTTAGAGCTTCTGTGTAAGCTTCTATAAGACAATTATGTATGGATCAGAGTAATCAAACTTATAAGAGAGTCATCTTTCCAGTGGTTCTCTCTGTGAAAGGAAAAGCCTTGTTTGCATCACACAAAGAGAGAGGTGGTGAAAGGAAAGTGATCACTACACTCCGAGTAACCAAGAGTTCTTTATTGCAGCAGGCAGTGTCTGACTGACAGGGAAGGAAGAGAAGAGAGAGAGAGAGAGAGAGAGAGAGAGAGAGTGAGTGAGTTCTGGCAGGAGAGAGTTTTTATAGCCAAAATCTAATGGGGTCTCTGGGTCTGCAAGCTGCCTTATTGGCAAACAATGATTGGATCATATAGTAGTTGCTAAGGGTGTCATCTTCTGCCCAGGCAGACTGGGCAGGGGTCAGATGTGGGGTTCCATTGCACCAGACGGGTGGGGGCTTAGTGTTCAGCTTTGAGTGGGGCTAAGTGTTCAACCTTGAGGCAAACAATCAATAAGGAACCAGTCGGGTAGGGCTCCAGTGTGCAGCCCACCCTGCAGCTAACATTTATTCAGCCTGCCCTGCAGCTAACAGGTGGAACTAAGAAATTAGCAAAAGAGGATTAGTGAGAGTAATTGCAACAATTTCTAACAAGCACTTCTCAATGGAAAACTGGATTTTCTTTGTAAGTATTTGTCCCTTGTCTGTTCCTGTATTTTGCCATGCTACTAAGTACATTGCCTACAGAACTAGCTTCCTTGTGGTGAGGTGCTTCATCCAAACTAGTTTTGACTAAAAACTTGGGGACATTGTTGTGTGCCATGATACAATAAATATACTCCTTATAGTTGTTCTATTGCCATTGTTCCAGAAAACTCCTGGTATGTGTTTTTGTTTGGCCCTGTCAGTTATATGCTAATGATTTTGCTAGTGACTTGTTTTTCTGTCAGCCTTTCAGCTTTCAGTTAGTGTTATAGGCATAAACAATCAGTTTAGGAATCAAACACTGAAAAATCTTGTTCTTTCATTTGACAAATCCCCCCCCCAAAAAAAAAAGGACATAAGAGTTTTTATTGCCTTAGTTGCCTCTCAGTAAAATAAATAATATTCATTCAAGAAGAGTCTCCAGGAATGGTCCCAAAGAAATACTTTGTGTCAAAATATCAGTCTCATATACTTTTACCATTTTACATTTTATACTTTTGATTATTTTACCATTTTATTTAATAACAGATGAGAGTTATAAAAATGAAACTTTAACCAGTAATTTATGGATTTGAAAACTGTATTTGTTAAGTACCTAGAGCATACAGAGAGACAGAAGATGTTTTGAGTGTTTTGTTCTGAGCTAGAGCTCCTATCATGTGCCTGACACTTGTGTTTCCTTCCTTCCTTCCTTCCTTCCTTCCTTCCTTCCTTCCTTCCTTCCTTCCTTCCTTCCTTTCTTTCTTTCTTTCTTTCTTCTTTCCCAAAAATTGAACTCAGGGGCACTTACCCTGTGAGCAATATCCCCATTTTTTATACTTTTTAAATTTTGAGACAGAGCCCTGCTTAGTTGCTTAGGACCTCACTAAGATGCTGAGGCTGATCTCAAACTTGGGATCTTCCTGCCTCATCCTCTCAAATCACTGGGATTACAGGCTCCACCACACCCAGCCACTATTTTTTTCTTAATGACTCATGGGTCCCTATCAATCTATTTGTGCTTAATAAACAATTGTTTAAACCTATTGTTTATTAATTAAGTCACTGTCATTCAGGGATTTTGAGTGATTATCCCATGATTCCCAAATCAACAAATAGCTGGCCTGTTATCTGACCTTCTAACAGCATGGCTGACAAAGCCATTCTCTCACCCCTGAGAATAGATTGATAGGGACCCATGAGTCATTAAGATCAAGGTGTAGATCCATACCAAATGAATTCAGAAACTCAGTCTCAGTTATGTGTTCATTTTGATTCAGACTTTACCTGAGAAGCTTGGATATAGTGCAAGAGTTTGTCTTAATATATGGTATAGTTGCTTTGATAACCAGGACCATTTTTTTAATTATTTTATTTTTTAAATTTAAATGAATTTATTTATTATAATTAGTTATACATCATAGCAGAATGCATTTCAATTCATAGAATTGTGCTCATATAGAGCACAATTTTCATTTCTCTGGTTGCACTCAAAGAAGAGTCACACCATTCGTGTCTTCATACATGTACTTAGAGTAATGATGTCCATCTCATTCCAACATCTTTCCTACCCCAATTCCCCTCCTTCCTCTACCTCCCCTTTGCCCTATCCAAAGTTCCTCCATTCCTCCCATGCTCCCTCACCCCACCCCCATTATAGATCAGCATCCACATTTCATAGAAAACGTTTGGCCTTTGGTATTTTGAGATTGGCTTACTTCACATAGCATAATATTCTCCAACTCCATCCATTTACCTGCTAATGCCATGATGTTATTCTCTTTTAATGCTGAGTAATATTCCATTGTGTGTATATACCACAGTTTCTTCATCCATTCATCTATTGAAGGGCATCGAGATTGCTACCATAATTTAGCTACTGTGAATGCTGCTGCTATAAACATGGCTCTATCACTGTATTATGCTGTTTTTAAGTCGTCTAGGTACAAATCTGAGGAGTGGGATAGCTGGGTCAAATGGTGGTACCATTCCAAGTTTTCAAAGGAATCTCCACACTGCTTTCCATATTGGTTGCACCAATTTGAAGTCCCATCAGCAGTGTATGAGTGTGCCTTTCCCCCCACGTCCTCGCCAACACTTACTGTTGTTTGTATTCTTAATTGCTGCCATTCTGACTGGAGTGAAATGAACTCTTAGAGTAGTTTTGATTTGCAATTCTCTAATTGCTAGAGATATTCAACATTTTTTTCAAATATTTGTTGGTTGATTATATATCGTCTTCTGAGAAGTGTTTGTTCAGTTCCTTAGCTCATTTATTGTTTGGGTTATTTGTTTTTTGGTGTTAAGATTTTTGAGTTCTTTATATATTCTACAGATTAGTGCTCTATCTGATGTGTGTGTGGTAAAAATTTGCTCCCATTCTCTCTTTATCTTACTGATTGTTTCTTTTGCTGTGAAGAAGCTTTTCAGTTTGAATCTATCCCATTTATTGATTCTTTATTTTATTTCTTGTGCTATAGGAGTCTTGTTGAAGAAGTGGGGGCCTAATCCGACATGATGAAGATTTGGGCCTACTTTTTCTTCTTCTATTAGGCATATGGTCTCTGGTTTAATTCTTAGGTTCTTGATCCACTTTGAGTTTAGTTTTGTGCATGGTGAGAGATAGAGGTTTAATTTCATATGGATTTCCCATTTTCCCAACACCATTTATTGAAGAGGCTATCTTTTCTCCAAAATACATTTTTGGCACCTTTGTCTAGTATGAGATAATTGTATTTATGTGGGTTTGTCTCTGTGTCTTCTATTCTGTACTGCCGCAGTCTGGCTGGGCACAAAATCACGAGCCACCACACAGCTTGTAGATTCAAACAGCAACTCTTTATTCCCGAACTCACACCAGCCATCTACAATCACGTTCTGGGGAAATCCACGTTCTCTTCCCAAATCCAAATCCACCCCCACTGGGCTTCTGTCTCCCAAAAAATACTGTCTGAATCCCATGAGAACTCAAGGGGAACTCAGGCAGCAGGATATGCCCTATTCCCAGCAGGAATAACCTTAAACCTGGAACCACCCTAAACCCGGATAGTCCTAAACCGGGAACGCCCTAAACCCAGATTATCCTAAACCGGGAACACCCTAAGCCCGGATCCACCCTGGTCCTTGAGCAAGGTCACCTTAGATGCAATGTCACTGCAAAATGTCCTATTTCCACGAGTCCTTCCACTAAGCAACATGGGGTACACTGGCAAGGAAATTGTCATACCTACTTGGCTAATGGCTTCCAGCACTGTACCATTGGTCTACCAGTCTGTTTTGGTGCCGATACAATGCTGTTTTTGTTACTATTGCTCTGTAGTATAGTTTAAGGTCTGGCATAGTGATAATATCTGCCTCACTGTTTTTGCTAAGGATTGCTTTAGCTATTCTACTCTTATTTTTCCAGATGAATTTCATGACTGCTTTTTCTATTTCTATGAGGAATGTCATTGGGATTTTGAATGGTATTGCATTAAATAGGTATAATGCTTTTGGTACTATGGTCATTTTGACAATATTAATTCTGCCTATCCAAGAACAAGTGAGATCTTTCCATCTTCTAAGCTCATCTTTAAATCTTTCCTTAGCATTCTGTACTTCTCATTGTAGATGCCTTTCACCTCTTTCATTAAGTTGATTCCCAAGTATTTTTTTAGGCTATTATAAATGTGGTAGTTTTTCTAGTTTCTGTTTCAGAGGATTTGTAACTGAGGTACAGAAATACCTTTGATTTATGGGTGTTGATTTCAGCTACTTTTCTGAATTTATTTATTAGTTCTAGAAGTTTCCTGGTGGAATTTTTGGATGCCCTAGGTATAGAATCATGCTGTGAGAAAATAGTGATAGTTTAAGTTTTGTTTTTGTTTTTTTTTTTAATATCCATATACCTTTCATTTCTTTCATCTCTCTAATTGCTCTGGCTAGAGTTTCAAGAACTGTTAAATACAAGTGATGAAATATGGCATCCCTGTCTTGTTGCAATTTTTAGAGGGAATGCTTTCAATTTTTTTCCATTTAGAATGATGTTGGCCTGTGGCTTAGCACAGATACCTTTTACAATGTTGAGATATGTTTCTATTGTTCTTAGTGTTTTCTAGTGTTTTGAACATGAAGGAGTGCTGTATTTTGTCAAATGGTTTTTCTGCATCTATTGAGATGAGCATAGGATTCTTACCTTTAAGCTTATTGATGTGATGAAATACATTTATCAATTTCCGTATGTTGAGCCAACTTTGCACCCCTGGGATTAACCCCACTTGATTGTGGTGCACTATCTTTTTAATATGTTTTTGTATTCAAATTGCCAGAGTTTTGTTGAGAATTTCTGCATTGTACACTAGAAATGTACACTAGAAATATTGGTCAGAAGTTTTCTTTCTTTGATGTGTCTTTGTCTGGTTTTGGAATTAGGGTGATATTGGCCTCATAGACTGAATGTGGAAGTGTTTCCTCTTTTTCTATTTCATGAAATAATTTGAGGAATATTGGTATTAGTTTTTCTTTAGAGGTCTTATAGAACTCAGCTTTGGATTCATCTGGTTTGAGCTTTTCTTCGTTGGTAGGCTTCTGATGGCGTCTTCTATTTCATTGCTTGAAATTAAAATGTTTAATTAAATGTCCTAATTCAGTTTAGGTAAATTATATGATTCTAGATATTTGCTGATGTCTTTAATATTTTCTATTTTATTGTAGTACAAATTTTCAAGATAATTTATAAATATCTTCTGTATTTCTGTAGTGCCATTTTGGTATTTCCTTTTTCATCATAGATTTTAGTAATTTGAGTTTTCTCTCTCCTTCTCTTCATTAACATCATTAAAGGTTTATCAATTTTATTTATTTTTTCAAATAACCAGCTATTTGTTTTGTCAATTTCTTCAATTGTTTCTTTTGTTTCAATTTCATTGATTTCGGCTCTGATTTTAGTTATTTCCTGTCTTCTGCTTTTGGTATTGATTTGTTCTTTTTTTTTTTTCTATGGCTTTGAGATGTAATTTTAGGTCATTTATTCATTGACTTTTTCTTCTTTTGTGGAATGAACTCTACACAATGAACTTTCCTCTTAGTACTGCCTTCATAGTGTCCCAGAGATTTTGATATTTTGTTATCAGTGTTCTCATTTACCTCTACGATTTTTTAATTTCCTCTTTGATGTCTTTTGCAATCCATTTTTCATTCAATAGTATATTACTTAGTCTCCAGGTTTTGGAGTGGCTTCTATGTTTTATTTTATCATTGATTTCTAATTTTATTCCATTACAATATGATAGAATGCAGGGTGGTATCTCTACTTTTTTGTATTTGCTAAAAGTTGCTTTGTGACATAATATATGGTCTATTTTAGAGAAAGATCCATGTGGTACTGAGAAGAAAATGTCATAAAATCATTTGCTATGGCTGAGTAATATTCCATTGTGTGTGTGTGTGTGTGTGTGTGTGTGTGTGCTTATCTTTTGAAGGGCACCAAGCTTGGCCCCATACCTTAGATATTGTGAATTGCTTCACTATAAACATTGATGCAGCTGCCTCACTGGGTTATGCTAATTTTAGTTCCTTTAAATATATACCAAGGAGTGGTATAACTGGGTCAATGGTGGTCCCATTCCTAGTTTTTAGAGAAATCTCCATGCTGGTTTCCAGAGGGGTTGTACCAATTTGCAGTCCAACCAACAAGGTATGAGTATGCCTTTTACCCCACATCCTCACCAACATTTATTGTTACTTGTATTCATGATAATTGCCATTCTGGTTGAAATGAGATGAAATCCCAGCGTAGTTTTAATTTACACATAGCTGAGTGTTATAACAATAGAATAGGAGAGCTTGTCTAGTGAACTCAACTGAAGAAGGTAAGATAGAAGTTAGTACACAAACCCCAACTAGAGGATCAGAATGGAAGTAATAGAAGAAAAACAGCTTTGAAGAGAAACAACGCTGAGTTTAGAGGTTTAGGTTTTGAGAAAATAGAGCAGAATATTAGGTTTTTTGACCAATTTGATAAAGACCAAACAAACATGAATGACAGAGGATGTTGGGAGCTATCTAGAAAGACATATTTAAATCTGGTGCCCAAGGGGGTGCTGAAGAGGTTGCTGTTGCATGCTTTTCTGCTTTAAGTTTCTGTGGAAAGATCTTAAAATATTTTGAGCCACTGGAAAGAGCAGAGAGAAATGTGAGGAAGGCTTAGATTTCCTCAAGCATCATGGAGCTTGAAGTTCCTGAACTTCAATTTTCTATGTCCCTGAACAGATGTCTGCTCACATTCATCCAACTCACTGATTCCATTCCTATGTAGGGTCGGGCAGGGTTGTGATTGGGTGGCAGAGCCATCATGAAGCTTCAGTTGAGTAGCTGCATAACATATTCACACTGAGGTCAGTGACTGACACTCATTTAGCTCGTTTTCCAGGAGCAGGAAGAGAGAGCTCCTAACTTTGTCTTTTGAGCCCAACCTTGTTTCAGAAATTGTCATCTTCATAGGATGAAGATTTAAAAGTAGGATATTGTCTTTTAGTCCTGCAGGAGAGGGCCTTTGGAGTGGGAGCCCACAGGAAGGAAGTTATTTAGATAGTACTTAGGAAACAGAGGTACAGCTTCCAGAACTCTACTTTGCCAATAGTCTTTCCCCTTGAGTGTCTGCATGCCTACAGAATTTTGCATTACTTGCTACTTAATTCTGCCATGCGACCAGCGCTGGTTTCATTAAAGAAGGTTCAATTCATGAGTAAACACTAGGGAGTTTTAAATTAAAGAGACAAGACTCTAATTACCTTTAAAACCAGCTCCAGAATGGCTTCTCCTAGCTCCAGCCTCCAGCCACCTAATGCGGTAGCAAGGTTTACTGAAGAGGCTAGTGAGAGAGAGAGAACACCCCATGGAGTGGACTTTTATTGGGGAACAAAAAATTCCCGGGAAAATCCCACCCAATGAAGATTAAGGGGGCAGCATCCAAGGTCAGGGGTGACGACTGGGTTTTCGGGGCAGTGGCCAGACAGGCCTCTGCATGGCCAAGCCCTCAGACCTGGAGAAGGGTGGGGAAAGTGCTGGGAGCCATTAGCCAAGTAGGTATGACAATTTCCTTGCCAGCGTACCCCATGTTGCTTAGTGGAAGGACTTGTGGAAATAGGACATTTTGCAGTGACATTGCATCTAAGGTGACCTTGCTCAAGGACCAGGGCGGATCCGGGTTTAGGGTGTTCCCGGTTTAGGATAATCCGGGTTTAGGGTGTTCCAGGTTTTAAGGTTATTCCTGCTGGGAATAGGGCGTATCCTGCTGCCTGAGTTCCCCTTGAGTTCTCACAGGATTCAGACAGTATTTTGGGGGAGACAGAAGCCCAGTGGGGGTGGATTTGGGCAGAGAACATGGATTTCCCCAGAACATGATTGTAGACGGCTGGTGTGAATTCGGGAATAAAGAGTTGCTGTTTGAATCTACAAGCTGTGTGGTGGCTCGTGATTTTGTGCCCAGCCAGACTGCGGCATTTGGTGGTCCGTACGCGGAACGTCTGAAACTTGGAGGAAAGTGAAATTGCTCGCCCCTGAGGGAAGGCGAGAGAATGGGTGACAATTTCAAAAAACAGTGCGTTCTTGTTTTGATTTATTTTGTTTTTGTTTCAAGCTAACTATCCCTAGAAATTTCTCAGGCAAACTGGAAAAAATGGTTGACTAAAGGTTTGAAGTTTGTCAGCCCTGAGGAAGAGAAAATTGATACAACGATTTTTTTAGTCCGTTTTTGTTTCATTCAGTTTCGGTTTTGTTTTGTGTTATCTTATTGGGTTGTGTTATCTATATAGTAGATTAGAAATTAGTAAGAAACAAACCGAAAAGATGTTAAGTAAATTGTTAGAGGTTCAGACCATGGAGAAAGACATTTTAGATCAAGCAAAAGAGAAGGTCTCTCGAGCTAGTCAGAAAGAGGAAGAAAATTTAAAGGAAAAGGGGTTGTTAGGAAAAAGGCCACAACAGGAGGCTGTTACTAACTCTGTTTTATCACAAGAGGGCGTAATTCAACCAACAGCCCCACCGATGGAGACAGCTGAGTGGCCCTCAAACCCCGTAGTTGAAAAATGGGATCCTGAGACAGGACCTCAAAGATTAGCATGCCCTGTACTTGAACAGGTAGGAGGGCAGCGAATTCACCGTGCTTTAGATTTTAAAACAGTGAAGCAGTTAAAGGAGGCTGTAACAACCTATGGTCCCCAAGCTCCCTTCAAGGTAAGCATGGTCGAGTCCATTACTAACTTGGACATGACGCCAGCAGATTGGGCTAGCATGTGTAAATCTGTACTAAATGGAGGACAATATTTGTTATGGAAGGTTGCCAATGAGGAATTTTGCGCGGAGACAGCTAGGCGAAATGCACCAGCCGGTTACCCTCAAAGAAATCTAGATATGTTGTTAGGAAAAGGACCTTATGAGGGTCAACGGCAACAAATTGAATATGATCCTGCTATATATGCACAAATTGCTGCAGACGCAGTTAGGGCATGGAAGACTTTACAAGGACATGGAGATTTACAAGGTCAGCTATCTAAGGTAATACAGAGAGCTAATGAACCTTACGGTGACTTTGTAGATAGGCTAATTCAAACGGCTGCCAAAATTTTGGGAGATACAGAACAAGCAATGCCATTAATAAAACAACTGGCTTATGACCAAGCAAATCGTTGCTGCAGAGAGGTTATTAGACCATGGAGACATGAAGATTTAAACACATATATTAAATTATGTAGAGATATTAATGAACAAGGGCAAGTCTTGGCAGCTGCAGTACAACAGGCTTTAGATGCCAGGCCAAAAACATGCTATGATTGTGAACAAACAGGACATTTTAAAAGGAGTTGCCCCATAGGAGGAGGGTTTAACAAAACTAGGTATCAAAGAAATAGAATACCGGGTATTTGCCCACGATCCCATAGAGGGAGACATTGGGCTAAAGAATGCCATTCTCAAACCACCATAGAGGGTACTCCATTATCAAAAAACGGACAAGGACCAGGTATTTATCCACGATATCGTGGAGAAAGGCATCAGGCTCCATTGCCAAAAAACGGACAGGGGGGCCCAATGCTCCAGGGCCCACAACCACAAATCTACGGGGCAGTGGAGGAACCCAGCAACACCATCAGGGTAGTGCCCAGGACACATTGTCCATTAAATCCCTCATCAGACAAACCCGAGGGAGCACAGGGTTGGACATCTGCGCCTCTGCCAGAGCAGTATTAACTCCAGAGATGGGAGTTCAAATCATTCCCACAGGAGTAAAAGGATCTCTTCCCCAAGGAACAGTAGGCTTATTATTGGGACGTAGTTCATCTACATTAAAAGGACTTATGATAAGTCCTGGGGTAATTGATCCCGATTATGTAGGTGAAATTAAAATTATAGCTAGTTTTCCAAGAGGTATATCAGTAATTTCACCTGGAGATAGAATAGCACAGTTGTTAATAATACCCAGCCTACATAATAAATTTCCTAGTCGTAGTGTAGAAAGAGGTTCCAGGGGATTAGGCTCCACAGGTGTAGATTGGGCTATGTTGTCTTTAAATTTAGATTCTCGCCCAATGCTAAAACTAAATATTCAAGGACATGAGTTTAATGGGCTACTGGGCACAGGTGCTGACCTTAGCATCATATCTCTTCAAGAATGGCCAAAACATTGGCCCTTACAACAAGCCACTCAAACACTTCGAGGCCTAGGAGTGGCGACTAATCCCCATAGAAGTTCTATGATATTAGATTGGAAGGATCCTGAAGGATGTGAAGGAACTATACAGCCATATGTATTGGATCATCTTCCTATAAATTTATGGGGATGAGATGTCCTAGATCAATTAGGTTTGACATTAACAAATAACATCAATCCTAATGTGCCCACTACTAGGGCTAGACAAGGCTTTAGGAAAGAAAAAAGATTAGGAAAACAAGGGCAAGGTATAGCAGCACCAATACAAATAGATCAAGGAACAGACAGACATGGGTTAGATTTTCAGAAAGGGCTACTGAGACAATCAAAATTACTTGGAAATCAGAAAGACCAGTGTGGGTTCCTCAGTGGCCCCTGACTAAAGAAAAGACACAAGTAGCCCATGATCTGGTCAAACAACAATTAGCGGAAGGACATATACAACCTTCCATATCTCCCCATAATACTCCCATTTTTGTCATCAAAAAGAAATCTGGTAAATGGAGATTATTGCAAGTTTTAAGAGCCATTAATAATGAGATGGTTATTATGGGACCTGCTCAATCAGGGATTCCTCAATTGTCTGCTTTGCCAAAAACCTGGCATGTTTTAGCTATAGATATTAAAGATTGTTTTTTTTTCTATTCCAATTCATCCCGAGGATAGTCCAGGTTTTGCATTTACTATCCCTGCATTAAATCATGAAGGTCCTGATCAGAGATATGAATGGAAAGTACTCCCTCAAGGGATGGCTAACAGTCCAACTATGTGTCAAATATATGTTAACAAAGCAATCCAGCCACTTAGAAATCAAAATCCTGAACTACAAATATTTCACTATATGGATGATGTATTATTGGCACATAAAGATAAAAACATATTGCTGGAATGTTATGCCACACTTACAAACTTATTAAAAAATTATAATCTAGAGATAGCAATACATAAAGTACAATTAAATTTTCCAATTAATTATTTAGGAGTTCTATTATCCTCAACCATGGTCCGTCCACCAAAAATTCAAATACGAGTAGATCAACTCAAATCACTTAACGACTTTCAAAAGTTATTGGGAGACATAAATTGGATAAGGCCTTATCTAGGTATACCAACAGGAGAGTTGGGACCTTTATTTGATATTCTAAAAGGTCCATCAGATCCAAATTCACCCCGCATGTTAACTCCTAAAGCAAGAAAGGCATTAAAAATTATTGAAACATATATGGAAAATATGCATTTGGATAGAATTGATATAAGTTTGCCTTTATTATTTATTGTACTACCAACAAAAAATATTCCTACAGGAGTATTTTGGCAAGAAGGTCCATTATTGTGGATACATTTATCTTATTCTCCTAACACTATTCTTACTAGGTATCCTGAGGCTGTAGGACAATTAATACTCAAAGGAATAAAAGCAGCGAAGGGAGTGTTTGGAATTTCTCCCAATAAAATTATTACTCCATATACTATGGATCAAATTGATGAGTTAGCTAATGAGTTAAATACTTGGGCAATAATCATGTGTAAATCTAATGTTTCATTTGATAATCATTTACCATCTAATCCTTTGTTGTCTTTTTGGTCTAAGCATCCTGTAGTTTTTCCTAAAATGACAAGAAAAACACCTATCATGAATGCTCCAAATATATTCACTGATGGGTCAAATAATGGTACAGCAGCAGTAGTTACCCCTGATCAAACTTTTACATTTTTAGTACCCAAACAATCAGCTCAAAAGGTAGAGCTTAATGCAGTTTTACAAGCTTTTTTGATGTTTAAAGATTCTGTATTTAATTTATTTTCTGATAGTCAGTATGTAGTTAATGCTATAGTATCTCTTGAAGATGCTGGTAGGATTTCCCCTTCTTCTACTGTTTTCTCTTTGTTTTCCACTATACAAAGTCTAATCTGGGACAGAAAAGATCCATTCTTTATAGGACATATTAGGGCACATACAGGATTGCCTGGAGCCCTTAGTTTAGGCAATGATTTAGCAGATAAAACTACACATGACATACATATTTTCTCTACATTTGAAGAAGCTACAAATTTTCATAAAAGGTTTCATGTTAATGCTAATACTTTACAAAAGCATTTTAAAATAACTAAGGAACAAGCCAGACATATAATAAAACAATGTCAAAATTGTGTGACATTTTTACCACAAGTTAATCTTGGAGTCAATCCTAGAGGACTGATACCTAACCATATTTGGCAGATGGATGTCACACACTTGCCAGAATTTGGAAAATTAAAATATTTACATGTTACAGTTGATACTTCTTCCGGATTTTTGATGGGCTCCCTTCATGCCGGAGAAAAAACTAAAGATGTTATAGCTCATTGCTTACAAAATTTTGCCACTGTGGGCATTCCTAAACAGTTAAAAACCGATAATGGTCCTGGCTATACCTCTACCTCTTTTAAACAATTTTGCTCATCATTTGGTATTACTCATATAACAGGAATCCCATACAATCCACAGGGACAAGGCACAGTTGAAAGAGCTCATCAAACTATTAAAACGTACTTATTAAAGCAAAAAGAGGGAATTGGAAGGGGGTATATATCCCCCAAAGATAAACTTAAAATAACGCTTTTTACTCTAAACTTTTTAAATTTGGATTCATCAGGACTTAGTGCTGCGGAAAGGCATATGTATCCAAAAAATGTACATAAGCCTAAAGTACTTTGGAAAGATATTCTAACAGGACAATGGAAAGGTCCTGACCCAGTGATTGTCTGGAGTCGGGGCTCTGTTTGTGTGTTTCTACAGGGAGAACAGCAGCCGATTTGGATTCCAGAGAGATTAACTAAAACAATTTCTACAGTCCAAAAAGAAGATGACTTGACTCAAATCCATAACAGCTGATATCCAGAACTCCAGCTTGGCCATTCTTACATCTGCGACAGTGATTAACCAGGATGCTTTTTTCAATAGCTATTTTATTATTGCATTTTTCCACATCATAAGGTTCTATTTTTATTTTTTGAGCTCATACAAACCTAGGTTAATGTTTTTCTGATCAGTTTTATTTTTTGACTGTGGAGTTTTTAAACATTGCAATGGAGATTTCACCTAGGTAAAGCTACAAGGCCTTTACTATTTTCTTATGTGTTGTACGTTTGTGTGCACTCTTGTGTTTTGTGTTGTATGTCTGTATGTGCCTATGTCCATATTTCTTATGTGAGGAGCGCTCATGAAAAAATGGATCCGAATTATTATTATTATTTTTTTATTCACGTGATTTAAATGGTTTAATTTAAATTAGGTAAACAGCTGTGAAGGATTGTTTTTAAAGTAGGTTAACAGATCTGTTTGTTTACTTTCACCTTTCCTTTTCATTATATTTAATAATTCTGTTCAGGATAATGTCTCTTTAGCATCATTGCCAGAATTTCTATCTTCATCCCAGTGCCGGTAAAGACAAAGATAAAACCAGACTACAGCTTCTATGATAGCTATCACAGTAAACTGTATAAACTGATGCATCAATGAATATAACTCAACAAGTAATGCTCAATCAAGGACTCGATTTACTTTGGGAGGAAATGGACATATTCATAGACCCCTCTGCTTTGAACTGCTTGCAGAACTTGCCTGGACTATGTAACTATTGTTTGGTGCAGCGAATTGTGGTAATGCTGGCATATCTTTGCTGATGGTGTCACCAGTGATGCAATTTTTCACCAAGTCAGTTGGCTTGGTGTCATGGCATTTCTGTATCCTCCTCCCTTCTGCTAGTGATGGTCTAAAATTTGGGGGCCAATGGCTATATGCTATAGTTAGTGACGGGTATGATCCAATTGCAGTGGTATCAACCTAAGACAGGAGGCTGACGCCTAAAGGTCAGTTTTCCGATGACGGGTAAGAACCATATGTTGAATTGGACAACCTACCAGGCACGGTCCTTAAGCCACATTAACCTCACTCCCCCACTGGCACCAAGGCCAAATTTGGGGGCCAACAGAGGTGAGGCAAAGAACCTCACCCCCCCCACTGGTGCATAGACCTATCCACAAGTATGGCTGTATGCTGGACCGGTAGTCAGTGATGGGTATGATCCAATTGCAGTGGTATCAACCTAAGACAGGAGGCTGACGCTTAAAGGTCAGTTTTTCCCATGACGGGTAAGAACCATATGTTGAATTGGACAACCTACCAGGCACGGTCCTTAAGCCACATTGCTTGTTGTTTAATTAATCAGAAGGGGGGAGATGCTGGGAGCCATTAGCCAAGTAGGTATGACAATTTCCTTGCCAGCGTACCCCATGTTGCTTAGTGGAAGGACTCGTGGAAATAGGACATTTTGCAGTGACATTGCATCTAAGGTGACCTTGCTCAAGGACCAGGGCGGATCCGGGTTTAGGGTGTTCCCGGTTTAGGATAATCCGGGTTTAGGGCGTTCTAGGTTTTAAGGTTATTCCTGCTGGGAATAGGGCGTATCCTGCTGCCTGAGTTCCCCTTGAGTTCTCACGGGATTCAGACAGTATTTTTTGGGAGACAGAAGCCCAGTGGGGGTGGATTTGGGCAGAGAACGTGGATTTCCCCAGAACGTGATTGTAGACGGCTGGTGTGAATTCGGGAATAAAGAGTTGCTGTTTGAATCTACAAGCTGTGTGGTGGCTCGTGATTTTGTGACCAGCCAGACTGCGGCAGGAAAGCTCTGACACAGCTGTGTCTAAGTGCTTCTCACCCAGCCAGGGAGGTAACTCAAATCACTTGCGAGGATGGCCTCCCACACTTAATGTTGTACTGAATAAGATAGGACCTATATAAGAAACTGAGTTGGATTTTATAATGTGTAATGCCTCCCCCTCTCAGGGAAAAGGCTTCTCAATAACAACATACACATTTGTTTTTCATTATTGTACGTTGGTATTTCAAACAATTAAATTGGAACAGGTAATTCCCTAGATATTTCTGGGTAAAGGAAAGCAATAGGTTCTTTTCAGTAGGTGGTTTCCATGCTGAAGAACTGAACCTGCCATTTTCAAGTTAATCTGACTTAGTCTTTGATCCCTGCAGACATAAATGTATAGGGATAGTGTATCTTTCTAGCTCATCTGGGTTACCAGTTTTTGTTTCAGTTCAGGTAATACAAGTGATTTCTCTCATCATTTGGATTTTCGGTTCAATCTTCAGGACAATTTTTTTTAAAAAAGATTTATTCTGTCAACCTATTGGCCATCACCTTTGAAACAGAACTAAGTATCCTTTCTTTTAATATTCCATTGATTGGAAAAAGTAGAGACAGAGATGGATAAAAATAGTGTTTTGAAAAACAGAGGTCATATGTTAATTGTATCAATCTAGAAAAATCATTTAATATAGTGATATATAGACATTGATTACCTTTTATTTCTTTGAAAACCTGGCTTTTTTTTTTTTTCTCTAGTGATCCTCCAGGAAACGTACTCCTGTTGAAGATGGGCTTACATCCAATGTGGGCAACAATAAATCTGATACCAAGGTAAAGTGTGCTTTTGTGAAATTGATGTACTTTGTGTGAATTTTTTTTTGTGTGAAGTGTGTACCATTACAATTAGCAGTGATCTTCTGGTTATCTTCTATTGGAATTTTTTCAAAAGAAACGATATTATGTAGATTTTGAATTTTTCTCTTTTTTTTTTCTTTTTAAAGTTTTGTACATAGCAGTGGTCTACAAACACTTATAGGTGGTAGCAGCTAGAAAATGTGTAGTAATACAAGAATTGCATTAGTTAGAGCCTTCCAACTGCAGAGAATAAATGAAATTTGGTCAAGGATTGTTTTGTTAAGCTTATTTACTGTGACTTAAATCCTAGTGACGCAACTTACATAATATTTGGGTATAAATTAATTTTTAATTAATTAGTTATCATGGTGACTTTTGTTTGAAAGCTGTAAGCACATTGCCTGTAGTTTTTTTTTTATCTGAGACACTTTATATTTTAGTATCATATAATTTTTTGTTATATTTTTCTCTATTTCAATCTTTGGTTCTATAGTTACACTCAATAATATTAAGAGCTGTGAAAATTTAAAAATTTTAAGTCTGTTTTTCAAAATTTGTATTGCAATGGTATTGCCCCAAGTTTTCTGAATACTTCCATTAATAGAGTATTTAAATCTTTTTCTCTATCTGAAGGATATATTCTATAAATAATAACCAGTTCTAGAAGCAAAGACTCTCATTAAGCATATTGTATAATGTTAATTTTAAATTGTTTTTGCATTGTTGTGTTTTAAAATATTCACTCCAAGACCTCATGTCACATTCTAAGATTCAAATTTCAGAAGTTTCTGTACTTAATTTTTATTTATTTATTTTTGGTACTGGTGACTGATTTCAGGGGTACTCAACCACTGAGCCACATCCCAGCCTTATTTTGTAGTTGTGCTAAGCAACTCAGTGAGCTCCTGAGTTGTTTAGCACATCACACTTGCTAAGACTGGCTTTGATCCTCCAGACTCAGCCTCCAGAGCTGCTGGGATTACAGGCATGTGCCACCACCCGTGGCCTACTTATTTATTTAAATTTTCATTTTAAAGCTCTTCTGTCACTCAAAGTTATTGAAAGTTAGAAAACAGATTTTGTGTATCTTGAAGCACCTAGAACAAGGATTTGAATATGAGAAAGTTATTGACACATTTGACATGAATAAGCAGGCAGAAAATAAGATTTCCACATAATGAAGTTTTCTACGTAATATGATAGTCATGAGGTAGCTAATAATTAGGATTACTGAATTTCTAAATATATGGCTTAAATTTTTATTCTAAGTTAGAGGAGGTAGATTTTCAGGTGAGTTGTAATGAACTAATGTCATAAATTACAAGCAAACAAATTAGAGAATTGCTAAATATTTAACAATTGGCTCTTTTGAGCTGGCAGAGCAGTCTTCAGCATATCAATGAGCCATATCTTCAAACTGTTTGTCATATGAGTAAAAAAGTTTCTATTGTTTAAGCCAGCTTGAGTTGGGTGCCCCAAAACATCCAAGTGTTACCACCTGGAACCCCCTTTTACCGTCTCAACAAGTTTTTCTCTCTCCCCCATCTTATGATCTCAAAGGAAACTGATCCTACCCTAGACTTTCCAAGAATGAATTAAGCCAATCTGCAAAACCCACTCCCTCCATTTGGTCATTGGTTCAGGAATTGCTTACATCTAAACAGTTCAATAAGAATGCATTTCAGGACTACAGAATGGGGTAAAAAAATCTTTGCTAGCTACCACTCTGACCAGGATTAATATCTGGAATATATAAAGAAAACAACATCTCTATCAATCAGGGAAATGCAAATCAAAACTACACCAAGATTTCATCTCACTTTGGACAGAATGGTGATGATCAAGAATACAAGCAATAATAACTACTGGCAAAGAAATGGGATGAAAGGTACACTATACATTGCTGGTAAGACTGGAGACTAGCACAGCCACTAGAAAGCCACGTGGAGACTCCTCAAAAAAAAACAGAAATAAAATCACCATATGACCCAGCTATCGCACTCCTCGGTGTTACCAAAAGATCTAAAATCAGCATACTACAATGATACAGCCACTTCAACTTTTGTAGCAGCATGATTCACAGTAGTCAAATTATGGAATCAACCCAGACACCATTCAAAAGAGGAATTAATTAAGAAAATGTAGTATATAAACACAACGGGTTCTCCTCCACCACAAAGAATGATATAATGGAATAATGGCATTTGCTGGTAAGTGGTTAGAAACGGAGAAAAGCATGCTAAATGAAATAAACCAGACTCAGAAAATCAAAGGTTGAATATTTTCTCTCATATGTGGAAACTAGAGCAAAATAAAGAAAAGAATGCAGTGGTGGAGGGGATGGATATCATAAAGATACAGGAAAGATCAGTGAGAGTAGAAGAAGGAGAATGAGTGGGAAGGAAAAAGAAAGAGAAAGGAGAAGAAATATGGAATAAATTTAACAAAATCATGTTATAGACAAATATAAATGTACCAAAGGAAATGTAACCTTCATGTATATGTAGATAGTACCCAATCAAAAATAAATAAAGGATTAAAAAAACAAAAAAAAGTTCATTTGTGTCGCAGTCGGGCTGCAGCAAATAACGGGGGGGGGGGGGGGGGGTGGTGACGAACAACTTGTGTACGTTGATACAGCAGGAGTGGGAGCTGTTTATTGTAGGACAGGAGCAGTATTTATACATTCCACACAGCTTATCTAATTAGCATAAACTAGATACATCAGTCAACCAATAAGGAATCTCCCCACTTAATGGCTCACTTTTGTTACTTCTCAAACCACTCCCTCTGGCATTTTGCCAGGCACCATCCAGACTTGTTTAGGAACTCTAACATTCCCCTGGCAAAATGCCAGGTGTTATTCAACACATTTGAGTAGAGAAGGAAGAAAAGGGGGAGGGAGAAGGGGAAGAAAAAAGGGGGGATGGGATTGAAATCAAATTCCTTGTATGTATAATTTTGTCAAAATGAACTCAAGTGCTATACATAATTATAATGCTCTATTAAAACAAAAGAATGTTTCTTAGTATGCTTTCAGAGTGCTAGATAGGAAGTGCTCCCTCTTCTGGATGTTGTGACATACAGTGATGTGATCACAGGCCCCTGTTACTATTAGTCTAACAAGCAGATATATAAAAGGAGTCCATCCAGGGAATCACAGGAGGAACCAGATTAGGCTAATCAAATCAGTCCTATCTCTGAACTTCCAATAAGATATTTCAGTGAATTTCTGTTTTTCATAAGCATATGAATTGAGGGGTTTTATTACTATCTTGAGGTAGAGCCAGGTAGTGATATATAATTCATACATGCTTTAATCTTCATGAAAACCAAAAAATGTTGAAACGATTTTCACATTTTATATATGGAGACACTAGGGATCCAAGAATTACATCATTTGTTTCTTCCATTATGGGGCAAATAAATATTTCTTCCAAGAACTGCATGATTCTCAGTTCATCACTATAATAAAATGCAGATCCACATAGGAAACCCTCATAATCTCTGTACTTCTCTCTTGGGTCCTGTCAAAGGGCTTTAACTTGAGCATTAGTTTTACCAAAAATATAAACCAAACCAAAAGAAAACATTGTTTCTAGTCACCTAATGCCTCAAATGAGGCAGGCCTTCAGGTTAATTGAGAATTATAAATTTATTTCCTAAGGGCCACCCCCCCTGAATCTCAGCAAATAGCAATGATAAATGAAACACCTTTAAATGAAACTAAAAATTCAGAGCTTTTTACAAAATATGAGAAAAATCCTTCCTTGCTATAAGAATGGAAAATAACTACAAGATGCTGATGAGGGCACCGGCCAAAGTCTCATTGGGTCAATACCCGAGAGAAAACCAAAGCCTGATCTCAGGTTTAGTAGAGGAAAAAAAAAATGTGCCTTCTAGAGACAGAAAACAGAATCAGGCTCACTTCTCAAAATCAGGGTCTGTGTTGGGTGTAGCTCAGTGGAAGTGCTTGCCTAACAGAGGTGAAGCCTTGGGTCCATCCCAGAACCACAAACAAAAAGTCAGCCAAGACCAAGCTACTATTAAACACTGCCTGGAACTACGACTTATATGAAGCTGAGGCCTAAGGAGCTAGGAAGCTGTCCTCAGACACAGGACTGAAATTGCTCTAGCCCTGATGTCACAAAGGGACATGAGCCTCAAATATCGATGAATCCTGGCTCACAGCTGGGGACTCTGGAAAATCTAGTTCAAGGACCCACAAAACTACTATTGCAGAGAAATTGGAAATCATCTGTCACTCAAGATAGATCTATAAACCAAGTTCAAAAGTAGTTGAGAAGCCAGGCATAGTGGTTTGTAATCCCAGTGACCCAGGAGGCTGAGACAGGAGGATTGTAAACAAGGCCAGTCTCAGAAAATGAGTGAGGCCATCAGCAATAGTGAAACCCTGTCTCAAAAAAAAAAAAAAAAAAAAAAGGCCTGGGGATGTATCTCAGTGCTAAAAAATCCCGGAGTTAAATCCCCTAATACCAAAAAAAAAAAGTATAGGAAAGTCACAAAAGGAAAGCCAACCTACAAAACTGGCATAAAATCACTGTCGTTGAAATTAAGAAAACAAAGCAATTCTAAACAGGGCTTCAAGCCAGATCTGGTGATCTGGTGGCACATACCTGTAATCCCAGCTACTCAGAAGCTGGGGCAGGAGGGTTCTGAGCTCAAGGCCAGCTTTGGAAATTTAGCAAGATCTCATCTCAATAACATTGACAATACAAACTTTCTTTTTCTTTAGTTTTCTTTCTTTCTTTCTGTGCTGGGAATTGAACCCAAGGCCTTGGTCATGCTCAATAAGCTATCTCCTCAGCCCCTTGGTATAAAATTCTAAATCCAAATAAATTACCATCCAGAAATTGGCATGGAAAAAAATTCTTTTTGTTGTTATTGTTGCAGTGCTGGGGGGAAAAAATTCTAAATCACATGCATTATTAATATTAATTTTATAAGCATTATCCAGACAGCTTTAATACCTACAAAATATCTGATCAAATCAGAGATGGATGGACTCCAAGGACATGCTAATGAGAAAGACCAAGATACTCCAGTATGTAAGGCCACCATGTGACCTGTGACCTCATTCTACAAATAGCCTTTTTTTCTACAGCTTATACATGACATTTGGTTGATACTCATACCCACAATGCCCACCATAGATTAGGCCAGGTTCACCAGCATGAGGGTGACTTTGAATCAAGGAGCTCCCTTAACTCAGGAACATAAATGTGATTGCTGACATAGAAAGAATCCTGCTTGGGGCCCCTGGGTGAAACCAGAAGTAGAAGAGCCATACCACCAAGTACAAAGGTCTCCTCAACTTCCTCCTCCCCCCGAATGAGCCCAGAGTTCTTGGTTGGAACTCACAAGAGTGGGTACAGGATATTCTCTAAGTCATTTTTTTCCTTGCAAAGTAGGAATTCCACTTCTGGCTATGAAGAATAACTAGCGCCAGACTTGCCCTTCTGCTATCTACAGCTAGAAAACTAGACAAGGTAACACAGCCTGTGAACGCTCAGAAAAGAGAAATGAATGAGGAGAGTCCTATGATCACTCAGATTTTCCCCACACAGGCGGGGCCCCTAAGCAAAGCACAGTCATTCTTGCTAAGATGAAGAGCAGAGATTGGAGTGGAGGAGGCGAAAGCTGCTGGACTTTGCAGTACAGATATACTGGAGGGAAGGGAGATATCTAGGTAAAATAGTTTCAAGTATTATTTTGCCATAAAGAATAAATTGTGTTATCTGCAGGAAAATAGAACTAAAGATTTAATGAAAAACCAAATAAGCCACACTCAGATAAACAAGTATCTCATGCTTTCCCTTACATGTGGAATCTAGGGGGGGAAAGATGATATAGAAGTAGGGGAGACTCTTAGAAGTAAGGAAGGGCAGGGGAAGGCAGGAGAGAGGGGAGGGTAAGAAAGGGAAGTTGAGGGTAGGTGTGATCAAAGTATGTTATTTGCATGTATGAATATGCCACAATGAAACCATTTTTCTGAATTAAAATGTACTAACATACGAATGTGATATAATGATTTTCACTATTATGTATAATTATAATTTTTGTTTTATTTAAATAAATATACGTTTTTTAAAAAAGGTGCACTAATAAGAAAAAAAAAAAAGAAAAATTGTTCCAGATCTATCCAGATGTTCTCTGGAGTCTCTCGCTAAATACTATATGGTCATGAGACAGTAAGACTCTTAAGAGTCAGGCAAAGAATAATTACAAGAGAAGTACTACTGGGAGCTATAAACAGAACAACTCCCAAAACTGTCACAGGAATGGGAGGTATTAAGTTCAGCCAACCAAAGTGAAAATATTATATTGAACAGATCTGGGCAGTGCCAAACTTTTAGGTCTGGACTGAACATAATTAAGGCTATTCTAGACCACCTAACAAATATATAACCAGAACTATTGAATATGGTAGTCACTAGCCACATGTAGCTATTGGCCCTGTAAAATGTGGGTAGTCCAAGCCAAAATGTGCCTGAAGGTATAAATAAAACATAAACAAGATTCTGAAGACTTAGTATAGAAAAAGAATGTAAACTATCTCATTTACTGATTACACATTAAAATATTAATACTTTGGGAATATTGGGTTAAATTAAATATACTATTAAAATCAAACTTAAAAAGAGAGATGGAAAGAGAAGACAATGTTAGGAGAAGAAAATTATTTCTTATTATATAGACTTTGAGGAAGGGAAAGAAATTCCCCACTCATAAGATCCTGGAAGTCAGCTTCAATTATCTGATATGGCTACTAGTGAATTAGTCACATTCCCTTAATATTGCTACTATTATACTTATTATATTTGAGTTTGTGATGAAGTTTAAGCTAACTTTAGGGTTAATATAACAGCTACTGTGGTGTGAGACATCTATGTTTAAATTGTGTTCTTGCCAACATGAAAAACAAAAGGAATTCATTTAAGGATTAAGACAGAATCAGTGGTCACCAAATAGCTAGAATGGAATATTAGCTTTCTTACCAGTAAAACCTACACTTTCAAATTTGTACTTTCCTATCCTCATTTTGGTGTCTGAATGTAACCTTGTCCAACAAATTATTGTGTGCTGTTTGAAAGAGGTATTCTTGGCAATAGCAATATACAGAAGGGATTATTTAGCTATTAAAGGGGCTTTATTAAAAGGAAGTACCTTCTAAGTGATCAAAGAAAGCTTTGAAGCTTTCTCTAAACAGTATTTATAGAAAAGGAAAACAAAAAGTAAATCCCCACCAAAAAAGAGAGAACTAGAAATCCAAGAACATTGCTTTAATTAAATATTTTAACCTATATTTCCAAACATTAAATGGGGAAGAATCCTCTCTCAATGGAAGCTCTTTAGGTAATTCTAAGTACCTGTTTCAGTTTATAACCATCTTCAGGTCATTGTACATCTATATAATCACAAAATAACCTTTATTAAAGTAGAAATATAAATATCCTTTATTAAAATTCATATTTAATACAAACTTTCACAGATGTTTTAATGTAAAAATAAACAACTATCAGTAGGCAAAGGAGCTTGTTTGAGAATCTGCAGACAATAACAAGAGCAATTCCTAAAACCTGACAACATTTTTATCTTTGCTAGGTATTGGTAGCCAAAAATAATACAGGGGGAATTTGGGGACATTCTGAAGAGTAGGGACAAAATAAAAACCTTACCACCCTTGATAGTAGACATGGGCTCATGATATGCCATGAAGCTGTCACCTGTAAGAACAGTGAGTCTGTTTCAGACCAGGCTAGATAGGCTAAGGGCAGTCTTGATTTATGGGGTCATTAAATATTTCTTTGGCAGTCCTTTCATATTTGAGAGTGTACTGGGCTGCCAAGATGACAGCAATGGAGGTAGCAAGGGTCTAGTGACATATATCTGTTAAAAATGCTTTTGATACCTGAAAAAGAAATCAAGTATTTTTGTCTATTAAAATGGTACACAAATAGAAAATATTCAATAACTTTAATCCAATCTGCATTTTCCATTCAAATTCAAAACTGAAAATTGGACCACAGAGTATCAGTGATCTGCACAAATATCTTTGAGGCATAAGTTTATTAAATTGTACATTCAAATATATATGCAAGCTGTGTCTGAATATGTTCCTCTCAGAGTGGTAAATAAAATTTACAAACATGGCAAGATCTCTAGAGTCATCACAGAATCACACAGAAGTAATATAGAAGCAAAGCAGTCTTTCCAGTGACTGATGTGGCAGCAAAAGTTCACAGTTTCTGTTGATGTGTGGAAAGAGGTCAGCAGTGGGCAGTCATTTATACTAATATTCACTAACTACATTCACACTGACAGAACTGCATGTGAGACGCTACAGCACAATCCTAAGCTTTTCCCCTTTGTACAGGCTTCTCTTTGGGTGTTTATCATGCCACTGCATTTACTCTTGACCATGCATGTCTGTCTTCCCACCTGTCTTAAACATCTTGAAGGAAGAATCCTAAGGTCTTTGAACTCCATAAAGGAATAGCTCTACAGATCTCACAAATGAAAAAACATAATGCACCCAATAAAAAGTCAATTGATATTTACAACCTTTAGCTACACAAGACCTTTTTCACACTGATTTTACTTTGTTGACTGTACATACTCAAAACTGAGTTAGCTCTTTTTCACCCTGGGCCAAGCTTTGTCTTTCATTTTCATTTCTGCAGCTTGAATTTTCACGGTCACTAACAACGTCTGTCTGGACAAAATCCTGAATTTTGTCAGCCAGAGCACAGAGATTGGCTTTTCGGAGACTTTTAATTAAGGTGTTATATGCATTCTTCTTGCCATGAAATTGATACCAGTTACGAAGCAGTTGGACTTTCTGCTCAGCTGTATCTTGCGGATTGTCATTCTTGATCTCATCTATCTTGGCTTCATTGATACCATTCTTACGAACAAATTCTCTAACTTGATTGATCGTCATTTCTTCAGCAATACTAATGATGTATTTACTCAGGTCAACATCTGAAAAATAGAATATAGTCTCTGAAAATTTGTTTTTTTTTTTAAATGAAATTCCCATTACAGAAAATCATGTTTATTCCTTCCCTTACCATAATTAACAATACAGGAAAATCCTAGAGACCCAAATGGCTGATTATGGAAAAACAAAAATAAAAATAATTCTGAATTGTAATTCCAGCTCCTGCTATGGCCCCAGTAGTTTGCTCTCTGATCAGGGCATGACACATAACATCTCTGTTTCTTCCTACCTCCTGTATGAAATAAGAGGTTTAAAAGACATCAACTCTAATATCCCTCACAAAATTGAAGATCAATGAGCCACAAGCCTAAATGAATAGGCCAAAAGTTTATGATCATTTTATCTGTGAAACCCAGGTCAAATGACAGAACCAAACAGCATCAGGTATGTTGTTACAGAATTGAGTACAACAAAGACAACTGAGTCTACAATTCTATTTAATTGTCACTCTGAACAGAGGTGCTATAATACACCTAACTGGTTCTGAAGGAACAATTTCTCAGAATGTGATGTTCTGTTGCTACCTGATTTATTTTTAACAATGAGCGCTATAGATTTAAATGAACTACTGAATAAACCCTTGATGGTGAGCAAGAACTGTAAGCCCAAGGGGTAGCAAAGTCCACAATATGTTACTGAAATTAGCAAGACTTTATTCTAAAATTGGCCTACTCCTGCAAAGGAAGCTATCTTTTAGAAATACAATGATAAAGTCTTACCTGAGAAATTCATTGGCTCTATTTCCTGGGGAGAAAAAAAAAAAATGGAGGCGGGGAAGAGACAAATAAAAACATATTTAGAATATTCTAAATGTCACTTTCAAATTCCTTAATTCTGAAGAAAGTACATTCGTTTGCCTGATATATAAAATTAGGAAACTAGACTAAGTGATTAAGAAGGGTTCTTTCATCATTCAAATTTTTAAAGCTTTTGGCCTCACTAGAAACTAAGTAATACTGGCTCATTTTTTACAAAGACAAGGAATCTAAGGAATCCATGAAATAAAATGAGATTATTTTCCATATAAATGCATTAAAGTAAACAACAAACATAAACATTCTCAAATTTTCTTTACTATAGCTATTTTTTAACAGCAGAAAAATGGCTCAAAATGAAATTCTTATGTACCATATTGATTTAAAGAACTTAACTCCCTTTGAGCCCTTGCCTCAAATGAAAACATCATTATTCAATTAACAGGAACTGTTTTCTCTTCCCAATGTATAGTTTTGCTATTTGAAATGTCTTGACCCCATGTTAGAAAAAGAAACAACTAGAGATTGGCTTAATAGTTGTCTGGAAAGAGTCGGGATGTGCTTTTGTGATAGATTTTAAGAGCAATCTCTTTGCCCAGGCTAAATCCAGGCTTTGGTAAAGGATGTCTCCCTGCAGAGGTGACACCAACGTGAAATAGGAACCTTGACCACATCCTTCCTCCAATTCACATACAGCACACTTCCACTCTCCCTTTTGTTGCTTCTTAAGACGCTAGAAGCTTATCTATAAACTAGGTACCATATCTTAACTAATATTTGATGCTGTTCTAACCCATATACACATTAAAACAATACATGTTTGTTTAAAAGAAAGTAACTATCAAAAAGCTGAATTACTACTTTCTCTATTTTTTAAAGAAATCTGATTCACCTACCCGATTGTTGGGTAGAAGTTCATGGTGACCATGTTTTGTACTGCGGTACTTAAAAATTCTGTATATCCCTGAAAGACCAAAGCAATTTCTATCAGACTCAGACCTTAGCCTGGTAGAAAGCATGAGAAGATACTTTCACACTAAAATATATAAAAAAGAAGAAAGAGAAATTCACGGAAACTTTAAGTGGCCAAACACAACAGGAAATGGCACTGTGCTAAACTTACCCCCACTGAGTCAAGTGTTCTAGAGACAGGCCACATCTTAACTGAATCATCCAATTATCACACCCTGGCCTTACATGAAGTTGGCTTTTGACTGACTCTACGGCCACACCACTTCCTTCCTCTCCAGTATGGTGGGTGGCATGACAGCAGAAGGGCTCGGAAGCCATAGGATGTGGAATTGAAATCACCCTGCTGTTGCAGGGCATTTAATGCCTAGAAGTTCAAGTACATAACACTTATAAGTAACTCAGGTATACACATTCAATAAGTTTTTCCTTGAAGTTATTATGAGATGGAAGAAAGGAATCTGTATGTCCCTAAGTATAACTGTTTAAACACCAATTACGTATTTTTAGCTAAACAACCTCTAAAGCTAAGACAAAAATCATATTTTAGTTGAAGAAGCAGTGACTTGTTCCAAAAAAGAAGGAAAAGTGTGATAATTCTGAGTTACTGGAAGATGGTATGACCCTGTATTTTAAATGGTTAAAGCTATCTTCCAAACTAATTATGATTATATCCAATCTGGGGCTTATCTGCTAACTTTAATAAATGATCCTTGCATAAAACGTGTTGCCATCATATTTTAAGTGAAGTAGGAGAAATGTTAATTTAAAAAAAAAAAACAGCTTGGTCAAGGTTCAGGAGGTACAAAAAGGGATCAGTTTATCAAGTGTCCTTTCAATTTTGTTCCAAGGATGGCCCTTGCTTTTGTGTTTTCTTAACTCATAGGAAAAACTTAACGAATAGTGAAGGATTACTTCTGATTTTTAGCTATTACTGCAGAGAACCCTTGCTTAGAAGGAGGATGGGAATACCACTCAATTCCCTAAAACTGTTCATCAGAAATAGCAGCAGAAGGTATCATCTGTTCTTATTAGCTTTCAGGAGTATGTTCAGTAGCAGGAGATCACCGATACAACAGAGCTACACTTGGTAGCTTTCTTACAGTTAGAAGACAGAGAAAAATTCTTGTGGGCAAAAATTCAAATTTATAGTTTGAACAAACTAAGAACTTACCAAAAGCTATAATCGGGAGTAGCAGTAGCAGGAGGAACCACAGCCAGTTATAATTGAAACCTGTAGCTGGAAACATTGAACATTTTATATGAAAACAAGCAATTTTTAAGGTTAAACAAAATATTGTACTCTTAAATAATTAAAATCAATTAGTTTTTCTTCATATTTAATGGTGAGGATGGGAGAGAGGAGAATATAAAAACAAAAAGAATCATTACTTTCTTTTTTGCATTTGGTATTGCTAGTGGGTGTACATCTCTCAGTGATTCCATGTTCACACCTAGAAAAAAATACACGAGAAATTCAGAAAGCCTGGGTTGATTCCTTCATCATTTTCAATGGAACGTGTATATTTGGGGCCATTTTATTCATCTTTATGTCTCTGAGAAATATTTTTTCCCAAATATATCTAGATTATCATCTAAAAACGAAGTGCAAGTTAATAACATGATTTTGGGTGTTTGGATGAAAAAAACACCAAGAGTTACTTTGTTTTAAGATACCAAAGTTAAAGGAAGATAAAATATTGGCATACAAGGGAAGATGAAATAGACAAACAAACTTCAAACTGACAATAAACCGAACTCTTAAAATACCAGACCTTAAAATAAACTATCTTTTAAAAAATGAACTACCAAGATAAATTTCAAAAAAGTATCATAAAACATTAAAATGCCTAGAGAGTAGACAATGCTCAGGATATTGCTTAGGGAAGCTATTCAACTAGCTTCTTTGGGTTGCCATTCTTGGAATCAAGGGGTGATAAGGAGAGTCAAGAGGCTCAAGTGGAATTTTCTTCATAAGTCAAACACTGACAGAGACCCAGTTTACATCATCATCTTTAGCAATTAAGGGCACAGGAAGTATTCAATCATGTTTGAATGAGTCAGTGGTCATCTAGTTGCTTGGAAGGAGAAACAAAACCAGAACCTTGAGTCTTGGTCAGTGTGGGCTTTTCTCTAGGAAGACATTCTTTATTAGGGTACGTCTAATATTTTCATCACTGAAAGACTAAAACTTACGTGGTGCACGGGTCACAGTGTTCACAGAGAGCAGTTTCACAATAAAAGTTCAGTTTACATCTGCACTTGGTATTCTGGGTCTGGGTACAATTTGTTTCCACTTCTAAGCCTAGAAATTCAGTTTGGAAAATATTAATTATAGCAGCTAGTTATAAATGAACTATGAAAATAATGATCAAGGGCGGCATGGATTTTTGAGATCCACTGCTAAGATCAATAGTTATATCATCAAGCCTTTAGTAACATAGGTAATGTTAAATAGCAACACAAATACCCACAGGTTAAAATAGCCAACAAAGTTTTAAGTGAACAAACAATCCAGCAACCAAGATCATCCTGCCATTGGTTAGATGGTTCCTCTCTTCCTCTAGCCTAGACCCTTGCTACTAAGAAAAAAGCCCAAGGACTAGCAGTATAATCAATACTCAGAGCTTGTTGGAATTGAGAATGTCTAAATAGACCAAAGCCAAGGCCATCACTTAAGAGATTCTGATTTAATTGCTGTAAGTGAGACCTAAGCACTGGCATTTTTAATAGCTCCTTGGGCAATTCTCACACACACAGCCAGGGTTGAGAAACCTTGCTTTACAGCCTAAATAGGGAAAAGAAAAGCTTTTTGTCCAGCGGGTTTTTGATATCAAATAAAACTAGGAGTCCTTCTGTTACATTTTACTCTGCTCCCTCAGAAGAGATTGAGATATCCATAAAAATTCAGGTCCCCCAAGTGGAATTATCAAGACAAATCAGATCTCCAAAGATAGGGGAATATGCTACCCACATTTTGGGTTTCTCTGCCCTTGAGTCTATAGACTTCTAAGCTCTTTCTGGCCATGAATAAAGACCATTATACAAGCAAAAATCAAGGCAGGATAAAAATAGTTTCTGTGGTTTTGACTGGAGATGATGAATCCTTTGATTTGATATTTAGTCATTTGCCTTCATCTGAGAGAACTGCTGAGAGTTGACCCACAAATGTCCAGACCAGTGAATTTTAGCTCAGTACTTGGTCCTGCATTGCTCCAGCCAGCCTCATTCTGCACCTTCCTGTGTGTCAACATCATATCAGAAGAGGGGCCAATCTCAAACTGTACTATAAATGGTTCTACATGAAGTACCAGGTTTGGACTCTTTTTATTGCTTCCTAAGACACTTACCAAGTCCTCCATCACAAAACTTACATCTTCTGCATTTAGGAGAATAATGTTCATTATCTGTATACTCCTTCCCTTCTTGGCAGGGCACACATATTGGCTTTCCCCCATTGGCTGTGCAGTCAGCATCTTTTCTTGTACCTGAGCAGGGGGAAAAAAATCAAGTATTTGAAGGTAAGGTGGCTATGTAACAGCATGGGGAGTGCACAGGAATTATTATGGCTTGGATGTGAGGTGTCACCTCATGTGTGAGACAATGCAAGAAGGTTTAGAGGAGAAATGATTGGCTTATGAGATCCTTAAACCAATCAGTGAATTCATCCCCTAATACGGATTAATTGAGTGTTAACTGAATGTGGGTAGGGTGTGGCTGGAGGAGGTAGGTCATTGGATGCATGCCTTTGGAGTATTTGTTTTGTATCTAGCTGCAGAGTCTCTGCTTTCTGATCATTACATGAGCCACTTTCCTCTGCCACACTCTTCCACCATGATGTTCAGCAAAGGAATGGAGCTGGCTGGCTGGCTGTGGACTGAGACCTCTAAAACTATAGGCCCTCAAATAAACTTCTCCTTCTCCTCAACAATTGTTCCAGTCTGGTTCTTTTAGTCACAGTAGCAAAAAAAAAAAAAAAAAAAAAAGCTGACAATAAAACACTCCTAAAATGTTGTAGGGGCATTTAAGCTAATGATATATAAATACAATGGGGAGAAGATTATTATTAAAAAGTCAGTTGTGAGTGAGAAAGTCTTCTAAGACAAAAGCTAAAAGAATGAGTAAAGGAATATGCCTAGAGAAACAAGATAATTAAGAATAAGAGCATATAAAAAGTGGGAGATGGTCTGGGATTGTGGCTCAGCAGTAGAGCACATGCCTAGCATGTGTGAGGCACTGGGTTCTCAGCACCATACATAAATAAATAAATAAAGATCTACCAACAACTAAAAACAATATTTTTTTTAAAAAAGTAGAAGAGAGGTGAGAATGATCAAATGCACTTAAAGAAATTCTTTTGCCAACTAATTTCTTGGAAAGGGGAGAAGCCTGGGAGATACTCAGAGCAAAATGGCTGTCACTGGCTACAGAGATTACTGAATTAATTTTGTTCTAATTTCTTATTTTACTTTGAAAAGTCCACAAATCCTAATAAGAGATAATGTAGTTTTAGGGAAAGGACATTAGACGTTCCAAAGACCTTGGTCAAATCTTTAGTACCTATAAAATCTATAACAAAGTGTTTAGTCTCTCTAAGCCAAAATTGTGTCATGCATAGGATGGAGATAATAATCCTTCTCTTACATTGTTATTAGAATGCATCTGTTCTGTATAGTTAATGCTCAGTTTCCTCCTCTCTCCCTTTTCTTTCTACTCTGTTTCCATCCAGGAATAAAGTCCAATTTGCTGGACAAGCATAAACATATTGATAACAAAATTTATTATCAGGGTTGTTATCTTAATGCAAACAGTTTTAAATAATATTCCGGTTTCCTTTAATTTACATTAAAAATAAAGCATGGCATTGATAATACTAAGCATTACGCAACAATATTTTCTGGGAAATTCACACATTTAACAAGAGCTTATTAAATGCCTGTTGTGTAAGAGGCAGTTTCTAGGAGCTGGAAATGCTGTAAGAAATAAGTCAAAGCCTTCATTGCAAGACTTTCACCTTCCCAGGCAGACAATGTGTAAATGAATATGTGAAGTCCAGGGATGACAAGTGCTATGGGTAAAACTAGATTAACATAAGGGGACAGAGAATGAAGAAGAAAGAGACAGAAAATATAAACAGAAAAGCATCACTAGTGACTAATTATTAATGGTAGAACTAATTTTAAAAGATACACAAAGTCTAATCCACTCCACTCACATATACAGCAAAAATAATTTACACTGTTTCCTAAGTACGTGACTTTATTAATAACTTTATAACATTCTTATTGATTAAAAAATATATTTACTATAAGCAAATTATGAAATGTAAATATATATATGATATTTTAGTAAACAAAAACAACAGTCTGTCAATATAAAAAAAAATAAGCAAATCATGGAAACCCAGAATAGAATTCAAACACAGGGCATCGGGGCTAGGTAACATCGAGGCAGCATCCTAAGGAACACAGTGAAATAACAACTGTGTTTCCTGTGAGTCGTATTATACTGATTTCCAAATGAATTTCTCTCTTCCATGAACTGTCATGGAATGTGCCTAGCACAGTGTAATAGGAGATATAAGAACTCACATATTCTTTGCTCCAAAGTATACAAATTAATTTTTTTTTTCTTTTGGTACTGGGGATTGAACTCAGGGGCACTTGACCACTGAGCCACATCCCCAGCCCCATTTTGTATTTTATTTAGAGACAGGGTCTCACTGACTTCCTTAGTGCCTCGCTAAGTTGCTGATGCTGGCTATGAACTCATGATCTTCCTGTCTCAGCCTCCCCAGCTGCTGGGATTACAGGCATGCGCCACCGAGCCAGGACACAAATTTTTTTAGATGAAAAATTAGTGACTGTCCCCCCCAAAAAATGTATAACACATTATTTTCTGAGTATAATGATACATAATTATTATAAAAAGTTTGGGAAAAGGACATATGAAAGCACTTATATATCAACTACCTTGAGATATTATTTTGTTGTTCTGCTATGCATATAAACACACACACATATATTCATATGTGAGCATATGTATGTGTAACAGGTGTGTGTGTGTGTGTGTGTGTGTGTAGTGTGAAAGTAACAAACTACAGAATCCTTACTGGATATGACAATATGACTGGGACTTTTTGATCAAAAGTGTTAATTCACATATGGAATCATTAAAAAATACTGCATTTTATTGTAATTTATAAAGAATCACTATGTAATCATTTTCTAATTGTGTGACACTGTACAAACACATTAGAATTCCAGATGCTTTATCGCTTGTCATACCCATAATGTATCACCTGTTGGTTATTTCCTTCTTTGTCTTCCTTCCTTTCTCTCCTTCCTCCCTTCTTTAGTGCTAAAATGAAAGCTTAAGTACACCAATAGTCTGTCTGAATGCCTGAAATTCTCCAAAAAATTCAACCAAGTTTTCCTAGAGATAAACTTATATTTTCTCAGTATTAATAATACATTGATTTATATAAATTAATTAAATTACATTAAAATCATAGTAACAATGAATACAAACAGATTTGGAAGCAACTTGAATACTGATAAGCCAAAAATTCAATAACAGTGAATAAAAGTGAAAAGAGTGTTTATCCTGTATTTGATGCCACCTAGGATCATTAGAGGAAAGAGCAGAGAGAAGCAGTTTATCCAGTCAGCAAGCTAGTTGGCAATCATGAAAGGGGATTTATACAATTAAGGACTATATTAGAAATATATCAGAAATTCTGCTGTACTTTGACTTTGATTGGCAGAAAACTACTTCTTTAAATATCCAGAAGTCACTTAAGCAATCCCACATCATTGGGTATCACAGTGAAATGCCATGCATTCAATACTTTTCTTTATTTTTTACTATTTTCTTAAGGCATTTTCTATAAATTAGTGTGTCAGTGGTTCTAAACATTTTTAAATTTTTGACCTGTACATTCAACTTTATTTCTTATATAAGTTTGTATCATTAACATTCCTATAGTGGTAGAATGAGTTCTCATCCCATAAGCTAACTCACAAGGGCTGAGATCCCTTCTTAAAGGAAAATAAAACAAAGCAAAAAGGCAAAAATTCTTGACAGACTGATATATATACAAAGCATACTATTTTTTATTTTAACTTTTGTTTTAGATTTTAAAACTGTGAACATATTCCAATTCATAGGGAAAACTGATCCTGTTCAGCAAGTTATAAGAAAGTTAAGAAGCCATTTTTCATTCCTGTTGGAAAAGGGTAAATATAAAAGGGCGTTAAGTATAAGTCAGTTGTATTATAAGGGATGTTTTTCCAAATCTGAACTGGAAGCTAAGGGGGACTCTTAGAGAATCTTTTCACATACCTGACTGATGCCTGCTTTGCACTGGTAGTGTGGGAATCCTGGGAGACCAACAAGTCCTACTACAGATCTACTACAATTTTTTCTGGCCCTATTAATCTGTTGCATAAATCACACAAACCCATGTATTGCTTTCCTATACCTTCCTGTCTTCACAATACAGAAAGATGAGAAAGATCCACAGTTGAGAAAGATCCACACCTGTAATGTACTAGTAATCAACTCTAAGTTGGAAAAAAAAAGTTTGTGCAATTACATCTGGCTTAGCTTCTAATTTGCTAGTGTTTGAAGGATTTCCGATATGAAATTGATTTGCATTTCAAAATAGTGACTTTTAAAACTTATTGATTTGTGTCCGTTACATTTCTAGTTCATCTAGTTATTCAGCTGCAAATGCAAATATATTTTGCAGGCTTCAGTGCCAGGACTAACAGTCTTCTTAGAGACCTGACTGAGGGGAAGTGTGAGACATAGCCTATAAGGGTGAGAGTCCCTTGCTTTCAGAGCTTCACTATTGTTATAATATATCCTAGTCAGTTTTAAATGATAAGCTTTAATACCCACAAATAAATCCTCTTTTGCTCATGAGAAATGGAGCTAAATAGACAAATCTCCCATTTTGGGGGTACACATAATTTGTAAATTTGTAAAATTTTCACTTAATCATAATCATATCAAACAAGTTTTTTTTTTTTTTAATATTTATTTATTTATTTTAGTTTTTTTCGGCAGACACAACATCTTTGTTTGTATGTGGTGCTGAGGATCGAACCTGGGCCGCACGCATGCCAGGCGAGCGCGCTACCACTTGAGCCACATCCCCAGCCCCCAAACAAGTTTGATAAAGGCAAATAAAGCTGATCTTTTGAAAATAATTTCATAATTGGTATATTCCTCCAGTAATATTATAACGCTAAAGGGTAATCAAAACTTGTAAAGATAACGGATTCATTATTACCGATGCTACCCCTCACCCTGATTTTCATTCCGATCTCTGAATATTTTGTGTGACCTACCAGGAGGACACAGCTGACAGCAGAACTGGCCTCCATGATGCAGGCCTTCTGAGCACTGAGTCTCAGCTTTTGTAACATTCTCCCTCAAGTCCCACACCTCAGTCGCTCGGGCACTGATATTTTTGGGCAATGATCCAACAATAAAGGGAAGTATCTGTAAAAGAAAAACATGAAGAGAATTTATTGATTTCTGAAACAAATAACTTGGGAAATGAGTGTCACTGAGCCAAATGATTGGGTCTGCTGTGCAGAGGCAGACTCAATGTTGGGGCCCCACCCTCCTGCTCAATAATCACTGAAAAAGGAGCACACCACCTGCATACAGCTCAAGCCAAGGTTTCTAAGCCACACAAAAAACAGTGTCATGCATGGGAGGAACCAGAGCTGTGCTCAAAAGTAAGCACTAGCTCCTACTTACACTGCCCTGTGCCATGGATAAAGAACTTACATTGTTTCCTTATCCACACAGTAGAAATAATCTATTCTCATACATCTGCTGAAATAATTAAACAGAATCATGCATTTAAAGCTCTTACCACAGAACGGGGTGCATCATAAATAGGTGCATACTAAACACTGATATTATTGTGACTATCATAAAGTTGCAGTGACGGATAGCATAATGCAATGGGAAAAAAGAAATTTCAAAATGTCAGTGGTTTGAATCCTAGTTCTGCCACCAGAACTGTGACTTTAGGCAAGTCACATAACTGCTCTGATACTTGATTTCTTCATCTGCTAAGTGAGAATAGTATTTTCTATCTTAAAAGGGTTGTTATGACAATAAGAAGTGATAATTTCTATCAAACCTACTACTTAGCCTACAGAATGGCAATTTCTTCCCTTCTTATATACTAATGCAGAATCAATGGTTTATGATTAAATCTTCATTTGTTATCCATCCAAGCATACAATAAATATTTCATTAAAACCAAAAGTATATTCTTTATCTTTGTTCTGGAAAACAGTCTTTTCTTTATAGAGAACCAACATTTGATTTCCTTTGATTCCTTTCTCCTTCAAACAAACACTCATAACTCTAAGTGACATTGTGTCAAACTTAGCTAGCTATAGAGTGGAGTTCCTTAGGAACATGAAGAGGAAAAAATGTGTATGTATATATATATATATATATATATATATATATATATATATATATATTATATATAAATATTATATAGTTTATAAAATAATAAAAACACCCCCTGCTCTGATCCTTCTTTGGGTTTCCTATTTTTTTCTCTAAACATAATTTTAAAAAATCATTCATCTTACATATAGTAAGTAAGTTCTATTACCAGTCATTTTGCTGTTAGTTTTGAACTTTGTTTTCTCAAGATCATTTTCATAGCTTTCCTGTGTGTCTTTTTTCCCCCTATTATATGGCAGAGCCATAACACTGGCTACCAAAAAGTCACAACTTCCCTCTCAGCCCTTTTTCCTTCATCACTTAAACTGGCATCATCCCATTCAGACCACAGGATACCACAGGACTTATGACTGAGAAGATAAGGAGGGGTGAAGAGATGCGGTGGCCCACATTTCCTCCTGGGATGGATGTGTCTTAAGATGCATTTCTAACATCCAGACTTTCCAAGAGGGAAAATGACACCAAAATATCAAGGAAATGGTTGACATGTCCAGGGTCATATCACTTACTAGCAAAAGGAGAGCTCAGATTTGTCAATTAACTTCTACCATATCTTTCTTCCCCCTGTACTCTGGACTTAACATAGAATATAGCTGACTTTCCAGTTATGAACAATTCAATGTAAGGAACAGTTGGAATTGGCACACAGATGAAAAGAATGGTACTAAATATGCTGGCTTTCCCACCAAACCACTGCCAAATCTAACACTTTTGTTGAGCCGAGCTTGGAAAACACAAAGGTAACTAACTTTGATTACAATGGAAAATTAATATCAAGTTTCCAAAAGCAGAAGAACCTCAGGCCCCACACATGCCAAACACTCTACCACTGAATCTACATCTCCAGGCCAATACCTGCATTTTATTTATATTTATATTTATATTTATATTTATTTATTTATTGTAGGAATTAAACCCAAGGCCTTGAACCCAAGTAAACACTGTAGTACACAACCTCAAGTCCGGGGCTTTTATGTTTTAAAACATAAATCTATGATCTTTTTTCTAAAACACAACAAACATGCAGTTTTGAACAAAATAGCATTATTGACCTCAGTCTCTCTTTTTAGGATAACAATTCTCCTTTCTTTCTCTGCCACAAAAGGTCATGCTGTTATCCTGCTAATATTAATCCCTCTTTTATATCACAGAATCATAGCTAGGTAACAGAATTGGGCACTCTAGGAAACAGTAATGTGATTGGAGGTGTACCAAAGTGTTAATCACTGAGATGGGAGAGGCTTTCAAATGAAATTTGTCTACATTTTTAAGACTCCTTATTCTATAACTACCCCCAGGTTCTAATTAATGGCTAAGAATTAATTATATTAACTAATCAGCATTCCAGACATTGGAGCTCATGAAAATTTTTAAATAATATAAAAATTCATTAGGAGATAAAAGAGATCAGTGAGTCTTCTTGCAAACTGAACAGGAGCAATTCTTTTCTATTGCCAGCCACCTTTGTTATTGTGAAGAATAAAGTTACTGGTGAGCTATTACTTGCTTTCCTTCTCTTTCAATTCTGGTTTCTAATTAGAAACAAGATGACACAAATTTAAACTCAAAGGGATGGGATTTATAGGAACTGGGCCAGCCCAGATTCCCAGATTGACAAGTCAAAAGCACTCAACGTTAATGCCCAATTAATTGTGTGTGTGTGTGTGTGTGTGTGTGTGTGTGTAATAGAGCCCTATGCTCTTTGGTATGCAAATTTTATCCAATATCCAGGAGACTGAGTAATGCTTTAACAGTGTATTAACTAAAAATCAATTGTTTGGATGAGACTCACCTACATTATGGAAGGTTATCAGCTTTACTCCAGAAAAGGCAGGAAAATGGGTTAAATCTAAGGTCTGAAAGGTACATAAACTAAGGAAAATGGTAACCACATGGAAAAATAATGAAGAATAAAAATTATTTTAAATATCCATCATAACATTTCTTTAAGTCAGAGAAATCTTGATCACATCATCCAGAATATTAGCTAAGCCATTAGCAAATTAGTTAAGCAAATTCATTTTAAGCCTTTCCGAGTTTATATGAAATCAGGGTGTTTTGTTCAGGTTGTGTGTGTGTGTGTGTGTGTGTGTGTTGACAGAGAGGGTCAGGGAGAGATGAGATTTATCTTAAGGAACTGGATCACATGATTGTGAAAGCTCAGTGAGCCAGAAATCTGATAGTGTAGGCCAGTAGTCAGGAAAGAACTGCAGCCAAGAAATCAAGTCCAGAGACAGACTGCTAGCAGAAATATTTCTGGCTCATGTTAGTGAGGCAGCCAGTCTTTGTTCTACTTAGGCCTTCAACTAGTTGGTTAAGGTCCACCTACATTATGCAGGGCTATCAGCTTTACTCCAATTTATGTTAATCTCGTCCAAAAAACATCTCCACAATACATCCAGAATAATGTTTACCCATATATCTGAGTGGGGTGGCCCAGCCAAGTTGACACACAAAATAACCATTATGTAAAGACATATGGTGGGAAAAAAAGAGATACACAACAGGTCAGGGAGAGAGAAATGCTATTTAAGTGAGTAAAGGAGGATTAGGGGCATGAAGAATTTTGAATGGGACGATGCTGTTTCAGAAAGAGTAGTCTGGGAATGCCAATGAGCAAGAAGACACTTTGGCAGTGACTTTACAAACGTGCAAGGGGGAGCGAGGTGGTTGGAAAGGCTTTCCAGGGCATGGCCCAAGTAAGGAAAAACCCAAACTTCTCAGCAAAAGCTTCACTAGGAGATACTAAAGGAAATAAATATAAAGGTTTCCTGATCCACTCAGATAATTAACATTTGATATTCAAGGCCACAGTAGGACCATACAGCCTTCTGTATCCATAGATACTGCCATCACATAGAATCCTGGAATGACAGAGCAGAAGGAGACCATGGCCTCTATTCAGCTTCAAGGCAGATTTTTTAAATGGCTCTAAATGTAAGTTCATTGTAACTTGAGTCTTCTGTTACCTACAGTATTTTAATATCTTGTGCAAATGAGAAAATTTATTTCTCTCTTTCTGAGTCATTCATGAAAATGCTAAGTGAGATGACCAACCCCCATTCACATTCCTTCGTGGCATTTGTCTGGCCTTTTACAAAGTTCACTCACATATATCACCTCTTCATAGCTACAGTAAATCTGCGTAGGAGGAGTTACTACTGTCCTTTTTATAGTTGAAGCTGAGCACAGAGTACAACAATGACTTATTCAAAAACCCAAAAGTATGAAAGCCTGAGGAAAGACTCCAGCACCATATATTTGGCCCAAGTCTGGGCTCCGTTTCAAGTTTGTGAGCTAGTTTCCCAATGACTTTTACTTCATCTAGGCACATAAACAACACAATTGTTGTCAGATAATCATTGGCAAAAAGCCTGCCTGTTAATTGTATAATGAACCTTCCAAACAAAGGGATGTTGGGGAAAATGGAGATGTTTGGAAGCATTTCTCTTGAGGATCAGAAGTCAACTCCAAGTTATTTAGTCTGGGAAAATCGTAGCAGGATCCCCCCAAAGCCAGGGCTCTGACTGGCAGGAAATGGAAATCTGGCCAGCCCCGATCACATCTTGGGAAGAAACTGAGTTTGTCTTCATCCCTCCAATTGAGTGCTATTTCTGGGAATAGCTAAGACCATCAGAGCACTGGTAGCAAGGGTGGGGCTCTGGAATGAACAAACAGGATGTCGAAACTGGAAACCATCCCATACCAGAATCTTTGCACCTGCTGCCTTTGAGCCCTCCTAGAAATAAGGACACATGAGAATTTGTTCCTGTTATTGTAACATGGAATATGGATAGTTGTGTTCCTCGTCTTGGGAATTTGAGGCATGAAACCCATGGACACAAGGATGAGAGTAAAGTGACAAGAGTTAGTAGAGTAATAAAAGCAGAACTCCCAAAGGGAAGGGACCCCACAAGGGGGATGCTCCTGGGTCTCTGTGGTCTAGGGGCTTTTCAAGACTTATCTGATGGTCCAGCACCGGTGGTTGGTGTGGTGAGGGATGCCAGCATGGATCAAACAAGCTCTTCCAGCTCCAAGTTTAATAAGCCAATCAGAGGTGCATGATTTCAATTCTTTATTTGCATAATTAAGAGGATGGATCCAACCTTTGGGTTGACTTGTCTGTTGGGGAGAGAAAGTGCTTTGGGTAGGGGTCTGCTTTGTGGTTGCCATTGCTAGGGGTAAAGGTGAGGTAACTAAGGAAGGGCGGTCAAAGCTGTGAGGAACAGAAACAGTTTTTCTAACTAGGAAGTCATTGTGGTTAGAGCTGACAAGGAGTAGCTAGTCAAAGGACATTCTCCAGACCCAATGTCTCCTTCCAGGTTGGCATGATGTCCCCCCGCCCCATCCTTTCCTTCTCTGAGGCCTTAATCCTATCTGCCTATGGGAGATCTATCTTCCTTCCTTACAGTCACTGGGAAAAACAGACTCTCATTAAGGATGACTCCAAAGAGTCAGTGGTGACAATTTGTAGAAGGATGAGCTAGGATTTGAGAAAGAAAAAAAAAGAAGCTAAAACACATACACCACATACACACACCTTGCTCTTACTGAAGTTCAAAACAAACATGAAAAAACTTAATGTAAAGTAGTGGTGAAAAACCTTAATGTAAAGCAGTGGTGGGAAATGGCAGCCCTCTGAATGGTAAGAATGAGCAAACACACGCCTGGCATGGTCAGTGAAATTTCTCACTACTGAGCTCAGTCATCGAACGGTTTGTCCTGACATAGCCAGGCAGCAGCAAGTTCCATAGAAATCGTGGGGAACAGGGTTTTATTTCTAACCAAAAGCCAGGAGGCAGTTTCTTCCACAAGAACACAGTGCTCAGCCAACTGTAGGAAGTTTTCCTGTCTTGAAGAGGGTAATAACAGTGGTCTAGTCAATTCAACACTAGAAGGTTAGGAACTGAAAAAAGTGCAAGGTTAACAAAAAGGATATTAAAAAAAAAAAAAAAGTCTCATCAGGAAACCAGCTTTTAACACACTGAATTTGAGATGTTTTTAATTCCTTAATAATTAAGACTAAGGATAACTTTGTTCCTTTGTTTTGCTTAACTCATCTGTTTCTTATTACAGTGGACATGTGTTCATCGTACAATAACAAAAATCAAAAGGTATAACTTCAGTGGTAACCAGATTGTGTTAAGCCTAAAGATCTGTATTGAATTATCATCTGTTTTTCTTTTTCAGTAAGAAATAATAATGGATGATAATGGTAGTGAACCTAAAATAAAAGCTTACCCAGCATTTGGAAGGTGGGAAAAAATTCTAAAATTTGAACTAGTAGCATTTATTCATTCACACAAATTTAATTTTCCTCAAGTATCTTTAGAAATTCGATGATTTCACTAAATCAGACATCTTAAATATCGACTTTTGTTTAGGTGAATATAACTTTTCCTTAAATAAGCGTGATCAGGGCTATTTTATTTCCCCTTAGTCCACTAAGATTATGTCATCCATCACTCAATATAAGACCCTGCTTGACAGTGAAGGAAACCGTTTCATTTCGGAAGAAAAATTATTAGACAAAAAGATGTCTCACACTAAAGGGAATGGTTTAATTTACGAAATTGAAAGCTCAGTTATACAAATCATCACAAACTGGTAACTATAGCTGGCAGTAAGTTCTGTCTCTGCTGAAACTGTTTTATTTTTCTTAAAGAATATTTACCAGAAAAGAATCCTTATTAGTCATATCCTCATAGATTCCCATGTCAAAAACACAACCCTTGAGTTGCTGGGCTGCCAATGAAATAACAAGATGTGTAAAAAGTAGTTTATAACTTAGCATCTTGTACTATCATGTCACTATAAGTAAATAGACACATTTCTTAAAAACCAATTTTACACCTTAGAGAGCACATGGACTAACTTTCTTGTGTGGTTTATAAACTGCTTGGAAAAAAAAAACATATAATAATTACGGTGTTGTTAGTTACCCACAGAGGGGGAGAGGGGTGGAAAGCATTCATTTATATGTGTACGTTCTGGAAGGTTTGTTTTAAAATGCCAGAAATATTATCTCATATTTGAATCCAGTGTTTTGAAAAGTGAACCTTATTCAATAAGCATAACTTACCCTAATAGACAAGTATAATGAAATACTTGGCTTAAAACTTATTTTAAAATGCTTGTAGGTAGAATTATTTGAACATTAGACATCTCGAATTCTAAGTAGAATCCATTTTAACCCCTGGATCTGAACTTCAAATAGACTGATGAGAACAGATGGGTTCTAGGGAAAAGAACTCACCATTTAAATTGCCTTTCAGAATTCAACTAAGAGGTAACAGAATGCAGAGAGGCACTTGGGTGAGTGGTAGAAACAGAAAGTGAGAAATTTCTAAAAATTTAAAAGTTTTGTTGACACCAGCAAAGCCGTTAGCTAATTCCTAAGATCTTCAAAATGTGAACCAAAATGTGGTATCTCATTTTAGTTTTAGGGAAGAAGGGTTCTGAAAGTGATGTCTTTAAGCCCCCCTCTCTGACAGAAGGATGCTTCATGCCAGCGCAGTGACTGGCCTGTGGTTACACAGCTAGCTCTAGAGAGTCAAGACTTGTGAGCCGAATTGTGCCCCACCCCCAAATTCATGGATGTTGGCCTACTCCCTCAAAATATGACTACTTTTGGAGATGGGGTCTTTACAGAGATGATTAAGTTAAAATGAGGCGAGCACAGTGAGCCCTAATCCAATGTGACTGGTGCCCTTTTTTGAAGAGAAAATCTGAGCACAGGCTAACACAGGGTCATGTTCAAGGACTAAGAGAAGTCATATATAAGCCAAGGACAGAGGCCTGGGACAGATGGTTCCTTTGTGGCCCTCAGAAGGAACTAACCTTGGTGAAGCCTTGATCTCAAGACTTTCCAGAATCCAGAACTGAAATAATGAATTTCTTTTGTTTAAGCCACCCATGTGAGGTTCTTTGTTATGGTAGCCCTGGTACACTAATATAAGAACCAATACAGCCTCTTCAATCCTCAGATTCTCGATGTGAAGGGTGTCAATGGTACCTACAAACTTGGGATCATGCATAGCTGAGCCCAAGGACTTCTCATCTGAAATGATGAGAAGCAGAGTTAACCAGGTAAGAGAACAAATTTCTTATGGTATACAGAAACTAAATTTTCAGGGACTGAGAAGAACTAGAACTACTTCTTACCAGACCTATTAGCCCTGCTATTCTGGTTGAAACCTCTACTACTAATGACAAAAATGAAGCAAGATATAAAGTTCCACTAACTAATTCTACTTGCTTGCTAATTAGACTTTAGTTACTTATCAATACTTAAAGAAAAAGAAATTCTAAAAAAAAAAAAAAGACTCTGAGGGCTGGGGTTGTGGCTCAGTGGAAGAGTGCTTGCCTAGCACGCCTGAGGCACTGGGTTTGATCCTCAGCACCACATAAAAATCAAATAAAGGTATTATGTCCTTCTACAACTAAAAATATATATATATTTTTTTTAAAAAGACTATGAGCAATTTCTTTTTTTTTTTTTTAAAAAGGCATCATTACACAATTCAATGTCAAGGTTTTAATGATCTCCAATATATTTTTGTAAAAAATAAAGAATAATGCCTTTTTATATACTATTATATTATTGAAAACTGAAAAAAATAAAATAAATTTTTACATGAAAGAGATAAGTAAAATTCCATTTCATTTGTTTTTACTTTTTTCAAAATGTCTAAAATAAAAACAAAAGTTAATCCTATCCCAGGGACATCTTCTTTCTTTTTAAAGCAGTTCCTGGAGAATTCAGATGTACTGAGGCAGCAGAAATAACTGTTTAGGTCCATGACTGACCATGCAAAAAATTAAATTAAATTAAATTAAAGAACCTAGGAATTTCACCTGGGATTAGATTTCAAGTTTGATGCTAAAAAAATCATTCTCAAAATCTATCAGAAAGGGGATGGTGTTGTGTCTCAGTGGTAGAGTGCTTGCCAAGCATGCATGAAGCACTGGGTTTGATCCCCAGCACCACATAAAAAAACTAAATTAAAAAAATAAAGACATTGTATCCATCTACAACTAAAAATATTTTTTAAAAAATCTGTCAGACATTAGAATCAAACAATGATTGATGCATTAAAAAAATAAGAAATACCTGGGGCTGGAGTTGTGGTTCAGTGGTAAAAACACTTGCCTAGCATGTGTGAAGCACTAGGTTCGATTCTCAGCACCACATATAAATAAATGAATAAAATAAAGATGCATCAACATCTTAAAACAAAACAAAACAAACAAACAAAAAAACCTTATATCACACCACAGACCCAACAAGGAATCAGGATCTCTGAGAACAGGCCCTTCTAATGATCATCTTCAACATCTATCCCTGGCAATATTCACGTAAAGGAAGGAAAATCTGAGGTTAGTAGGCTACTACATTTATTTGTGAGGAAGATAAAGAGTTTACAGACTTAACAGCATCTGTGTTTTGCACCTACAAATCAGAATGTGGCTTTTCAGGGAGAATTAATGATCTTTCCAAAAATAACTCAAGAAAGAAGTCATTTTGAGCAGAGAAAACAGGTAATGGGAAGGCTACAAAGTCCTAAACAGGAGTCTCAGAGGCCTTAAATGTCTCAGGTAATACAGAAGTAGCCAGATATAATAGACAACAAGGAGTGGAACGGGCTTGTCCAACTGCAACACTCCACCCGGATCCAAGGGGCAGCCATTACTGAGCTTCAGGGAAACAGAGACAATGTGTTATATCCGCTCAGATCTTCAGGTTTTCAAGAGAAACCAAAAGCCCTAACATTTAAATGGTGGCAACAAATATTAAAAATAAATAAGTAAATGCATATGTACATACTTATGTGTCGACACAATGTGGGCTCAACAAAAACATAATGAACAAAAATTATACATATTTATATATCCAACATGTTCTAAAATACATATACATTATGGAATGACTAAATCGAGCTGCTTAAAATCTGTATTAGCTCACATACTAATGGTTTTTCTTTGTGATAAGATGTCTCAAATTTATTCATCCTGTCTAAATCCATTCATCCTAACTAAAAACTGGTATTATTTGACCAACATCTCTCCAGCCACTTTCCTCTGACAGCCCCTGATAATCATCTTACTACTCTCTACTTCTATGAGTTCAACTTTTTTGGATTCTACATGTAACTCACATCACATGATATTTGTCCTCCTGTATGTATAGGCCCAATTTTTAAAATCAGGCCTAGATTTTTCAGCATGCATATGAAAAAAAAAAAAAAAAAAAAACAGCTTAATGGGACCAAAGACCCTGCTGTAAGAACAACTAACCATCAAAGTTTCTTCTGCAAGGAGTTAAAGGCCTTAACTCTGAGCTTGTGTGTTCTTTCTCTCTTTCTTTCCTCTGTCTCTCCTGGGGTTTTTTTGGTTTCTTTTTTCAAGATCTCTGCCTGAAAAATCAAGTGTCTGTGTTTCTCACATCTTAAATTTTTATAGTCTCACAGAATATACAGGTGAATAAGTATATACCTTATTTATATATTTATAACACTACATAACTGGACCAAAGAACAGCCTGTCATTCATAAATCTAATAACAAGTTTATTCCAATTTTGGAAGTTTATCCCAGTCTACAGCTTAACATAACCTGCAGTAAGCTTGGTCACCTCAAAGGGCTGAGTCCATCTGCTGATATGTATACCATTATGGTAAGACATGTTTTCTTTATAAGAAATTATTAATAAAAATAATAAGTAAAATAAAATTAAATAATAATTTTAAGTAAAATTCAGTAATCACAACTCAACAACATATCAAATAAAAATTAAAAGAAACAATGGTTTGCATATATGCAAAATGATAATAAGCAGAATATAAATAGCACTGATTATACATGTAATTATGTGCAGGTATAGACAAGGCTGGGGTGTTATAAATAAAACAAAAAATAGATTTGAATAAATCTAAAACGAGTGACTTTATTATTTCAGTATTTACTTTTTGTTTCACTTCATCTGATTATTTGTTTTTATATTTACCTACTTAACAAGAAGGAATTGATGATTCCCTATCCTAAATTTTGTTTCAAGTTGCTGTGGACTTTAGAACCTATTAGAAAACATGTGCTCATGAAGGGACTTTTGGGACCCAAGATGATTCACCAAAAGCACTTAAGTTAGTAGGGGTTTTCAATGGGGGGGATTTCCTTATTCAGGTTTCTGATTATCTCAGAAAATGGTGATTCTCTCCAACTGACAGTTGTGCTGTAGTGATCAGCTATGAAGATTCCATAGCTTTCACAGATTCTTTTGAAATACTGACACTTCCACTCTCAGATTGTTAACAAGTAAATTACTTGTCCACTGACCCAAAGAGACTTACTCAGAGACAATATCCAAATCATGGTTTTTCTTTGCCTCTGTCTCACCTTTTTCCCCTCTAAACTCAGTGCAAAAAATAAAACATTTTTTCAAATTAAATGCTTTACCTCTAAGAGTGACAACTGTGTCTGTCATGGACAGTAAAGGACTTTCCATCTGTTGAACTAGCTATCACTGGGGCCCCTGATGGTCTCTCAAGTATCAACTTACTTTTTGCCTCTCAATCATGTTATTATATATGAACATATTTTCCATACTAACTGTTAACATTTTGATTTACATTTCATCATTTTACTGTATTCATAAAACTTTTTAAGTCCTTTGTGATAAGTAAAAATCCATTAAAAAAAAAAAAAATAAAAGTAGAGACATCATGCAGCCCATCGCATGCTTTTTGGACTGCTTTAAGGAAAATTATTAAATTATAAATTAATTAACTGTTCTTTTTTTCCCCCAAAACAGCTCTTTGAACCATGCACTATTTTAAAAACAACAACCACCACCTTACAAAAACAAAACTCACACAGTATCCAAAGGTATTTTTCAAAAAAAAAAAAAAAAATTATTTCGACTTTTTCTTTCTCCTTTAGAAATTTGTAAATGTTTTGGAATTTCAAACTTAATTACTGTAAGTGCCATAAAAAAATCCACCCAGAAACTACGACAGAAAAAATTAATTCTACAAGGATAGGGAGAGGGAAGGGAAGCAGAGAGGAAAGGAGAAAATAAAACAGCTCCGAGCTGTCACATCTTCTCCCAGTTTCTTAACCCAATTAAACAAAATTTGCTTCCGTGTTCCATGTAACGAACATTTTGCCTCCATTTTACTTATTGCTACGACTTATAAAGCACTACCAAGTAGGGAGGTAGAAAAAGCATTTTTTCTGGAAAAACACAAGGGGACACAGCAATGTGGAAACTTCTTAAAGAACACAGATGTGATGTTGGGCAGGCAGTGGGCACAAGGCCATGTTCTGCAAATTTTAAAAAGTCATATTAAAAGGGAAAATGGAAAGTATACAACAAGATATAAACAATGATTATATAGGTTATGATAGGGTTTTCTGACTTTTAAATTCTATTCATCTGCATTTATAACACTATTTAATAAACCATAATTTCTTAAATAAATACATAATAAATGTTTTAGTTAATTTTAATGTTATATATATTATTGTATCATATGTAAAGAAATGTATGCATATGCATGAATGTGTGCACTCTTTTGGAAAAGCAGTTTCCTTGGTGCTTCAGACATGCATCACTTAGTAAATATATAACTGTAGATAAGTTAAATACACGTACCTCCAGGCCTTGACAATTTTCTTACACTTTGCTAATACTCCTGTCCAAAAACTGGGAAACTGTCAAGGCAACCAACACTGTAACTGTGGAGTACTTAGGAGGATTATACTCTGAGGCTGTATAATTGATTTCTCAATTTTAATCTTAAATTTTCTCTAAGGAAATTTCTAAAGGAGCCTAAATATTGCACATTATTTTTGAAAAAACTAGGGGGTATTTTTTTTTTCTTCTGGTCACAAAGTGGTCTCAGACACACAAACTTTTCCTTTCTATATTTAATGTGTTCTAGGAGTCAGTTGCAATCAGCAAATTGCCCATGTATTGGAATTAGATCTAAATTCAAGCTCAGCTCTGCTGTGTGATCTGAGGTGGATTATTTAAGCTCTCTGACACCATTTCACCTTCTGTAACTGAAGATGAGGCTTCCATAAAACCGACTTGAGATCATATTTGTAAACATTCCTATCACTGTGTCCAGGACTTCGTTTGGGCCCAATACAATAATCCATTGACTCTCAGAACTCAAATGAACCTCTTGGGACCAAGTCCCTTAGATTTGCAATCATCAAGCTGGCATTTTCTGAGCAAGAGACTCTCTAAAAGAGGCTTCTGGCCAGTTAACCTTGTTCAGTGGGCTGTGTCACCCTGGCAAGAAGCCTTGAGCTTTCAGAAACTATGGTGACAGTGCTAGCTGAGGTAGGGTAAGAGGAAAAGAAGGTAGAAAAACAACAACAGAACCCGCTGAGACAGTGACTAACAGTCTTAAGGAGAGGAGTTTCCCGGAAGGGAAGCAACATAAGTTTCTTTTTCCTGTGTTGCAAAAAGGAGGAAAACAAACCTCCAGAAGCGTATTCGGTCCGACATAACTTTTTCAAAAGAAACAAACGGTGCCTTCCGAAGACTCACCAAGAACCACTGCCTAAGACTGACTCGCTCCCTAAGTTTGAGAACTGTCAGAAAACTAGCAGTACCGCTCCCCGTCGCCCCAGGCATCCAGCGCTCTCGCGCGCGATCCCACCCGTCACGAAACGGACCTTTGGCTTGCCACTGCACGACAAATCCAGAAGATCTCCTCTTACCCCTGGCCGGGGTACTCCTCCAGCGACATCAAAGTCTCCCGGGCCCTGCCTCCAACCCTGACCGCCTCCCACGTCCAAGTTTTCGTCAAGCACAGCAGCCCCCCACCCGCAACCCGCAAAGCGTTGGCGGTGCGCCGCCTGCTCTGCGGCTCAGCACTACCCAGCAAGCCCCAAGAAAAGCAAGTCCCCGGGCTTCTTGACCACCCGGAGCTAGTTAGTCTACTGCCCGCAGCACGCGCTGGCCGCCGAGCCCCAATTCCCAAGCACCGGTGACCTGCCGCCGCTGCAGCTCTCGGGTAGGTTCCGCCCCCGCCCCCCAGCGCGCGCTCCGGGGCTAAGCCGGGAGAAGCCCCACCCCAGCGGGAGAGGGATCACCAGAGGCAGGAGAACCCAGATCCTGGGCATGGCTGTCGAGCAATTCGCCGAAGTGAAAGGGCCTCTCCAACTCGGAGCAGAGCGAGTCACCCGCCCTGGGAGACGTGACGGCCAGGAGAGCCGCACCTCGAGCTCTGGCTGGCGTCCAGGTGTGTGCTCGGCCAGGGCCCGCCCCGGTGCGCCGGCGAAGTTGTTCTCAAACTGTTTCCCTCTCTTCCCAGAAGCGTCTTTGAACACCTGTACTCCGTTTCTTTTGAGACAGGAGTTACGACCTAAAGAAAACCCCTAGGGTCAAGAAGAAGGGAAGTTTTGCTGGGGAACGCCCGAGGGAGGGCTCCATTGATTCAGCAACTTGGCCTGCGCGGGGCGGGGCGGGGCGAGGTGGGGGTTGGGTAGGCCTGAGAGGGGAGAGTCAGGGTTTGTTGCACAAACGGGCATTTCCCCTCCCGGGGTGTTTCCGCGGTTGTCTGGCAAGCTCAGTTCAGGTGAGGACCCTGAGAATCCGATTGCTCCTTCCTCAGCTTTCCTGGAGTTCAACCTGGGAAGGTTGGAGAAGACTTGAACCGAACCTGGAACTAAGAGTTGGTAGCTCCTGCCTGAGTGCAGGAGCCTTGGCCAATTGAAGGGAACCACCAGCAGAAGACTTGGCGTTCACTCAGCTCTTGATCTTAGGGTTGCTCATAGGAGCCTCTTAATATTGTATCAAGTGGCAGTCATCAAACGGAAAGGTAGATATTGTGCTATGGGATTCTGAAAAGGGAGGGTCTATTAGGTTGTATTTCTCAAAAGAAGAACAAAGTTAACTACTTAGGACAAATCAAAAAAAAAAAAAAAAAAAACCCAGCTGTATTAAAGGTTCTCAACGACTTCCTCTCCTTTGTTACTCATTATTTCCTGAGGAATGTTCTTAAAAAAAAAAAAAAAAAAAAAAAAACTTGTAATTCTTTAGTGCTCTCATTAACACAGCTTAAAGCCACTATTATTTTGGAAAAGACTATTATTTTGGAAAAGGAGATATCTCCATAGATGGTTTTGCATGATTGTTACAGAAAGTAAGTCTGTGCAGTGACATCATTAATAAGCCTGAGTCCAGAAGCAGTTAGTCAACTGCATCAGTGCAGATTTTAGTATTTGCATACTCCATGAAGCTTAGCACCTTGCTACTACTACCTGTCTTCCACCTCAGCTGGACTCATCTTTTTATGCACTCTAATCTGGAAGCATCCTTGCCTGGCCCACTCCTCATCCTTCAGGCTTCCTCTTAGTGGACATTTTCTTCTGGAAGCCTGTTCATGCCCCCAAATCTGGAAATCTGGGTTAGGTCTCACTCCTGAATGCACTCACCCTGTGTTTTGCATTTGTTGCTGCACTTGTCTCTCAGCCTGGTATTGATTCACTTGTCTCTGCTTCACCTTGGGGTGGATTGTTCATGCCATCTGAAGAGGACTCTGGCTGTGCAGGTCTTGTTCAGTCTGGGCCTATAACTGATGCAAAGAAGTGAGTGGAGGAAGGGAGGATGGACTATGGGGACCCTCTAGGTCATCTTTGCAGCTTTTCTGTAAATATTATACTATTCTAAAAATTTCATTTGAATTGTAAAATGTCAAGAAAAGAGGGAAGGAAAGAAAAGGGAAGAGAAAAAGAGAAAGGGAGGACAACTGGCAAAATCAACATCTCCTGAGTGTGAGTGCTGAGTCAGCAACAACTTTCACAAATGATTTGCCCTTGAAAAATTATAGCCAAAAAAGTTTAAGCAACACTGGCAAAGCTGGTTAGTTAATAAATAGCAGAGTGAGGGAATTGATCTTAGATGTTCTTGCTCCCAGGGCCTAGTTTTTTCTGCCACCACTCATCACCTCCCACCTCTGCATCTAATTACGCTCAAGTTCAAAGAAATGGGTAGAGGAATATATCTCATGGAAAATGATTTTAGAAAATTCTGGGTTATTTAATTAATTACTTTTTAAACTTAAATTTAACTATTTGTGTGTATTAGTTCTACAAATCAATGGGTTTCATTGTGACATTTCCATACACAGATCTAAAGAGCTTTGTATCCATCCTCCCTACAACTGTCAATTAACTTCATGATGAAGAGGAATCCATATCAAGAGGTGAAAGCTGGTGCTGTCATCAGAGTCTTGGATGGGTATATATTGTCCTGAAATTGAAACCTGTACTACCCACAGTTACTAACTCAATAAATTCCGTTTTTATCTTAGCCAAATTCTTACAACTTAAAAGGATCCTGATGTATCATCAGAGTTTATTATCAGTAATAACAAATCCTTTATTTCCAAAATCAGTTGCTCCAAATTATTATTCTGGCTTCAAACCAGTTAAAGATAACTGCCTATACAACTCTATGGAGACAGCAGGATATAGGGATATTACTTTTACCAAAGAATTTTTCTGTCACTAGAGGGCATCAGAGCCCACATCTGCCAAGTGATAAACTGAATTTTCTATCAACTAATAAAAAGCATATACTACATGCTTTTGAAATTATGTCAAAATATACCTAATGTTATGTATAAATAAAAAGAAACAATAAAAATATATTTAGCTTCTTGAAAAGGAAAAAGAGGAGAGAGAGCCTTATTTAATAAGTAATCTGTGATCCCGGTCATACAGATATTTTTATCTCCCAGAGAATATATCATTTCTTATAGGGTTAAAGGTATAATATATGCAAAACATCTATAATAATAAATACTAGTTGCTACTTTCACATTGCTTTGCCTAATAAGATGCAAATATTTACAGGGCAAACTGCTAATTTGGGTCACAGTGCAGAAGGAAATAAAGACAAATTAAATGGCTCATAACCTCCTTTCCTGAAATGACTCCTATATGAGCATGTTCTTGTGCCAGAAGGGACTGCATAGCCCTTGGACAAGTGCCTTGGTGTCCAGCTGACCAGGGCTGGGGGTCCTCTACTGAGATGTGGAGGACACTGTTAAATCTCCCAATTTCTCCCACCACAAAGATTGGTGGTGTGCTAACCAACCACTTGGCAATGACCTGGAAAATACAATGCACTAAACGATGTTTAGACTGTAGCAACTGGGCTGCAAATAGCATTTGGGTCAGCAAGGGGGTAGAGAAAATAGCTGTTTTGCAGGCCCTGGTTTCATATTCTCAGGGTGCCCCTCCCCTACCATTTCTGCATATGGGGGTGCTCTAAAAAGCATAGATACTCCATGACTCCATACATAAGAAGAGTACCCACGCCAGGAGTTCAAAACTGGCACATTTTTCAATAACTGCTGCTCTGGGGCAGACAAAGATTGGGCCACATCTTCATTAACCCCAGGCATCCTCTTGCCATTTTTGTGGTCCACTTGTATATATTAAATATATGTTTAAGCAGTATGTATTTTTAAAATCACTTTGTTTCTTCAGTCATTTTATTTTTAAAATAAAATATTACACTATCACCATAAGTGGAAAAATCAACATTCCTTGCCAAAAATAGAAGGTACCCATAAAAATAAATAGACATCTACTGAAATAAAATATTTGCCTGCATGCCACTAAAAATTGTTTCCCAATACCATTGGCGAGGGTATTATCATTCTGGAACAGCTGACATAAGAGATGGTAATGCCTTCTCTCTGTTTCAGCTCTCCTCTCTACCCCCATATGAACACCAGAGAAAAGACTAGCAAATCTGGGCTACAGATTATTCCTAGGAGACTACACAGTAGATGATGTTAAAGCAAAAAAGATTTCAGAGCAGTAAGTGGCTTGTCTCTTGAATCCCATTTAGTGCTGCTGGCACTACCAGGACAGTTTTTCTCTATTAGAAAAGGCCAAGGGACAGCTGATAGGAGACAATGGTTAGGTAAGAGGGAAAAACCACAGTAAATCCTGCAGAGCTGGAGAGAGTAGAGTGAGAGGTCAGAGAAGAGAGAATAGAGGAGTTGAGGACTGATTGAATACACAGAGTACTTGGTTGCTCTTGGAAGGGAGAGATTGATGATTTTTCACCCAAGGCAGCATCAGCCAATTAATAGACATCATGGTATGGCTACCCAGTCCAACTGGGAAAGGGGAGAGAAAAGATGGAGAGCTTGGTTTGGATAGAGTATTTGTGCACCTGCTCAGAGAGACTTTTTCCTTTCCCTGAAAACACCTAACATTAGCAACTTGCAAGAGAGAGACACCAGGGTTTTAAATCCTAGTTCTGTTACTCCATAATCTATGCGAGACTGTGCATGATATATAAGCCTCAGTTTTCTCACTTGGCAAACATAGGCAGGCTTTCCAATAATAATGATTTGCATGGGACTTGATTTTGCATTTTATAATTTTATTTTAGTGTTTTAATTTTCAAATTGCCCTCTTAAGACCATGTGGATCACCAACACCTTTTATAGTGACAATTTATACAGGCCCTGACCATCTTTACCAACATGAGTGCCCTCAGGCTTACCTACACTGCTTTACCTCTTTGCTAGCTAGGAAAATATCCTCTGGGCTTCTCCACAAAGAAAATCATATTTTCTAAATTTTCCAGAAAAGAAATATTTTAGTCTATTTTATGGTGCTACAGAATCCCAAAGACTGGGTAATTTATAAAGAAACTTCATTCATTCATTCATTCATTCTTTTATTGTTACCGGGATTGAACTGAAGGGTGCTTAACCACTGAGCTACATCCCCACCTTTTTTATTTTTTGAGACAAGGTTTTGCTAAGTTGCTTAGGGCCTTGCTAAGTTGCTGAGGCTAGCCTCCTGAATTGCTGGGATTACAGGTGGGTGTCACCAGCAGAAATTTATTTCTTACACCTCTTAAAGCTGGGAAGTCCAACATCAATGGTCCTCATCTGGTAAGAACCTTCTTACTATCATAACATGGCAGAGGTTATTCCACAGAGTGCAGAAGCCTGCAAACTTGGGTCTCTTCTCTTTTTATTAATCCACTAATATCATCATGGGGGCTGTGCCCTCATGACCTCATCCAAACCTTATTACTTCCCAAGACCTCACTTTCAAATAACATCAAATTTGAAGCTGAGAGTTAAATTTCTAGCATACAAACTTTTGTGGGACACATTCAAACCAAAAGAAGAACAGAAAAGGAATTATTGTTCCCATGATCGTCCATTGTTGCCTTCAATTAGAATAACTAAATGCAAGGACAAGGTTTATCAGAGGTCAAGAGAGGCTTGGCTCAGAGAGCTTGGACCACATATGCTTTCTGGAGTTCTCTTAGTGCATCAAAGCAAAACAAAATTCACAAATACTGAAGGAATTGACAAAAACATGAGTGTTTCCATGTAACATATTGATGATTTTAACACTTAAAACTTCAGTACAGATCACATTTGGAGCTAGAGTTGTAGTGTCATTTATCATTTGACCCAGGATCTAGTGTCCTGGTTTTACTTGAGGCCTTTCATAGATGTAGGGCCTGGGGTATTCACATGCATACCTGATAGCCTCTGACCTATGTAGGCAGAAAGTTAGGGAGCAGAAACCTTTGGAACCATGATATTAACACCTCCCCGTACACACACACATACACACACACACATACACACACACATGCACACATACGCACACACACAGAGTTTAAACCAGATTCCTCTACAGCAGCCCTGGGAATTGGTGCCAGCCTTGGTTTGAACCTCCAGGCACTGGCTCCTACCACTTGCCAAGACAGCTCATTCCACTTCAGAGAGCCTTCCAGTGGTTACAGATTCTCCCCTGTGCTATAACTTTCTGTAGTTTGGCAAGTATTTGATCAACATCCACTGTGCAAAGAACTACTTATAAACAGAACTGGAATTGCTCCATTAAAAATGGGTGCTTTCAAATCCCCCATTATGCAACTTAGGAGGAGGCATTTTGCCATTGAAAACCTTCCCCACAAACCTGCATTTTGAGAGTTTTTCTTCCAGCAACCAGAATTACTAGGCAGCCAGCCTGACTCACTGATCACAGTAAACTGAGGGAAATTGAGATTTTTTTTTTTTTTTACAGCATCCTCTAGGCTGAGGCAAGATACTCTGAAGACACCTCTCCACATGGCGAGTCAGTCAATTCCTCGAATTTACTTTCTTATAAACAATGAAAATATGTTGAGAAGGATGGTTTAACTTAGGAATTATAGATAAGATGACATGTGTAACATGCAATGCTTATATAGTGACACAGACCTGCATGTAGGCTCTGTGAATCTGCTAACTCAGATCTAAGTTTCATAGCTCCCCAGGAAGTAGGTCCTGTTACCATCCTATTTTACAGAAGTGAAACACGTAATGACTTATTCAAGGTCACACAGTGACAAGGCGAATTTCTTTTTTTAATATTTTTTAGTTGTTGATTTTTATTTTTTATTTATTTATATGTGGTGCTGAGGATCGAACCCAGTGCCTCACATATAAGTGCTCTGCACTGAGCCCACAACCCCAGCCTAGGAAAGGTGAATTTGTACAGTCCATGCTAAACACACTTCTTCTATAGTGTTCTGTCATTGGTCCCATGATCAAGATGTAAACCTCCCAGAAGTACAAAGCCTGGTTGTTTTGTTGTTCTGTTGGACATTAGGGTTTTCTGCTCATCAAAAGCATACTTTTATCATGCTCTTTTCTTAAATTCCAGATTTCATTGGCTAAGATCATAATATACTGAGAGCTAAGGAAACTCTACTGCATGGAGTAATTGTTTGGTAAGAAATGTTGTTGATTATTTAGATGGTGTGGCCACAACTCCACACTTGGTGGCTTTCAAAATTCAAGAGAAATATAAATCACCTAGTAATATTAAAATTCAAATTGAGTCAGTAAGTCAAACAAGGAGAGTGAGACTCTGTACTTCCCTCATGCGCCCATGATGTTGAGTTCACCATCTGCAAGGACCCATGAGGTGACAAGGGTCTGCTTTCTGCTCAGGGACATTATTCATCAACTCAGTTTTTGATATCTCACAGATAAAAACAAACTGATTATACCTCTACCTTGCACATTTTTTTGTCAGTTGAATTATTATTTGAAGCACCTCTTTAGAGTATTAGATGAAAAATGTAGGAAAATCAACAAATTTAATAATCTTGTAACACACATTTTTATCCTGTTTCTCTTTAGCTTAATATTATACTTCTGGGGTCAGATTTTTACTTAGCAGAAATAAGTTGGCCTTGGCTACATAAATAATTTTTTTCTATCAAAAAAGAAAAAGAAAACTTAGTTGATTTTCAAACATACTGAGCATTTATTTCCGTGAACAGAAAGAAAACTGGCTAGAAGCCTGCTGCTTCCATCAACCAATCAGAATAATGTGACCATAAAAGTCCATGAATTACCCCGTCAGTGAATCTCTGCCTTTTTTATTTCTGTCGTGGAGACATGTATCATACAGTTCTGTGTCACATGCTCTGCCTTTTATGTCTTACTTTTCCCTCTTCTTAAAAAAAAAAAAATTAAGCTCAGTGGGCTCTCTCATTTAAAAATTTGTTGCATGTTAAAAGCTATTAAATAATTCACATGCTGCTTTAAATCTTTTATTACCTAGCACACTAAGAACACCTAACAGGAACCAGGTACCATTCTAAGGATTTTGTAAATATGATTGCATTTCATGCTTATAAAATCCTGTGAGTAGCTTCTTATGATGCCCACTATGTAGGTGAAATAACAAAGGCCCCAGGGTTAAGGATCCTGCACTAGTCATCCAGTATTTGACAGGGCTGGAATTTGAATCAAGACAGTTGTTTCTTGCATTTAATAATGTATTTCCTTCAACTTAAACTAATACATACAAGTTATTTGAGCAGTTACAGCTTGCCAAACTTACATCATCTCATTTAATTCTCATACTCCCATTTATAAGGAAAGAACAGCTTTTTTGATTCATATAAACAGTAAGTTTGATCAAGTTTATGCTCCAAGTGAAATACCAAGTTTTGTATGAATAAGGCCTGTGCTCTTTGCACAATAGCATATTTCCTGCCATTTTTTGTACATTAGAAAATTTTACTCTTGTTGCAGTCTGAAACCTTTGCATTCACTGAGTCCAGACCAAAACACACAGTATCACAGTATCAGAGACTGGGACACTTTCTAGAAGGAGCCACAATACCTTACCTAACATTTTTTCCACCCTTGTCCCCATCTCATCTTTCCCACCTTCCCCAAAGCTCTCCCTTCTTTGGACATCATGCCCACCTCCTGCTCTTTGCTGCCAAACAAAGAGGTTATTGAATTGAACTGGAAAAAGCATCTGTCCTATCTTAACCTTGGCCACTCTCCATGTCCTAGGATCTGGTGTCTTCATTTTGCCTTTCTTTCCTTGGAAATTTAGTCTAGTCCTCACTCAAAATAGACTTTACCATCAACTTTTCTTGTGGAAATACAGCTAAAGACCATGAACCTGAACAGTAAAGGACAAAGCAATGCCTAATTCCTTCACAACTAACCATCCCTCTCTCAATCCAGTAGTTAATACATTGTAGTGGCACCCCCTCCTCTACAGAAAATATTAATTAAGCTTTTTCAGAGACCCTCACCATAATTGTTCTTATACTCTCAGTAAAACTTCTGCAAAAGAATTTTATGCGGGGGTATGCTTGCAGAAGCAGAGTCCATAAGAAAGATTAACCCAAGGCCTTCATGGAGGCATTTGCATTGGCAGGGAAGCTAGCTGGCAAGAAAGAGGGAGGAGAACTCTCCCTTTCCCAGGCACTGATTTTCACAGATGATGTGATGTCCTTGACCTGAATTGGTTGCCCAGAACAGTAGGAGAAAAAAAAAAAAAAACCTGTTATATGAACTTCTGCAGATTGTGAGCCTCTGAGCCCCTCCCCCTACACACTAGGTATAAAGTTCTAAAACTTTCTGAACTCAGGTTCAGAGGGATTGATGGACTGTGGTGAAAGTCCCCCTTCTGAACCTGGCTGCAGACAATAAACCTGCTTCCTACTAATTCCTTGACATCCAGCCTCATCTGCCCCACAACAACATGAATAATAATGATTAAGAGTTTAACTACACTAGAAAAGTGCTTTGTACATGCATAATCTCACCTTTTCTTACAATCTAATATTATCCTCATTTTTCAGGTTAAGAAACTGAGGTTTGGTGAGTTAAAGTAATGTACACACAGCTAGTAAGTGCTAGAACTAGGGTTGGGACACAGGTCTAGAGGCTCTGTCAACTAATCCTACTTCCTCTTTAATGGTCTATTTTCTGCTTAGGTTGATTTCCTTGCAGTTGGCATCCTGAAGTCCTGTCCCCAACCTGTCATCCTCTCTGGAAGGACACTCTTCCTCCACTTTGACAGCCCCAACCAAATCCCACTTTTCCTATAAGGTAAAACAAAAGACTTGCAGCGTCCCCTGACTCACTGTACCTGCTTGAGATCTTTCCAAACTTAGAGCTTCCTTGGCAATTTAAGGAGAGTGATTTTTATGGAATCTGTCAAATTAATTCTCTGTTTTTAAATACACACTTCAGATAAATCCAGATTCACTTGGCATTAGACTCTTCCACTCTCACATACCAATGCTTTATAACTACTTGACTTCATCTGACATGCAAGACATTTTTCATCAAAATGCAAGTTGCTCAAGAGAAAGACACATTTTCCCCTTTCTTTGAATAGATGCTTTGAGCTTAAGTATGGATCCCTGCACCTTACCTAAGTATACAACCATTTTTGAATACCTATTGTGTATAGAGGGCTGTGTGAGGCCCTGGGGAACTGCATTAGGCAGGATAAGAATGGTCCCCAGCTACAAGGTCCTTACATCTTCGTAGGGATGACACATTCAAGTAATTACCACAGTCCTCTCTTTCCTCTCAAAACTCTTCTCTTTGGTGTAGCAGACATTGCACTCTGTTCTTATCCTCCCCTGGCCTGTGCTTCCCTGTTTTTCACTGGAGATGCCCCTGACCTTCTGCTTATTGAAGCGCTCTCCTCAGTCCCCAGATCCCCTTCTTCTTCAAAGGTGCTCTGAAGTGTTCCTCTTCCCAGGTGACTTTCCACTGGGAACCTGGTGCTCTGACTTCTGTGTTTTATATTTCAAATGTGTTCTGTTAAATCTCTGCTCACTTTCCACTCATCACCTCAAAGTTCTTACTGTGTCTAAAACTGAACTCCTTCATGGCCATCTGGTCCAAAAGAGCAGGAAATCAGTAGCATTGAGCAAAATACTAAGTAAATAACTAAAATTAAATTTCCAGAGGAAACAAGTCCACTACAGACTTTGGGGTGATCTGGTCACTTTCAGAACCCACAGCCTTTGACACAGAACTTTGTCTCTTCTGTGTCTGTCAGTCTCAGCGTGGAAGCTCCTTGACGGGGTACTATGTCCTCGTTGCACATGGCCAGGGCCTACCCACAGCCATGACAGATGCCTTATACATATAGGACGAGTGGTAGGGGGTCACAGACATTTTGCAGTGGCCTTTGAAAGGTTGCTTTGAAAATGGTCACTTTGAAATGACCTTTACAGTGGCTCTGTGGGTCCATCAGGCATTGGACTGCAGAATCAGGACCAACTAGGCAATCATCAAATTATATGACCAAGTACTGTGTACCTTTTCTGGGTGAATTGAGTTTTAATTTTGTCCTAATTTGTTATAGAAGTATCCAAACAGTTTATACTGTCATTTCCCCCTCTCTCAGGATGTATAGACATGTCAAGAAAAACATCATCATCATCACAATTAAAGTATGTGGGTGGGTGGTGGGGGGAAGACTAGCCTCAGTATGAAAGTCTTGTTTTCTTTTTCCCCATACTTCAGTAGGGTTTGAGGCCTACACCTACCAGAGTTTAATCTTATGCCACAATGAGTATCCTACATTTTAAGGGCTTCTGACAGGTATTTGGCCAGACTCTCATCCCTCCTGAATGCTGGCATCTTTTCCTTGTGAACATCTCTCTTTAAAGTCAGCAAGAATCTGGTATGTGATGAATCACAAGGCCTCACTTCCTAGGAGGCAAGGCTGGCAAAGCTCTCTGCTGCAGGGCTTGGAAACTCACTGCTCCCCCTCTTTTTAAAAAATTTGTTTTCTCTAAGCTCTCACCTCCCTCCCTGGGCCACTGCCTTCTGAACACTCACACACATAGTGTAACCTATTACAACTGGCTAAGGAATCCATCATTTGAATTATGCTTTCTCTCTCTCTCTCTCTCTCTCTCTCTCTCTCTCTCTCTCTCTCTCTCTTTCTCTCTCTCTCTCATTTTCCAGTGGACAGTGTTTTCCAATATAAAATAAAATGACAATCTTTTTCCTTATCAATGCCCATTTTATGCTGATTTTTATTTGTTGTTTTTCATTTATCTCTGCCTTTGGGTTACCATTTTTTTCCAGAAGGAACAGAAGGACGACTTGCTCGTGTGCATGTAGAGCAGGACAGAAAACATTGCATGTACACCTCAGCTCCAGGAGATTATTAGGGGCCTGGATCCTCTTAGAACTAAACTTTTGTCTGAAGGAGGCACATTTACCCATACTTCCTACATTCAAAAGCTCGCTTACATTGAGGATCATTCGTTACTTTATGGATGGTAACGAATGCATTCTAGATTTAAGCAGTGGCATGGTCAAATGAAAATTGACTTTGCATTTTAAATACACCAAGGAAGAAGAAGAGGAATTTTTTAGGATAGCCTGAAAACCATCTATGGAAACAAGGTTTTCCATCTTCAGACCTGTTATATCATTCCCAGAGTTATATCATTTCTGTATCCTCCAGTTAGAAAGAATGAGCTGCCCAACCAGTGAAACTCCACATCATGTACAACCGCAAGAATGGGATCCTAGTTAGAATAAGTTGTACTCCTTGTGTGTATAAGGAGTATACACTCTGCTGTCATGTATATCTAAAAAGACCAATAACTTTTTAAAATATTCTTTTAGTTGTAGATAGGCTCGATAACTTCATTTTATTTATTTATTTTTATGTGGTGCTGAGGATCGAACCCAGTGCCTCACATGTACGAGGCAAGTGCTCTGCCACGGAGCCACAACCCCAGCCCAAAAAAAGACAAATAATTTAAAAAAAAAAAGTAATGAGCTGGGCATGGTGGTGCATTTCTGTAATGATAGCTACATAGTAGTCTGAAAAGGATTACAAATTCAAGGTCAGCCTGGGCAATATGAAAAGACCTTAAAAAATAAAAATAAAAATTGGGACTAGGGATGTAGCCCATTGTAGAGCATTTACCTAGCAAGCATGAGGCCCTGGTTTTTATCCCCAACACTGGAGAAAGAAAGGAAGGAAGGAAGGAAGGAAGGAAGGAAGGAAGGAAAGGAGGGAGGGAGGGAGGGAGGGAGGGTATAAAAGGAGGGTGGGAGAGAAGAAATAAAAGGCTGGAACAACTTCATAATTATTGCCAGTCTGCCTTGGCCTAGAAGTGAAACTCAAAACCAATCCATTTCTGGGCTCCAATTCCAAAAATGTTTATTGCATTTTGAGGATAGTGTTATTTTTGCAGTGAGAAGAGGAAAGGAATATTAGGATACAGAAATGAACAGGATTTGGGTCCTATCCATTAGAACACAAGGCAGTTGAGTATAATCTACAGGCTAACAACATGGGCTCTGAAATAAAATCTAGCTCGATCCATGTTAGTTATGAGGGTTTTTTTTTGTTGTTGTTGTTTGATTTTTGTGGGGTTGGGGGGGAAGATACTGAGTATTGAACTCAGGGACACTTAGCCACTGAGCCACATCCCCAGCCCTATTATGTATTTTATTTAGAGAAAGGGTCTCACTGAGTTGCTTAGTGCCTAGTGTGTGCTGAGGCTGGCTTTGAACTTATGATCCTCTTGCCTCAGCCTCCCACACTGTTGGGGTTACAAGAATGTACCACTAGGCCTGGCAGTTATAAGGGTTTGGATCAAATGTCCCTCAACTCATGATGGGGTCATATCCTGGTAAACCTATCATAAGTTGAAAATATCATAAATCAAAAGTTTGTTTAATACACCTAACCTACCAAACATCCTTGCTTAGTCTAGCCTACCTTCAACAGGCTCAGAGCACTTACATTAGCCTACAGCTAAGCAAAGTCATCTATAACAAAGCCAATTTTATGATAAGGTGTTGATATCTCATGTAAGTCATTGAGTTAGGTGCTGAAAAGGAAAAACAGACTGGCTGCATGGGTATGCTTTCACACCACTGTCAAGTCGAAAAACCTGAAGTTAAACCAATATAAGTCAGGAATCATCTGTACTTTGCTTTTCTGAGTTTTTAGTTTCCTGATCTCTAAAATGAATGATGACAGAATAAACTTTATATGCTTATTATGAGAGTTAAAGGAGGTACTTCATAGAAAACATGCTACATAGTGCCAAATATACAAGTTCTTGATTAAAAACTAATTCCTAGTGATAACACAGAAGAGGTAAAAATCTAAGCAAAAAGAAGGAGAGGTTGTGTCTAGCTTCAGGTAGCAAAGAGATTTTGGAGACAATACCACTAGATTTGGAATAATTTAGCATGAGTTAGTAGGACAGGGGACTCAGTTTTAATAATGTCCCCTCTCAAACACACTAGTTGGACACACTAGCCTGCGTCTGGCCCCTGATAGCAGGTTGAGCAGGAGCTCTGGTGCAAAATGACTGAGCCTGCTAGTGTCTACCCCCAGTCTCAGCATGGGTCTGCCTGAGTGACACTTCTTCCTTCTTGAGGTTGTGTTTCAATGGAACATAATCTTTTCTCTCTTTAGCAATTTCTTATAGGTAAGGGCAAGTTTGATAGAAGCATGAGCCAATTTTCAAGTTCTAACAAATGTATTTGCAGTTATGTTTCTCACTCTTCATCTGAAATGAAGAGTGAAGAGATTAGCTTTTTTTTTTTTTTTTTTTTTTTTTTTAACAATTCAGTCCACAAAAGCATGAATTCATTAGATGGCAAAGGAGCAGAGAACGAGTTTCTCCAGTGGGATCCTTAGGAGTATTACTTTTCTGATTGTCCAAAGTAGGCGGACATAGGCAAAAATTCCCCTAACTAGAATTAAGCATCTCAAATACAAAGCAACTCCCATACAAACTGGTTTTGGTTTTAGCCTCTAAGAAGTTCAAATAATCTTTAATGAATGAAAGAATTATTCAATTCCTCGTCTCAACCCAAACATTGGACATTTACATTTTTTCTTTAATACAAACATTTTCAAGAGAAATTCTATTCAACATTTCACTTCTACCATAGCTTTTTAATGAGGAATAGAAATGTTTAATTGAGGAATAGAATTAATTTAAAATTGCATTCTGTCTCAAACTTAGGATATGCTTTTTAAAATGTAATAGCACAGATTGCTACTTATTATGTTCAGGATCCATTATAGATGTTAGTCATTTTCAAATCACTAAAGAGGGAGTGAATTTTAATTATCGAATTATAGAATTTCAGGGTTGAAAAACCTTGAATTAGATCAGTACATTCTAAGGTATATTAAATGTGATCAATGTACTTTCTCCCTCCATTTTGCATGACCCTTGTTATACATGAGCCACTGTTTCAATCTTGACTCCATCCACCCTTGTTGAGATTAAATATTGCCTCGCACTTTTACTCCGTAATTTGTGATAATAATACTATTATTTATTTATATACAATTACATACATTATATAATTTCTATATATAAATTAAGGGTAATAATCTGTGGTAGAGTCCTCATCTAGAAGGGACACAAGATTCAGTGGCTGGGCCACGGGCCCTGTTCTCAAGTCTGAGGAGGAACTCAGATTTTGGTAACAAACTGAAGAATAGCCAGATGAGACTTATTCACAAATACTGATTCTAGATTAAGCTTATTGACTTATAGATCATTAAATTATAGTATTGTAATACAGCACGATAGAATTAGAATGGTATACCATGCTACAGGGAGCACTCCTCAGGGGAGGAGGCAGATCTAAAGGATGCACCTCCAAAGCTGCAAACTGCCAAAGCCTTACCCTAGTACCCAGGCTCTTCCTATCCTAATAGTATAGTGCCCTCCAACTGGCTTTTATTCAAGAATGTTTATTGAGCCAGGCATGGCAGGTGCATACCTGTAATCCCAATGACTCAGGAGCTGAGTCAGGAAGATCACAAGTTTGAGGCCAGCCTCAGCAACTTATAGAAGTCCTAAGAAACTTAGTGAGAACCTTTCTCAAAAGAAAAAATAAAAAGGGTTGGGGATGGTTAAGGGCCCCTGTGTTCAATCCCCAGGACCAAAACAAAGGAATATCTATGGATAGCACATTATGGGGCAGGTACTGTTTTATGTCCTAGAGCTGCAACAATGAAGAAAATTGAAAAAAAAAATTCCTACCCTCATGGGATTTACAATTAAGAGAAAAAGGAGTTAGGGTCTCAATCTTGTAGAGTCCAAATTTCATAGATGTGTTTTCTGACTGTTTTTCTTTTTCTCTATGCTCTTCGCGTACTATGTATTCTCTCTCTTTTTACTTGAAATACTTGATCTTTCAGAACACTGGAAGAGAAAATTTTTGTCATATCTAATTTAAAACAAGCAAAAAAAAGAAAGAAAAGAAAAATTAAAAAGGAGAAATATAAAAAAAAATTAAAAATAGTAGTGCTGTTTTCCTTCTCTCCATGAGGCTAATAATACTTCAACTGAAATTCAGAGACTGAGTCACAAGGGTCCTCTCCACCTCTGATTTATCTTCTGCCTTTATCTAAATTAAGCAATCTTTTCTTCACAAACCTTAAAATGCCCAAATATTCAAAGAGATAGAAAATATTGAGGCTGTATCATTGTTTGCTCTTGCTTAATTTTTTTTTTTAAATCTGTGACAACACACTAATTTTACTTTGACTTCGTAGTTTAATGTGATACAAGCGCAACCTATAGTCATAGTTAAATGCATGGAGCACGCTAGACATTGCACTAAACAATCTGTATCAATTTCATTAAACTCTCAAGATAACTATATTATTTTTCTACTTTAAAGATGTGATTTTGGAAAGTGAAGCGAATTGCTCCAAGTCACAGAGTTATCAAGTGGCTGATCTGGGATTCAAATTCAATACAGCTAACTCCAGACATGGAGATCTAGGCCACTGACTACTAAAACCTCAACTGTCTGTCCCAGAAAGCTGCCCCTCTCCCTGCTCCTGTCAATTGCAGAGAATATTATTTAAAAGAGGAGCCACAGCCCACATATTTTCTGACCCCATGTTAGAACATTAGTCAGGTTCCCAAAAATGCTTCCTAATTAGGAGGAAAGAGATTTATTTTACCAACGTCTTAAATGAGCTATGCCAAGGTCAATAGTCAGGTGGAATTCACAGAAATATTTTTATTACTTGATAAATATTAACTGAGTTCTCTGACTACCAGAGAGGAATCCATTATTTCGGAGGACCACCAGAATTTTATAAATCACATGCTATGGCAATTGCATTATATAAATTTTCAAACTAATTGAGTGGAGTTTTAGCTTCAATCTCACTTTTAATGCATATAACATCCAGTTTAAAGTACAAACTCTTTGGACATCTATTTTGAGAAAAATATCAAGAACATTTTTCTATTTGACATCGGTTTCCTAAATTGAGAGCTTAATTTCTTTAACAAAGAGTCAAGCCAGCTGAAATAACACTGTAGTTTGGCTCTAGGTCATCTCAATGTCTGATTTTATCCCAGTTTTATAATTTTAAGAATTTAAAGCTCCAGAAGAATATATTTATGTAAATATAAAAAACAGATAGGTAAATATTTATTATGTGTGTGCATATGTACCTGTTTATATTTGGTCTGGCAAAAGGTAGATTGCCAGGTGACTTTCTGGAAAAAGGATTTGGTTTAGTAGCAAAAATGAATATAGATGTTATTCAAATGTCTATAAATTAGTGAGAACCACTTGAAGTTAGTTCAGTCTAAGTTCATCAATCCTGAAGAAAGAATGACCCACGTTAACAAGGCTTTAAGGATATGGGGAGTAGGGAACAGGCATTACATTGCATGCAAACAGGGCCTAGTGTTAGGGCTCACTGCCTCTCATCCATGGTAATCTGATTATTAAGATGGAGTAATGTATTTTTCTTTACAAAGGAGAAGAGACAATTTCTAATAACAAAGTGTTTTCTCTTCTCAACCCTCAAATCCTAACTTCAATTTAAAAGAGCCACATGGACAAAGATTGAGCTGGCATCAGATGACTCCTTGCCATTGACACTCTTTACAAAACATCCTGCATAGGATTTATTTTTGTGTATGTGTGTGTTTAGCTGTACTTATTTCATCAAATTAACTCTTTGAGGATGGAAAATAAATGTACTATCTATTACTGTACACATTTGGAGGTGTGATACCCATTTAAGTAGTTGGAATTTGCAACTTTAGGAAAAGTGAGACAAAGCAAAACGCCTGCCTTCTCCAGCTCAGGTGCTCTGGAAAACCCTTTCCTCCCCAAACCCACAAGTGACTGAACAGTACTTAGAAATCAAATTCCATTTTTCGGGAAGATAGCTCTTAAGAGTACATGCCTTTCATGGATCTGGGCCAAAGAAGACAAAGTTTGTCTTTGAGTGGTGGAATCCCAATGTCAGAATGCAAACATTTTTTTATCAGATTTGGGATATATAAATATCAAATGGGAAATTCTACAGCTATGCAAACCCTCTAATTCCTGTACTATCTCAATGTAATTTTAATATTCTGATATAATGTTCTTCTTCTCATTCCTTAAAACTAAGCTGAGTTGTGCGCAGCTAGAACTAGGCCTATTTGGATGGTCCCGGTACAGTTAATGGGGTATCCTCCCTGAAGAGCAGGAATGTGAGTTCCAACAAGACTGGATGAAAGCAGAGATGGCGGTCAGGAGGAGGCTTAACATTTGCTGCATTCAAAGGGAACCCAACAAAGAGGACGACAACCAGCCTCATGCCAGAGAGTTTGGCTCCAATGAGCCCCAGGAATGTGCGTATATCTTTTACACACTGTAAATCCCAGTAATCCTAATCTCCAATCCTGAGAGTAGAATAGGAAGCAGACATTAGAGAAATGAATCTCCTTGAACTGGGCAATGACTTTGCCTTTTAACCAAGAAACAATTGATAAGTGCCTTGAAGTAGGAACATAAACTAAAACTTCTTCCAGAGCACCATATCCTGAATTTTAACATTGAACAGAAGGATATGTAGAATGCTTGAACATTTGGGAACATTGTTCTGTCTCTCAAAACTCATCTAAATTCACATTCTTTTTCCAGTTATCACTACGGTTATATCTGAGATCTACCATCAGCATATTTTTCAAAAAAAGTGCCTTCCTTGAAGAGTTAGAGGCATTTGTTTATTCATTCATCATAAAGCCAACGTAAAATTTATAATTTACAACATCCATGCAAACAATCTTTACTAAGCCAAACGCTAGAATTAGACCTGTCTAGATGGTTTCAGCACTCTATCTGAGGCACTGTGATAGACACTGGCATACAATGGTGAATAATCAGAGTCCCTGCCCTAGCCCAGTGAGGAAGGTAGATGTAATAGAAATAATCACACATAAATATATTGTTATAAGCTATGATAAGTACTATGAGGAAAAAATAGAGTACTATTCAACTATATAAAACTATCTAAGCCAGGCATGGTGTTGTGTGCCTGAGATCCCAGTTACTCAGAAGGCTAAAGCAAAGACTGAAACAGGAGAATCTTTTGAGCCTAGGAGTTCAAGGTCAGCCTGGGCAACATGGCAAGACCCTGTCTCAAGAAAAAAAAAAAAACACTTTTACAAACCAACAACAACCAAAAAAATTGAGGCAAAAATAAAGCAAATAGATCTAGTTGAGAGAGTGGTAAGGTGGTCAAGGAAGGCTTCTTGCCTTGATAAACTCATCATCCCAGAGATCTGAAAATTTTAAGGAGTAAACCAGGAGTAAACCAGCCAAAACCTCATCATGATACTGGGAACATAAAGCTGCTTTAAGAAAATAAAATATACTTTTAAATGATAATCAAAAATGAACACTAAAGCTCAGAAAGTCTCCTTTACACAATACAGGATGTGTCATGTTTTTCGTCTGATTTACAGGCTGTTCAAATAGACCCCAAAGGCAGAGTGATTGCTCAGCCCTACAAGCAGGAGTTCAGGACCAGTGAAGCCCCAAGACATAGTAGTAGGTAGAAATATTCATACTCATCCATTTCTTACAAATAATGTTTTTCTTTGGAATATTGATATTGAAGTCTTTTTTGTTGTTGTTTGTTTGTTTGTTTGTTTTAATGAGAGAAGCAGCTAGGTGAAGAGGGCATTAGAAAACTCTCTGTTAAAACTAGGGAAACAGCAATGTGTTCCAATGTCCCTCATCCCCACCACTCAGGATTTTATTTTTTAACTCCTACTTATGAAAGTTCTATTAAATATGGGAGAAAAAATTCTAATACTACGTAGATAATAACCTTCCAAACCTTTAACATCTATGAGTTCTGAAATACTCCTTTTTCAGAAGACTCTTCTACCCAGCCACACTTTCCATCTGTATGTAGTCTTGGGGAAAAAAAAAATTAAATAATATAATGTGTTACCTAAAATACTAAACCCACACAGAATGCTGATGGACAGAAACTTTTCTAATTCTGAGAAATCCTCCTCCACGTCTGCTTTCCGAGAAGGCTGTAAAAGGGGTTGAGTGAGGTATAAGAAACCTGCAACATGTCCACACTATGTTACTAGAAAAGACATCAGAAATGCCTAAATCAACAGTTGCCGGTCCATTTTTAGCAGAGCCTCATTCCAGGCAGCCAGTGAGAAGGAAGCAGGAAAAGCCTGTGATTCAGAAGCTGCCTTCCCTTATAAAGTCAAGGTTCTCCAGAGTGGTATTTTGACTACTTTGGAGGAGGGGTTGCCTGCACCCAGTTCTGTGAGGAAGCCAGTAATTTCTGTTCCTCTCTACCAAAAAAGTACTCCACTGACAAATATGTGTTCAAAATGCAGACCGTGCCTGCATTCTTTCAGGCTGTGGAGTGCCCCGTTACCAGCATTCATTGCTGGGATTTGGACAAGTTTCTTGTTGCCATGGATTCAGGAAAACAAACAGGTTTTCAATTGTTCCATTATGAAATTTCAGTCCAAGGTGACCAAAAACTTTATGTGCACATTCATTGGGGTCTGTCCCCGAAACAAACCATTTTCGTATAACCTTACTGGAAAATAAGAACATTAATTGAATGCATAGATAGGAACACCCCAAAACATAATTACATAGTCTGACTAGTCAACCATTCTAGATAAATTAAGATGGCTATACCAAACCAGTTTTTCAGGACTTAAATGCCAATTAAATACACAAAATACAAGTTAAATACAAGTAACTATAAACATTCAAACTATTAATTTGAATAGTTTCTTTTCTTCTTCTTTTTTTTGGGGGGGGAGTAGGTACCAGGGATTGAACCCAGGGGCACTTAACCACTGAACCACATTCCATATCTCCAGCCCAACCTTTTTTATTACTATTTATTATTATTATTTTGAGATAGAATTCCACTAAATTGCTGAGGCTAACTTTGAACTTGTGAATTTCCTACCTCAGCCTCCCAAACCATTAAGTATATATATAGGCTGAATATTTACTTCTAAAAGAATGTTAAGACCATGAAATACTTAACATCACAACAAAATCCCAATTGTTGTTATGTGTTACAGCAACAAAACAGTTTTTATGTGGACAGGATTATTACTATGCAGTTTGAATTCTGGATAAGATATAACCTTGCAGTACTGTGATCATACTGACAAAGTCTTGAGATTTTATTCCTGTAAAAACTCAAATTTGTATTTGTTCCAGGCAGTGTCCCCAGAGGGGGACAAAAAGGGTAACCTTGTCAGTCATCTTCCTGTGTTGCGCTGAGTGAGGACCAAAATGGGCTTAGGTGTGTGGGGCTTCGTTAGGCTGAGAACATTCACAGTTATTTGGCCTCTTTTCCTTTTATTGGCCTTTACAAGACATGATTTCCAGGAAGAAAATCATGAACTTACATGTACTTTATATGTTCATCTTTCATCTTGGAAAATTTAAAAAACAAGGGCTCTTCCACCTAGCTTTGTCAGTGTTTGAAGGTTACCAGGTTGCACTGCAGTTAGCAATTTGGGTTTAAGCAGGGTAGATTATCACAAAATGCATGCAATTGATGCCAAAGAGCATAATAGTGAAAGTCACTGGGATTCTGCACTGTCCTCTCATCAGTTCTCACAATCTCTTGATGAACTCAGTGCTACACCATCCCACTTTAAAGATTGGAAAGCCAAGGAGGCAGGATTCTGGAAAATTTACCCAGGGACTCAAAGTAAGTTGCTAAAAAATTGGTGTTTGAATCCAATCTAATTCCAAAGTCCACACTCTTACCCTTATTTTATAATGTCTTTCAGCACAGATAATAAGAATTTTGTCCTCTTTCAACTATCTCAAATTCCAATCAGGTTTTTAAGCAGTGGGAGCTCTGCAGTATAAAATTACCCTATAGGGTCTCAAATTTGCAGTAAAAGGAAGTGAATGCCTCAAATTCCAAGTTGCAGCTTCTAAAATTCTTAAGCATCCAAAGCTGCCTCACAGGGTCCTTTCTGTTCACTTTTCTAGGGGTGGGGGCGGTGGGGGGGAGTATGCCTAATGCTAAAATGAGTTGTGTAATCTCTGGGGGTCATCTTGGCAGGCAGCCTGCCCTCTCCCAGTTTAGGTCACTTAGCTATTGTGGGATCATCTCACTAAAAACCTCATACTCTTCTAGTGGAATCCTCAGTGTCCAGTGCTTCACACATGACTCTGGACAACAAGCATTTAAATACTGCCTGACACCTGACGCTAGCCTGAATTAATTCAAATTCAGGTTGACAACTGATTGGCAGTTTATAGCTTTAAGACACTTAAGCTGGACTGCAGTTCAGTGGTAAAGCACATACCTAGCATGTGCAAGGCCCTAGGTTCAATCAACAGCAAAAACACACTGAAATAATAATAATAATAATAATAATAATAATAATAATAATAATAATAATAAAGGCATTTAAGAAGATTATGTCTTTTTTTTTCTGCTCAAGAACCCTACAAAGTGGTTGCTAGCAGGTGTCATTATCATTTTGCAGATGAGGAAACTGAGATGCAGGTTATTTGTCCAAGTCACATACACCGCTAGGAAGTGATGAAGTGCCCACCCAGGAATGCACTGTGTCTAAGTCACACTTTCCCTTTGGGAAACTATCAACCTCATTGGCTGATTACCTCACAGATGCCACCTACAAACAGGAGAGTTTACACTTTCTTTTCAGAATTTCAAATTCCATATTCCAGTGAAATACTGTTAGAAGTAGGCAGGATGTTATATATAGGGGCCCAGGGCTTGGTCCAAGAGCTTAACCAGCTGTTCGAAGACACACAATTAGCAGCAAAACCTAAAAGAGAACATGGGCCACACTCCTGTCCTTTCCCTTTCCCCTGCCTACATATATGCTATTCACTCAACTCTTTGGGGATATGTGCTTAAGATTCCATAATCTAATGAGAGATAAATATGTAATAATGATGAAGAACCACCATTTTTTTTTTTGTTTCCTCTAACTTTGTTTCCTCTAACAAAGTTTTCTTTACTTCTGGGAGTTCCATGCTCCATTTTACTCCTGTCCTCTGTCCCAGAGCTTCTGTTTGGCTCCCGTTTAAATGTAGATCTCCAGGCCTCAGCCCAGATACTCTGGCTCAGATGAGCCCCATGAATGTACATATTAAACTAGTGATTGATCCTGGTGATAATGATTATGTGTTTATCCCATACTATAGGAAACTAAGCTTGAACTCACTATTTCAAGACTTGGATGGGAAAAACATTGGCTAATTACATTTAAGGAACAATTTACCCTTTGTAAATCTATCCCAAAGACCAGCTATAATAACTGGCTAACAGCCAATCAGCCCAAATCAGCAATATTATCACAGAACCTAGAGTCTTCCAATGATTATGTATTTCTTTAGAAAAGGGATTCTCCATTTAGTGATCCTGGGGAAACCCATGTTTTGCAGAAGTGCTGAGGAAACATGATGTCTAACCTTGGATGCTTTGTTTAATGGCCTGACCTTCCACACCATGGGCCAGCCTGCTTGACCAAAGACTTCTGTTCTGTGTGTTGACCTGTAGTTATTGATGTCCATTAATGTATGTAACTTTCTTGACCTCCTGAAACAAGGACACCAGGCAGACACAATCTGCTTAAGGAAAATGAGGCAAAATTGTCATGTTGTAATATTCCTGAAATGTGCTAAAGCAAGACTAGAGCCAGAGAACTTCCCTTATCTCATGCATCTTATCTGTTCTTTTCTTAAAATAAATTAGAAAAGCTTTCTGAAAATAACAAAGTCTGAGATGGTCATTGCAGCTCTTTTTAAGGTTTTGGGGAAAAGAGGAAGTTGCTTAACTACATTCCTGAGCTCCCACTACACATAGAGGGACAAAATGCCCCAGATATTTGCAACCTAATGGTGACAATGTGGCAAATGTGAGAAAATTAAGAGCTTAGGAAAGGTAATTGTACTGAGGGAATCACTAGAGAGGTTGGAATGTCCTCTGCCTGGAAAATTTCCTCTAACAAAGTTTGCTGTAGATGAATTTTGACCAGGCTTTTAAAGTAAGGCCAGGACATGATTTAGCAAAATAAGAAAAGGGAAAGCATCCTGGGCTATGGAAATATGTGAGAACTTAAGAGACTGGACCATATGAATTTGTGTGATGTGAAGAAAGAGAAAACTTGGACATTCTGAACCGAACATTTGTGAAGCTTGGAGTGAACATTGCAGGAAGATAACAAGTAAATGTGGTGGCAGGAAGCCTTTCAATGTTCATGCTCTCCTAATAGTTTAATTTTTTGTAGCTACATAAAGGGAAACAAGCCAGCTGGTACAAGATAAGTAGATACTATCTGCTGGGATGCTAGAATATACCACCCAGAAGGATGCTCCTTTGGCATAAGGATTACTTTGAGCTGAAACCAATGAGAGAGAGAGAGAGAGAGAGAGAGAGAGAGAGAGAGAGAGAGAGAAAGCTTTCTGTCCTCCACCTAGATTTTTTAAAAAAGAAATTCATAAATTTACAAAGGTGTCTCCTCCCCTCACTACCTGGAAGAACAAAGTTGGATTGCCAGTTATGACCTTAGACCCCTATATTGCCGAGAGACAGGCACAGAGGAATCTACACAACAAACTACTAGCTTTTATCTACCATTAGTTTCCCATATATTTTGGCTTTTCCATAATTGACACTCTTAGGTACTCAAGGTCCTTTTCCTTTGTCTTGCTACTACCCTCAAAATTTATTATTCTTTCTGGAAGATGCTACTTAAGTCAGAGTTCTAAACCACCTTTTTTGAGTATTGCTCATTCCCTGGATGTCTCCCATGTGTATCTGAGTTAAATATGTCAATAGGTTTCCATTGCTTTTTGGAAGATTAATGTCTTTTGTTGTGGGATAAGAACTCAGAAGGGTAGAGGGGAAATTATTTTTTTTTTCTTGTTGTACAATGCAAAAATACGTCGATGCATAGTCCAAATTTTGATAGGGCCTTTGATAGGAAAAATAAGAATTAGAAATAAGATGCTGAAATAAGAAAAACCCTTTTAGTCTAACCTAGAAGGCAATTAGAAACTGTAGTATTGTTACTAAAAGCTTGGTCATTGTCCCTGATGCCCATCCAATAATAAGGAGAAAAAGGAAAAAGTTTTATTCAGAAAAAAGAAGTATTGCTTTGCTAGCAAAGGAGAAAGAAACAGAGGGGACTGCTATTCAAAAGGCTGTGATTCTTCCCATCAGGGGAAACGGGGTGATTCAAAGGCTATATTCCACGTGTTCTCTGTCAGAATTGTAATTCACTTGTTAATTTGGGAGATAGTCATTTCTGTGATCTTCTAGTGCCATCCCCAAAGTTTGCATACTTAGTCCTTGTGGTGGGTGTGTGATCTGGGACAGCTAACTCTGCCTAGGATGGGGAAGAAAGGTAATCTTGTTTCCCCTGAGATTAGAAATTAAAGAGATGTTAAGGAGGATGTTACATCATTGTAATAAATTACAGAAAAGAGGAATTTTTCAGAAAACTGCAAGAATGTATAGCTATTTGTATATTGTACATTTTCATTCATTGTAAGCCACACAAGGATACCAGACTGATTACTCCAGAATCTGCCTCCTTTTTACCAAAAATGTTAAAATCCAAGTTTGCCCATTCACCTTCTTTACTAGCCTTCCATGAGAATGACATTTTGTGGCAGATGAAAACACAAACTTAATTCTCAAAGGACAGAAACTTGCCAACTCTACTGTGATCCAAAAGAATTTGCTGTTGGCCTAGGTCCATGGGACCAGGCTATTTGAGCAATGGCAGGCACTGCTGAAATAGTTTAACTTCCCAAAATGACTTCTAGGAGAGGGACAAAAATTACCTGACTCTCTACAAAACCAGTTATGTTTAAAAAAAATTAAAATTCTCATTACAATTCTAACTATAACCCTCCTAGGAAGTCTGTTTAACTCCTTACTCACAAAGGGTAAGAAACGATGTCACTTTTCTTATTATCTATGTAACCAGTATTAACCTTGGGGTCATGAGAACCACTAAATAAGTGTTAGTTCTGTTCCGCTTTGGAAATAAATCTGGACTACCTTGGACATTATCAGGCACTTCCTCCAATTCTGTGCTCTTTAAAACTGCCCAGAAAATTGGTGAAGATTTCTTTGTGGAATCTGCTGTACATCCTAGTAATCTCCTTACTTCAGACTCTGAAATAGTGCATGACACTCTTATATTCAGACACTTGGTATCTGGGACAAAGACTTCATCAAAGACAATAAACCAAGAGCTTTTGTTACTCCTTTCTAAGTGAAAATCACAGAGCCACATTCAAGAAGCTGATAACACAACAGAAGAAGGAGGCACACCTGACCTCCCCCTAGCTGAGACTGCCCTCTTCCCTCTTTCCCTTTTACACCAACCCTTGAGATTATTTCATACTTCTGCCATTTTAAAATTTTTATCCATTGAATGCTGTAGGATGGCATGTCAGAAATCACTGGAGTTGTGATTGGACTGATTGCCTTATTTGTACATCAGAGTTAATAAATTGTATACCCACAGTGCTATGGTTTGAATGTGAGGTGTCCCCCAAAGCTCCTGTGTTGATGCAGGAATGTTTGGAGGGAAAATGATTGGACTGGGAGAGGTGTGACCTAATCAGTTCATCCTAGTTCAAATGAACCAACTGGGTGGTAACGGTAGGCAGGTGAGACTGGAAGAGGTAGGTCACTGGGGGGCGTGGCCTGGAAGGGTTTATCTTCCCTGGGACCCCCCCCCCCCCACACACACACACACCTCTGCATCCTGGTGACCCTGAATGCAGCCTGCTTCTGTGCTATGCCCTTCCACCCTGGTGTACTGCCTCATCATGGGAACCCCCCAGCAGTGGAGTCAGACTAAACCTTTGAAATCATGACTAAACCTCTGAAAGGGTGAGCCAAAATAAACTCTTCCCCCTTGAAGTTGTTCCTATTGGTCATTGTGGTCACAACAATAAAACATTAACTAACATATTCAGAAAGAATTTATTTAGCCTGTTCCCCTTTTGCGATTTCTACTTTCTTTTTAAAAGTAGAAGAGCTAGGAACTCCAAACTAACACATTAATAATAGGCAGGAGCTGAGTGATGGCTGATGTCTTTATAGGAGACCTGTTCATCAGAAATACCACTTGTTCTTTTCATTCTTCCCTTGTTTACGGACTCCATTGCTGGGGAACGCCCTTGGTGAGGCAGAACACCAGGGCAGAAGGGCATAGTACAGAAGCACGCTCCATTCAACGCCACCATGAAGCAGAGGTGGGAGAGGTGTCCCAAGGAAGATGAACCCTTCCAGGCCACGCCTCCAGTGACCTACCTCTTCCAGTCTCACCTGCCTACAGTTACCACCCAGTTGGTTCATTTGAACTAGGATGAACTGATTAGGTCACACCTCTCACAGTCCAATCATTTCCCCTCCAAACATTCCTGCATCAACACAGGAGCTTTGGGGGACACCTCACATTCAAACCATAGCACTGTGGGTATACCATTTGTCATTCTTATCTTGTAGGCATTTGAATTTGCAAATCGTGTCCTAGATTTTGGGACATAGATGACTGATGCATGGTGAAAAATATCATATATAGTTTATATGAAATTAAACTAAAGAAATTAAAAAGTATATGTTTTATTCTATTTACCTAAAGAAATTAAGAAGTAGAAATTCAATGCAGCAGTAATAATCCTGCCATTTATAATTTTCTGGACCACCATTAGCAAACCCTGATTTCAAGGCTTGTAGTTTCCATCAACTAGTAATACCTAGCACTTTCTCACAGCTACTGAGCAAATGCTGAGGACAAAGGGAAGATTGTGTAGAATGTTAGAACTAAAGAAAACTCACAGGCAAATTAGCCTGAAGCCTTCATTATAATATGAGTAATTGAGATCCAGAGGTGTAAAGATCTTGTCCCAGGTCACAAGGGCTTCTTTGTGGAACCATCAAAATGATGGGTCTTCACACCTGGGCCCTTGGTCCTTCTCTGTAGTTGGTCTCCTCTTGCAGGTGCCAAGTTTTCCTCTGATGTGTGTAAACTAGGTAAATCTTAATTGTTAAAAGCTTCACACTCTTACTGCAGACTATTTCGTATTTGTAACAGTTAATGCTGATGAAGGGACAGAGATGAGCACTGACATTTAGACTCTCAGCAAGGTGCCACTTCACTGTGTCAAAAGGTTCGAGAGTCAGATTTAAAGGGTACTTAAAGGTCTCTTGAAATCTCATGTAAAACAAAAATACTTTCTGTAATAGCCCTGAAACCATCTTGCTGCCTCTGAACCAATTCTATGGACATAGCACACACTGCCCCCAAAGCAATCTTTCCTTCATGTTATTAGGTTGTTTGTTAGAAACTTAACCTATATTTCTAGGTGAAGGTAAATGAGATCTGTTTCCTTGTAGATGTAATCTATACTAGTTATACTTTCATATTTAATACACAGGCTGCTGAAGCAAGTATTCATTTCTGACTAAACCTTTTCAGCTACTTAGAGATGCTGCTGTTTGCGGTCAGGTTTCTAGGTCCCTCACAATCCTTGCCACATTACTGGGTATTTCCGGAATTATTAAAACTTAACACTGTGTTGATCATGCCCAGAGAAACCAACAGGTCTCTTAGCTGCAGCCTTGCCAAAGCCAAGCAGGGATGTAGGGAACAGAGACTTTCTGTGTCTTACAAACACAGAAATAATAAAATACTTTCCTCTTGGGAAAACAGCTTTGTCACTACTTCAGGGTATTCCCTAGTGATTGTTGAGTTTCTGAACTACCTTTTACACCATAAACTCTGAATAGTTCATCTGCTGAAACTCTTGCTGATGGTTTAAACCTCAGCTTGTCTTTCCTCTATTGTTTCTCCAAAGTGAGTGGCTTTAATAAGTGTGGTTCCTTTTTCCACCTTCCCAAGTGGGAGCATGGTTGCCTCTTTCCTGTTTCCTGTGCAAAACATCCTATGTTTGAGGATGCACTGTTCCTCCAAGCACGCAACTGTTCCTCCAAGCATGCAACTGGTCTTCTTCACTTTAACTTCGGGTCCAAAGTCATGCTGAACTGACCCTGAATTTTATACCTGTCACTCAGTAATGTTATGACTTTGGGTAAGTTGCTTAAATTCTTCTCAGCCTCAAGTACCTAATTTTAAAAATGGATCTATTAATAGTACAGTTGATGCAAAATGCTAAGTGAGTGCATGGTACATGCTAATTGCTTAATAAATGTTTGGTTTTTATTGTTAATTATGGCATTGTATCTCTGAAGTGTCCAGTTGTGCTCATGGGCCATAATAGTCCTCTACACATGGCCATATAGGTCCCAGAATCCTTTCCTTCCCAACATACCCATTTCTCTAGTTGGTGCAGTTGATATTTTCTGCACCTTTCTCCCACAGTGTCTATGACTTGTGTGTCTATGACTTGTTTCAAAGCACCATATATATATATATATATATATATATATATATATATATATCCTTCTTGTATGGCTTTTTTCTCTTCCAATATGCTAGGTTCCAATTCCCAAACACTCCATGGTGGTAACATCAGCAGTTCTATATTTATTCACTGTTTTGTGTCCAGAGGATCCATGATTTGCCTTCCGGATTAAATAAGTGACAGTCAGTCTCCACAGAAGTTCAGTATATTGACCCCTTCACCATGGTGTGTATACTCAGTGAATCAGAATAAACCTGGAAAGCCCCGGCCATTATATGGTTCTGCCCCCTTCAATTCTTTGAGAGCTTCTCAAATTTTGTAATGGATAAGAAGCATTGAGGACTCTATCCAAAGCCAGATAATTTACATAGATACTGTGCCCTCAAGGAGGTGAAGCATAACTTCCCATTCTTTAAGTGTAGCTATACATAATGACTTCCATACAAGAGGAGAGTATGGACAGGCTTGAGGAAAGAGAAAATTTACAGATGAATAGATGAGTATTAGTAGTGGTAAACCATCTTGATAACCTGTACCCTTGATGCAAAGTGGTGGGAAGGGTCTTAACTAGGGTCTTGCCCTGAAAACATAACCTGAGTCTAATCATAGGGGAAACATCAGACAAACCCAGACTGAGGGATATTTTATAAAATACCTGACCAGTATTCCTCAAAACTGTCAAGGTCATTAAAAATAAGGAAAGTCTGAGAAACTGTTTTGGCTAAGAGCAATGTGGCGTTCTGCGTGAGCTTCTACAAAATAAAAGGAAAAATAAGTTAAAACAGAAGAAATTCCAATAAAGCACTGACTTTAATTAGTAATAATGTATAAATATTCGTTCATTAATTATGACAAATGTGTGATACTGCTGTATGGGAGAAACTAAGTGTAGGGTCTATAAAAACTCTCCGGTCTATCATCTCAATTTTTCTGTAAACTTAAATCTAATGTAAAATGATTAGTTTATTTAAGAAAATTGATCCCAGGGATTGTGACTTAGGAAGTTGAGGGGGAATCATCCTTATGTATTATTAACACACTCTCTTGTTAATTCTGATACAGAGAATTCATAGGCCTTGCTTGGAGAACCCTCTATTCTACATTCTGTTCTGAAGTTTCTGACCTTTGGCTACACATTAGACACTAGCTCTGCTTTAACTGGTCTAGAATGTAGCCTGGGCGTAGGGATTTTTAAATGCCCTTTAGGCAATTTCAATTGCAGCCAAGTACAAAACTCACTAATATGGTAGTCACTAGCTACGTGTAATTGTTCAAACTGAAATTTAATTAAGATAGAATAAAATTCAAAAATTCCAATCCTGCACACATTTCAACCATCAGTAGTCACATGTGGTTAGTTCTGCTGTGTTAGAGGATGCTGATAGTGAACATTTCCATCACTGCTGATGAGCACCCTCTGTTTACTCAGCTCTGGACTGGGTTCCAAAGGGAATGAAAATTTGTCCCAGTTCTCAAAGGATTTATAGTGAATCATCACTAAATACATAACAAGATGGTGTGTGGTATTTGAATAACATGCCTGGAGTTCATTCTTAAATGTGTGCTTATAGCTTGGAATTTGTTTTATAGTTTCCCTGAACTGCAACCAAGTGGCCAGACACTGTTTTTCTAATTGCTCAATAATTCCTTAGATATATGGCTGTCAGCCCCAAGAGCTATCTGGCCACTCGAGTGGAGTTTTCTTTGTGCATACACATACATACTCATCCAGTGCTGCTTTCTCTCACTGAAGAGACTTGGAATGGATATAAAAGTATAAATCTTGAACTCAAACAATGAGACTATGAATCATACTCAGAAATTTATTTCAGTCACAGTCTTCCCTGGCTAGTGTCAAAGATTCTTTTAAAACACTTGTAAGAAAAACTAAATCTTAAGTCCTCTTTATTATGTCTTTTTATGTCATCATAGTCTGATTCCTATTAGGGCTATGGATGTATACTACTATTATCAAAGAATAAATGATGCAAGAATCATAGGGTGATTTAAAAAAAATTTAGTTGTAGATGGACACAATACCTTTATTTATTGATCTTTATGTGGTGCTGAGGATAGAACCCAGGGCCTCATATATGCTAGTCAATTGCTGTACCACTGAGCCACAACCCCAGCCCTCATAAAGATGATTATCAAGATTCTTCTGTTTGATTTTTAAAGGAACAGTCATTTCGTCAAGATGTCAGGGATGACATAGACACTGCTTGAGACAGAAATGATAGTGGAGGGGATCCTACCTTTACTCAATCAGGAAAATATGGAATTTTTGCTTCACATGACCCCTTGTGATGAAAACTGTTGGATTAATACCAAATGCCCAACTCTATGTTGTACTATGTAGTCTTCATATTTTAGCATTCAAGCACTTGTATTTTATGGTTGGTAGAAATGAGGTACAGTTCACAAAATCCTGAGTAATACAGAGATATTCTGTTATGATTTAGTATTAAGCTATTTAGGTTTTTATAATGATGGCTGGGTGTGGTGGTGCATGATTGTAATCCCAGTGATTTGGGAGGCTGAGGCAGGAGGAGTGCAAGTTTCAGACCAGCCTGGGCAATTTAACAAGGCCCTTAGCAACTTGGTGAGCCTCTGTCTCAAAATAAAATGAAAAGGACTGGGGATGTAGCTCAGTGGTAAAATATCCCTGGGTTTAATCCCCAGTCCCTCCTCCCACAAAAAAATTCTAATTACCAACAACGAAATTCCTCAAAGATAAATATACACATATGTATGTGTCTACCACAAATCAAATGAGTGAACAGCTGATCACAGCTGTAAATTAAGGCCTTTCATTCTGGAACTTTTCTCACATGTCAACAGTCCAGAAATACTCATGGTATCCATCAAAAATATTTCTATTATGAATTGATTTATAATCTTGGCTTGGAGGAAAGTAGTAGAGAAGCATAAAGCCATTGAAGTTATTCACTGATGCTTGAGAATGACAGCTAATGTTTTTGAGAAATGATGGGGTCCCCTGATCTGTATTCCTGTCAAAAGAGTTCATGGGAGAGAGGAGGAGGCTTCCTCCCCACCTTCTCTTTTCTCTCCAACTAATTTTGTGACAGAGTGCCTGGTAGTCTTTCTGGCCAAAGGATGCCTCCTTATCATGCTGCTAGATTGCTCAGTGAAAATATAATAGACAGATCTAATGTACCAAAGGATTAAAGTGGTTATGGTAAAGCTTACATTCTATCTTTGAAACAGGGCCCATTAGTTCTGTATCTATACCTCAACTCTTGTTTCCATTAAGCACCACTCAAGAACTCGATTTGTTAACATGGGGTGACTGCCATAAAGACTCCCTCTACCTATCTGTGGGCAACTGAACTCATAGCTTTCTTTGTGGCAAGCCTCCTTTGCAGGAGAGTTTTTAAAGGTCCCTGCTAGTCAGAGGCAGCCCCGTTCTGCTCTAAGTTCCCTAGGAAGTAGCCTGAAAGGCCAGCCAGACAGCAGGCTGACATCTCCTGAGGAATGTGCAAACTGTGCCTGCATCTGCCCTATAATACTAGCCCAGTGTCTCTGGGCACTCCAGCAGTTGTTCTGAAGACTTGAACTGTTTATCTCCCACAGGCAGCTGAGCTGCCTCCCATTTCACAAGCAGAGCAGTGGAATGCAGTGGAAGAGACTCCAGCCTCCAGCCACCCAGATGAGAGAGTTTTGTGCTGAGGTCCCTATATGGTTGTGTTAGACTGAACGATGGGCTCCAGTCCGTCTTTGCTCCTTGTTTGGGAAGCAAGTGGGAGGGGAGCAGAACAAGGGGCTATATAACACTTCAGTGTTCAGCTTCCCTGGACACCACCCACCCAGAGTGGAGAAGCCGAGCCAAGCACCATCAGGGTAAGTGGTACCCGCCCAGGGATGTGACTTAAGAGATTCCACTGGCTCTTGTATTATCCAATATAATCAGACATTGTCTGCAAGGTTTTGGATAGGCTCATGCAATCTGATATTTTTGAATGAAGATCGTACCATTAATATGATTATAGCTTTTGGCTCTCGTGATTTAACATCTGAGACAAGGTTTAGATGCAGGTTGGATGGTGGAGGAAGCAGAGAGGAAGATGGAATGAATTTTATTCATGCATATCACCTGTGAAAGCTGTTTGTACTAAACCAACAGCTCAGATTTTGTAGCACATTCTAGGGATAAAGACTAGCTCTTTATAGTAAATTACACATTTATTTATATTTAGGCAGTGGAAACTCCGGAATTTATTTTATAGTTCAAATTTAGTGTGGAATTTTCATTGGACTGTATTTTAGGTGCAGCTGATGCTTTTGGAAGTGGATTTTAGAAGTGAACAGAGGGTAATTTGATTTTGACTGAATTTATGTATTGCTTGTGGATTCCCCCGGATCTAATTAGTAGTATCTTATATTGGAAATGTGTGTCTCTTGAGTGTATCTGTGAACTTATTTGTTAGGATCTGCATCATTGGTCATTTTCGGCAGAACTCAGCAAGCAACCAACTTAAATTTTTCTCTGCAGAGAAAGAGGGAGGGAGCCGAGCTTGCATCTGACAGCTGTGTGTCCCAGCAGAGGGAGGTCTGGTTTGCATTTCTCTCAGCCTCAAGTTCCCCCCCAGCCTGGTGAGGCAAGTGTGACTGTGGAGCCGGCCCTGCCACCCCAGAACTTTGCTGTAAATCAGGGTTTGGCAGCGTCAACCAGAACTGGACCACAGTTTTCACGCTGAGATTTTCCTTCCGTTTGTGACTCATGACTAAATATGGTTTGTGTTTCAAGACCAAGGAGCTGGGAAAAGTACCATTCCTCCCTTCTCCCCGCCCCATCTAACTACTCATTTTTGGCACAAGATGGACTGTACTTGGTTGGAGCAAACCCCCTGACCCGGGTGCAGTTCCAAAAGCAGACATTGGAGAGAACATGTTTTACCTAATTAGGAAATGCTTTGCTGCGAACCAAGCTGCTCATTTCAGGTTTGATAAGAGTTGTTTGTAAACCATCAAATCAGCTCTCTCTGGGGACACAGACTTCTTACAGATGACAGTGCTCCTTTTGGAGATTCTAAAATTCTTCCTGGACATTTTTCACCAAATATAAATATATTTACTGAATTTTGAGGTTTTTTTTTTTTTTTTTCCTTTCTGCATTCTTGCTAATGCTATGGGATCAGCCTACAAACTGAGTATATTCAAACACTTCCCCCAAAACATCACTGCCCAACAAAAGGCTTATTAGGAATATCTCTTCCTATTTTCAGAGAGCATCCTAATTTTAAATATTTTATCCTGTGATCAGCTGTTACTGTCCATTTGGAGACTAGGCTTAGCACATCCACAGCCTGCCTGCTGATCCCCTGCGGCCGGCTGCCTTTGACATATGCTCAGCACTCAGTGCTTCTTCTGTTGCATCTCCCTTATAGTTCCTACCTGTGTTGGAATGTCTCTGGATCTGTTAGGAAGGAAGCCAAATAATCAGTGTCTGAAAAGGGAAGGGAAGCTGGGTGGAGGGAGAACAAGCCATTTATAAATTCCATTTTCCATTTTGCAAGTGGAATACACACATTGAAGATTTTCATTCTGATCTTGAGTTGTGTGAAAAGAAACCAAAGATTAGAAACAAAAATATCATAATAATGATGATAGTCATATAATAATGGCGATTATGATGAAACAGACATTTATGGAGAATTTATAATGTATATGAACAATTTATTATTTTAAATATTTCTTTAAAAATGTAGTCTTCATATGAACTCTTTGAGCTATCTACCAATATTTTGGCTGTTTTATAGTTCAGAAGACTCTAATTTTGAGATGTTGGATAACTTGCTAAATCACATAACTTTTAAGTCGTAGAGACTGGAGGCAAATCCTAGCAGTCACGGTCACTATGTAATCTCCAGAGTCCTCAGTGTGTCAGTCTGTGGATCTTGGACAAGCCACTTCAATGCCCTGAGCCTGGAGTTCCTTGTCAGTTGGAGACAATTTTGTAAGCCTTGATCTTAAAATATGTCATCTCAACTGAGGTTTATATTCTTTTCAAAGGACTATACTACATGGAGCTCTGCTCTGGAATTTCTGACCATTTGAGATGATATAGCATTGATTTTGTGAGAATGATCTGGCAAAACTCCAGATCATTAATAGAAAAAAAAGAAAACTTTTTTTTCCTACTTCCTAGAAATTGCCTTAACAGAATCGCCATTTATACGTAGGTCTGGAGTAACAATAAGTTCACCCATTTAAAAGAAGAATCTGAACGGGGGATGTGGCTCAGTGGTTAAACATTTGCCTTGCATGCACAAGGCAAGGCCCTGAATTTGATCCCCAGCACTGCAAAATAAAATAAAATAAAAACAGAAGAATCATCTTGCTCAACTTGATATCTTGAGATCTCAACGGCATCAATGCCAGGCAGAGAACTCTGATAGTACTTCTCTTCACAGACTATTTCTCGAATTCTGTTAGGAAAATGTAAAGACTCTTGGATTGGAAGCACAAGGTGGCCAACAGGCACCTGGTATCTGGCTGGGCTCTGCCTCAATGTCCTGTGTGTCCTTGAACAAATCACTTTACACTTGTAAAACTGAGAGCACTGGATGAAAACATCTACTATTACGCCTTCAGTTTCACACAGTTGTATTGGTACTTCTGCTTCCAGACTTCATCAAAGAATCCAAGCTTAAAAGTGGGCTGTTTAAAATATTGTTTTATAACCAAAGGAATTTATAAAATTAGAGAATATAGCAGAACTCAGGGAAGATAGTTACAAACTGCTACAAAAGCAACCATTTCCAAATATCCGCAGTCAATATCTTGATAAGTATATGTAATCTTTATGGACAAAAATACTACTTTCTCTAACCTTTTATTACTACATAAGAATATTCTGTCATCTTCTTTTTATTTATCTTTCTTAATGGCAGCAAATATTCTACTACGTGAAATGTAATTTCAATAGACTCACCCTTGCTTGTTGAATTTTTAGATTAAAGGTGACTTTTATTAATGAAGAATAAGTGTAATGCCTAAAATTTTAAGTACCATCTTAGGAAATCTTGACTCATTTTAACATTGCTCTGAAGGTCAAGTAAAAGTCCTCAGGATCCAAAAAGAGACCATTATATTGAACATTTATGTTAACTAAACATCTAAGCAGTTTAACATTTCCAAAGTTTCACATGCTGTTCATCTCCCAGAATTTTGGGGAGTGTTTTTTAGGAAAAAAAAATTGAAAAGTATAACATATCTGGAAAAATATGTTTGGGTTAATACAGAAAGTTCTAGGTGCTTCCTAAATAGTATGTAATGTGTCCCTGTGAAGATTGAGTCTCAGAGGCTGGAAGCTCAGCCTATCTTTAAAGTGCTGGTAAGAATATGTGATGTGCCAGTCATTGTGTTGAGGGCCAGTGATACAAACATGTAAGTCAGAGTTTTGGATATCAAAACCTTACAGTACTTTAAGGTAAAAAGGTTGTGTGATAGATAAGTCAGGGGAAAGCCTGAAACAGAGGAGGGGCCCAAACCCACTCTGGAGATGGAAGCCATCCGGTAAGTGCTTAATAACGGCTCTTTTACACCTACTGCTTCTTCCCTGTTTTATGTAGAAACCTGTGAATCCATTCCAGTCATGTGTGAAGAAGAGGACAGCACTGCCCTGGTGTGTGACAATGGTTCTGGGCTCTGTAAAGCTGGCTTTGCTGGGGACGATGCTCCCAGGGCTGTTTTCCCATCTATTGTGGGACGTCCCAGACATCAGGTGAGTGAAATTCTGAGAACAGCAAGAGAATAGGGCTATAGGTTAGATCCCTCTCTGCCCATGTGTACCCACAAATTGTCTGTTGCTCTCTGCTCAGCAACCTGTTAAAAATATATCGGTGATGGATTGAGGATATGGCTCAGCAGTAGAGTGATTTCCTAACATGTGTGATAACCCTGGGATCTATCTCCAGTGCCACAAAAATATATAGAGAGATGGATAGATAGAGTGATAGATAGGTAGATAGATAGAATGATCCATGTCTAGGAGTAAATGCCAGTTTCATATAAAATACAGATTGTTTGGTGGGTGGGTGTCTATCAGATATAGTCGGACCCTTTTTCATATGTTCTTTTTGTCTAAATATCATCATTGTCATCATCATCATAAACACTTTTGAGTTATCCTATGTAAACCATATCTACTCTTTGAAAAGAACCTAAAATAAAGATCCAGGTCACTCAACTTCAGAGAGCTTGGTATTAGATGAAAACAACATTGATATCAATGTCTTTTTATGTGATGTTAGTTGCCATTAAAATACATCTTCATAGTCACTAAGTAATTTTACATATTATGTATAAACAAAATATTGGTGGCAGCCATTTGGTAAAAACTAGGTGGTTTCATCTCAGAAATTCTACCTCACATCCAAAATGTATTTTGTGTATTAAGCCCATCTGCTTGATGGTTATGGCTCTCCATTTGGTGTATATTCATGAGAATAAGTCACAGAAGCCTCTTCTGATGGATGAAATCTGTCTTTTTCTTGAACTCTGCACAATGGACATATTTTATACAAGACAAATATTATATGATTTATAGTGGCCATAGTTATTTTGCAATTCTAAAACAGTCACTCCAGAGCAATTTAAAATCCACTGAGGATTTTTTTTTAAAACATCACCTTAATGATTTAGAAAAAAGCAGCTAACTAGTTTAGGCAATTATAATAGTTGATTGCTATGATAGTTAATAGCAGTCTGCTACGATGGTGAGCAAGACAGACATAATCTCTGCCCTAACAGATCTCATCAAGAAACATAGAAGTTTATGGGCTGGGGATATAGCTCAGTTGGTGAGTGCTTGCCTTGCATACACAAGGCCATGGGTTCAATCCCCAGCACACACACTCAAAAAAAAGACCATATAAGTTAAAAAAAAAAACACAGTGTAAAGTTGCCACTCCCACAGCATCCTCTGCTGCTTAAAGGCTGGTTCTTGTCTGTTTCCTGTCAACTAAGGAACTTTGCAAAGTGACAATGACTCATATTATTGCTACTAAAAAGGAGCCTCTGTCTCAATGTTTTAACCCTCTGTGAGCTGGTTGCAACCAATTTGCAAGTGTTGGGAGAAACTGACTTGTGCTGTGTTGAACCTTTTCAGGGAGTGATGGTGGGAATGGGACAAAAAGACAGCTACGTAGGTGATGAAGCACAGAGCAAAAGAGGAATCCTGACCTTAAAGTACCCGATAGAACATGGCATCATCACCAACTGGGACGACATGGAAAAGGTACCAGGAAGTTTGCTCCAGGTTGAGACCCCAGCTTGCATAATTCCCACGGTCCCTGATTCAAAACAACATGCTACTTCTGGGGAACATAACTGGCTCATTTTTCTCAATTGCACTTTTATTTGTTAATGTTTATTCTAGACTATTACTCAATAGGGAAAAATAACACTGAAATACTTCTTCTAAAACAAAACAAAACAAAAAAATCCCTTGCCTACCAGATTGTGTAAACAACTTAGAGGGGAGGAGTTTTATTGATTAGAGAAGCAGCCCTTTGCTAGTGGTGGGAATTAACGGCCCAGTCCATTCCTCATGTCATCTGGACCACCCTCATAGGACAAGCATTGCATAAGCATTGGCCTAGGGAATGACCCTCCTTGACACTCTCCTCAGAGGCTGTGTGGGCATTCCTTCAGTGCAACTTAGCTAAAGAGGAGTTGAAACCCGTTCTTGAAAGCTTTTCATTAATTTACCCCAAGAGTTTAAATAAAAAGTATTATAATTTTTACTGTTGAAAAAGGGAACTGTGATGTTGTGGTTTTGGTAACATTCTTGAACAATCCTCCACATACTGAAGCACAATCATAGCTGACAAAAGTTTTAAATTAATATTTAAAGGATGACCTTTCTGCATTGCATTAAGTGAAGCCCTATCTCCAAAACACTTTTAAAAGAGCTAATAAAGAGAAAAGGCTAAATTATAGGATTTTGATATTTGATATTAGGTATTTTAAAGAAATACCAGTGATCAATGAATAAGCATAAGGAATGATAAGAAAGTGACAAAAATATTAAGTGCAGGGGACTGGGAATATAGCTCTATGACAGAGCATTCACACTTAACATGTGTGAGACCCTGAGTTCCACCCCTAACATCAAAAAAAATGTAATTAAAAAGTACATCTGGCATTTTATTTATCTATTGGCTCACTAAACTCACTTTGACACACATACTCTCATACACATTTACCAATTTTAAATAAAAACACATAGTGTTTCTAGAATTCATTAGTAATTTAATACCTACATCTATATTTCTCTACAAAAATTGCCTATAAATTGGTTCACCTCATTTAAGATTATGGGTTTGAAAAGATGGCAGTTTGCACTGAGGAGAAGACGCTAACATCAGTGGGAAACGGCTTTTTAGAAGTTTCTCTGTGGAGCTGACAGCATTTAGAATGGATGCTCCCAGAGAGAGATTAGTAGAATAATTTTTTTTTTTAATTTCTAACATTTAAATCCAAAGAAAATTCTGGAAGGATGGAAGAAGAGATGGACTGGCAGTTTTTTGTTTTTTGGGGTTTTTTAATATTTAGTTTTTAGTTGTAGTTGGACACAATATCTTTAATTTTTTTATTTTTTATGTGGTGCTAAGGATCGAACCCAAGGCCTTGCACATGCTAGGCGAGTGCTCTACCACTGAGCCACAACCCCAGCCCAGATTGGCAGTTTTTTAAAGGTAACCACGGTACACAATCTGACTGGGGGGGGGGGGGGAGGGTTCTTAAGTGCTCTGCTCCCCCACCCTCGCCCTGGCCATTTTAAAAGACAAACATGTTTATCAAATCGAACATCTAGTTGGTGGGATGAGTGTGGAGAGTTCAGGAGCAGCTTTCCACGGATCCTTAGAGTGGATTTCAATTTCAAGGTTCCTAAACCACCTTTGTGTGCCCTGCCCCCTTCTTATCAAAGAAGCAGAACTGTCAAGTGTCTCTTTTCCTTTCTAGAGACCCACAATTTCAAACCAAGGAAACGGAAACTTTTGTTAATTTATAAGCTTTCACTAGCAGTCTTTATTTTGTTTTGTTTGGATTCTAGGTGAATCTTGTCTTCCTGGTGCTGGTAGAGAATTTTCATGCTTTTAAAAATTAACTCATGTTGCCCTGTTTATAATAATGTGCTCTTTGGGGCATCTGGGCATTAAAAAGGACTCTCAACCATAAAGTAAATGTATTTTTACCCAAAGCACATTCACATAAACACGCTGTATATAAAATGGCATGAGATTTTTTTAGAAGCACCTGAAGGCCAAACGCCTGTCCCTGAATGGAAGACCCAGATTCTGTGGACAGAGGCCAGCTTCTGACAGCCCTAGGGGGCAGAGAGGGAAGCAGGAGGCAGACTTGTTCTCTTCTGCACCCACACGCAGCAAAGAACAGTTTCTCTAAAAGCATTAAAAGTGGCAATTAGGTTTTGAGGTCAGCCTCATTTGTTTATTCATGTATGCATTCATTCTCATTTTATTTAATAAATTAAAATTTTAGTAACTAAAATGGAAGGAGAAGGTGAAGAAGATACAGTTGAATAATAATAAAATTTGCTCTGGTCTAGGTATTGACTAGTAACTCCAGGGTTATCTTACTTAATTCATTCACATAAAGACTTGATGGGGTACATTCTAATTATTCTCATCTCCCTATACCCAGTGGTGAGACTAGAGCTGAGAACAGTTAAAAACTTGCCAAGCTCCCTAACTACAAAGTGGCTGAACTGAGATTTGAAGCCAGAGTTTGCTGTAGAGTCTGCCCTTGATACTCCACCACCCAGCCTCACAGACCTGGGCCTGGGGTTTTGCTCAGTCATTTACCAGATGTGAACCTTTGCACAGATTACTAACACTCTTTGTGGTAAGTCTCTGCATCTGCACAAATATGAGCATGTGAGGAGGACTTGTGGCATTTCCCTTGGCCCTGGTTTAATCTAGCTCCTTCTGGTCCCTTGTCGGTGTCTGCACTGCCCTGCAACATCACCTCATGTGTTTCTCCTCTGTCTCCCCTGCTCCCTAGATCTGGCACCACTCCTTCTACAATGAGCTTCGTGTTGCCCCTGAAGAGCATCCAACCCTGCTCACTGAGGCACCCCTGAACCCCAAGGCCAACCGGGAGAAAATGACCCAGGTAAATAATGGCTTAGGCACCTAGGACTTTGGGGGTTGGGAAAAGTCCTATTAGAATATAGCTACACAGGACAACAGAGAGAGGACCCCAGTCAGCAATCCACAACAGACTGATCATTTTCCAGAAGCTAATAAATCCCAAAGGCCCAGGAACATCTTGATGGTATTCACATATTTAGTGCAAAATAGATCTTTTATCTCTAAGAGCAAAAGAAAATTTAGAAGATCTAATCAAAAAGGGACATGATTATGTTACTATTTCTATGGAGGAGTGATTTCAAAATGCAGTATGACATATAGTAGGACAGATCTAGGCTTGAAAATGGATGTGTCATTTATCAGTTATATAAAGAGCCCGCTTAATTTCTCAGAGCCTCAGTTTCCTTGTCTATTAGTTGGGAATCATAGTAGTACTATTAATTTTCAAATGATTGCTGTGAAGGCTAATGACCAAATGATAAACGTGTATCATGGTAACTGAACATGAAACAAATAATTAAAGTTGTCATTATTGTTACCTGTCTGATGCTCAAGACCTTACAGCAGGAGCCCATCTAGCCCACTAGCCATAGAAAGTTTCTGGTTTGGAAGAGCTATTAATCACAACATCTAATGTCAATTTGGCTCTTGCTGTGGTCAAGCACAGGACCAGGCAATTTGCATGCACTGTCTCTTTAAATCCTACCACATGAATCAGCAATTACTATGCTGACTAATTGATTGAAGAAAGCAAGACTCAGATACATGAAATGATTTCCCCAAGATCACAGAGCTGGGAAAGGCAGAGCCTGGAATTGACCCATGGTCTTTGCCCTTGGAGAATGACATGTATAAATCCTGCAGGTCCCTTTCCAGAAGAGCTCTTGGTGCTCACACCAGTGCCCCTAAGGTTCTTCTCCACAGCAGAGCCCAAGTGGTCTGGGAATGACTCACAAGCTGTTGTTCTGATGACAGTTTCTGTTCCTCTAAATGGCATGTAGGCAGCAAAATGGTTGAGAATCGTGGCTCTTTAGCAAATTCCAGGCATTCTGAGTCACAGACCAGGGAGGGTAGTATGGATGGGGAAATCAAGGCCCATTGACATCTTCTGGAGCATGAGTGGCCTGGAGGGGCTCTGGTTCTTGGGCAAACTGCATAAGCTGGGGCACTGGCATTCATTATGCCATGAAGCAGAACCTTCCCACTGCAGCCAGAGTGGCCTCATTCCAAGGTGAGAGTTGGTCCCCAAAACTATATAAAAAAAGGAGAATGGATGAAATGGAAGCACAGACAGATTCACACAATCAGGGGTACTCCCAACCAGCCTGAGCATCAGGCTTTGAAAAGCCTCAGTATTAAAAGGTCTCTCTTTTTTTTTTTTTTATTTTGTTTTTGTACTGAGGAGTGGACCCAGGGGCACTTAATCACCAAGCCACATCTCCAGCTATTATTATTATTTTATTTAGAGACAGGTCTTGCTGAGTTGCTTAGGGCATCACTAAGTTGCTGAGGCTGGCTTTGAGGTTATGATCTTCCTGCCTTAGCCTCCCTAGCCACTGAGATTACAGGTGTATGCCACCGTGCCCGGCATAAAAGGTCTCTTTTTTAAGCCAGAGAAATCAAAACTGGATATTGTCTTTTCTTTTTCTTTTAGCTTTTATATAGTTAATAAGTCTTAGACTTTCTATTCTGGATGAAACTAAAAGCTCATCTAGTCTAAACCCCTCCTCTGAAAGATGGTGGAATGAGATGGACATCATTACCCGAGGTACATGTATGAAGACACGAATGGTGTGACTCTACTTTGTGCACAACCAGAGAAATGAAAAATTGTGCTCTGTGTACTATGAATTAAAAAGCATTCTGCTGTCATGTATAACAAATTAGAATAAATAAATAAACTTTAAAAATAAATAAATAAACCCCTCCTCTGTTTATAGTTGAGAAACCTGGAATGAAGCCCACATCAGTAGACTATCAATTTGGTGACTTCTCACAGGTCACACTCAAGGCAGGGCCAGGATCAGAGCCACAAGCTAGACCCTCATTTCTCCTGGCCAAGTCTTGCATGCCTACTACTCCCCGTCTTCTCTATCAGGTCACCGATATGATGGTCTCTCCATTAGTACCTTAATTTCTCCTTGGCTCTTCATTACCTTGGTCTCTGCAGCCCAGAGCCAGATGGTCCCGTCTGCATTCATCATGGAGGAACATTCTTTGAACATTCTTTGTAAGACTGGCACATCACTAATTTAGCTCTTTGAATTATTTTGCAGATTATGTTTGAGACCTTCAATGTTCCAGCCATGTATGTGGCTATTCAGGCAGTGCTGTCCCTCTATGCCTCTGGACGTACAACTGGTAGGTGGCTGGAATGGGAGCCTTGATCAGATGCATATACCATGAGTTATGGTATTCGATGGTTATAAACGTGGTTCATGACAGATAAGGGGTGAGTTAGAATTGGTAGGATTGATCTCAGCCCTCAAAAGATCTTCTCGCCTTTTCAAGATAATCCCCAGACATCTTATTTCTAGCAGGAATTTCTCTATGGTTTCCATCTTCTTGTTTTTTCCCAATCCCTGAACCACCTTCTCTCTTCCATCAAACACCTTCTTTCTTCCTTTCAAATAAAAGGCTTATAAAGTCCCCTTCCCCAAAAACCTTCTACTACACCAGTAAGTGACTGCCTACCACCTGCTGCAGTGACTTGTATCATGCCCGTTGTCCCCCAGGCATTGTGCTGGATTCTGGAGATGGTGTTACCCACAACGTGCCCATCTATGAGGGGTATGCCCTGCCCCATGCCATCATGCGTCTGGACCTGGCTGGCCGAGATCTCACCGACTACCTCATGAAGATCCTGACGGAGCGTGGCTATTCCTTTGTGACTACTGGTGAGGCCTGTGGGAAATAAAAGCCAGGGGGTGTAGGGCAGCGTGTTCTTCAGGGGAACTTACAGGACCACTGTGACTATGCAGGGAGATGATGTGGTGGAGACTTGACGATGGCAAGGCCTGATTCTATGCACAAAGCAAAGCATAGTTTCATTGGCTATGTTGAATTGCTAAATTATTATACACTACTTCGGGGAATTTCTTTGAGAACAGTTATAATTCCTCGTATTGTGAGCCGGAGTTGTAATACTTGAATATTTTAAAATCTCCATTAGCAAATACAAAAGACTATATAGAAGATGAAGATAAAATGGTGTGGTGATTGGCAATCTTTGGCAACTCTAAACAGGACTTAAGTCCAAATTCTACTCACTAGCTATGTCTTTGGACACGTTTACTAACCTTGCTAACCTTGATAAGCCATAGTTTCTTTATCTGAAAAATGGAGAAGAGCCTAAATTCCTACTCTCATGATTGTAAGGAATGTGACATAAAATAATCCATGTGGAAAACCTAGCAGAGCATAAGCATTCAGCCATTGTTAGCTATTATTAACACTGGCCAGGCAGGTCTGTCAAAGCTGCTGTCACACACTCTCTCTCCACAAGAGGGCAGTGTCAGACATTGCTAGAAACATGGAGACAGTTCCTGCACTCTAGCTGCTTATACAGCCCTCACCAATTTGGCATTATCCAAATGTACTGATTTCTGGACGCGCCTGAGGTGTATTTCAGGCTCCAAGTTTGAGCCCTGGTGATATTAAAGTCTCCTTTTGCAGTATGAAGTTGAGTTAATTTCATTCCCACTCCCCATAAGGGATCCCAAAATACCTCCCAAAAGTTCCTAGGGATTCCTATGTAATTAGTAGCTCAGAGCTTCAGAGCACAGGAGTCTGCCCACTTCTCCCATATCTCCTTCCATATGCACCACTGGAGCCTCCAGGACTGGACTGGTCCTGAGCCAGCACCTACCTCTTTCCAGAAAGTGGCAAATGTGCCTAGGGTTTGAGCTACGATCTATCTGGAACAGGCAGCAAAGATCTTGAAGGCTTCTGGAAAACTGTGAGTCCTCTGAGGAGCTGATTCTGCATAAGACTGAAGTGGAGCAGGTAGATCTTTAGCATCTGTGTAAATCCTAATGTGTGCTGTAACATTTGCATGTGTTTGACAGCTGAACGTGAGATCGTCCGAGACATCAAGGAGAAGCTGTGCTATGTAGCCCTGGACTTTGAAAATGAGATGGCCACTGCTGCGTCCTCCTCCTCACTTGAGAAGAGCTACGAGCTGCCTGACGGGCAGGTGATCACCATTGGCAATGAACGCTTCCGCTGCCCAGAGACCCTCTTCCAGCCGTCCTTCATTGGTAGGCAACAAAAAACCCTTCCCCAGGAAGGGGAGACACCCTCTTTTCCTGCATCCAGCAGCCTGTGGCTACCAAAGCCCACCTGCATGTGAGATGTGTCAGGGACCCGAGACCAAAGACATTTCTAAACCAGGGAAAAAACCAAGATGAGAAGGTGGAAGAAGCCCAGGAAAGGAGTTTTCTTCCTAGGAAGACACTATGTGGAGATCAAGCCAAAAGCCTTAAATCTGTGCTTAGAAGCCAGTGGGATGGTTGGGGAAGATGTGCTCAGTGCTTAGTCTTTGGGAACAGTGGGTGGCAGAGAGAAATGGACAAGCATTGACTTGTGGAGACTTTATTTTACATCACACTCCTCACAATCTCGAGAGTTGGGGTGGCATAGGTTTTTACAGAGCTAGCCTCTGGGAGTGGAGACCGTGGGTTTAAGACTTTGTTCTTATTTCATGAGCTTGGGAAAGTCACTTAACCTCCCCACGCCTCAGTGTCTTCATGTATTAATGAAGACTGTTTAGATATCATTAGTAATTAGTAATTAGGTGCTAGTACCATTGTTAGTATTAGATCACAGCACTGCAAAAGGTGAAGAAGAGCCACCTGAAGGTTTTTCCAAAAGGCCCACCTCAGAAATTTAAAAAAAAAAAAAAAATTTTTGACAAAAAAGTATCAAGACTGAAGAAAAAAATGAGTCTTTGTCCAAATAGGAAGAAACACTTTTCTAATGATTCAGTCCTATTTAGATTTGAGTGGGTGTAGGAGGCAGCAGCTATAGAGAGATGAGAGAGTTCTGAGTGATGACTGTGACATTGGCTAGGTGTGGGACCTTCTACAGGGAATCTGAAAGCTTTGTCTCTGATTTAAATCATGTACAGTAGAGCATCTATTTAAAAATTGGTATTAGCATGTTGTAGTCCCATTGTGGAGGTACAACAGGACTTCCCCATTAGACAGAGGCAGAAGGACATGGAGCATAACAAGACTCTTTTGGTCTCTCAGATGAGTGACTTCTAGATTATTACACCTACCTAGGCTCATCCTGTGTAAGATCATCCAAGTGCTCAAGTCAGGTCTTTCTGTCTAACCTGAGTGTTGCCCCCACCCAAGGACTATGGCCTATGTTTCTTTTCAGGGATGGAGTCTGCTGGCATACATGAAACCACCTACAACAGCATCATGAAGTGTGACATTGACATCAGGAAGGACCTCTATGCTAACAACGTCCTCTCAGGGGGCACCACCATGTACCCAGGCATTGCAGACCGGATGCAAAAGGAGATCACGGCCCTTGCGCCCAGCACCATGAAGATCAAGGTACTGTTCAGTGACAGTCCCCAGGCTATGCCACCAGGGGTGTCAGCCCCATAACCAGATGGAAAGGACTCTTTTGAGGCCACATCCTGGTCATATGCACTCATGGGTTCCAGGGCCAGCCAGTGGGTAAAATTACACACGTCCCATACTTTATTGAAGTCAATCCAGTTCATAAGAGAAACTACATTATTTTATACAAATTTTGTTCTACACTTATGCTTGTTTATCAGCCTCTTTCTGCAGCTGCCATCGAGGTCCATGCAGCTCCCCACATGCCTATATCTCTTCAGAACATATATTTTGTTGTTTTACCTCATCACAAAAACAGGGTGTCTCACATGTAGAGCATTTTCTAAAACTACAGATGAGTCAGACATTTCTGAAGCAGTTTAAACCCTGTAGATTTAGTCGCTTGTATTCTTTCATGGCTAAATGTGACCACCAGTGGCCAGGAATTAGAGTCTTTTCTTGATCTCTCTGTCTGAAACATCTTTTGACTCAAGTGCCTCAAAAGCACAGGATGACTCTGGCATGACCAGACTCAGTCCCTGAGCCACCCAGGTCCCTAAATGGTTTTGGCTTTGAGTTCCAAGCAAGGGAACTCAGAGATTAAATGGTGATGGTTCCTTTAGAAGGAAGTGTCCCCTGGCTGGTGACTCCTCAGAGGCTCTTATCGCTCTCTGAAATCAGAATGCTACACTGAGACCTTCTGACCCATGTCATAGGAAGCGAAAGTGGCAATTCTAGTGCAGTTCACACACATGCAAGGCAGTCACGACAAGCTCTCTGTTGTTTGCACTCCCTTCTCTCTTTAGCAAAGGATTTGCAACATAAGAGAATGGGCTAGACTTCAACACACGTTCTTTCTCTCTGTCTCGCTAGCCTCTGGGAAGTCCTGTGCTAAAAAACTTCAGGTGGGGAGAAGAGAGGCTTTCCTGAAAGGCATGTGTTCCTTGGATGTCTGCGGGATCAGCCCACAACCTCTTACTACCATACAGGAGGGAGGGGCTGCTGGGGGGTACACTTCAGCACCAAACTAGTGAGGTGGGGAGGTGGCTGAACAGAGAGAGGCTGTAGGGAGAGTTGGGCAATTCCTAGTTCTCCAAACTGATTTCTTGAATAGAACTGAAAGTGAAACTTTGGCCCCCTGCATGGCAACAGAGTACAGAGATCCTTTAAAAACTGTAGACAGTAAGATGACCCATTAGGGAAGAATGAAACCAGGTGAGGGAACTGTGGGAACTCTCTGTACTGTCTTTGCAACTTTACTGGAAATCTAAAACCACTGCCTGGAAAAAAAAAAAAATCCACAACTAGGAGAACCCTGGTTTGAATATTGGGCCTGACCCTGACCAGTTGCTCTGCATTGGTTGTGACCGGTTACTTACACCTCTCTCAGCTTCTGTTTTCTCATATACAATGTGGGAACAATTTAATATTTATTCTTCAAGGTAGTAATGAGAATTAAGTGAGATAACTCAAGGAAAATGTCTAGCATGGTGCTTGGTCTTTAGAGAGGGCTTAGTAAATGTCAGCTATTTGTATTTTAAAATAAATGTTCAATCAGAGCTTAAAGGAAAAAAGAAAGTTATCCCTTTAACTGCAGTTTCAGAAACACCTGTTGGTTGAAGCGTTCATTTCTATTGAAGAATCCCAGTCTGGAGTGGAATTTGGAGTTGCTCAGTTCTAGCTATTTGAGTTGCTACAGGACAAGACCTGGGGTCCAATTCAGTTTTCTCCTCCTAAACCATTCATTTACTTAATAATCGTATCCATGCTCTCACACATCTGGCCTGAGCTCTGGGAAAACTCAACCAGTATAGCTTAATGGGGACCCATTCCATGGGATTGTTCTTCCCAACTGGGACTATGGACGCTGAGTCCCCTTATGGCAGAGAATTTCTGAGAGCAGCGGTGGACTTCGGTGGGAAAAGATTTGAATAAAAGTTCTGGCACAGTTAAAACTTCTTAGAAGATGCTGGTGTTTGGTTCTACAGAAAGTACGTGTCATGATGAGCTTTGAAGCACAGCTCATGGAAACTGGAGGACTTGTTTGTCAGGGCTTATATGGTGGTCACTCAGGACTGGTAGTCATCCCAGGATTGGGGGTCAACTTTCAGTTGGTTAAACAATGTGATAGAGAAAAGCTATGGGTGGTTTGGAACCGATTCCATGAAGGAAGCCAGAACAATAAATGGGTTCAGTGAGGTATCTCTAAGTACACGGCCTCCTCACCACCCAAGACTGCACAGAAAACAGCAGCCAAATCCACAAAATGTGGGCCATGGTAGAAATCCCCTGTGCTGCCTGATGGCATTAATGCCCTTTCCTTTTCATCCTAACCCACAGATCATTGCCCCTCCGGAGCGCAAGTACTCTGTCTGGATCGGGGGCTCCATCCTGGCTTCTCTGTCCACCTTCCAGCAGATGTGGATCAGCAAACAGGAGTATGATGAGGCTGGGCCCTCCATCGTTCACCGCAAATGCTTCTAAAACACTTCCCTGCTCTCTGTTTCCAGCACACAACTGTGAATGTTTTGTGGAATAATGCCTTCAGTTCCTTTCTAAATCATTCCTATCCAAATCTCTGACTTGTTACCTATTTGTTTTTTTAATAAATCTGAAATATGCTACCCATAACTTCTGAGCGTTGGCCTCTGATCAACACCCACTGATCACTTCTTTCCCTTAGGTTGACCTCACTCACTGAGCGTTGGCTCCCTCTAGTGGCCCATCCTAGATATAGCATGATTAGGATGGCTCTTTCCCAGGCAAGGGGTAGAATCACATTAACTTGGGAAAGTCCACCTAAATGAAGCAAACAGGAAGGATTGGAGAATACATGGGAGATTTAAAAAACAAACACAGATTAAAGAGTGTCACTGGGAAAATCCACACTGACTTCACAATTTTCTGAGTGATTACTTTACACTCTTATAACCTCTGCATTGATTGCCTGATTCGTGAACAAAAATGTCAATTTTTTAGTACATAAAACTGTGTAAACAACAGTATAATTATTAAAATCACATATTTTATATGAAAACACATACATGAATATGTGTTGCATGTGTAATTTTTAATATATAATGTGTGATTTTAATATGTGTATTAAACTTTATATGTTAATGCATTTAAAATAATATAACTTAAGTTTATGTATGTATGTATGTTTATGTACTTATATGTATACATACACACACACATACACATATTTGGTACCAGGGATTGAACCCAGTGGTGCTTAACCTCTAAGCCACATCCCCAGTCTATTTTATTTTTGACTTTGAGACAGAGTCATACTAAGTTTCTCAGGGCTTCACTACGTTGCTGAGGCTGGCTTTGAACTTGCAATCCTCCTACCTCAGCCTCCCTAGTTGCTGAAATTACAGGCATGTGCCACTGTGCCAGTCTTAAACATGAATTTAAAAAAAAAAAAAACACTGATAAAGTTTTAAAATCTCAGTACACACCTGGATCATCTGTTTCCCTTCTTCTGATTACTATCTCTCACTAAAAAGGATGCTACAGTTATATTCACAACAGAAAGGATGGGAAAGAGAAAAGTACTTTCCAAGATCAGTACTGTCAATCATCACATGAAAGGTTTTGCACACATCTTCTTTCATTTGTTCTTCAGAACTATGTAGGAAAAGTATTGATATCAGCCCATTTTATAGATGAGGAAACAGAGGTTGTTCCAGAAATGCAATTATATAAGAGAGCTACGAGCTTCAATTGTTCCTTTGTCCATCTGGCCTGGGAAATACAATGGTGTTTTTTCAAAAAATAAAGCTTCCCTCTCTTAATCTCAAAACACCTTTCTGTACAGGCTGTTCAGAATCCTCACTGCTTGTCCTTTATGACTGTCCACATGGGGTCAACAGATACTTGTCCTGAGTAAGGGATGCTCTATTTATGGCAGCACCTCACTGTGGAGACCCCAGGGCCCAGGATGTAGTAGTGCCTCTTTGATCCAGAAAGTCCAGGCTCCCTCTGGACTTTCTCTGGCCCTGTAGTTCATTAGGATGAATACTGCAGACAGTAAGTGCTGACATGCCTTGCTGTCTCCTATGACCAGATCTCATATATATATATACACCAAGCTCCTTGTATTAGAATCTCAGGTCCTGTGATAGCCATTTGTATTTGGTGTTGTTACTACTTTTTTACAGATGAGTGACTGAGGCTATGAGTGATTAAGGAATAGACCCTACCATCACAGTCCTGGCAGACATGGCACAAGCTTGCTGCTACTTGAGTTTGTAAACCCACACTCTTAGCTAGCATTTCTCAGTGAACAGGCCACACAGGTCAAACTCATCAGGGCTTATTTTAAACACATGGGTTTATGGCCACTTTAAATATCTGCTGAACTGGAAATTCTCAAACTGAGGCTAGAAACAGAGGTTTTAATTAGATTTCTCAGCTGATACTTAAGTACATCAAAATTTTAGAATGACTGTAATATGATTAAGAGACAATTTCCACCTGTAAATGAGCGCTTTGGGGGCACATTCTATACACAAAAGACTTAAAATCTAGGATTAATGTACAGCTACTTACTACCATATCATAATTTACATATAAATTTTCAAAAGTTAGGCAAAAGTCACCAACCATTGCTGTCATCATTACAAGGTCTATTGACTTAAAACAGGCCTCTTGTACCGTCGTTCTTCGCATTTGCCACTAGGGGGCGCCCACTCTCTGATAAAGAAATAAGTGCTTGGAAGGTCTCTCAAGTACTGGGAGCAGGCATGCCTACTGGCAAAACTGAGGAAAACCAGATGAATTCACTGAAGGAGTATTGGTGAAATGTTTCTTTCTTGTGACTCAACCAGCTGTAGTACTCAGCACCCTCCTGTCAGTCACAGAACATTAAATCCTGCCCTGGCTCCACAGGATGTCCAGTGACTTGAAGGGCTAAGTCCCCTGGATATGCTTCATCAAAGTCTTCAGAAAGATAAAAGCAGCAACACAACGACCTTCTCTCTTCTAACAGTAGCCAACCAGACCCTTCAAAGTATGTAAGCACACTTCTTCCAGTTTTCCACAACAGGTTTTTGTAGCTTCAGGAGTGCTATAGTTTTCTAATAACATTTAATTCAGATGTGTGAGCAGATGTGTGTGAAGAAGCACCATTTTTAAAAGTAATAGTTCTCTGATGTTGGTATGGCATTAGTTGTGCATCTTGGAAATTCTCTTTAGAAGAACTTCCAACACAGAAAAGCCTGGAGAAGAATTTCTGATGGTAAGAGGCCGGAGGCTCTGGATACACACACACACAATCCAACCAGAAACCAATCCTCCAGTGAAGCTTGTTCAACAGAAAACAATGAAATGGGCCAGCTAGAGCTGTGGTTTTTCTGAATCAAGGCAGGAGAAACAGATGTCTAAGTAATATCAATTCAAATGATGACTATCATGAACATTTTCCTGAGTTAGGACAGAGAAAGGCACCAAGAAAATAGAGCCAGGCAAGGCTCTGCCTGAACGCAACTTAGAGTCTAGCAAGGAATATGGACATTAAACAAACAGGGCAAACAAGGGTGATGAAAAAGAAATATCTGAGTACCTGCTCTTATGGCCAAGAGCTCTTACCTGAGCCAGGGGCTCGGAACAGTCTTCCTGGAGAAACATTAGTGCTTAATTAGTTTTTAAGAGGAAAGAGTAAATAGGCAATAAACAGATAAATTGGGGGCCCTCCAGGGGTTGAGGCTGGGTAAAGGGAAGTAGGACATACATGAGATGTTCAGGCAGACTCCCAGAGATGAGGCATGTGCTGCAGACACAGAACTGAAAAGGCCAATGAATTGGTTCACACATGGACTTTAGAAGTACCACTGGCTTGACTATAATTTTCCAAAGTAGAATTCATACCACTTACTCCATTGAAATGCCTTGAAATCAGACACCAATTACAAGCAGCTAAGGCAATTTTAAATGAAATTTAATCTGATTCAATTCCCATTCCCGAGCATTTAGTCTTGCAAGTTAATTAAATTCTCCATCTCGTATCTGGGAAATGAGCATCCAAACACTGCCACCTCTCACTCTATAATTTATTCATGGAAGCTACAACTATTCCAGAATGTTCTCCTTAGCAACTTTATGCTCCTTAAGGGCTGAAGGGACTATAAATGACTGTTGTTTGCCTGATTGGGTTTTTAACATACTCTGTTACCAAGGAAAACTGATGAACAGAATCCCACGGTTGGTGTCGGTTTATGTAGATTTTCAGAGACCTAAGTCTCAGGTGTCTTTAAGCAGATTTTCTTTTTTTTTTTTTCTTTTTTTTATAAGAGAGAGGGAGAGAGGGGGTGGGTGGGGAGAGAGAGAGAGAGAGAGAGAGAGAGAGAGAGAGAATTTTAATATTTATTTTTTGGTTATCGGCAGACACAACATCTTTGTTTGTATGTGGTGCTGAGGATCGAACCTGGGCCGCACGCATGCCAGGCGAGTGTGCTACCGCTTGAGCCACATCCCCAGCCCTAAGCAGATTTTCTAAGAGAACAATATGTGTTTCTGTAGACACACTAAATCAAAATATGGTCTTTCCATATTCTTCTTAAATCATGCCTTTTACTTCTTTCCCTTGACATTTAATTTTGAACCTTACTCCTCCTCGTTTTACTGGATCAGAGATTTTCTTACATTTCCTTGCATATGCTTTAAACCTCCAAAGAAATGGCCTCAGTATTTGACTTATTTTACAAAATAACAACACTTATTTGGCAAAACATGTGTTAAACAGTAAATTCTGTTCTTAAAATTTAGAACTAGCCCTGGTTCTTAAAAAAAAAATAAAAATTTTGCGATTTCAGTTGAATGCCCCCTTAAAAAGTCAGGAACCATTGGGTACAATAGAAAGCAAATGCAGTCTTTTAAAGTGCTACTGCAGGTGGCTCTTGTTGGATCTCTCTCTTCTGTATTTCTAATCCTACCAACCAAAAGAGCTGACCATTCTTGATAAAAATAAAAATTTGTCTCTTTCTAAACACAGTGCTAGTGGACTTGGTCAAGGCCTGATACGGGTGACCTACAACAAGTACGGTGAGTGTTCACTGAATTCTGGACACTTTAGACTTCATCAACTTTGTTTTTAAAAGCTGACTTTGAAAGAATTAAATTAATCATGTTTTGCTGTGTCCAAAGCACAATAAGATACCACTTCATAGCTACCAGGATGGCTATCATAAAATTTTTTAAAACAAACCTAACAGAAAAGAGGTATTGGTGAGGGTATGGAGAAACTAGAACACTTGTACATTGCTAGTGGGAATGCACAATGGTTCGGCTGCTGTGGAGAACAGTCTGGAGGCCTCTCAAAAAGCTGAACGTATGATTCTGCAATTCTATTCCTATATATGTAAGCAAAAAGCATTGAAAACATGCAAGTGAATGTTTGCAGCTCTGCTAATCACAATTGCCAAAAGGTGGAAAAAGCCCAAAGGGGCACCAATGGATGAGTAGATGGACAAACATGTGGTCTACAAACACAATGCAATGTTAGTAAAAAAAAAAAAAAAAAAAGAATAAATCGGGACATGTTACAACACAGATGAACCTTCAAAATGTTAAGCAAAAGAAGCCAGACAGAATAGTTCACATATTATATGATTCCCTTTATATGAAATATCCAGAATAGATAAATCTATCAAGATGGAATGAAAAGTGACAGGCACTGGGGATGGTAAGAAATTGGGAGAAACTGCTTTAATGGGTAAGAGTTTTTACTCTGGAGTGATAGAAGTGTTTTGGAACTCGATAGAGGTGCTGGTTATGCAACACTGTGATGTAGCAAATACTACTGAATCGTGCACTTTAAAACGGTCAATTTTCCTTAGGGACATCTGCAACAAGGTACCTGAAAGCCCTCAGGACCCTGTGGCCCTCTTTTCTCCTACTCTGTGTCAACTTCCTTCTTCCTCACCATAGACTGGCCTCCTCCACACGGCAGGAAACATGGCTGTCGACAGCTTGGACCTCACAGCTTTCTGCCACAGGGAAAGTGGCTTTTGTTCCCAATTGCACTAAGAGTGTTTTGGTGGAGAACTTATCACTGAGTGGAGGGCAGTCGCGCACACCCAGCAAATTGGAAAGCTGAGGCAGGAGGATCTGGAGTTCAAAGCCAGCCCCAGTAATTTATTGAGTCCCTAAAACAGTGAGACCCTGCTTCAAAATAAAAAAAAAAAAAAGTAGGGCTGGGTTGTGGCTTGGTAGTAGAGCGCTCACCTAGCAAGTACGGGGCCCTGGGTTTGATCCTCAGCACCACATAAAAATGAATAAATAAAGGTATTGTGTCCAATTACAACTAAAAAAAAAAAAAAAAACCACGATCAATTTTATGTTGTGTGAGTTTCACTTCAATAATTTTTTTATTTTATTATTTTATTTTTCTTGTGGTGCTAAGGATCAAATCCAGGCCTCATGCATGCTAGCCAACTGCTCTATCATTGAACTACAACCCCAACCCTAATAAGTTGTTTTTTAAAATAATCTGTTTCCCTGGAGAGAATTTCACAAATACAGAATTTTATTGCTGAAAGAAACCTGCTAAATCAGTTGATGGGTAAAAATTTCCCCAATGTGATAGAATGTGCTCGTGGCCTTCCCCTGAAGTCAGGAATAGAACAAATGTCCTCTAGTTTGTGCTGTTTTCCTTATATAAATAAGCTTTAGACTAGGAGGCAACCTAACAGAGCCTGGGGCTTGTGTTATAAACAATCTGTAAATGATTTTTCTCCTGGAAAAAGTACAGAGAAGAATTTTTTAAAAATCCTTTTCAGAGTCAAGAATATAAATTTACTTCTCATTGCTTGAGTACATCTGGGACCCACCTGGACAAGGACTAATTCAAGTAAACAATTTTGGTTTTTCTCTGTAAACTCTCACTTACCTGACACAGATGTATGGGTAATTTTCCTTGATGGAGAAGAAAGATCTAATTACTTCCATTTGGTTGTAGAACGTCTTGTGGTCTAGATAATGCCAAGACGTTCACTTCACAAAAAACAAATTAAATAAAGCCAGTCTGCAACGTTCTTATTCTACTTTCCTTCCCCCAGGGTTTTTCTGTTTTTTCTCTCTCATCTTCTGCATCTCCACACCCCACCATCCCTGAGTTCTAGCAAGCCAGTAACTATCTTAGGAGTATAATAAGCTTCTTTTTAAAATAATGTTACCTCCCCTATATTTTTCTCCATCTTTTCCATTTCTCCAGCTCTTTTTTGTTGTTGTTATTCAAACATATGCAGGGATATGGATTTTATCAAATTCCTTTAATTATAAAAACATAAATTAAAACATAATCATATAAAACATTATAATTATAAAACAACATTATAAACATGCAATATAAATTGCTCTACTTAAACAAGGCCTTTTTTCCAAGAGGTTTATTTTTTCTTAAATTGAACTCCAATACCTAGTGTAACTTAATCCATTGGCAATTCTTTTTGAAAACTGCCCTTTTAATGAGTAATTCCTTAAATCTACTTTAGGACATAATAATACCAGATCAAGACAATCTAATAACTGAAATTTCCATTTGCATTTGAATGGTATTTTTAAATGTAATAACTATGGGATCTAAAGATATATATTGCAAAGACTCCGTATGCCACTCCAAACATACAAAGTATTAACTATTCTGGAACTTCCCTAACTATGGTCTGATGTCTGTGTTTCCCCCAAATTCATATGTTGAAATCCTAACCTCTAAAGTGATGGTATTTGGAGGTGGGGCCCTTGGAAGATAATTGGGTCCAAAGAGTGAGACTCTCATAAGGTGTCCTTACAACTAGAGACATGACAGAGATGATCTCTCTACCTTCCATGTGAGGACAGAACAAGAAGCAGCTGTCTGCAAATTAGGCCCTCACCAGGAGCCCGATCATGTGGCACCCCATTCTTGGACATCCAGCCACCCAAGCTGTGGATATAAACATTTTATTGTTTAAGCCATCCAGTTTATGATATCTTACAGCCCAAACTAAGACATGAATTTTGACAATTTCTTTTTAAATTTATTTTTTGGACATCAGTATGATGACTCTATAGAAGCCACTAAGTAATTTTTTTTTGCAGCTGTCCCCAAAGAAAAAAAATGCAGTTGCTTCATGAAGGATCAAGATACTAGAAAATAAACAAGTTTCTTAAAAGAATAGAGAAGAGGTCTTTGTATACTGTTTGACTTCTCAATAAATAGCAAACTAGACTCTTCTAAGAACAAAGAGCTAAAAGTTTACCTTTCTTCCTTAGTCATTGCGAAATACATGGCATTTCTCAAGCATCCTCCTCACAGAAGACATTGCTCTTGCCAGACAATTCTGCAAGACATGCCACAAGAGAAACATCTGCTTTCCACATTTGGGACCCCTTCAGCCTGTTTCGCAACAGAAACCTCAACTAAGGCCAAACTGCTATAATGACAATCTCCAACACCACTGATGTGGCTCCAACATGGGATGAGCTGGCGGGGAGGACGGGCAGAATGAACTCATTCTAGGATGTGGTCTCAAATAAAATGTCAATTTCCCACAAGCAAAATCCTTTCAAAAAGAAGCCAGAACAATTTCAGTAGCTGAGAAAAAGCCATAAACATTCTGCTTTCCTCTTCTGCATTTCACAAACCCTACAGAGAAGAGAATGATCTGTACCCCGTAACAACTAAGAAAGCCACTCCCAATCAGTCTCTGAGAAAAAGATAAAATTATTTGTTAAGAATTGTATTGGTTTGCTAGGGTTTTCATAATAAAATACACAGACTGACTGGCTTAAAAAACAGAAATTTATTTTCTCATGGTTCTGAAAGCCAGATGATCCAGATTAAGTTGTTAGTAAGGCTGATGTTTTTCTGAGACCAACTTCTCCCAGTATTTCATGTGGTCTTCCTGTGTGTGTGTCATTTCTCATCTCTTCTTATAAGGAAACCACTCATATTGAATTAGGGTTCCTCTAGGTTCATCTTAGCTTAATAATCTCTTTAAAGACCCTCTACAGATATAGTCACATTGTACAGTACTAAGGACCTCAATAATATACTAGGTGCTAGGCACTGTATATAATAAACAGACTAACATTAACATCCAAAGGAAGCAGGATTAACTGGTTCAATTGTCTACACAAACACAAATCTAAAAAGAAATGCAGAACTACCATTGTCTTAGGAGGTCAGGAAATGGCACTTAGGACTGCGAAGCTGATTCACAATTAAAAGAGGGAGCCTCACTATTGTTGTGCAAAAAAACCCAAGTAGCACCCAGGGAACTCCAGGGGTCAACCACCTGCAGGGGCACTCAGCCGCTCAGGGTGGGCTGGCTGGCATGGCTGTGCTCTCTGGATGGTGCATTCCTCAATGGTGTGCTCACACTCCTGTTCTCCTTTGGTTCTTCTTTCAGTGATGTAGCATTGGGGACTCATTCTACCAGGCAAGGTCAGGTCAGTGGTTTGTTGTCTCCAAGAGTCCAGCTCTGTGACAAGTCTGCTGACTAACTGGGTTTGAACTTGGCAATAAAAAAATCACAGTCCCTTCAAAAAAAAAAAAAAACTTCCTCAGACTTTACCTTGGTTCTCAAGTTTTGCATCTCCTTAAAGGAAACGTTTTAAGTGTCAAGAATGCCTCCCTTGTGTAGGGGATACAATACACCTTTTTAGTAATAAAATAGGTTCCCTTCTAATTTGCTATTCAAAAGGGGCCTAATTAGTTTTGCAGACTCATAGCTTCTCTTTGGAAATCTAAGAAGCTAAATGTTCTTGGCTCTCAGTTGAATCCTTTGTGTCTCTAGGCAACATTCCATATCCGAAGACTTTTCCTCAGACGTCATTTTACATTTTCTTGATCTATTACTGTATCTTTGAATACTATACAGAAGATAACACTCATTTCTCAACTGCCACTTGTCCCTACAGTTATTTTTGCTAGAATAAATTATATAATCTTGTTCTTTGCTCAGGCACATGAGAATATCATAGTGTCCTTAAGTGTTTAGAAGTTGAGGACAGCACACTTAAGAAAGAGCAGGGGAGACAGCCTTGCAGGGTCAGTTTGCCTTTAGCAAGAGGTGCCCATAGACTCAAGTCCATAGGCATAGGGCAAGCCAAGCTCTCTTCTGAAATCTGAGACCTGAACTTTCTAAGGCTACAGGTTGTCATACAACAAGAACAAGTCATCCATCTGCCCATCACCAGTTCTTCATAAAAGAAAAGAAGCAGAACTTGTGTAGCATGCTTCTGGAATTGAGGAACAGATAAAGTGGAAGAAGACATTAACTTATCCAAGTACAGAACACAGGGCATACCCCTCCTTCAGAAATCACCGAACTAAAAAGCAGATATTAGTACAATTAGGTAGAGTTCAGACACCAAGATGGAGGAGATGGAAGGTTAGAAAGAAGCTGCGAGAGGACAAGACAAGAAGTCATGTCCATTTACAATAAATCCCATTACCCTGACAAGGCCAGGACTTATCACCATGACAATTCCTGCCACAGGTTAAAATTTTAAAATGATCCATGCAGGTAAAGTGGGTAGTATTCTAATTAGATTCTCCAAAATAACCAATGGGGGGTGGGGAATGGAAAATATTCTAATCAGATACTCTAATCAGAAAATGAGGTAAGGTCTTCAATCAGGTCCATATAGAGAACACCCCACAGTTCAGGATCTAAGACTGTAATATCCAGACACTGGGGCCTTGAGCCTCTCTCTCTTGCAAGGCCCACTCCACTCTACATAATGGAGCATTACCTTCACCTTCAATAAATCTGTACTATATCTGTTACTTCTGTGTGTCTTGCTCAATTTTCTGTTTGGGACACCAAGGAGTTGGACTTCAACTGGACATCCCAATGATAACAGTACTGTGCATGTATACATGAACTGTTCAGACACCTCAGATATAATGCCAGGAGGAAAGCAACGAGTGGGATAGCTGTGGTTGAGCATATTAGACACGGGGACTAGAGGACATTAGATAGGATTAGTTTTACCGGGTTGGAAAGAAATGGAGATCCAAGAAGAGACAGTAAAACTATTGGAAGAGTTGGGGTTGGGGGAGAGAAAGCTAGACTAGAATCAGCTAAGACCCCAAAGGATAAGAAAGGGAACTAAGCAGTGGCCAAGTATGGTTCATCAAAGCTAGGGCAACCGGCTCAGGATTTCCCCAGGTGCCTGGGAGCAATTTCTGCCAAGACTGAAGTTGAGCATGCAGAACTGGTGTTCATGTCCTCAAAGTAGTCAGCATTATCACTTTCACTTTTCTCTTTTTATATTTGTAGCTGAAGTTTTTCCACAATGTTTCCATTCTCAGGTTTTCCTCTAGCAATCTAATTTGATAAAAGTATACATAAAACACCCATTACTTCCATTTAATCTGCACCTTTTGGTCTAGTCAGTGCTTTCATTATCTAAGTCACAGACACAAATGCTACAGCAAGCCTCAGCAGTCCATGCCACTGTATTTAGGCCACCTCTTCTCTGTGCACTAAGGTAAACATAAATACTTCAAATTACAAGTATCTTTCTAAATTGTTTTCTTTTTAAATTTATTCTGTTTGGCTAAGTATTGTCAGTTATCTCATCATATGCCTCATGTTTTTCTCCCTGTCACCCCTTTTAACTTTTATGATAACAGGTTCTGATTTTAGCTGAGATCTTTTTGTTGCTGTTGTTCCTCTTCTAAGCTCCTCTGCTTTTACTCTTCTAAATCAAGTTAATAAACCCTCTTCTGTCCCAGGTCCTCTGACACCTGATCCCTGAGTTGAAGCCCGCCACCTCATATCCTACAATGATTCACTTCAGATATGACTCTCAGCCTGGGATTTGATAACACTGAAAACACAGGATGGGCTCTGCTGACTGCAGCCATGTTTCTTTTCACAGGAAAGCAAGAAACAGTTTGCTGTACAGACCACCTGCACACAGAATGTGTTTGGAATTACATTTTACATGATTTTTTTTTTTAATATAGCAAAACACCTAAAGGTCTGAACATGTATGCAGAGATCTCCATAAACACCAACCATTTTTTTATTTTTTTTATTTTTTGCAGCACAATTTATTATCTGGTGATAGTATTTGGGTACATTAATAGGTATTTGATTTAACACCATGTGACTTCTCTTGAGACAGAGCAACCCAAAAAAGAAAACTTCAAAATGTGCAAGAGCAATAAATATCAAACTTTCTGGTCTAAAATGTATAAATATAAAATATCAGTAATTTCTGGAAACATCTTAAGAAAATCCAGCCACCACATGTCCATGGGCAGATGTCTGGTGTTGATGGTGCTTATATTCGGAACATATCACCTCAGATCCAACACAGTTATTTTTATGTCTTTAACCAACACGTGTTTGCATATCTAGGAAAGAAAAAATTGGTTTTACATCATAATGTTTCACAGATGATTCTCTTTAGGGAGGAAGCGCAGATTTTCTAATTGAAAAAAATTTCCTAATTAAAAAAAATATTTCCAACTAGAACAAATATGAGGTTTTATTCATTTTCAACAAGAAAATATTTACAGATTGCCAACTAATTTCCATTTTAAATAAATTCTGAGCTCTCTAATGTTTCTCTAATATTGTAGCCATAGAACTTCTAAGCAAGCAGAAAGAAAAGATGTAGTCAAATAATGTATTTTGGGGCTGTACAAAGCTATCCAAAAGTACAATTACAGTTTTAATTGGTTATTAAAAAATGATTCATCCAAATGAAGCAGAAAGAATTCATGAGACACTTAATATCATTATTTTTGTAATAACCGTTTGCTTATTTTGACACTGAAGAACATGTTTCAACACCACACAAATAAACAAATATAAAGGTAACTTTATGCATATCAACCCTACTATGGAAATCCTAACATTTTGTTATAAATAAAGTAATAGAAGAAATCAAAGAAGTACAAGATTGGTTTTCTGCGATAAAGCTCTGAACTAAGCAGTATAGTGTTTCACTCCATATCACACTGCTATTATTTTTCTCCTTTAAAAGAGAATTTGGGTGGGGGGGATAATAACAAGAAAATACCTGCAAAAGTAACTAATACTGTGTACTCACACTGAATAGTCTAGGGTCCTTGGTGTGAGGATGAAAGCCCTTCTTCTTACAAGCAGAAACCTCAAGCATGCCAGCATTGGTGAGCCTGAAGATGCCAGTGCTAAATTTCAGGGTCAAAAAGAAAAAAAAAAAGGTATAAAATTCAGGACCACTCGGGATTTCCAGATGCTTTACTTCAGTGACACAGCATACATAGTCCCCAAATGGGACAGAGGAAGAAAACACAAAAAAGAAATTCCACTGTGGTTTTTCTAAACCAGTATTTCCCTGACTGGTCTAGAGGAGAGAAACCTACGAGGAAGTAACACCTTCAGGACCATAATGGGTCAGGCAGCTGTGCTGTTGTGTGAAAGATCAGAAGAAGATCCCCCCACAGAGGAAATTACAAGGGGGAGATATTTCTAATTTTTCTTATAATGGTATTTATAGCAACAGCAACTATTTATTGAGGGCTTGCTGTGGTGCTCAGTACTAGGCTAAGAACTGTACATACACCATCACCTAATATCACCTTCTCATCAATCCAGGATGGGCAGACACTCACAGGGGTCAGGTGTCTATCCTATGACATAAGGGTCAAGTAAGGACTCCAAAATACATTTGATTCCTATGACCATACTCGGCAATATCTGATCTCCCCAAACGAGGGACATTTTGGAGGTAATGAGCCTAAGTCTGTGGAATTTCTTGTGATAGGACATAATGCAGTAGAAATAGGTTCTTGAAAATCAAACTGCAAATAACAGTTAAGTGTTACCCACTTCAAGGTCTTATTAATCAAGGAAAGAACTAGGATTTTACCACTGAAAGGACCTTCAAAACCAAAGGCTGCAGAGATACTAGCATATAAGAGCCAGCTGCTACCTATTCTTTTCCCCAAAGACCACAAGCTATGTGTAGACACACATGGACCCAGGATCCCAAAGCCTTCCTTGGGCTCCCCTCCATAGTTATACTTACTCTTTATGCTTTGGTGAACAAACAATGGCAATAGCCTCTGGTAACATGAGCTGATAGGAACAGTGAGTGTGAAGATCAACGCTGGATAAGAAAGCAGTTTGGGTGGGATGTGTCTGTAAAACAGAAAGAGGACAAACTTATTAGGGCAGCTGAGGCTTAGCCAGGGCCATAGCCTATTCAAAAAAAAACAAAATTCGATTGATTTTTTTTTTTTTAATTTTACCATCATTATTCCAATAAGGATGTTTTTCCCTGTAAGGCAATGGGGATTGAATCCAGGGGTAGCTTAGTCCACCATGGAGTTACATCCCCAATCTTTTTAACTGTTATTTTGAGACAGTCTCACAAAGTTGCTGAGGGTCTCACAAAGTTGCAGAGGCTGGCCTCAAACTTGCAATCCTTCTGCCTTAGCTTCCTGAGAGATTATAGGTGTGCACCACTGCACACAGCCGAATAAGTATTTTTAAAAATATTTTGCTGACATCATCTTTCCTTTTATGCATTCCTATTATTTGCTTATTTGGAGTAACTACGATTTTGAGAAGTGGTTCCCAAGTCTGTTATCTACTTCCTTCTTGTTGGGAAAGACCTAGAAAATGACTTGCCAGAGGATTTAAATAGATTATCATTTGATCAGCAAAACTCATCCATGATACTTATTTTATTATTTCAATTTTATGTATAAGAATCCTGAGACTCGGGAAAGTGTAGTAACCTGGTTAGTAGCTGGTAAGGACTGGAGACCTTGGACCACAGATACTTCTATGCAAAACCATGGAAGGAACCTGTTCACTGAATTTTCCACATTACTGTGTATCCTTTATGGATCACCATTCTCTGTAAACAGAAAGGTGGGAGTCTGTAGATTGTTGAAGGTGTTTGGGGTCATCATGCACAGCAACTGAATATTCATATTAAGAGAAAGAAAAGGAGAATGCAAATCAAAAGAAACCTTCCAAAGTTCCTGGCTAAATAAAAACTTTGGTTTATCAGAGGCAAGTGAGAGGTTCATATGTGAATAAAAAAATAAATGCATATATAATGACTTAAAAATTCACATTCAAACCTAATGACCCTTGAAAATGGAATATGACAATTTTATTTATGAAAAAAACGACTTTGATGCACACTGTCTGGGTCTTGGCTCCATGACTCACTTGGTAAAAGACACAGGGAAGATCACATAGCCTCCTCCTGCTCATCTCATCATTTATAAAAACGTATGAGAATCATTTTCTTGGTGGGGTTGTATAAAGATTAAATGGAATAATCCATGTAAAATTCTTAGAATAGTGCCTAACACAAAGAAAGGAGCCAAAGTCATTAGCTGTTATTATGACTCTGTTCTTGTTATTTTAATGTTGTCATTATTAACTAAGGGCACAGGCCCATAGTAATAGCTTAATGCCTTTACACAAGCAGGGTATGTGGTAGAAATGCAAGATTCAAAACTCTTCTCTACCTATTTATAGAATAAAGGTAAAATCACATGGTTATTTACAGAAAGATACACGTTCTGCAAGGAAAAATAATTCTTGGTCTATAAAGAATCACATAATTACCAGACTTTCTGTGCGTAGGTGTGTCTGTGGGCACATGTGTGTGTGCATGCATGTGCTACATATTGACCCCAGGGCCTCATGCATATTAAGCATGTGCTGAATCATTGAGCTACATCCCCAGTTCTATCCTAACTTAAAGAACCCAAATATTCAGTAGGAGCATGAATACAAGGTTTAAAACCTATTATCTGGGAATGCTTTCTTTGAGTAACATAGTGTTTCCAATGTCTTGGTGAGAAAGTAAGTAGTCGTCAAAGGAACAATTGTGCTGTGGAGGCAGCAGTTTGTCAAACAGGCAAATCTCATTCTGCCCATTAACTTATTTTCAAGAATGTACCCAACATGACTCTCTGAGCCTTTCATGTCTGCCAACAGGAGTCACTTCTATCCAGTGAGCACAGGTCTCCTGGGAGGGTGGTGTGGCCATTCCCTGAGTCCATGGAAACAACACTGATGATGATGATGATGATGATGGAGACAACGATAATAGCTGCAGATGCCATTTACAGCAATTGAATAATGTGCCAGGCACGGAACTAATCACTGACTGAGAATTATATCATTGAATTCTCACAATAACAAGACGAGATCAGTGCTGTCATTATTCTCATTTTCTAGCTGAAAAAACTGAAGTAAGCTGGAGAGCAACTCCTTGAAGCTCATTAAGCTAGTCAAGTCAAGAAATCTAAATTCTATTCCAGGTCTGTCTGATTCTAATTCAGACTCTGTTTTCTATGACTAATTTAGATCTGAAAAAAAGATCTGGAATTGGTTACTATTATTATGCTCCGTCAAAACCAGCATAAAAATGTTATTGCAATCATTGAGATTTAAAAATGTAACATATTCCTATTTTAATTGAATCACAATTTGATACAGAAAAATAAATTAAGTAAAAGTCCTAGAATTCTATAAGTATGCCAAATTTATTACTTAAACAATCTAAATTCATTATGGCATGCATTCTATATACAGAAAATTATAGGGAAAAAAATGTGCTTTTAATTTGGAAATTGCTTTAAATAGTCACATTAAGAGAAAGAAAAGGAGAATGCAAATCAAAAGAAATCTTCCAAAGATAAACTACCATTGACTTGTCAATATAATGTGTGGTTTAAAAGACTATCATTTTTAATTTGTTACAATTTCTATACTTCAATTTGTTTTGTTTTAAAGTACATTTTTGTACTTAGGTTAAGCTAAATATCAACTTTAAAACAGAGCAATTTTCAAGCACACAGCAAGGCTTTACAGGTAGAATGGGAATACAGTCTCCTCTGTGCTCCTAAATCACATAGTACCAAATACTTGACATGTGTCTGTGTATGTTGACCCTACTCAGTGCTTCTCTATAAACAAGAATACAAAATGATCACATCATTTTTCAGGGACTCTTGCCATCATCCAAGCTGTGCTCTGGAAATCTCAGCAAGCATGGGATGACTTGTCCACACACTATGGTTTGAATGATGGTGTTCTCTCCAAAATTCTTGCTGAAGCTTAGTGTAACAGCATGAAGAGGTATGGCCTTTGGGAGGTGACTATTAAGTAACAGCATGAAGAGGTATGGCCTTTGGGAGGTGACTATTAGCATACTTCTAAAAGGGCTCAAGGTTGAAGGGAGTGCTATCTTGCTCTTCTGCCTCTAACATGTAAGGACCTAACATCAAAGCACCATCTTAGAAGCAGAGAGCAGCCTCATCAGATTCCAGTACTGCCAATACCTTGATCTTGGACTTTCCAGCCCCTAGAACTATTAGAAAGAAATCTCTGTTCCTTATAAATTCCTCAACCTCAGATATGTTGTTATAGCAGCATGGATGAATTAAGACAGTCTCCCAGGTCCAGCTTAGGAGACCAAATGGAAAAGACAGAAAAATAAAGTATCATCACCAATAATAACAGTCACAATTTTTTCTGAGCCCCTAGAAAAATATGCTAAGGAATTCATTAAGGATGAATCCAATTATTATGATCCCTATTTTATGGATGATAAAATTGATGTTCACATTTCTTAAGGAACTTGCTAAAGTTCCCACAAGTAAATTCTTAGCAGAGCTGAGATTTAAACTCATGTTTATTTGATTTGCAAACACTTTCCTGCTCCTATGACGGCCTTGTGGATGGTAGAACCCAATGTTCTTGGTCCTATCCATTAATCCGATTCCATGGCTGTTTACACTGTGATATTTTCTTTCCTGCTCCCAGTCTTTCTCTCTCTTCTTGACCTATAGGGGCAGTGCAGTGAAGTGAATGGACCCTATCTGATATATACAAAAGCTGCTTAAATGAAACATCTTCAGAATTTTTTTTAGATAATCTAATGTAAACCCATAGAAAATATTGTAACCGCTTAGTCAAATCTATAAAAAAAAAAAAAAAAAATCTGACTAAGTCTCCATTAGACTATGTGAAATCATCAGAAAGAGTCACCTAATTTCCAAACGTTTTAGGTTTTCTTTCTCAACTATGGATGATACAATAAATAAATAAATAAAATACCCCTCTTCAAATCCCAATTTGAGCGGGCTATGGAGGCACATGCCTGTTAATCCCAGTGGCTTGGGAGCTTGAGGCAGGAGGATTGGAAATTCAAAGCCAGCCTAAGAAACTTAGCAAGGCCCCAAGTAACTTAGAGAGACCCAGTCTCAAAAAATAAAAAGGGCTGTGGCTGTGGCTCAGTGGTTAAGCACTTCTGGGTTCAGTCCCCGGTACCAAAAAAAAAAAAAAATCCATATTTGACAGATTTATATACAGCCTAACACTGAATTAGATGCTTTTTAATATAATAGCATTTATTATACTTAAAAAATACAAATAAGCTATTTAAGTAAAACTAAATTTCTTCAAAGAGGAAAATAATATGCCTTACAAAATAAATTGAAATCCAACAAGTCAAACATACATGGATCCATCCCAAAGTGAGGAGATCGTGTTGATCCTGAACACTGAATAATTCTTCTACATTCTCCACATCACAATAGTCTGGCCCAGCAGACTGCTTTGGCACGATCACGTGGGTAATAGTAAATTCATTATGTGTCTGAAAGACAATTAGTAAAAAGAACAGTAAATAGTAAATAGGAAAAAATGGGAAATGTTTTGCCACAAGACTAAAGCTTTCCCTTACAACCTGGCTCCCCCCTCACCCTATACACTCCATCACAATTTAAAATGTCCCAAATATAAAAGTGGATTTTTTGCCCCAAGTTTTGAGAGCCAGTTGCTTAGAACTTGAAACCCACTTTTATAGTAGCAAATCTATTATAAATAGAAAATACCCTTCTGGGAAGTGGGGGTCCAGGACAATTTAGTTAATAAATAATATCTTGACAGATTTACAATGGATAAAATCAGAACAAAATAAGGGCAGGTTTCTTTGGAAGGAGAGATGCTAGTTAAATAATTTTGTAGTGTTACGAAAGTGCATTTCTAAGAGTTATGCAGATTGATGGTTTGGGTTTTATTTTATTAATTATATTTAATTTCTCTAAAAAACTTATAAACTTTCTTCTAGTATTGAGAAGACTCACTATTATTTCCACAATGAAAATAATATTTTGGCTTTCACAGTTACAGAATAAAAGATAAATTATCCCCCTTAGGTAAAAGATAAGAGCTGAAGTGAGGCTCCCAGGTGGTGAGAGATCCTCAGCCAGAGGCCCAGAGTGCAGAGTCACTGGTGGTGAGAAGCTGTCTTGCCCAAGGCAGGTTGGCATGTCCATCCATCCCCAGCACTATCCTCTCCCTAGCCTTAGGACCTTCCTGCCAGTTGGGCATTGCTCCTTCTGCCTTGATTACAACTGTTCCTTCCATTCCACCCAGTCCTTTCAGGGCTGCTGGATTTACTCTTCAGGCCTAGCTTCAAAATCACTCCTCAGGGAAGCTCATCTCCACATCCCTGCCCACAAGGTCAGGTTCCCCAGTTACACATTCCCTTGATAGCCTGCGCTTCCATCAAGAGCACTCAGCCCCACTTAGTCATCTGTCTGATTCTTTACAAGCAGGGACCAAAGCTGTTGCAGGCTGCTGAATGAATGCTTAGCACAGTGCTGGCACATACACTTAGTAAATGTCTGAGGCAGATGGAATGAATAATGAATGAATGAATCAACCAATCAATCACACCAAATACAACATAAGATGTAGGAGAGGAAGCTTCCACAGCCCTCAACCCCCTGAAGGACAACCAAGGTGACTGTGGGTGGGAAATGATGGTCACTCACTGCTCATCACAGGTGGCTTCCCCTTTCCTGGTGGAAAGAGATGATTAAACACTGGAAGTCAGCAGGAGGATGAGAGTTGAATAAAACATATTGTTCAAGCAATAATTTTGAGGACTGAAAATGTGCCTGCATCCAGAAATTTAAACTGATACCCAGAGGAAATTACAAAAAAAATGCTTCCAAAGACACATTGCTCATCTTTGTTGTGGTAAGAAACCAAACCCATCCTCGCTTAGCTCCTTCTATTTTGACATTGCCCTTTATCACATACTTCTGGTAACATTTCCATAATAAAATAGAGCCACTGCTTATAGATCTTGGTTTGCCAAAACTATTGCCTTAAACCAAAGAAAACAACAAAATTCCAGTTTTATTCCACATGTATCTGAAAAACAATGGCAGGGTACCTGCCATAGATGAGAATAGGTAGAAAGTCAATTATATGAACACAAGTGAAACTAATGATGGTAAAGGAAATATGATGTAGCAAACAAGATGAATCTGGAAATCTGAATACTTGTGATCTTCTATTAACAAAGATTTAATTTATGGCTTGGTAAATTATTTCAAACAGGCCTTTATGTAGAGCCCCTGAAATTTTCCAATCCATTTTCTCAGATTATTCCATGAAAAATGGTTGTATTTTTAGGAGATTAATATTTTAAGGCTAATTTATTATATTTACAGCTCTTAGCATGTTTTTATTCTGCTCTGCAGATCACAAGGAAGCCCTACTACTATTTGAAAAATCATGTGCAGATAGATCTAGAAAAAAAAAAAACATACCAGCTTTCCACAAAGTATTCCACAGGTTTCTATTCCTCTTATGGTATTAGATTCAGCTAGCAGCAGAAATTTGTGGCAAAGATCTCTTGATAAGACTACACATCTCAGTCCTTCAACCACTAAATCTAAGATACAAAAAAGGAGAAAAAAACGAAATACAAATCTTCACTTTCCATGTTTTGTTTAAAAACTCTTAAAACATTGATTAGAAGGTAAAATTACATTTCCTACATAAATTATTTTATAAACAAAATAGTAAAGTGCAAGTACTTGTATATTTTTGTGCCCTGGAACAACTATCTTCCATGAATGTGTATGTTTCTTTTGGCACACAGCAAATATACCATTAAATAGATAGGATGTAGAAAATGCATCTTGTACCTTATAAGACATGGTATTAATATTCTTTTTTAAAGATTTTTTTAAGATGAATGCAATATCTTTATTTATTTATTTATTTTTAATTTTTATGTAGTGCTGACAATCGAACCCAGGACCTCACATGTTCGAGGCCAGCGCTCTACCACTGAGCTATAACCCCAGCCCCTGGTTTAATATTCTTTAATGTATTTACTATAAGTTGCTTATGTCCTAATGAAAATTGGTAAGCAAAAGCACATTTTTAAAAATGATCAGCAGCAAAGTAGCTAATTAAATAGTTGCCTATCATAACACTCTGAAAATGAGAACAGAAACTCACATCTGACAGTGTCTATCAGGAAGAGATCTCTTTTGATTTTAGAAACTTGCCAGCACTGATCTAACAATACTAAGCAGCACTAACTGTTGGCAGAAATGCATATGCCGTTTGGATTTTAGCTGTTTATGTGTATGAGACCCTCTCAGCACAGGGATAAGGCTGAACATCCCTGGAATTAACATTTTATTATTGAGCAAAAATCTGGATAAGAGATTTACTCAGCAGCTTCCTTTCTTCTCTGGGTAAGTGTTTACCTTAAAAACATATGTGCTTCTTGATTAAAACACATGGAAGGAAAAAAATGCTTGGAATTCTCAAAATTCAGTCCTACAGAGTTTGCCCTATCATTGGGCATGTTTCCTGAAATTTAAAGGTAATATATAGTAAATGTCAGAGAGTGCTGAAAGGGTCATCTGCAATTCACACCATTTAATATAGGGATCCTACCACAATTAGTAATAAAATAAAGAGAGACCTTCCAAGATGCTACAGAAAAATGGTTCCATCAGGGAGCATCAGAGTCTTTGCAGGAAGCATGTCAGCACTTACTCTGAACAGCACTTAGAGTAGCTGCTGGCTTTAAGGCTCTATTCACAGGAGGAGAGTGGCTAGCATAATTGGTTGCATCACTTTTATTAGCTTGATCTGCGAATACATTCAGCAAGGAATTGTTCTCCTGTGCAGAAAAGCAGGACAGAGCACTTCCATCAATCTGCTCTGACAGCGAAGGGGTCTCCTGACTTCGCATCTGGCCTCGGGCTAACTCTTGCTTTTTGAGTTGATCTTCAAAAAACAGAAACTGCTCCGATTCCAGCTGTTGCTGGCGCATCTGAGCAATACGCCTCCTTTCAGCCTCTATCAATCTCTGATGCTCCAGCTTTTTGAGAATTTCGGCTTTATATTTGTTCTAAAAATGTGGATGCCATAAGAAAAAAAAATAAGTTAGTTCTCAAGACAAAACAAAATCATCAAACTGGGATGAGACAGCTTGATACCCTCACAAGGACACTCATGAAACACTAAGAAAAACACACATCACAGCAAAAGCCCCTTAATCTGATTAAGACAGCTGTTCTAAACCTACTTGTATTTTACCAGAGACAATCAGTTTCTGCCTTTCCCCAGTGCTTCTGAATATTGGAAAATCAATGTCAGGGTTGTTGACTCAGCTTGACTGGCCAGACCATATGGAACAAAATATCTCATCTCTAGATTGTATTGCTCAATCTAGTAGCCATTAGCCACATGTGATTATTAAATTTTAAATTATTTGAAATTTTTTAAAAATTAGAAATTCAGTGTCTCAGTCACACTAGTCACATTTTAAGTACTCCACAGTCATATGTGACCCATAAATTGGTCAATTTCTTCTTTTGATGCCTGTCTGTCTCTTAGATATCATTATCATTTTCACTCTTTATTTAATAATGATCCAGGAAAAACCACCCTTTGGTGCCATGATTACATTATAGCCACAGGGTTAGGTGCTCTATCTACAATGTAATATTGACTGTAATGATTAAGAATCAAAATTACATTTCCAAGACCTTTATAATTAGATACATCAGAAACCACACACTGTTCCCTCTACTTCCTACTGCCTTTGTTCATCTGGAAAAAAAAAACCCAGCCATCTGGCTCAAGGTTACATTGGCAAAAGTTGGTCAAAAGCGCTATTTAAATCTCTGCAGCAAATCTATTTTCTAATGCACTGCTTTATTAGATGTTGTAGGGAAAGAAAAATACCACATCTTTGGTGAGAGTGCTTAACTTGGACACCAACATAAATTTTTTACTGATTTCACATTACTGCATCTTTAATCTTTAATTTAAATGCTTATGACATTTGGAAAACATATACAAGTGAAATTTTTAAAAAATATGCAAAGAAAACAGTCATGAAATAAATGTAGCAATTGAACTTACTTTGCTTTGCAAATATTCTTGGTATTCTACATTATATTTCTTTAAAAGGTCCTTTTTCAATTCATCTGTCCTTGGGAATGCAATCTCCTTCAGTTTCTTTTAAAAATATATATACATATTGATTAGTAGGATTTTCAGTATGCTCGTTCCAATCATTAGCTGAGAAAGAAAAGCAGCTGGCATGTGTATTAGAAATCAAGACAAGAATAACCAAAGATAATGGCAGAAAAATAAATTTCTCCATTCTAGGGCTCCAAAATATAACTTTCAGCAGGGAAGTTTTTTTTAAAAAAAGAATATATATATATTCCTTTGTTAGACTATTGACTCCATTGGTTAGATACATACTTGTTTAGGCAGGTGCCCCACTTTTTAAGGAGTAGGTAGAATCACACATTTTATATGTAAATCATGCAGCATCATAGACATTGGAGGATGTTTGATGGGTAGAGATTCCTAGACATGTCAGAGTGTAGAAGGCAGCTGAGTCACAATTCATAAGAATATATTTTAGGGCCTAATCATAAATCTACAGAATTAACATAGAGAAAGGATTGCGAAATCTGCATTTCAAACAACTTCCCCAGTGATTCTTAATGGCAGGAGGATCTGGGAAACCTGATATGGTCTAATCACTACTCTCCTTTTGGAGATGAGGAAACAAAGGCCTGGGGAGATTGTTGAGGGTCAGAAAACCAGCTAGTGGTCCAGTTAGGACTAGAACCCAAGTCTCCTGCCTCTAGGCAGGCTCTTCCACCAAAATTTCTTTTCTTGAATCCATTGTCATTCAATTCATTCATTAATTCACCTATCCATTTATTTAACAAAGGCATAAACAAGAGAAATGTACAGAAGTTTTCTCCTACCAATAAAATGTGAACAACTCTCCTTTAGAGGAAAAGAGTCACCTTGGCAGCCTGGGACTTTTGGTTTCCATACAAAACTCTCTGAGGCTAAATGAGCTGAGGGGAAATGCTATATGAAGACACGATAACATAGTGACTATAAACATTTTAAAAAATGTAGATAACCATTTGACAAAATCTGAGTTCTGCTTCCAGGTAGCCACAGGCTTCATAGGACTGGTAGGAGACCCTTTATTCCATAATGTGATAACATAATTTTCAAAAGTCATCTAAACATTTCATGCTGTGATTGCCTTTGTATACATTACTTTAATTCCTTATAAGAGCAACACAAACCATGTAGGAGGAATAAATGGGAAACACTGTACATGTTTATTCAAAAGGATACATTCTCAGCTAAAGATATTAAAGTGAATGTTTATGATAAATGCATTGCAACGATCTTTCTTTTCCTTGAGAATATTTAAGGCAGACCACCCTGTCAACATTTTATTTTTTAAAATATTTTTTAGTTATAGATGGACATGATATCTTCATTTTATTTATTTATTTTTATGTGGTACTGAGGATCAAACCCAGTGCCTCACATGTGCGGGGCAAGCACTCTGAGCCACAATCCCAGCCCCAACATTTTATTTTGCATAAGACCAGTTCTCTAAGAGGTAAACAGTCATGTGCCAATTACAGATGGAGACACATTCTGAGAAATGTGTCATTCAATGATTTTGTCATTGTGTGAACATTATAGAGTGTACTTACACACAAACTAAGGCAGTTATGACATCACTAGGCAATATCACTTAATGGGACCACTGTCACACATGTGATCTGTGATGGACTAAAGCATCATTATGCAATTATGACTGTGGCTAGAACTTTGTGGCTGCCTTAAAAATCAATGTTGATTTTCAAATAGTTGGGTTCAGGGCTGTACAGATTAATCAAAACACAGGGAAATATATAACCATTCTCTCTATCTCTGAGAGGAACTGTAAAATAATTCCTTCAACATGTCAGAAGGTGATTGAGCACATTCTTTGTCTTTCTTTTCCCCCCAACATCAATTAGAGACCTCACACTGGCTCAGTCATAATCATTAAATGTCTAAAAAGAAATCGAAACATCATGCCTAATGGAATGAATTTCTTGTGCTCAAACTCTCCAGAGGAAGAGATGGGGAGGAATAGAAACAGGAGGGAAATCAATAATGGATACTTATGGAGCATTTGATCCCACAGCAGAGAATCGATCCCACAATACCTTCATAATATCCTGCTTTTCAGGCACTGCACATTGTTGGTAATCTCGGTGGCTAGGAAGCTTTTCTACAAACAAGCTAGAGAAAGAAAAAACATATCCTTAGCATTATATAAAAGCAAAAGCCCAAAGACAGTGTTACGGACTTTTAGTGTTCCACAAAAAAAGCTCATGGTTTGAAAGCATGGTCCTCATTATCGCAAGGTTCAGAGGTGGGGCTTGTAGGCAATGATTAAATGATGAGAGTTACAACCTTATCAGTGAATAAATCCATTTGATGGATTAACAATTTGAATGAACTACTGGGTGGTAACTGTAGGCAGACAGGGTGTGACTGAAAAAACTAGGTCACTAAGGGTGTGCCTTTGGGAATTATACCTTGTCCTTCCTCTCTCTCTCTCTCTCTGCTTCAGCCTTCCTCCACCAATCCTTCCACCATGATGCTCTGCCTCACCTGAGGCCCAGAGCAAATGGAGTCCAGTGAACATGAACTGAGTCTCTAAAGCTGTGAACCCCAAAACAAACTTTTCCTCCTCTAAGTTGTTCTTGTCGGGTATTTTGGCCACAGTAATGAAAAGTTGATTAACACAGATGGGAATGAGCATCCTTTTCAAAAATGACATGCTTAGTAACTTATCATTTAAAGTACAGACTTTTCATCTACCTTCTCAGTAAAGTTGGCATGGTTATTGTTTTGGCATTCTGGAGCAGTTAGACTCAGCAAATTAAGGACTGAGGCTAACAGGGTCAGAATACATTACTCCCTATATAGACCAAGTCACTTTGGTCTTTCCCAGGCCCTGGACACTTGATCCCACGAGAGCCCCATCTTTCTCATGTGTGTAAGAGTTTGGAAATATATAATCCTTTCTCACCCTTGAAAAAGACTCAACCAACCGCTCGTGAATCAGTAGCACCATCATGTATGAATCAAAACTCTTAAACTGAAAACCCAAAACTAAGAGAAATGACAACCTAAATCCCTAGTTGGTTGGGAGGTGTTAATTAGTAGTTAATTATTTGTCACCTCTTTTGGAGGAACAAGATACAGCAGAATTGAAGGTAAATTCATGAAAACCAGGTACACAGCTCTCAGATAAAGTGAAGATACTGTTTCCACAAGGGTGGGAATACTTTTTTGTGCACTGATGTGTCCCCAGCCTGAACTACAGTTTATAATAGTTACTGAATAAAAATTTGTAACATTATCACAATGGGCTAGAAATGTAATTTTTGACCAACCATTACGTGGTATCTTGCAATTACTGATTCTATTGTTTACAGATCACATATACATATTTATCAACTCATTTCATCTGATTACAAGGCTATAGGGGAAAACAGGAATGGTAATATCCAATTGTCAAATGATAAAATTAAGACTTACAGAAGCTACAAAAAAGTTGTTAACTGCCTAAAACCTTATAAACAGAGTAAAATTAGACATTGAGAGCTGGAGGAACCTCAGAGATTTTCTTCCATTAAGTTCTTCATTCATAGATGAGGCAGTGAGGTTCAAGAAGCATAAGTGAAGTACAAATTATTGCACTGCTTACACTATAATTCAAGCATTCTAATTACTCAGTAACTCAAGGAAGGAATAGTGGCTTTTCCTTCTCACCACACTTGTGATTCCATAGGACTGTGTATAAAATGGAGAAAGTAAAATAAATATTATTCATTGGTAACATAGTTCAGAAACAAATATTTCTGGCAAGTCCTGGTTGTCAATGGTGGTAGGGAACCTTCAATTTCATAGTTATTGCTTATCTTTAACTCAGGTAGGGCAAAGATTTCCAACCACAACCATTCCTTAAATTTCCAAGTTAAATTCTATAGTTCACTAATGTACAAATTTATAGATTATTATGTAAACCACTTTGAACTTTGCCCTTGGTAGAATCATGGAAAACAGTTTTAAAATATTTTCTTTTCAATTTCTGAAATGTTTTTATGGTAAGTCCCCAAATAAATTTGTGAAATTATAAGGTAAAGAAATACAAATGATAAAAAAAAGAAAAGAAATACAAATGATCTACAGAGTCATTATATACATGATCTAACTTATATGTGAGATTTTAAAAAGTCAAACTCAAGGAAGCAGAAAATAGAACAGTAGTCACCAGCAGTTGGAGATATGGAGGGAGTTAGGAGGTGCTGGTCAAAGGATATAAATTTCAGTTAGGAGGAGTAAGTTTAGGAGAGCCCATGTTCAACATGGTATTCATGTACTGTATAATTGGGAATTATCAAGAGAGTAGACTTTAAATATTCTTGCTATAAAAAAATGGCATTTGAGGTAATGAATATGTTAATTAGCTTGATTTAGTCATTTCACAATGCATATATATATATATGAACAGCCCTTTTCTGTATTATATTTAGAGACAGGGTCTCACTGAGTTGCTTAGGGCCTCGATAAGTTGCTGACCTGGCTTTGAACTTGAGATCCTCCTGTCTCAGCCTCCTGAGCCTGTGGAATTACAGGCATGCACCACTACACCGAGCTAACAGTAGATCCTTCTAACAATTAAGTCACTAAACCTGTATGAAAACTCAAAATCCCATTTCTGTTACCTCTTTTTTTAAATATTTTTTTTTAGTTGTAGATCAACACAATACTTTTTTTTTTATGTATTCATATATGGTGCTGAGGATCGAACTCAGAGCCTCAGATGCACTAGGCAGGCACTTTACCACTGAGCCACTACCCCAGACCCTTTCTGTTACCTCTTAACAAGGACATGTTACTAACAAATATCCAATGGGGACATGACATTTTTACAGGGATGGCTATTTCGAGGTAGCCACTTTCATTCAACATTTTGAATACCCTTTTATACATACAATTCTTACACAGCCCAATTGCCTTTTCTTTAAAGAAAAAAACTAAGGACTAAATGAAATGACTGTATCCTTACCCTGAACCACATCTTTCCTAAGTTCCCCAACTTGTCCCCTAGTCTCAACTCACCAAATCAAATTTTAAAAACTCTGATGGCATGTTCCAGGTGCTATGGATGGAGCTATACTACAGTTCCTCCTCTTAGAAACCTTACATTCCAGTGAGGGAAGAAAGGCATGAAACAAGAAATGTTACTTTTGAAAAGTGAGACATTCAGGTTTCCAGGCTGGCCTACGGAAAACCTGATCGCTCCCATCTAAGTCTCAGAGGTGTCTAAATGTCTTTCAGTAAACTTGTTACTAACTTTAAAACCCGGACATTTAATGTTTTTGCAAATAATAAAACTGGTTTGAATGTGAAAATTTCCTGGTACCCAATCAGCCACATCAAAATATCATGTAAGTATTTTTCCAATTTTCTTATTTTAAAGGCCTCCAACAAGACTTACGTTATAAATTTATTATAAAGAACAAAGGCATTTTCCAAGTTTCCTTCTTCCAAATACACAGATGCCATCCTCTCCATTTCTACTCCAGACCTGAAGTAGCGGCGTGGGGTGATGTCTTCACTGATGGTGATATTACAACCCAGCTTACTGAGGGCCCGGACTCGCTCTTCCGGGGTTAGGGAGACATCTGTATGGTCAGGCATGGCAGCTAACTTTTTCTGCAAAGCAAAATTGAAGTTTCTGATTATAATAAGAAATGAATATGACTGATTAGCAGATGTATTTTCTATAATAAAAACTGAAACCAAGAACTAAGGGTATCTTTTCATAAGAGTTAAAGATGTGAGCCTGGCACAGTGGTGCACATCTGTGACTTGGGAGGCTGAGGCAGGAAGACCACAAGTTCACACCCAGACTGTGCAACTTAGTAAGACTCTGTCACAAAATAGAAGATAAAAAGGGCTGAGAACGTAGCTCAGTGGCAGAACATCCCTGATTTCCATCCCCAGGACCACACACACACACACACACACAAAAAAAAAAAAAGAGCAAGAGAGTTAAAGATATGATCAAAACAAAATCTTTTTGCACCAAAAAACACACATCCAGTGTAAACATACATTTTCATTGGAGTAAGATTTCTTTTTCAGTTTCAAGGTACAATTATGCAGCAGTTCCTAGGTCTGCAAATATTTCATGTCATGTGAGGTAAAATACCATTGACCATCAATATACCTGGATATTTATATCCAGGTCATGCTGAGCAGGACCTGAGAGGAATTCCTGCCGTTGTAGGACTCATATCATTCTATCCTGAAGGATCTGAAGGAGGTAGCTTGGATTCAAAATTACTATGAGGATTTGATCTATTCCAGAATATATCTACTTTAAAAAGAAGCTTCCAGGGTCTCCCAAACATCTTCACTTAATAAAAAGAAAACAAACCAACCAAGCAAAAAAAAAAAAAAAAATTCCAATAAGTCCAACAGAAGCCTTTCCAAGCATTAAGAACCCCATCTCCATGTTGGTAAGTATAAAAAATTTAGAACTCCACATGAGAGCAATTATGCTGCTAATCAGTCCTTGACCAAGAAAATAACATACCAAATTACTAAAAAAAAACACATATTAATTACTATATTTGAATTTTATTAATAAATATATTTCTATCTAGAAATGCATATAGTAGGCATATTTAGGATAATTACTCAATTATTCAATAAGAAATTTGAGCTTGGGAAAGGCAAAAAAAAGAAAATTTTTTTCTATTAAGGGCCCTTTGCAACTTGAATTCATATCTCCTAATGTGAATGCAGCCATAAACAATAAGATAGAACTGAACCTGGCTGTATTCCAGGCAGTGAATTTAGCTGTGAGACCATACTTGATCTCCACAGGCTACCAGAGTGTCTGAAGGCCTGGTCCATACAACAGCAGCATCAGCTGCAAACTGGGCCTTTCTTTAAAATGCAAATTCCTAACTGGCCCCACTTGCATCTAAAACCTCAGGATCTCAGAAAGTGGACCAGAGAATATATGTTTTAACTAGGTTCCCAGGGGAACTTCCGCATGCTCCAATCTAGATCATTCTCCCATTATTTCATGCACCAAAACAGAGCTAACCCAATGCAAATTTAGCTGCCTGAGGCCTCTTTGGTCTGTTAAGGGTAGGTTGTAAGTCTGACTGTAGTGTGGGCAGAGTATTTGACGAATATTTGTAAAATGCTATGAAAGAAATCAAGGTAGAAACCATTTAGTTATGAATTACTGATTCAACTTTCATGGGTAGAGTGCAATGGATTAGACTTTTGGAGTTTTTCCAATGCCATTTGGTCTACTTTGGTGTTAATTTTATAGCAAATAGAACTCCAGGGATCTGAAATGACTCTTGCTTCTAAAGGCTTAATATATAACCAGAGAGCCATAAACTTGCTTCTCAAGGTTCCATAAATCAGAAGCAGGCCTTGCCTTTCACATCTGCTGTTACTCTTCTGACCTGCCCTGGAGCATGGTGGGTGGAACCTCTTTCCCGATCTTTCTTCCCCAGGGAAGCTATTGGGGCCTGAGCTTCCTCTCCCTGAGGGTCTACAGCTCCCTTTTCAGTGGTAGAGTTGATACACCTGGTCAATTTAAGGCAGAAGCAGTAAGAAGAATCTCCCACATGCTCTAGTGGAGAGAAAACTTCTGATCCAAGTTACTAATAATAAAGGGAACATGCAATTTTGATCCTCACCTGGTACTTTTTAATCTATGATTACTTGGTCAGAATTCTAAAAGGTATGACTGGCAGTGACACCAAAACTCAATCCCTTCCTAGCATCATGTCAAATTAAAGCATACTTCCTTCAATAGATAACAGGTATTGAAATATAATTAGATAGCGGGAATTAGTTCTAGTGTTCTAAAGTAAGGTAACTATAGACTATTATTATATATTTCAAAATAATTAGAAAAGAAGAACCCAAAAGTACCCAGAAAAGTGTCACAGAAAAGATAAATATTTAAGGAGATGAAAATGCTAATTATCCTGATTGTATCATTATCCCTACTTCAATTGAATTATCAAACTATACCTTATAAATATGTAAAAATATTCTATGACAATTAAAAAATAAGGTACAAGTACTTAAAAAAACACACACAATTATTTTGATCCACACCCTGTTATGCTGTTCTTTTAATCTCTGAAGAACATGGCAATTTCAGAGAAACTCTTGGAGGTTTTCCCATATCAGAGACAGGAACCTGAAACTCAGGGAGTGAGTGTGCAGAGGCTTCCAACTGAGATGTCTCCAACACTATTGCAATCCACCCACTTCCCCTAATTATACTCACTTATAAAACTCAACAAATGAAAATACTGTTATTCAACCACAGATAATTGCCTCTATGACATCACAAAATAACTGGGGGAAAAAAACTATAAAAATTAGAGCATTTTCTAAGTGGGGTTTCTGGTTTCCCATACGTGTAAGAGTGATTTGCCCACATTCATTACTGTACAGTCTGCCGAGTCTTAGTTATATCTGTATAAATGTTTCCCTTCAAAACTCCTTGGAGTTTTAAAAGGAATCATTTTCCATTCATCTCTGTTCCCTAGGATGAGGCATATTCCCTGAAGCAGAGCTGATAAATCCATAAATGTATAAAATAAAACAGAAAAAGTGGGGCTGGGGTTATCAGTCAGTGGCAGGTAATATGCCTAGTACACATAAGACCCTGGGTTCTATCTCTAATACCAGAAAAGCAGGAAAAAAAAAAAAAAAGAAAATGAGAGACAGACAGAATAAGAAAGCAAGGGAGAAGGAAGTGAGGAAGACAGAAAAGGAAGTAACAAAGCTATTTTTAGATTATCTTTTTCCCTAAAGATAAAAATAAAATTGATCTATATAACGTTTGGAAAAAGCATCCACTATGAGGATGATTCCTTCCTCTGCAAAGATGGACATGGGGCAAACCTTTATTATTCCCAACACAGGGTCAGCAAATAAGTTCCTGCAAAGTAAGTCCTTATTTCTCAAAAATGCTCTGAAAATAACTAAGCCTCTGTGAAGGACTTTCTTGAGGTTGAGAAAAAACATTAGGTCACAACCTATTTTGATGCAAGATCCAGGCCTTCTATTTCACTGTTTGGGTGTGATGGGGTGTTAGCACACTGTTGCTTATAGGGCTACTTCTATAGGGTTGCCAGGCATGGGTAGCGAAGAGAGTCAGGAGTAAAGTAAGTATCACTTCCATCTATCAAGCCATCGTGGTAGGCTGGGAACATGGAAAATATTGTCTACAATTTTCATAAGGCACAAATAATTTTCACAGAGATTATACACACTCTTCTAAGGTATTGCCAGAGAAGTATGTGTATTGCTGAGCCATAAGGGAAAAAGTGAGAGGAAGAAGAGTTTCAAGAATGCAGATATTTACACGAGGATCCCAAAGCAAAGCTGGAGTGTTAAATCAAATATGTTTTCCTCAGCTATTAGCATACATGGTAAGACTCCCAATTTTCATCTGTAAAGAGACGGAGGCACAAAGAGCTTTAACCGCTGTGATACCACTCTCAAGTTCTCTTCAGTGTTTTTCCAAAGGACTATACTGGTAGAATCTACCTTAATTAAAAATTTTATACTTTTGTAGTGAAAAAAAAATTATTTTTAAGTCTTGTGAAGATGGCTTTATTAGTCACTTCCTCAAAGGAGACTGCTGGCCGCACAGATGCATGAAAAACTACAAGTGCTGAACTTCTTAAAGCAACTGTGACTCACTTCACATTTGTTTGGGCCCGTTTCTGTTCTTCATTTTGGGTTTTCCAACCATATGTAAACATCAGTTGCTGCTACCTACCAGAGAATTCAGAGTAAATGGCTGTTCCATGTTGTTCTGTCTACAAAAAGGGAAGGTGTTCACTGTTTCTTCTCAATCACTTCATCTGTTTCAAAGACAAAAGCAGAGCTAAGGTTATTTGTGGAGAACCCAAATCCCAAATTCCAAATAACATGTTCAAAAAAACATCAACACATTGAAATAATTTACATAACCAGAGTGTTTAGAGAGGCTTTTGGAAATCTGGTCAGGAAAATACAAAATCGTAGGCGGTTATGTTTTCTTGAAGCTGTACATTCAAAGTGGAGGTGTGAAGGGAATTAATATTTGATGAGCACCCAGGATGAAGCTGCTGGGTGTTATTTTATTTAGAACCCTATGCTTGGATATAAAATAGGTTCAGTTTCTTCAAAGGAAGAAAGAAGAATTTCGTGGTTAACAGCATGAACTCTGGGGCAATGGACTCTTTACCTAGGTCACAGGGTCTAAACTCAGTTTAGAGTTGTGGTAGGCAGGAGTCTTAGAAGGCTCTGTTATTTCTGCTCCTTGGAAACAATGGGTTTGTTTAATCTCCTTCCCTCAGGTACGGACAAAACTTTGTAGCTGGCTTCAAACCAAGAGAACATGACAAAGGCGATGCTATTACTCCCATGATTATGTTACATTATATGGCACAAGTGAAGAGATATTGCAGAGATATTGGGGACCCTGATCAGTTGATGCTCAAATAATCAAGAGAGGTTATCCTGGGTGGCCCTGACCTAATGAGGTTAGATCTTTCAAAGGAGATGCTCTTTTGCTGGTATAGAAGATCCAAATGCCACAAATTACACAGCCACTAGGAAATTAATTTTGCCAATAATAACATGAGCTTTGAAGAGAAGCCCAAACCTCAGATGGACCCCAATCCCTGGTCCACACCTTGACCCCTGCCTTGTGAGATGGTGAGCAGAGGACTCAGGGAGGCTGGGCCCTGATACCTCACCCACACAACTGTGGGATTATAAGTGTATTGATGAGATCATGGAAATGTGTGAAGTAGCAATCCAAAATCAATATGCTAGCTGCATGCCCATAGGTAAGTTAGATAGCCTTTCTGTGCATTTGTAAAATGAAGAAGTAATAGTCAATTTTATAAATGTTAGCTATTATTAGAATCTTTACTTTGCCATTGAGGAAACTGAGGCTCAAAGGTGTGAAGTGATACCCAAGTTCAAATATCTACTCAGTGAGTTCCTTCCTTTTTATGCTAATGCACATCAATCTCTGTATCACCATTTCCCACTTCTTCTAGATTTCTTTTGTCCTTTATAACCCACTGAGTCACTGAGGTGACTCTGGACATGTACCTTCTCCTCACTCATTTCCTCATTTAGGAACCAGGGAAAGGAGCCTACATTCTCTTAAATTATAACATTGTTATTCTACAAATCTAACATTGTTATTCTACAAATCTCTTAAGTAGATCAATGAGCCCCTCCAGGCTATTTTTGGCCCAAGTCCAAGGCTGAGAAACCCTTCAAGGAAAGTCACTTATCTCTTCTCCCTCATTATCTGCACCATCCCTGGAGTTAACCTAAGCCCCAAGCCTGCAGGTTACAAAAATATTCAAGAAAGAAACGACCTGGAAAGAGCCAGAGCTTGAGTTGAACAATTCTGGCAGCAACCAACTGGGGATTACCACTTCTCAGTGATAAGAAGTTAACAAGAAAAAAAAAAAAAAGATATTAAGAGTTAAAAATGGGGCTAGAGTTGTGGCTCAGTGGTAGAGCACTTACCTAGAATATGTGAGGTACTGGGTTCAATTCTCAGCACCATATACGAATAAATGAATAAAATAAAGGTCCATCAACAACTAAAAATATTTTTTAAAAAAAGAGAGACAGAATAAAAAGGAAATACTGACTAGTCATTGATTAGGGTCTTGTAAAGAGTAGAATTATTTCTTTTAAAAGCCACTCCAAGCCAGGAGTGGTGGTGTATGCCTGTAATCCCAGAGGCTTGGAAGGCTGAGGCAGGAGGATCGTCCGTTGAAAGCCAGCCTCAGCAACTTAGTGAGGCCCTAAGTAACTCACCAATACCTTGTCTATAAAAAAATATTTTAAAAAAGGCTGGGGGTGCTGGGGTTGTGGCTCAGTGGTAGAGCACTTGCTTAGCATGTGAGAAGCCCTGGGTTCGATCCTAAGCACCACATAAAAATAAATAAATAAATAAATAAAATAAAGTTATTATGTTCAACTACAACTAAAAATAAATATTAAAGAAAAAAAAGGGGCTGGGGATATAGCTCAGTGGTTAAGCGACCCTGGGTTCAATCCCTGGTACAAAAAAAAAAAAAGTTCCTCTGACCCATAACATAGAACAAATAATTTTAAATGTTGGAAACACAAAGACAATTATTCAGCTTCCAAACAATACTTTGAGAAGCACTATATTTGATAATGGACCACACAGGATTCTTAACAAAAGGCAAAGACAATGGCTTTTGAATTCATGGAAGGATAATGAAAAGATCACATATTTCCAGAAGAACCAGAAAAATGGGGGATGGTGAGGTTACAATTTCAGGAACATTAGCCCAAATCACACAGAAGCACTGGTCTGGTGAAAACCCCACCGCTATCTCTGTTGCCAAGGAGCAGGGGAGTCTGAAGCTTGTTCCACCAGTTTCCACAACTCTATCGGGAATTGTTGCCATGGTATCATTGTGCAGCTGCCTAGCATTTCTGCATGTCCCTAGTTTCTATCTCACAGAATGACATGGAGGTGTCTGACTGGTAGTGCCTAGGTCATATGCTTACAGCCTGGCTGCAGAAGCGATAGAATATCCTGACATCTCCAGCACTTTTCATTTCTAGAAGAGGATATGGGATGTGCCAAGTGAGAAAAGGGGGATTTAGGGCAGAGTGGCCCAAAACAATAAGCATGCACAAAAATAAACTCATAAAATGTAATGAGCTTCTGTAAGTCTAAAATGTTTAGTTCATCCTGAACACCTGAATGGATTAAACTATTATAGATAAAAAAAATTCACTATTAATTTGCACACATAAATTAATTTATTATCCAGTAATAATGAAAACCAATGCTTCCTAAATATAAAACGCAAGCACTTCCTAAATATAAAACATTGGTCAGTTGACTTTTTTTTTACTTTGCTGGGGACTGAACTCATAGCTTCAAGAATGTTAGGCAAGAACTGTACCACTGAGCCACACTTGTTTTATGAACAACTAATTATGTGACAACATCTAATCCTGACACTTCCAGTTGTAATATAAACAATTATCAAAATCAATATTATATACTCTGGATTGGAGACTCTCAAAATATGGCCCAAGTCTTTCCAGATCCTTTAGGGGAGTCTAAAAGGTCAATATTATTTTCACACAATTATTGAAACATTATTTGCTTTTTTAACATCAGTCTCTCATAGTTGTATAGTGGAGATTTCCAACAGTTAATGGAATGTTTACTGGTATACTCATTTAATATTTAACTTTAATACAGTAATAATAAATACATATAACCTACATAACAAAACTTTTCAGTATCTTTAGTAAATTTTTTAAAACTTTTTTTAGTAGTGGATGGACACAATACTTTTATTTATTTATTTATTTATTTTTTTATGTACTGCTGGGAATCGAACCCAGTGGTGCCTCACACATGCTACGCAAGCACTCTACCACTAGCACAATCCCGGCTCTTTAGTAAATTTTAAGGGGACAAAAAGTTTGAAAACCCCTGCTCTAAGACCAACACTACAGACTCATCACGCAATGTTGAGTGAACCAGAAATAAAGTAGGCCATGAGACTAATAAAACAGGAAAAATGAATGGCAAGTATCACCTGCCATGTGTGCTACTAGAGTTTGCTAAAATAATTACAAAACTGAAGCAGTGAATACGGTAAGGGATACCTTACCTCATAGAAACTGCAACCCACAAGTGCAAAGCTTCCCATAATACCTATTCTTTCTTTCTGATTAAGTGCTTAATTTTTAGCTAATATATAGCTGCCCAACTAAAACCCACATTTTCCATCCTTCCTTTGAGTGAGGAATGGCCACATCACTAAATTCTGGGCAACAGGGCGTGAACAGAGTGGTACCATCTAGATCCTGCCCTGCAAAGAAAGGGCTTGGCCTTCTCCACCCACCCCTTCCCCTCCTGCCAGCTGGCATGTACACACAAAGGTGAAACATGTTGGGTCATGAGGATGAGCCAAGGCAAAACAAGAAGAAAAAAGGAGCACCTTAGTTTGCCTACACTCAGACCATTAGGAGAGAAATAATTTATATCTTATTTAATACTTCGAGTTGCTTTAGTCAACTGGACCTGTGTCCTGATAAAAGCAGCAGGTTTAACCTAGAAAGGGTGATTCAGAAGAGCCCACAGGGACTAGGGTCAGTACTGATAAGGAAAACACACATTCTCTACTGCCTCTGTACCTTTGCCCCAGGTACAGGAAGTAACAGAAATAACTCCTCCCTCTTCTCTCAGTTCACCTACATCCTGCCCGACCTTTATCAACATTTAAAACTTGTAAGATTTTCATATAAAAATTCAGATTTCCAGATTCTCCTAAAAGGGGTGTGTGTGGGGGGTTCTAGCACACACACACACACACACACACACACACACCCAGGCCTAGGGCTGAGCACCTGAAATACTTAATTATTCCAGCAGTGGATCCACAAATAGAATGTCAAGCCTCCAATGAAGAAATGGAAGGCATTTTCATCTATGCTCTCCTCTTCTAGCAGGAGGAAAGGCAAACAACCTGAGTACCATGATTATAAGTAAAAGGTACTTCAGGAAAGGAAGTAATCCTTGTGACATTAACAGCACAGGAGAACTGGCACGAAGCTGGCAGAGCGTCTTCTCTAATTCCTCACACTTCAGCAACCAACATGGGGAAGACTGGTTGAAGATGACTTCAAGGGCTAAATATAAAGTGCCCAGTGCAATTTAGAGAATCAGAAATATACTGAAGCAGAAAGTCAAAGGCAGATGGAAAGTATTCAATGTCACGCAAGAATAAAATATAACTCCTTTTTCAAAGCAGAGGTCCAGTACACTATGGAAATGCCAAGTGCAAACTCAGCCCTGCAGTCAGACAAGCCTGGCTGTGAGCTTGGTCTATTCCTAGCTTGCCTATGATGCCTTCTTCCTGAGCACCTCCCAGGCTTACCCTCCTTCACAAATGGTCCCCCTTCATCCCACTCATAGGGGCTTACAACCAACATTCATCAGAAATGCCTGATTTAATCTCAACCTGATTCCCTAAACTTCACCCCAGAACAGCCCATTTTCTTGAGATTTGATGACATCTGAGTGACAGCCATGATACCTGTAAGATACCTTCTGGAGGCTCATTTTGCTTTAGAGTTTCTGCCTTCTAGTTTTTATCTCTAACCCATTCCTCATCGTAGCTTTCAAAGACCACCACTTTCTTCTTTTAACTGACCTTTCTCATGTGTAAGGCAGCATTTGCTTCCTGCCAGGACTGGAAACCTGGGTGTCATAACCCTGTGCGTTCACAATAAGCACATGGAGCTCAACCCCTGTCCCTGGGGCCCAGCTGACAAGTAGTTTCCAGAACCAAGTGAGCAGCCAGCCTGTCCAAAGGGGATGAGATAAAACTATGGCTATTGGGTCCCAATTGTCTCAACTCCCCCCAAGAGACTATGGAAGAACTTCTATGATTCTGCTCTTTAAAACAAGCAACAAATAATGCCAAGATTGAACAGAGAAGATATCTGATCTAGTGCAGTGCCTATTTTTTGGCCTTAATTTACCAAAATTTCCTTTTTTTTTTTTTTTTTTTTTTTTGTGGAGCTAGAGGTGAAACCCCAGTACCTCATAGGCAACATCCCCAGCCCAATTTGGTGAATTTTTTCATCCTTAATTTTTCCACCACCACCATCCCCTTTTTGTTTTGGTTGAGCTCCTGACCCATTTTCATACATAAAGTAATATTTTCTGGAATACAGAAAGGAGACTACCAAACAGTGAACAGTCTCCTTGGAGACCACGTACTGAATGAAGAGCTGGCACCACCATTACCCAGCTATGTCCTTTGCTCCCTGAGTGCCATGGTGACCTGGATAAGCAGGTGTGATCTGCCAGCAGGGGAGGGGTGAGAACACCTTATGCCACCTTCTGGTGTCTCACTTCTAAATTGGCCAAACCAACAGTCATTCTCTGGTTACAGAATTCATGTCTTCCAGGAAGAACACCCTGCAGTTTACTTAGTTGGCAATACTTAAAGGAAATCATTATAACCTAGGCCGTGGGCTGTGCTGACCTAATCTGATTTAGATAAAGGGAGGTAAAGGGCTATTCCCATGCTTTAAACGACAGGTACAAAGAAGACTCTCCTGAGTCACACTGTTACAGATTGAACCCGCTGTAGGGAAAAAAAGATCGAGGCCCATCCTTGTCTGTCCATTTTGAAAGAGTCTAAAAATTCAGACCTGAAAACAAAGACGATTTTTGAATTTTCTATATTAATCTGTATTACCTACCAATCAGAAATGTGCTATGACCAAGACTGATAATTTATCTGTACTAAAATATTGGCAGGATAAAAATTAAACTTGCACAACTATAACTTGTCAATCTATAACTAAAAATTAAAATTATAAAAAATAGTCTGACTTGAAAAGTCAGTAACATATCCTTAATATACTTTCCAAAGAACAAAGAGAAAGTCTCCAGTGCAATAAAAAAGACATTGAGCTGAATGAAAATGAAAAGATAAAATCAAAATGCATGGGGGAAATATACAACTTGACCAGAATATTAGAAATAGTTTTTATTGCATATAAAAGCTTCTGGTTTGATGAGGGAATATTCAGAGGCGAAATGATTAGATTATGACAGCTGTAACCTAATATGCCCATCCTAGTTTAAATGGACTAAGTGGTAGGTGGGGCGTGGTTGGAGGAGATGGGTTGTTGAGGTCATGCCCTGGAAGGGTTCATCTTCCATGTAGCCCCTTCCCCTCTCTCTCTGATGCATCCTTCTACCATGCCCTTCCACCATAATGTCCTGCCTCACCTTGGGCTCCCCACAAAATGGACTTGACCTACCTCTAAACCTGTGAGCCAAAATAAATTTTCCCTCCTATAAGTTGTTTTTATTGGGTATTTTGGTCACAGGGATGCAAAGCTAACTAACACAATGAGTATCTATTAAGGGCCAGGTTCTCATCTCTTACCTCTAGAGGAATATTCAGGATACACATTCAGCAACAGGCTAGTTTAGATTTGATCTGATCAGCAAGAATGCAGTTGCTACAGAAAAGAGTATTAAGTAAACCACTCCTGATATTTGTTTTAAATTATTTTGAGCAAATCTAGGCTACCCTAAGGGCAATGGAGTCATACGTTTGGCCATAAAAATACTGTTTTGCATAGTGCAATACAAAATTTTTATTCTGATACCAGGATGAAGTGATTGGATCCCCTAAGCACCAAGAACTCAGGTTTTAGGTCTACAAACATCTCTGGGAGAATCCAGGTTTTCCCACTAGGGAAGCCTACTACATCCTATTTATCCCTTTTGTTCAACTTATTTTCATCCTTTAAAGGAAGACAATAATACTTAGCCAGAAGAACTCAAGTGAAGTGCAAGTCAAGTGTATAAGAAATTCCATTATAGTCCCCAGGTTTCAGGGAGGAAACAAAGAAAATCCGTCCTTTCTCACAGCAAATGGTTAAAGAAATGAGGTTAATGATTTCTGAAAGTTATTATAGATATCACAGATGGTTGATGTGCAATTACTTGCTTTTTGGCAATTCATTTTTGACAGACATTCAGTTATCTAACAGTTGTCCTAGTGATTCTAGTCAGGAGAGGTACTACTGTCAGGTTACATGTCACCTTCAATGCAAACCACCATAGCAAAACAGCTGTCGTAATAATAATAGGTACCATTAATAGACAGCTTTCCTTCCCTGGTTAACTGAAATCAGACATTAATACACATGATCTCAGATACCCTGACAACAGCCTGTTCAAACAGGACACAGTTGAGCTTATTGATTAGAGGTGCAACCCAGGTTGAGACTATCTGGTTTCAAATTCTGACTTCACCCACCACTAACTCCAGAATCACAGGCTCCCCAAATACAAAGAGTTGACAGTAGACACTGTCAAATTACAGGTGCTAAAAAGGAAGAATGAGATAATGCTTGTAAAGCAGCACAATTCTTGATGTCAGTAAGCACTCCCCATTTTATAGATAAGAAAACGAGAGCCTAGAAATAGGAAACTTGAGCAACTCTTGAAACAGGAATCCAAAACTAGTTGCGCAGGAACCCAGAACCAGTCTTAGTCACCCATGAAAATTAGAAATTGGACTTTAAGAGGTATCAGTAAAATCCAGGGAAGGATCAAATCCTTGAGCCTTAGGTAAGAATGATAGGATTTACTACAAAAAATGAAGATTTTAGTTCAGTGTTACAAATGTATGACTCATAACCTTTTTCCTGCCAAAGAAATAAAAGAGCACTCGTTCCCTTCACTTTTAGGAAGAATGCTTAGTGTCTGAGGCCTGAACACCTGGTACATTTTATTAACAAATTCAAACTCTACCAAGACAGAGTTCAATTCAAAATATTTATTGGTTTTAAAGATAAATTCTAAATTTTGTTGTATTTGAAAGATATTTCATATACTAAAAAAGTTCTAACTTAGAAGCCTGAGGTGATGATTTTTTAATGTGATGATTCAATTAATATGAATTATAAAACATTTGGTAAATAAATTTGAGATGTCCAGGAGAAATTTATATTTGTACACAGATTTTTAAAAATATATTGCTTAGTTGTCAACGGATCTTTTTTTTTAATGTGGTGCTAAGAATCGAACCCAGTGCCTCACATATGCTAGGCAAGCACTCTACCACTGAACATAGCTCCAGCCCCAGTACACAGATTTTTTTCATCATAAATTGTATGGGGATGTTAATTTTACTCGCCTGCTGTTAAAATACTAAAGTTTCCTAGAGATTATGTATTCCAAACATAAGTCACCCATGAGACACCAAACTTTAATTTACATTTTAATATACTTTCCTTTTTATTCCAATTTGCTTTTAAGAAACCACCACCAATAGATACCTAATGCAATGAAGTGAAATGAATCACAAATAAATTTTTTAAATGACATCATTCTTTTGCCTGCTAGTTGCCTGAAACTCCAAAGTTGGGTTCAGTCCACTGCTTCTCCAAAAATCCCCACCCACAAGAATTTTCACTGTGGGTAGTTACACTCGTGTTTGGTTTTACATTAGACAATCTCTTCCATGCAGTGAACAAACCTCCAACCCCCAAGAAAAGACAGTGCCTTTTCATAATATTCTCTGGCAATTCACTTTACAACTCTTGAAAAAAAGCTCCTTTTCTTTTCTTTTTTTTTTTTTTTTTGTGTGTGTGTGTGGTGGTGGTGGTGGTGGTAGGTGCTAGGCAAGTGCTCCACCACTGAGCTACACCCTCAGTCCTTGAAGAACCCCTTATTACCAGGAAAGCCCACTCATTTACCATTTGCTCCCTCCCTGCCTTCCTGCCCTGTGACATCCCCTTAACTTTAACATGGTTTCCTCACAGTGTGGTTCCTGGACCACCTGCCTCATAGTAACTTGGTGGAGGAGGTGGGTGCTGGCAATAATAAATAGATTTATAGAACCCACTGAGTCAGAATTTCTGGATAGGATGCCCCAGGGATCTCCATTTTTTACCAAACAGCCTAGGATATTTTTATGCACATTAAAACTTTAAATATTGCATCAAATAAAAGTCCTCTAAGATTGTTACAAATAACCTTCTAAATGCCTTGCCTTCATCAGTGGAATATTTTCTACTTTAGAACAAACTTTTATGACTTGGCTTCTGCGAAGTAGAGGTTATTCTCCTTTTTCCTCCCCCAACCCTCAATTCACATTTCAAATACCAATTTTCCATCTTTACTCCTGACACACCTCCTATAGGACACATTTTTTTCATGGCTTCAACTTAATTTGAATGTTAGCAGCATACCTTCCAATGGTGCTCCCTTCATTTCCACCAAGATATCCAACTGTGATTTCTCACTCACTATGTTCCAAGGATAAATACATCTCTCCCACAAATACTGCTAGCTCCAAATAAATTTATTTATTCATTCACTTATTCAACATTGTTTATGAACCCTGTGTTGTGTTAGAAACTGGTAAGCAAAGAGCTGGGAGTGCGATGCATGCCTGTAATCCCAGCAGCTTGAGAGGCTGTGGGATGGAGGATCATGAGTTCAAAGCCAGCCTCAGCAAAAGTGAGGTGCTAAGCAACTCAGTGAGACCCTGTCTCTAAATAAAATACAAAATATTTTGATTTTGTATTTCTTGGGAGGTTTCTCAGTGATCAGTGCCCCTGAGTTCAATCCCCAGTACAAAAGAAAAAAAAAAAAATGGTAAGCAAAGAGACATATTTGCTAGGAGCAAATGCTGCAACGGACAGAGAGGTAAAAATTTAAACAATTATTTACACAATTGTGTAATAAAAATGATGGCAACTGCTACAAAGAAAAAATAGAGGAAATGATGAGATTTATGTATTTGCTAGCAAAAATGCTTCTAGGGCAAGGATATATTTTCTTAGTGCATCAGGAGACATAGATCATAGATTTATCTGATTATTGGTAATGTTAACTTTGACCATTGATACCTCTGTAGTTTTCCCCCCTATGAAGATACTATATTTTCAATTGTAACTATAAAGTATTTGGGGTCAAGGGGATATCTCAGTGATATCTCATGCATGAGGCCCTGGGTTCAATTCTCAGCCCCATTTAAAAAAAAAAAAGTATGTTGTAATATGTTGTAGGTAGTTATTTTTAGATTCTGAAAATATTTTTTCTTCTTTTTTATTTTTATGACAGCAGAATGCATTACAATTCTTATTACACATATAGGGCACAATTTCTCATACCTCTGGTTGTATATAAAGTATATTCACACCAATTCGTGTCTTCATACAGGTACTTTGGATAATAAGATCATCACATTCCACCATCATTTATAACCCCATGCCCCCTCTCCCCCCTCCAACCCCTCTGCCCTATCTAGAGTTCATCTACTCCTCCCATGTTCCCTCTCCCTATCCCACTATGAATCAGCCTCCTTATATCAGAGAAAACATTCAGCATTTGTTTTTTTGGGATTGGCTAACTTCACTTAGCATTATCTTCTCCAACTCAATCCGTTTACCTTCAAATATCATGATTTTATTCTCTTTTATTGCCGAGTAAAATTTCATTGTGTATATATGCCACATTTTTTTATCCATTCGTTTATTGAAGGGCATCTAGGCTAGTTCCATTGTTTGGCTACTGTGAATTGTGCTGCTATAAACATTGATGTGGCTGTTTTTTTCCCTGTAGTATATTGTTTTTAAGTCCTTTGGGTATATAGACCAAGGAGAGGGATAGCTGGGTCAAATGGTGGTTCCATTCCCAGTTTCCCAAGAAATCTCCATACTGCTTTGAAAATATTCTGTTACCCATTAATTTTAGCAAATAAAGATGATTTTTGCCCAAAACAATTATTACTGTGATATTTGAAAATGGAGATTTTTCTGTTTCCATCATTCCTTACATTTATTAAATAAGTAAAAATTCTTGCTTGACAGAAGTTGTTTTGTTTTTATATAAAATGTAAAAATTTAAGCTGGTGTGTGTGGGGTGTTTGTTTGTTTGTTTTTGTGGGGCTAGGGATCAAACATAGGGCCTTGTGCATGCCAGACCGGTGCTCAATGACTAAGTTATTCTCCCATCCAAATCAATCTTTTTTATGGTATCTACATCTAGGTCCCTGAACATTCATTAAAAGGTCTTCAAACTCACTGATCATAAAAATTTTACAATACATCTACCTTTATTTTCTGCCAGTAATTTGATGGTTAGGCATTTTTGTATAAACAGCTTTGATCCTTATATAATTTATTTTTACATAAGGAGTGTGTCAAGATTGTCTCCTCATCACCAGGTAAAATGTCCTTTTCTTTCTCTTCAAATTACAATCAGGAATTGATTCTCATATATTTTTACCTTCTTGTTTAACTCTCAACTCTCACCCATAAGGTGATCTGCCCAAACCAGGCACTCAGTACACATTTATAGATTTAAATCATCTGACAGGGATGGATAAAGTTGGAGAGAGGACAGCAAGTAGCCGCCCAAAGGGGAGAAAAGTGCAACTGTGGAATGAGGTTGGTCGGGTCTGAAAGGAATGGAGATGGATAATAGCTACAGAGGACACTGAAGAAAAATCATAGAACTTGGAAATTAAATGAATATAACACAATATAGGAGCAAAAATAAGGAAAAATATTGTAAACATCAGCATCTAAGGAAGCTGGAGATGGTGATGCTTCTAATTTCACTGTCAAAAGGTGAAGAAATGCATCTTTCATCTCCACAAATGAAACCAACACCCAATGGATTACACAAAATGGCAAACCCTGGAAACACCTCGCTACCCCTCCCTGCCTGTCCTTCAATCTCAAGTCCTACCTGCCACCTATATCTAAGGATTTCAATTCACTCTCTAAACTATCTCTCCAATCTGCATCTTTTCAAGATCTTCTTACCCTAACCACTTCTGCCCTTTACTGTCTACGTTGCTAGAACAGCCTTCTAACTGGTGTGTTTGTTTCTAGCTGGCTCCTCTTTGATTAATTCGATATACGACCTGCGTTGTGATCTTTTAAAAACTTGACTGGAATACTGTCAATTTCTTTGCTTAAAGCTCCTTAGTGGCTTGCCATCACTATTAATATCCTATTGTCGTTCCCCCCACCTCATCCATAGAGAATATGTTCCAAGATCCCCAGTGGATGACTAAAACAATGAATAGCACAAAACTTTACACATGATTTTCCTCTTAGTATTCCTACCTATGACAAAGTTTATTTTGTAAGTTAAGCACAGTAAGAGATTAACAAAAATAACTAGTAATAAAGTAGAACAAATTTAACATAATGCAATAAAATTTATGCAAATGTGGTCCCTTTTTATCTCAAAATATCTTGCATTGTACTCATCCTTCTTTGTTGACTGCAGGTCACTGAAACTGCAGAACTCAACACCACAGGTGTTGAGGTCCTGCAAATCTGAGTCTGACCCAGCTCATTCCTGGCCAACCTTCTTTCACTTGCCCTTCTCTACACACTGGCGCCTTTGGGTTGCTAAAATGCACTGTGCAAAATCAATGAAAATACCCCCCTCCTTGGCTCACACTTCTGCTTCTGATTCATCTTCCCAGTGTTAGTTTAACCAGATTCCTCAGGAAAGACACCTTTGACCACCACCAGATTAGGGCGCACTCTTGATTACAATACACCTGAAGAAACATCAGATAAATCCAAATCAAGGGATTTTCTATAAAACCACCATCCTTGGAGTATGAATGTATATGTATTAGTTTATATTGGTACTTGGAAGTACCAGTATTCTTTAAAAAGTGTCAAAATAGAAAGATTGAGCAACAACTCCAGATTTAAAAAGACTAAGGAGACATGACAACTACATGCAATAGATGAACTAGAAGGCGAACTAGAAGAAAAATTGGCATTTTTTTTACAATAAACACTCTTACTGACCAAGAAATTCCAATTCTAAGATTTCCCCATAGATTGTTCTGCCCAAATGCCACACACACACACACACACACACACAGAGCAGCAATGGTTTAAAAATATTAAAATATTGGAAACAAAAAGAAATAGCATAGGGCCACACAGTTGTTAAGTAATCAAATCTTGTTGACTCTAGACTTAAATCTTTTATCTAGTTGCCTATACTAACATCACAGCCAAAGAGAATGCTCTGGTCTGGGTATTTTATCTGGGCTGCAAAATCTGAAAAAAATTAAAATCATGGAATATTAATGGAATTAATAATATTCAAGAAACATTTACAGAGTGTCTGATATAGTCCATATATTGTGCTAGATCTGAGGTCCTAAAAAAAATCATCTGACCAGGCACAGAATGAGTGACAAATGCTCAATGTGTGTATACATAAATTTATTATAATGCTTTTTATAAGACAAAACTCAAATCCTGGTATCAAGTAATAAATCTATGATCCTGGAAAAGATTTTTGGATTCTTTACCAGTTTTTTTTTGTATTTTCAAAGTGACCACTGTAAGAGTAGTTTCCTCATAACAGTTTGTGAAGAATAAAATTTAATATCAGCATGTAATATTCTTTCAACTGTACCTAGTACACAGTAAAAAAAACTAATAAAAGCTAGTTACTATTATTATTTTATTTTTAAGTACAATTGGATGTCCCTGTTTGAATCCAATAGCATGAGAGAGTTTGATGTATATTTTCTTCATTGGCTTTTGTTTGGTTGTCCACTTTTGTGGCATATATTTTATTTAATTAGGTGTTATAAATATACTTACATTAGAAACTGAAATAAAATAAAATAAATAGCCATAAAAGGGCATATTAAAAAAAAAATCTCTGGCTTAAAATCAAGCCTTTAGAAGAGACCCACATGTTTGTGCACTGAGCCACAGACTTGCTCAAGTTAGAACATTAAGTGACAAAACCAAATTGTAAATTAACATTCAAAGCACGACTTCATCCTTGGAGTATGAATGTATATGTATTAGTTTATATTGGTACTTGGAAGAAAAAAGTCTGGAACACCTGTGCTTACACAGTAGTCTTAAAGTTACATATCATTACCATGTGCTGATTTCTTTTCTTAGCTGATCTCTCAAGGGTGGGATCACGAGGGACTTTCATTTTCAATTCATTCATTTCTGTATATTTGTTATCAGTCTGTATTACTTTATAAAAAGACAAATTATAAATTTTTTTAAGTCTTAAAGCTTTGAGTCAATTGTTCTAGATTTGAATCCTAGTCTCTTCAATTTCTATGTGTGGGAGAAACTGATAGTTGTTATGGTCTGAATATGAGGTGTTCCCAAAAGCTACTGTGTTGACACAGGAATATTCAGAGGTGAAATGATTAGATTATAAGTGCACAACCTAGTCAGTCCATCCTCATCTGAGTGGACTAACTGGGTAATAACTGTAGGCAGGTAGGGCCTATTTGGAGGAGATAGGTCACTAGGGGCATGCACTGAAAGGGTTCATCTTCCTTGTGGCCCCTACCCACCTGCTTCTAGGATGCCATCAACAGAGCTGTGCTCCTCCACTGAACCCTTCTGCCATGATGTTCTGCCTTATCTTGGGCCCAGAACAATGGAATCAGCCTAACAATGACTGCATCTCTGAAACCATGAGCCAAAATAAACTTTTCCTCCTCTAAATTGTCCTTGTCAGGTATTTTTATCACCACAAAAACCTGACTTACACAGTAGTCTTAAAGTATCATTACCATGCAATTGCTGGAAATATCAATTTACCAGCTATGTTCAGGAACACAGAAATGGAGAACCCTATTGCAAAGGCCTTCAAAGTTGATCTCACCAAATTCTGCACCCAAATCCTCATCCTTGTTCTCTTCTGCCTTTATGGTGACAAACCAGTCTGCTTTACTCCCTGTTTCTCGATCCTCTATTTCTGAACTAGATACTGTGTGGCCCTTGCTGAGGAGCACATTTGTTTCCATCAGATGCGTCCCCTGCTCGAAAATGCTCGTTGTCAACATAGTACCTACCAGAGGGAGTTTAAACACCTTGACTGGACAGCCCATGAAGGCTCTCAGTGTAATCAGACTCCCTTTCCTTCCTTCTGAACTATTAGACTATTTATCACTTCTTCCTATGTCTTCCTCAGCTTCTCTTATCTAATCGTCTGCCATTCAGAAGGACATATAATATTATCTCTAACATATTACTACCAACTGATTCTGTCCATCAAAAAAACAGGAATTATTAATAAGATGAGAGGAAGTGTTTTACTCCATTATAAGCACTCCAAGACAATAGTGAGGTGTTTGTACTGAAATATGTTATTATGTGAGAATGTCTATGGAAATCAGTAAGAATAAATGCTGAAAACATAAAAGGAGAGGCAAAAGATTGAGTATAGAATGAGTTTTTTCTCAAAGTATAGTTTATGATCACCTATGTCAGGATTTTCTGAGAAGACTATTGAAAGGAAGGGTTCCATCTCCACCCAAACCTTCTCAATAACAATCTTTGGGGTGGGATGGGGGACATTTTATTTTGGGGGGGATAATTTGAGAATCATTGTCCTAGTTACCTTTCTACATCTTTCAATAACACCACACTTGACAAAAGGAAAATGATTATATATACCATAAAATATGCCATACATATTTTCTTTCAAGATCCACTTTTTGATTTCTTGCATTTTTCGTGAATTGGAAAAGCAAAATTCCACCCCCACCAGTGATTTCAAGTAGTTTTAGTTTTACTTATATATAAAGTACTATAGTTTCAGAAAGGAGTTTTCCTGTGCTGTTAGACACTAACACATGAAAGATTTTCCAAGCTTTTCTTTTCTAATCTCATTCCAACCATCGTGTCCATAATGTGCCTATAATTAAAGAGAACTTACCTTGTAGGACAATTTATAAACCAGCCTTTCAGAGAAAAAGAGATCAGAAAAAAGGACAGAGTCAATCCACCAGAAGACAGAAGCACGGACCCCCAGGCAAGAATGAGCTCTCTTCCTTTTTTCTCAGTTGTTGAAATGTGCATTTCTAGTGTTAAAAACATATGGCTCTAGTGATAGATAATGACAGTATTATCCTGTCTAAAACAGGAAAAATGAAAAGGCAGTATCCTTAAATGAGATGAATTTAACCATAATTCCATTACTGGTTGTAGTTTTCCTTCTGCTTTTAATTAAAGGTACAGAAATTATTGACTGGCATTAGAAGCACAGTGCTCACAAAAGGAGCCCACTCTGGAACTTCTCTCTGAACATGGGGAAATGCAAAACAGGCAATATTCACGCGGAACCAGAAGGGTTAAAAATGAGTCATGCTGGCCTCATGTTTCCAAAATAAGCCAGTGAATCAAATCAAACCAACAAAATGACTATTCTGTAATGGGTCCCTTAGCACTTATCTCTTATCTGGGCATTTGCTGAATTTCTGGTTCCAGTACTAGAATGACACTAAAACATTAAGGATGGCAAAACTTTAACAAACAAAAAACCAAATTCAATAAACCTCCAGTTCGGTCATCCTTAATCAAGTCTGAATTCATGAAATTTTTGAAAAGTTTATTCTAGAATGAATGGAACTTTAACTAAATCATAAGATGCATAATTTACACAAAAGGGTAAATCAAAGAATACAGAGTATATTTTAAAAGATGGGATTTTATTTTACTTTTCCTCCACTAAAGAATTCATTCTATCCATGAGTGTCATATAAAACCAGGAAAAACTGGCATTTACTTAGAAAAACACAAAACTGGGGCTGGTGGTGTAGCTCAATGGTAGAGCCTGTTCTTAGCATGCATAAGGCCCTGGGCTCAATTCTCAGACCAAGAAAGAAAAGAAAAGAGAGAGAAGGGTGTGGGAAGGGGAAACCCACAATACTATAGATTTGTGAGTTATTTATGAGAACAAAGATTATAATCATTAGTGTAACAATGTCAAAATATGGAAATCAGTGATGGCAGATTCCATTCTAGAGAACCTCTGGAGAAATTGACAATTTTCGTTCTTCCCACCTATAATTAAAATCTGACCTCCTATATTTATACACAATAATTTCATCAAGTTAAAGAATAGTTAAAATTTACTTTGCCACTACTCTGTAGAATTTTCTGAATTAATTGAAAAAAAAAATGATTAGAAATGCCATCATCACTTCACCAGGCTCACAATGGGAGAGATACAAGACTCTAGGGCCATGGAGAATACTGCCTCCAGAAAAGAACCACTGAATACTGAATACATGACAGTTGTATGTGCTATGCATGTCAATGGTATTAGGCAAAAATAACAAATTTTTAAAGCCTATGTAAAAACACAAACTATAATACTTTTTGACAAAGAACCTCAAAAAAATTATAAAATATGAAAACATTGAGAAAAAAACTGTAGCCAATAACCTGTGTGCTAATTTTATTTTAAAGATAGCAAATCTACATTAGGGATGACTAGATCTCTAAAACTCCATGAGAACAATCCCACACTGTTTTTACTCGAATCAGTATCCCTAGCACCTACCATGTGGGATAAGAAACAGGAATCTATTCAAGATAGGAAAGCAGGTGTTGGAGTCAAACTGTCTGAGTTTGACTCCCACCTCTATCATCTATCTACCAGCCTATGACCCTGAGCAATTTACCTGGCCTCTTCGAGTCTTACTTTTTAAATCTGTAAAATGGTACCTATTACATAAGGTTGTTTTATGTGTTAATAAAAACAAGAATAACAAACACATAAAACATTAACTTTTTGCCAGACACTGTTCTAAGCACTTTTCATTTATACTTATTTAGGCATGCATTCCTTCCTGGGCCTTATGAAATAGAAACTAACATCCCAATTGAAACATGAAGAAACGGGGACTCCAAGAAGTTAGTAACTTGCACAGAGATATACAATTGGTCAGTGGCAAAAGGATTTCATTTCCTAACACTAATCATCCTTGAGATTTCATATGTTATTCCAAGTACTGCTTAATACTATCTCTGGCATACAGCACAAGGCCAATCCTTAACATTTATTAGGAAATACTTGTCAAACATTTGCATAATATCCAGGTTACCCAGAGCCCAGCAAGAAGAAATGCAGCGATCAGCTGGTGATGCCTGAGTGGGGGTAGAATATGTTAGTGATCATACTTGTGTCCTTTCCACATGCAACAAAGAACTCTGATGTCTGACTCCCTGAAGTTTTCCCTTCTTCATCTCAGTGCCCAAGGCTCTTATATCATACTGTCATCACCTGACGCCAGATTATCACATCCCCTCCTTTCTTCTATTATTCCACTCCCACTCAATTGCCAAAGTCTTCTCACAAAAAGATGCTTTCATCCCTTACTCTCTGTCAAGGAACCTACAACCATCTAACAATAAAAATTCTTCTTCCTGGCTTTCAAGGACCTTAATAAGTCATGGAGGGAACATGCCTTTAACTCTTATTCAAGGGCCCAAGTACCTACTTATCAAATAAATACTTGATATGAATGGCCATGTTTGATTATGCAGAGAATAGCAGTATTTGTGTTACTTCAGAATGCTGATAAGCATTTTCTTTATGTTATGTATTTATTTTTGGACATAGCTCAATAAAAAATTTGAAAATATCACTTGATTTTATTTAGAATGAAACAAACTTGATCAGAGAAGCATATAAAGGGAAGAATATTGATGAAATTTTGCATTATTATTAAACAACGCAATGTTAATATTTAGGTAAACTTTGTATAGCTTTCTAATCTTTCATCTTGAAGTTAGATTCTGAATCTCATAGAGAACCTCTAGTGAATAGATAAGTCAGAACTAAAACAAAAGGAAGGCATAATCTTCTTGTATTCCAAAAGGAACAATGCACCCATTTCCAAAGTTCCTTGAAACGTTAACAGCCAATCACAACACAGGAATTACTGGAATTTATATTAAGGAGTTGCTTTTAATAAACACAAGTTACTAATTAACCCACCAGCCTGGATTAATGTCTCTAAACCAACTGCACCAATAGACAAAAATAACATGGATTTAATTTAAAATTTAGAAAAATCATCAAGTAGTATGTATTTTAAAGACTTAGTCAATTGCCAAATGTTCAACCCTCCCCTCCGCTTGGCATGAAGAGATGCAGGATTGTACTAGAAGTTCATCTGATTTGCTTAGAAATGCAAATAATTTCTGACAAAAGCCACACCCAGATGTAGACCCATCCAGATTATTCCTGAGTTGAACATTCTGATGTCAACTCAGGATTTCTGAACGTACGCTCACACAGCCAGTTGGATAGTTCACATATCCAGACAGCTAGAATAAGCAAGTCAACAGGTACCAATATAATAGTTTTAGAGGGATTGTTATTGTTCCTTCACTTGAGGAAGATGGTCTTCTTAGTTGGTTGTATCAATGGGGCTGCAATTTGGTGAAAGGTTTGGTGATTCTTTTAAAGTTATGACTAGAATAAAATCAATACCAGAAAGGTCAGAGTAGTTAGGTTGGGAAGATAAAGACATTCTAGGATTTGTTATTCATTTAACAAATATATTTATTGAACAGCTGCAACCCATTAGCCCTCAGGGATGGAAAAACAAACTAATATTTTCAGGGAAAACCATGAGTCATTTCACATAGTTTTAACTGAAGCCACTTTTTTAAATAAAGCCAAGAAAAATTCCATTATTAGAATCACAAATCCAATAGCTTAATTAAAATGTCTTTAATTGGCAGATGTATCCACTAGGAAGGCACCTGGCACTTCCCAGAAAGCATCTGCATAATTTCCTGTCATATTTTTGAGCAAGAATTATCAGGCTTCTCTTTTCTGTAAACTGCAATCTCACTCCTTATATTGTAGCTATAAATAGGCCTTGAAAGAGTCCTTAAAAAGGAGGGATGTGACCAAACTAAGTCCTATATCCTAAAAGTAAGAAGAGGAAAACTTTTAACAACAACTCTTTAGGTATTTTTATGCACCCTTTTCAGGAACCAATCCCATAAACACCCTCTTTCCAGGAGCAAATCTGTCTGCTGAGGACACATGAAAGTCCTCTCAATGCCCTCTCCAAACCCCACCCAGGCACTAAAAATACTATGAAATAGGGCAATAGCAGGCAAGAAACTGGTCTTGAAGACTGAGATACAGGTAAAAGACTTAGTATCTGCTTCATAGTCCAAATGGTGTTTACTCTACAAAAGAATGAAAACAAGTTTCTTCTCAAAATTCCCAAGAAACAAAGACAGGCCTGGTTGCACACATCTATAACCCCAGTGGCTTGGGAGTCTGAGACAGTAGGATTGAAAGTTCAAAGCCAGCCTCAACAACTTAGGCCCTGTATCAAAATTAAAAATTAAAAAGACTGGGGATGTTGCTCAGTGTTTTATGTGCCCCTGTGTTCAATCCCTTGTACCAAAAAAAAAGAAGAAAATATTCCCAAGAAACAGATGATGCATAAATTACAACTAAAGTATATTCAAAAATGTATTTCCATGTGGCAAACATTTGCTGTATGTAAACTTTAACAGAAAGCATGCAGTCATTATTTTCCAGGTAGATTCCAGTAACATTTATGCCTTTTAATAGAAGAAGCACTAATGGAGCAAAAGGTAAGAAGAAGAGCCTAGGGCTCAAAGACATTGACTCCAGATGTTTAAAATTAACACAAAACATGTATACTGTAGCTACAAATATGTCAGATATAATTCAGTCATGGAGTACATTTTGAACTTAAATTTACCATCCATCCTAAAAACATAAAATTGCCAACTGAAACAAGGTGTGGGAAAACCATAAAACATAGTGGTTTAATCTCTGTAAAACAACCATAGAAAACTAATGCCTATGGGCTGGGGATGTAGCTCAGTGGTAGAGCTCTTGCCACTGGGTCTGCCTTTCATCCCCAGGACTGCAAAAAGAAAAGCAAACAACAACAACAACAAAAAAAACTCCTCCCCCAAAATTGAAACAGGAAATCAAACATTCAGGTGTAATTTATCTGCTGGAACAAATCTTCCTTACCGATTTTGACAGGATCTTGAATCATGAACCATAAATCAGCATCCTAGAAATACTCTATATTCCTGAAAATGTCTTAAAATCCAAGACTTCATTTTATTTTCAGCGATTAACAGGATATTTAAAAAGCAGTATGGTCACTTACTTTGAATGATGTCTGTTTCACTTGCTACCAAACACTGATTTCCGGAAAGCAAGCCGCCCCTCCTCCCTCCTCCCAATACTAGAGATTTTTTCCAATCTTCTAGACCAGCTTCAGTTTCCTGAATTATTTATTCCTTCGGCAATTTTCTTTTATGCAGTTTTCTTTTATTAAACTTCGGGAACAAAAGCACGTTAGACTTGGTTGTTTTAGAGTTCTGGAGAATTGTGTTTTGTTGACATTCCACTTCTTAGTGCATTTTACTGGGGGTTTTCAGTGAAGGCTAAAGTTATTTGGATGGCAGAAATGTCTTTAAAGGGTCGCTCTGAAAAGGCAAAAAAAAAAAAAAATCTAGAAAGGCGTCCCACACGCCTTGCAGGAGTAAATGTCAGTCTTTCCAACCCTTGCCCCCCTGCTTCTGCACACACGCACGGTCACAGAACGGTGATCTTTATGTAGACATTATTTTCACGGTTGCATTCCAAGTCTGAACAAGAAAAGCACGCGCACCTAGGTACAAGTTGGAGCCAGAGTCCCGCCCCCTACCAGGAACCACAGCTTCCTGTCTCTGCCTTCCCCCATCAAGGTGAAACTAACCCCTAGGGGCTGGCGGAGGAGCGCACGGGAGCCGGCCGGACCACAGCGCTGGCTGGAAGGAAGCAGGCAGACAGCAGAGCGCATCTTCCCCTAGGAGCCAGCCGGCGCCCCGACGCCGTCAGCGGAAGAGGGGCCGGCGCGCGCCGAGCCACCAGACACACGCTCCAGGCGTGCACACTCGCTTGTGCCAGAGCGCGCTCACACTCTACCACGCGCGCGCGCGCGCGCGTCTACTCACCAGCAGCCCTTGATGTCCGGGGCCCTCGTGGGACGGCGACCGCGGCAGCTGCCCGCTCGCGTGCCGTGTGGCTTTGGCATCCGTCTGGCCGCTACAGCCCCGGCCGCGGTGGCTTTTGCTGGAAGGTACTGCAGCGGACTGATAATGGCACCCAGCTAGGAGGCGCCCACCCGCTTTCCGCGGCGTGCTTCCTCCCGCTTCTCCCTGCCAGCCGAAGAGCTTTGCTAGTTCCACTCGTTCGGGGTCGTATGTTGCTCCCCTTTCTCCTATTCTTCCTCCCTATGGTAGCCCGCCTGCCCAGCGCCGTGGGGGAACAGCGTCCTTGCAAACCCGCTCGCAGGCCCGCTGATTAGCAACCTGCAGCAGCTCTCCCTGCTGCCGCCGCCGCAGGAAAAGAAATTGTAACTGCGATGGTCCTGGCTTCCCCTGCCCCAGCCCCTGGGTGCCGCCTCCGCCTCTGCCTCCGCCCCCTCCTCCGCGGCCACAGCCTCCCGCATTCTGCAGAAAAACCTCGCAGGTGGCAGCAAGGCCCTGCGGATGGCCTAGAACGAACGTTAAACGGTTGGGTGCTACTTACCCATCTGAAAACCACGCCTCTTGCCCAGCCCGGGACCACCTGGACTCCCCTTTTTTCCCCACCATCATTTTCACCCAGATGGACCGGAATGGTGACTTGAAGACCTCAGAGCACACAAGCTGTAATGCAGCTGGATTTGACAGTGAAATTGGCAACGGATAGGGTTTTGGTAAAAACCCCACTCGCACCTATACAGGAATTCCATTTTGAGATTTATCCACAAATGGACATGCACACCAAGAATGACGTTATCTCTCCTACACACCTTCCTGAACTTCGTATTATCCTAGCTCCTGGATATTATTATATTGTTATTATCACTTCATTCGTGTTAAAAAAAAATGGTCCTGGCATTGTGCCAAGCACTCAATAAATGCAATCTTACTTATCTGTTACAACCCCGTGTATAAAAAGTACTCGGATATTTTCCATAAGAAAGATACAGAGAAGAAAAGTTATTTATCTTAGGTTGCTTGCCTAGAAAGAAGTAGAAGTTTAAAGTTAAATTCACATCTGGGGGCAAAAAATAATAAAAGCCACTCTGATCTGATATCAAAAACTCTTTCTTTTGGCTGAACAGATTCTATTAGTTTGTAAATATTTTACTAAGGCTGCGGGTACTGGATAAAACTCAGGCACTATTCTTGAGTTTGGCTAACTGCAAATGGGAGAAGCGACTACAGAGTAGAATGGTTGGCTTTCTTTGGAATCCAAATTTCTAGCCCTGGATCTGTCACCTCTCAAGCTATTTGGTCTCAGGCATTTCATCTTATGTGTCATCATCCTGCATTGATTTTCTTAAATAAAGAGGTTTGATGGAAGCAGTTGGCAGCCTTAACTTTTAAGAAGCAATGATGGTATTTTTCTGGGTTTGAATTTGGTTCCAAATTCTAAAATCAGGAAATTTCACAAAAATTCAGATTTTTTTTTTAAATTTTCTGAAAAGCTATAAGATGGGACAGTATTTGGTCCTTGGAAGGTCTAGCAACCATCAGCTGGAGATGAATAGCAGTTGTTCCCTTTAGACTGTGAAGGTGCTCTTCAGTTTTATGCAATCTCCACCACTCCTGTCCATTTACCAGCCATCTCACTGACATTTAAGGATTTGGTAGAAATTTGGGTTCGCAATTCTGGACTGGATCTCATGATCTACTAGACAATTTAGAATTCAGTGACAAGAAGGCTAACCAGTGGCTGGGGTGGTGGCTCAGTGGTAAAGTACTTGCCTACCATGTGTGAGGCACTGGGTTTGATCCTCAGCACCACATTAAAAAAATAAATAAAATTAAGGTATTGTGTCCATCTATAACTAAAAATATTTCAAATAAAAAGAAAGCTAACCAGAGTCCTAAAAAGTATTATGAATAAAGAATTCCACACATATATTTATAGTAGTCATTAATCATGCATGGATGATCTTACTACCAAGCCGCCAATTCTTATTAAAAATCCAAGTGCAGTGGCACACACCTGCAGTCCCAGCAAGTTGGGATGCTAAGGCAGAATGATCATTTAAACTCATCACATCTAGCAGCTGGGACATCATTATGTGACCTAAGTTCAGCCAATCAGAGTCTCCTCTCATTCTTTGAATCTGGATTCTGTGATTCAAGAAGAGACGTTTTTGAAGTAACCCTGTCAGGCGAGGCACATTGAGTGGCACATGCCTGCAATCCCAGGAGGGGACTTGGGAGGCTGAGGCAGGTGGGTTGCAAGTTCAAAGTCAGCCTCAGCAACTTAGCAAGGTCGTACGTAAGTAAACAAGACCCTGTCTCTAAATAAAAATAAAAAGGGTTAAGGATGTGGTTCAGTGGATGAGTGCCCCTGGGTTTGATCCCTGGTACCAAAAACAAATAAAAGTAACTCCATCATCCATGAAGTAACTTTTATGTCTGGGGACAGTAATGCCTGAAGTGACAGGTGGTAGTGTCCATCATGGCAGTGCCAATGGTATCTAAGCAGCCTGTTGGAGTGATGTAACCTATTCTGATTCCAGCTGCCAAGTTTCCCTGCCTATTTGGTGAGCCTGATTCTCCAGCCTCCCTGTCTCTTTGATATGCCACTTGATGGTCTCCAAATACATTTATCTTCTGATTAAGGTAGCCAAAAATTGTTTCAGTGTTTACAACAAAAGGTTTGATACAATTCTAGTAGTGATTCATTAATTGAATCATTAATTGAGTCAATGAAGAGTGATCACAGTATGTTTATATAACCTTTATTTTAAGAATTTTAGTATGTTTTGTAGTTCTGCTTGAATTTTTAAAGATCCAATCTAAATAATAAGCAAAAAATACAATTTTTTTTTTACAGAATAGACTGCCTCCCCCTTACCAATCATAAGCTAAGATTGCTTGTAAATACCTTTATTACCAGTTGAGATGCAATGAAATGCACCTTATCTAGTGCATTATCCAGCGCAATTATTGGTGGTGTAATTTTGATACATTGCTTGGAAAGGAATTTTTCAGTATGTAAAGTGTGTATACCCACCTCCCCCAGTAATTCTACTTCTAAGAAGCAACTTGTTGGGAGGAAATATGAAATGAGGAATAAGATTTTCCCGTTGAAATATTCATCACCAACATTGGGAATCCAAATGTTTAAAATGAATTTTTAAAGACATTAAATCTACTTATGATACAATATTAAGCAAAAGAATGTAAAGATAATATTCGGATAATCTCAAATAGGTAAAAACAAAAGAAAAGCTATGGGAAAAATCATTAAAATTTCCTCTTAGAGATTCATTGGAGATTATATCTACCTCTTTTATTTATAATTTTAACCTTTTTAAAGAATATACTTTCCTTTTATTTAGGAAGAAGAAATATGTAATAATTAAAAATAAACAGAGCTGGGCATGGTGGCACACGCCTGTAATCCCAGCAGCTTGGGATGCTGAAGCAGGAGGATCTGGAGTTCAAAGCCAGCCTCATCAAAAGCGAGATGCTAAGCAACTCAGTGAGACCCTGTCTCTAAATAAAATACAAAATAGGGCTGGGGATCTGGCTCAGTGATTGAGTGCCCCTGAGTTCAATCCCTGATACCAAAAATAAATAAATAAATACATAAAAACAGAATTGGCAGTCGGATAAAAATGAAATTCTGTCTATCAAAGTGCCTCACTTTTAATAGGAACATTATAAATATTTCGGAGGAGCATGAAGTTGGGAATAAAGAAACCAGAAAGAGACGGCACATTATTTCAGAAAGAAGAGTGATGAATTAAGGGATTATGACTCCCCTGTCATTTGCTTAGTCGATGGCATCTGTAGAAATAGAGCATTACATTCTAAAATGGTTCATCAAGCAATGCCATGTTTAAGTTTGTCCCAACTGAAGACAAGTGACGAAACGTTAATATCTTTCTCACGGGATGATGAGTAATCTGGAACCAGGATTCAGATTTTTTCCTGTCTCACAACACCAAAGATAGATCTGTTCTAAGAATTTGGAATACCCTCAGGGTGTGGGTATTCAAGACAAAAAGTTCCCTTCTTGCCTCTGGTTGGTCAAAACATGGAGGTTTACTACTCGCTTTGGGGCACTCCAAAGCCAAGAGCTTAGGATAGTCTCTTAATTTCCCATCTGTGGACCCCCTGGTGGGATTTTACTTCTTGGAAGTGATAGTACAAACAGAAAGTATGTAGGGTTAAATTTGCTTTTATCCGGAAGCTAAAACTATGTCCATGTACTCCTTTAAGTATGTTCACAGAATGGTGGACAAATAAAGTGTGCCAAGCCCTGACACTGGGCATTCTTGCTGACCCCAAAGGGGCTGAAATCCTTGTTCCTTCAGATTTAGGATTTCCTATTTCTGGATTGTTTTTAAAGTCAAAGTCTCCAGGAAAAAAACAAATATAAAAATACCCAACCAATTAAATTGGAGGAAATATTTATCTCAGAGATTATTGTATACTTAAAAGTATATGCCTTGGTGGCCAGAGTTGTGGCTCAGTGGAGTGCTTGCCTAGCACGTGTGAGGCACTGGGTTTGATTCTCAGCACCTCATATAAATAAACACCTCAACAACTAAAAAAAAATTTTTAAAAGTATATGCCTCAGAAATAATCATATTCTTAAAACACCTGTTCTTATTTTTTTTTTAATTTTTTATTGTTGGCTGTTCAAAACATTACATAGTTCTTGATATATCATATTTCACACTTTGATTCAAGTGGGTTATGAGCTCCCATTTTTACCCCATATACAGATTGCAGAATTACATCAGTTACACATCCATTGATTTACATATTGCCATACTAGTGTCTGTTGTGTTCTGCTGCCTTTCCTATCCTCTACTACCCCCCCTCCCCTCCCCTCCCCTCCCCTCTTCTCTCTCTGCCCCCTCTACTGACATTCATTTGTCCCCCTTGTATTATTTTTCCCTTTCCCCTCACTTCCTCTTGTATGTACTTTTGTATAACTCTGAGGGTCTCCTTCCATTTCCATGCAATTTCCCTTCTCTCTCCCTTTCCCTCCCACCTCTCATCCCTGTTTAATGTTAATCTTCTCATGCTCTTCGACCCTACTCTGTTCTTAGTTACTCTCCTTATATCAAAGAAGACATTTGGCATTTGTTTTTTAGGGATTGGCTAGCTTCACTTAGCATAATCTGCTCTAATGCCATCCATTTCCCTGTAAATTCTATGATTTTGTCATTTTTTAATGCAGAGTAATACTCCATTGTGTATAAATGCCACATTTTTTTTTTTATCCATTCATCTATTGAAGGGCATCTAGGTTGGTTCCACAGTCTTGCTATTATGAATTGTGCTGCTATGAACATCGATGTAGCAGTGTCCCTGTAGCATGCTCTTTTTAGGTCTTTAGGGAATAGACCGAGAAGGGGAATAGCTGGGTCAAATGGTGGCTCCATTCCCAGCTTTCCAAGAAATCTCCATACTGCTTTCCAAATTGGCTGCACCAATTTGCAGTCCCACCAGCAATGTACAAGTGTACCCTTTTCCCCACATCCTCGCCAGCACTTGTTGTTGTTTGACTTCATAATGGCTGCCAATCTAACTGGAGAAAACACCTGTTCTTAAAACCCTTGTTTTGATATTATTTTTATCAATAGTTCTGGAAGTATAGTTTAGGAATTCCTGAAATTCTTTCAGACACTCTGCAAGGTCAATATCATTTTCATAAAAACACAAGTGCATTATTTGACTTTTTCACTGCAGTTCTCTCTTGGGTTTGTGATGGAGAGTCCCAGAGCTGTATGTGTGATCTCACCACTCGAAAGCAGGTGCAGATAGGAGAGTCCAGTCATCTACCAAGCTAGACAGGAAATTTTTGTAAAAAGAAAAACCATGGCTGCAGATGTAATTCAGTGATAAAGTATTTACCCAGTTTGCACCCTGGGTTTAATTCCCAGCACCTGAAAAAAAGAAAAGAAATGTAAAGAAATCTTGAGATTAATCACAGATCTATGCTGTTAAAGAGCTAATAAGTTCCAAATAATTTATTTTTCACTTGAAGAGTTAAGGGAATTTAACCTGTGTCACTAAATGCAGGAATAAAGTAATTCAAAAATAGAAACTTCAAGCACACTTGATGTTTTTTTTCCCCATTTCTATGCTTTATTTTGGTGTTCTCTGCTTTAGACTTGGACAATTTTATACCCATCATGTCTCTCTATTCTGTCAACTGCATGAGGTTTGGGAATACCTGGAACCTACTCCCCTGCTGTTATTTACAAACTGTCCTGGACCTCAGGTACATGAGCCTAAGTATTCTCATTGGAAACATAAGAATGATGACTTTAGATAACGCTTGAAGTAGATATGAAGCTGACAAATATGCAGACATTCTGACAACTATAAAGTGCTTTGCAGATATAAAGCTTCCTACTACTAAACATTTCCATATATGGGCAGATATTGAATGAAAAATGTAAATTCTCCATTACCATTTGATCCCTTGGATTTAATAAGATATTAACAAAAGACCAAATATCAATTGTATTTGGGGTGTTAATGTTTTAAAACATTTTTTGCAGACTGACTTATAGATGCAAAGCAAGTATCAGGAAGGAAAGAAAGGTGGAAGGAAGTGGGAGTGGGGTGGAGATGGGACAGCATCCCTCCCCCTCACCTTCAAACATACCCTATAACACACATATCTCCCCTGGGGCTGCTCCAGTGTAATAGGAATCCTTTCATCATAGACTTTTGTTATTATTTAACAGCTATTCAGGTGTTTTGAACAGCTTCCTTTAAAAAGAAAACATACTAGATACACAGATGGCATTGTACTGCTTATTTACTTTGTCAGCACAGAAACAATATCTTCTGCTTATTAAAAAATGAGATCACTACAAATTTTACTGTAGTGAAAAATAATACCTTAAAACACAACTCTTCAAGTTCTCTATGGATATAAAAGCAAAGACATGCTATTTTCCAGAGACAGATACTAAAAATAACAGTTCTCTCAACACATACATAGGCATGTGCTGCTGGGCTTAACACTTATGCTCATAATGTTGATGATTCTTACATCTTAATCTGTTCAGGATGGCATAGAATAACACATACTGTGTGTTTTGAACAACAGAAATTCATCTTTTACCATTCTAGAGGCTGGGGAGTTCAAGGTTATGGGGTCAGGAAATTCAACCCTCATGAGGGTCTTCCTCCTTGCTTGCAGACTTCTGTCTTCTCAGTGTCATCACATGGTGGGTGTGTGGGAGGAGGGGGGAGGCATGAAACCAATCTCATTGGATTAGGACATAATCAGGATGATCTCATTTAACTTTGTTTTGTTTGTTTGTTGGTGCTGGCGAGTGAACCCAGGGCTTTGTGTATGCTATGCAAGTGCTCTATCATGAGACTCCATTTAATCTTATAACTTCCTAAAAGCCATATTTCTAAATATAATCCCATTTGGGTTAGAAACTCCACATATGAATTTTGAGAGGATATCTATAATTCAGTACATAGCAACTGATGTACCATTTGATAGTACTGAATACACCTTGAATGAAACTATATAATGTATACCAGTCTCTTAGGAATTTTCTTCTCCAAGGGACAACATCACCATGAATCTGTCTTTTTATACAGTGACTTGAATTCAGTTTCTCTGATGAACTGCGGAACTTTACCACTATAATTTACTCTGTCATAATATTATTCATGTTTTCAGTAAACACAAAGAACATTTTCCCATCTCTAAAAAAGAAGGGAAAATTCTAAAAGGTTATTGAGATTGCCTCTCTTTTAATTAATATTTTTTATCAGAAGAATTTTTACTTTTCCTCAAATTAGAAAATAGGATGACTGTTAAACCAACAGAATGTTCAAGTTTTAGGATCAGAACTCACTGGAGATATCATGTAGTACAACTTCCTTACTCTAAGGAAACTAAGATCTTAAAAATGGGACAACATGACCAGGTCACTGAAGACAGCATTATAGTCTAGTCTCATGTCTTTTTCATTATGGTCAGAAAATGTAATTAGTTTGCCACTTGCTAGTTTTGTTAAATTTTACCTTTACTAATTGTACATTGCTGCCCCATGCATGATGTTAGTTGGCTCCTTTAGCTATTCTGTTAGATAGTAGAGCATTAATTAGGCCAAAGGATAGAAGATTGTTTTTCTGGAAGTGGTTCACAGAATGAAATGGAAAAGAGAAGTCTGCAATCTGCAAAAGGGGAGACAATATTGGTCAGAATTAAAGTGGTACTCAGCAGGTAGAAGCAAATGGGAATCTTGTCCAAATCATCAAGAAACAAGTGAATCTGTGAAAGCTGGACATCAAATGGGCAGAGCACTTTTGTTTGGAAGGCTTATACCTCAAGGGTAAATGTATTCATTTTTCTAAGGTTCAGTTTCTTGCAGAATAAATATAATAGAACTTCATGACAACTAAACGAAATCACATCTATAAAGCATCTGGCACTATGTCAGCTATAGGACAGAGTCTATGGACAGGATTTGAGCCTGGACTACAAAAGGAGTGGTGTTATCATTGCTTGAGATGCAAAGAATAAAATAAAATCAAACAATAGTATAGGCTGTAGTCAGACAGTGGTGTCCTTGATATGAATGCAGAAGAAATGCCTGGAAGTCTTGAGATGTTAGCCTCATGGTGTAGATTTGGGTAACATTTGTCAAATAGTGACAGGAAACACAAATAATGCACAGAGGCTTCAAGGAGTGTGAATGGGGAAGGCCTGTGCATCAGGAATTGAATCTTAACAAATGTTCTGGGTAGTGCAAGGAAGAGGGGCAGGAAAGGATGATCTTAATGACAACTCAGGCATCAGAGAGTGAGTAACATTACTGATAACTGCTGACCTTAGAGATCCTTATCCATGCTAGGTGCTGTTCTGAGCAATGGGCTTGCCTTGGTTGACCTGTGATGTAGGTTACATTAACCTCCTCGTTAACACAGATGGTGGTGCAGCCATGATGGGAGTTCGTGCCCTGAGCCATTGGAAGAGTCTCAAGAGGCTCTTGAGATAATGATAAGCAGGGACATATGCTGCAGAGGCTATAAGAACAAGTTGAATTTTTACGTTCCCAGGTGGTATCTTCACTGAGTTAAGTTTGAGTGGGTGACCTTTTTATAGTATCTTTTACAATCCAAAACATTTCTCCCTATTTGGATCTTTTAACCAAGAACATGAACCATCTTGGTGTAAAACGAGCCTATTTACTCCAATAGTTGATGGAGAAGATGCTTTGAAGTAGTTGATAGAGAAGATGCTTTGAAGTCAGACAGACCTGCGTTTGAATCTCAGCTCTTCCACTTTACAATGGCATGATGTCTGGACAAGTAAATTAACCTCTCTGAATTTTCATGTCCACATCAGTACAACAGGGACAATAGCCCTATTTCAAAGGGAGTTTGTGAATATTCACTGAACTTGTATACTAAAGTGCTTACTTAGCATAGTGATCAGCACTCTATGGTCTCCTGGCAAAAAAATTATCACCATGGTTAGTAGTAAAAGAGATTTCTCAGTTAGCAAGCCATAACTGAGACATAAGGAGACATCCCTGAACTCTCCTGAAAATTCATTTGTTCGTGCAGTAATAAAAGCTTTTGTGGAGGAAGGGAAGACAAAGTCTATGTATTTACAGTCCATTTAACTTGTTTTCCTAGACAATGGTACACTTTACTTGTAAACATTTGATTACTTTTTCAGCCCCTGTGTCAGAGCCAAACAGAGATGTTTGCAATGCAGGCTAGACAAAGGAGACATAATGCATCTATCAGCAGATGTTTCATTAAGATTTGGGAATACCTTGATTAAAATCTACATTGACTTAGCCAAAGGAAACTGTTGCAATAGAGATATCTTAATTCTAGCATTAATTTAGAGCCTGGAGAATGATTTGAATTCTAGGAGCTCTTGGTTCATGGGGGATGGTATTATGTGTGATCTTGGAATTTTTTTTATTTTTTCTCTATTCTTGGTACTGCTATTCTTTTTTAATTTTTTCAATCTTCCTCCAAAGAACATCTATTACTTGTATAATACTAATATTTTACATTGTGAAGGACACACGCCTTCTCTCTCACTAACAAAACACTGTGAAAGGCCATTTTTGCAAGGGGCATTAGGCCACTGTGTTCAAGATGATTTGGAGAGAGGCTCTGCATGCTAGTTCAGGGAAGGGAAAATATTCCCTCCATCCTCTGAGGGTCTGTAATACTCTGGGCACTGGGTAGGTTAACAGGATAAAAAGGTGTCCACATTCGTTATGTGCATGGGAGCATCACATGAATGAAAAGTGAGTACCCCCAAACCCAGGGAGCTCTAGAAACTTGTATACCCTCCTCATCAGGGAAAGAGGAGTGGAGGTGTAGGCAACTTAGGGGATGATAAATAAGATGAGGGGCCCTCAGAATCACAAGAGGTGTGGCCTGTGACAAGTATCACCTCTGGGCAAGTATCACCCTCTAGTTTCCTCTTCCATGAGGAGAGGTTTAATCTTCCCTGGTTGATGAAATTCCTGGGGAATCATGACAGTAGAGTTCCTTTTGGAGGACGAGTCCTTAGGCAGGTAAGAAAGTTGAGAGAAAGCCTCTGCTGTTCCCCCAGTGATCTCAGTTCAAAGAAAACAGCAAACCAAACCACATACTTTGTGGTGGCATTTCCTGCTTTCAACTAAGGTGTTTTCCCACAGTAAGTCTCTAAGATGAGCCTCTGAAAAACAGTTAGTATCATATATACTACTGCACACACCGCTCTTTTTCGATTGAGACAAACATTTCTCTTCTTTTACCCTAGGCTTTTTAGAATGACATTTAAACAATTACCCAATCAAACTTTTGAGGCAAACAGCCAACTATTTACTTCTTATATAAAACTAGAATATTTTCTTTCTTCATATACCTGTTGTTTATTTTTTATTTGTTCTAATTAGTTATACATGACAGCAGAATGCATTTTGATTCATTGTACACAAAGGAGCACAACTTTTCATTTCTCTGGTTGTACACGTTGTAGAGTCGCACCCTATGTGCAGTCATACATGTATCTAGGGTAATGATGTCCATCTCATTGCACCATTTTTCCTATTCCCATGCCCCCTCCCCTCCCCTCCCCTCACTCCCCTTTGCCCAAAGTTCTTCCATTGTTCCTATGCCCCCTCCCCACATTGATCAGCATCCACTTATCAGAGAGAACCTTTCATTTTGGGGGATTGGTTTACTTTGCTTAGCATGATGTTCTCCAACTCCACCCATTTACCTGCAAATGCCATAATTTCATTCTTCTTTAAGGCTGAGTAATATTCCATTGTGTATATGTACTACTTTTTCTTAATCCATTCATCTGTTGAAGGGCATAAAGGTTGGTTCCACAGTTTAGCTATTGTGAATTGAGCTGCTATGAATATTGATGTGCCTGTGTTACTATAATATGCTGATTTTAAGTTCTTTGGATATAGACCAAGGAGTGGGATAGCTGGGTCAAATGGTGGTTCCATTCAAAAAAACTAGAATATTTCTAAAGAAGAGAACCAGGATATGAGCAAGTCTAGAAATTCAATGTACAACATGAAGACTATAGGTAATAAAATTGTACTCTATTTAAGACTCATGCTAAATTAGTAGATTTTATAGGTTTGTTTTTGTTTTTGTTTTTGGTACTAGGGATTGAACCCAAGAGAGTTTAACCATTGAGCCACATCTCTAGCCCATATTATATTCTATTTTCAAGGCCCAGTCTTTCTAATTGCTTAGGACCTTGCTAAATTGCTGAGGCTGGCTTCAAACTCAAGATCCTTCTGCCTCAGCCTCCCCAGTCACTGGGATTATAGGTGTACCTGGGTACAAGTTCTTGCCTCAAAAACAACAAAAGTGGGGCTAGGGGTGTAACTTAATGGTAAAATGTTTGTCTAGCATGTGTGAGGTCCAGTGTTCAATCACCAGACACACACACACACACACACACACACACACGTATACTCTCTCTTAATTGTAAAATGGTGGATATATTAATTTGTTACACTACAGTAACCTTTTTTTATTAGTTAAATGTTTCCCATAGCAATATTTTGTATAACCTTAAATACATACAAAAAATTATTTATACATATATATTTTTTTGTTTGTGTGGGGTTTTTTTGTTTGTTTTTTGGGGTACTGGGGATTGAACCCAGGGGTGCTTAGCCACTGAGCCACATCCTCAGATATATATATATATATATTTAGAGACAGGGTCTCACTGAGTTACTTAGGGCCTCACTAAGTCCTGCCTCAGCCTCCCAAGACTGATTACAGGCATTCACGGCTGTACTCGGCCTATTTATTTGTACAGTTTTGATGCTGAGGATTGAATCTAGGGCTTCTCATATGCTAAGCATATGCTCTACCACTGAGCTATACCCCCAGCCCACATAATTTATTAAAAAAAAGAAAGATTCAAAAAGAAGAAACAAAATTCACACACACACACACACACACACCTCCACATATCAGTGCATTTATTTTTTGCAGTGCTGGGGATGGAACCCAGTTGTTTCACATGCCAAGCACATACTCTACCATTGAGCTACATCCTCAGCCCCAATGTATATTTATTTTATTAAATTAGTATTAATATATATGCTCTTTAATAACTTTTTTCTCTTAATGTATGGTGAACATTTTCCTACATCTTTAAATATATTCTTAAAATATGAATTCTACATCCAATTACGCCAGCTCAATACATTGTTGCTGGATGATTTCTAAATACCCAGCACTGAGAGCAGTATTTCCAGAGTCCTGGTTCTCCTACTTCCAAGCTCTTTACCCTTAAATAAGTTACTCAACCTCTATAAGCCCCAATTTCCAGACCTCTAAAATAATGATGATAATATTATCTACTTCAATGCTTATGTGATAATTCAATAAGATAATACATTTAAAGTACTGATCAAGAAGGTTTTTAACAGGTAGTAAACAATACTAAACACCATTGTTAGCATTAGTAATAATCCTGTTAAATTTGTCTCTACTGTACCTTTTAATGACATATCATCTTGACCTAACAGGATTATTCCATTTTTGAGTAGGAATCCCCATATTCTTTTTTCTTCTTGGCGGGGAGGGAGGTCATATAGTTTCAGGGCACATTAGCAACTGTGTTAGTTTTCATGTCCATCAATTAGGACAATAGTCTAACTTTAGACACATAGTCTAACTTTACATTTTATCATAGTCATATCCCCTCTATGCCCTAACTAACTTTACATTTTATCATAGTCATATCCCCTCTATGCCCTCCCATCCCAGCCAAACCTATAGAAGCCCTCCAATTCAAACTAACTTTTAGGAAGGGAATATTTTACCTAAGGACTATGAATAGGAAAGTGAAACAATAAACTGAAAAACAATATTTTAAAATTCTTTCATAAAACTGTTACCTTTCCCCACTTTTAGAAGCATTGACACTTTAAAAAAGTGATCTGAAGCTTTCTGGAAAAATAATCAAGATATAAATGAAATATACATTTTAATCTAAACACTGGAAAATGTGCAGAGAGAAATAATGTGGAAATATCACATGTAAATATTGATAATGAATACTCTTTGTATGACTTTTCAAAAGCATCTTACTTAAACTTGGAATGGAACCAACATTTAACTCAACTATCCGACTCCTCAGTTTATACCCAAGGGACTTAAAATCAGCATACTACAGTGGAACTTTAGATTGTGCAGAGGGAGTGAGGGGAGGGGTGGGGCTGTGGGGATGGAAAGACAGTAGAATGAGACAGACATTATTACCCTATATACAATATGATTACACTACTGATGTGACTGCACCATGTACAGCCAGAGGAATGAAAACTTGTGCTCCATTTGTATACAATGTGTCAAAATGCATTCTACTGTTACATATAACTAATTAGAACAAATGAAAAATTAAATAAAAATACAACTGTAAATATATGCATACACACACCAACATAAAAGTGCTGGAATAAAAACTTGAAAATAAAATGCAAAATGATACAAGTGGTCCAAGTGTTAAGAAAACCTAACAATGTCTTTTTTTATTTATAAAATGTAAGTGGAATAAAACCTACCTGATTATGGGAAAACAAACAAGGAAACAATTTTTAACAATTTCCAATTGTTAAAAAAAACAAGTGTTGCTAGTGTGCTTTAAATAAAATTTAACAAATATTATGGTTTTTTAAAAAAATATTTTTTATTTTTCGGCGGACACAACATCTTTATTTGTTTATTTTTATGTGGTGGTGAGGATCCAACCCAGCACCCCGTGCATGCCAGGCGAGCGTGTTACCACTTGAGCCACATCCCCAGCCCACAAATGGTATGTTTTTTGTTTGTTTGTTTGTTTGTTTAAGAGAGAGACAGCGAGAGAGAGAATTTTAATATTTATTTTCTAGTTTTCGGCGGACACAGCATCTTTGTATGTGGTGCTGAGGATTGAACCTGGGCCGCACGCACGCCAGGCGAGCGCTACCGCTTGAGCCACATCCCCAGCCCCAATGGTATGTTTTTTAAAGAAACATTGAGTACTGTAATTTATAGCATCTAGGTGTCCATCTTGCTTTTTAAATTGAATGGTAAAGCCAGAGATAAGCAGAAAAACCCCATCTTCAGTAGTTTGAGTCTTTAAATCTAGGGTACATTGGGATGTTTAACTAATGTGAAATACAGAAGTAGGAATATAAAGCAAGCAGCTCATCTAAGAGGGAAAAGGATGCAATATTACAATTCACCACGGGAAATTATTGGGAAAAAAATTTACTATAAGGACAATACAAAACACTTTTTAGACAAAGTCAGTATTAAATTTTGACCTTAAGAAGCACTGCTCCAAGTACAATACTTGCTTTTTTAAGATTCCCACAATGAAAATGTGTGCTAACCAAGAAGTATAAAAATGGAGATTATTGTCCAATTCATATGCAGATTCTTAAACAAATCAATGAACATAAATTATATCTTATGGGAACTGAAAAACACTATTCCAGGAGGCATTGTTGCAGAATAAGCAATTAACAAATGGTTAAACTTATCAATGGTTGTCTGGAAGCTGAGTTTCTTTAGATAGTTTAAGATACAATCTCCAAGTTTCTAGAAACTTGCAGGCTGGGGGTTCAGCATCTTCAGGAGTGGCTGTTTTAACCCACCTCAGATAACATGTCTTTGACATTTGTGTGTTTGATGTTCAGAAAGTTAGTACCTGTATCATCCAGAGAGCCTGCGCGTGGATGATACAGGCTCTCTGGATGATACAAGTACCAACTTTGTTTTAAGATTGAATGCAGGGGAGACCTTACCCCTGACCTTTGTAGATGGGAAGGCAGCTGATTTATCCAACATCTAACCAAAATAAAAGGCAAGAAATGGGTATGTTTAGGCGTTTTTCTTTAAGTAGTGTTTTTTTTTTCTTTAGTGTATGAATCAGGATCCAAGAAAGAAATTATTGGCTAGAGTTCACAAACTCCACACGGGTTTAGGAATCTGGTTTGAAGATAATGCAGCCAGATCCAAAACTGGAATTATGCTGCAGAACTGGTCTGATGACGATACTCTGGCATCACTGGGCTAAGTCACTGTGATTAGCACCTCCAATTTGACCAACATTGGTAAGCCTGTCTTAAGAAATAATTTTCCACTGGTGTCATGCATTTCTTCACATCTTTCAAGTAGAAGCACTTATTGCATTTGTTCCGGATTATCTTTTCAAGGATGTTTGTATAGTAAAAGCCTTAGAAGGTGGAGACACAGTATTTTCCTACAGAGAAAGGGTAGGCATGAGTACTGCCCACAATAAAAGATCCAGGTTCCTCTCCTATAACACACACCCACCACACTTTAGACATCTGGCCAGACCCAGTCACATCACTCCCATGCAAACTGGGGTCAAGGGGAATAGGTGTATGCGCTGAGGTCGGCCTTGCTTAATGTACCATGAGTAACAGAGTTTTTGTGTCCCTGACCCGAGGGTCTTATGCTTTTTACCAGCATTTCTAAAACCGGCTACTTCTTAGCCTCCAAGTAGCATAAAATCTCAAACCTTTCACAATCCTTGCACTTTTATGCTAGAACGGTTGCCATAACTACTTTTAGAAACTGGAGGTAGACACCAGAATGGAGTGGCAGAGCCTCAGCTTCTTTTCTTCAGGGTTTCCAATGCTGAGCCCAGGTGTCAGATGCTTCTAATTGTAAAATAACAGACAAATGTCCACTGGGTAGTAGTCTCACTCTGCTTCTTAAATTGACACATAGTAGCAATTTTTAGGACTTCTTCAGAGATTAGTTCCAAAGAAAGGGATCTGTAATATCCCACAGAGACAGGCTTTAAATTTCAGGCTCTGAGCAGAGTTGTTTATGGCATTTCTCAAACACATGCCAGATGGCACTCTCAGTGTTAAATATACTTCTGCTTTCTTCTAACTGAATTGAATGAAGTGTTCATTTATTTGTTTGTTTTTTACTCATGGCCTGTCCATAGGAGGGGAAATCAACACACATCAGAATCTCTCTAGGAAATGAGAAGGAATCAAACCAGACTCCAGGTTTTACTATCATGCTTTTAAAATAAGATGGTTTCCTATGATGCTGGGGGTGAGTCAGAGCTGGCATGAGGCCCAGCTAAATGTGTCTGGGTCATTCTATTCCCTTAAGAGGGATCCAGTCATCACCACCTGGGAAAACAAGAGGAGAGCAAGACTGAGGATGGGAACTCTTCGAGTTGGTGAGGGAATAGAGAAAGAGCACTTATGGGACAAGGTTCTAGGGGTCACATTTTGGGGAACTAATTATATGTTTAAGTCCTTGTCCTGTAGAAGGCTGGACTTGTGTGTGTGTGTGTGTAGGTGGGTGGGAGGTTCAATCGCATGTGTGTAGGAGGTTATTTTTAACTTAAGAGCAGCATATGTATGGGAACATATACAGACTATAAATTCAATTAATTAAACTAAAGTGAACACATCTGTGAACTCATAACCCAGATGAAGAAATGGAATATTTCCAACACCCCAGAAATTTTCCTCTCAAGTACTTTCTCTTTATTCCTCAAAAGTAACCATTATAGTAATTTTAGTGTCATGTACTAGTTTGCAATTTCTTAAATTTATTTTTTAAGGGGGCTAAGAACTGGGCACAGGGAATGCATCTGTAATCCCAGCTATATGGGAGGCTGAGGCAGGAAGATCTAGAGTTCAAGACCAGCCTGGGCAATATAGGAAGACTCTGTTTCAGTGAAAAGAAAAAGGGAGGGGGCGGCTAGGAATAGAGCTCAGTGGTAGAGTGCTTGCCTAGCATGAGTGAAGCCCTGGGTTCCACTCCCAACAGGGAAACAGCAAATTAAATCTACCTTAAGTCCCTTCTTGGGAACTTTATGATCCCAAAGAAAATAGAAATATCACTGGTGCCTGTAGAGACAAATATTTTCACAAACATTATCTCTTGTTTGTTCTCTTGAAAACTTATTTATCTTTCCAAAATGTTTCCTATAAGTGCTTTTCTCTCTTCTCCTATTAATGTGAATTCCAACTCCCTTGGAGTTACTATTATTGAGGTTTACCATGTGTATGCTGTTGAACAGTAAAGAAGCTGTTTTTTCTTCTATTAATCTGTCTTTTGAAGTTTTGTTGTAGAGACAAACGAGGCAAGGCACTGAAGGTAACAGGAAACAGTTTTATTTGGCTGCAACCAGGTTCAGAGGGCACAGCTTTTGCTGTAATCAATTAATACCCTGAACCGTGAGTTTTATATCCAGCATGTAAGGGGAGGGGCTCAGAAGTTCACAGTCTGCAGAAGTTCACATAAAAGCAGCTTTTTCTTTCACTGTTTTGGGCAAGTTAACCCTTCAAGGACAATACTTGAGAAGGGGAGAGCTTCTTCTCCCCTTTCTTTCCTCCCCCTGCCAGCTGTCACCATGGAGCCCAATTGTAACTTATCTTAAAAATGTAGACATCTCTGTGAAGCCCAGCTCAAGGCCAGAGGCCTTGTTTGCACATTTCTACAAACTACTCTACTGGATATGTTTGTGAAAAATTAATAAGGGGGTGTCCAGCACCTGGAGTGCTGGTATCTTCCCGGCCAGTGGCCAAGTAAAACAGGACGACACGAAAAAAGGAAGTTTATCTACATGGGACTCTTTTGCAGAGATTCTTTTGCTGACAGTCCTAAAATCAGCCATGGTGAAGAGGGCTTTTCTGTGGAGAAAGGGGGTGCCCTTCAGTTTAATTCACAGGCCCTGGTGACAGAACATAAGAGGACAGAGGAATAGAGGAAATATTTTTTTCTTCCCTTAATTACTGCATTTCTGTCTGTGCTATGTTCATAAGGATGAGACTTTTCCCCCCTTAAGAACCAATTTCACTCTGGGGATATAGCTCAGTTGGTAGAGTGCTTGCCTCACATGCACAAGGTCCTGGGTTCAATCCCCAGTACCACCAAAAAAAAAAAAGAACCAATTTCACTTCCTGGGGGAGCAATGTCACCCCCACTGAGAATGTTTGATTTAAAATAAGAAAAAAAAAAACCCAAATATTGATAGTTAAGGAATAAAATTGTAGTGTCTAGGAAATTTAGTAAGTCAAAATCCTAGAATCAACCATTCAGACATAAGCCTGTTCATGCTCTTATTTCACAGATTTCTTATCATAAGGGATCTTTTAGACTTCATGCCCACAATCCTAATGAATATGAAACCCTGGCCTCCAAAGCATTCATCAGAAAGTGAGTGTAGCTATTGAAAGAGTAGGAGTGATAAGGTAGAGGGTATTATTTCTTCTACAACTTCATTCATTTTATGTGAAAAATCTTCAGAATCTCAAATTCAAATACATTTAAATACAAGTGTAAAACTGTATGTGAAGCCAGATAAAAATGTTAAATTTGTCACTGTACTACTTCTTTTCCAGGCTTTTGTGTGGGAAAGATAAAAATATCATCTTTACTCAAAGTGGCCCTAGACCTCCAGCTTCAGAATCATCTGGAAAGCTTAATACACACAGGTCTTCAGGTCCTCACCTAAAGACTCTAGCTCACTGCCTCTGTGAGTGTGGGAATTTACATTTAAGCAGGCTCCCAAGTTATTCTCAAGTACATTACATAAAGAAAAATGTGATACTAAGGCCATGACAGAGAAAATGCATAGAGGGACTGTGTGTGCCAGACACCAAGAGTGCCTGCATATCCCAAGGAAGGGGAAATCAACCAATACCAATTTATTTAGTCTTGTGTGTGTGTGTGTGTGTGTGTGTGTGTGGTATCAGGGATTAAACCAAGGGCACTTAACCACTGAGTCATATCCCCAGCCCTTTTTACATTTTTTATTTTGCAATAGAGTCTCACTAAGCTGCTTAGGGTCTCACTAAGTTGCTGAGGCTGTTTTGAACTTGTGATCCTTCTGCCTCAGCTTCCCAAGCCGCTGAGGTTACAGATGCATCCACCATGCCTGGCTTCAAAGTCTTAAAAAGTATGGCTCAGACTACTTACAATTGATTTAAAAAAAATAGAGTGTGATTTTTTAAAATATATTTTAAAACTTATGTAGAATCCTTGTATGTCACAGCTTCATTAATCTCTTTAAACAATGCATCATATATGTGGCTTGAATCATAACTGTGGATGTAAGAAATATAAAATAGGGGAGGGGGGAAAGACTAAGAACATTGAAATCAACTTCTGCAAGTTAGTATGCAAGCATCTCCATAAAGTGGTAGGCCATGAATGAAGCACAGGTTTCTGGCATGTAAGTCTGTTACAAGCTGTGTAGTTCTTAGCATTTTGAAAGCAATTTTAAAGTCAACATGTTAAGATGTACCATTTCAGATTAGTGAGTAGTCTGTTTACTTCTTGTGATGGGTTTGTAATTGACAGAAGAAAAGAAAGAACATTTTGATTTCATAGAGTGGTACATGATACAACTTCTTATTCAAGGATAAATGCTTGGTTGGAAAGACCTGGGCCTAGCCAAGAACTGGGGAAGTAGGTCAGCTTCTAAGAGGAAGGACAGGAATTCGGCCAACTACAGGATGACAGACATGACCTTAATAACAATTTAATTGGAAAAAGAAAAAGAAAAAAGCATATGCAAGGCTTGGATTCAATCCCCAGGACTGTAAAAAATAAAATAAAACAAGAAGAAGAAATTTGAAAAGAAAACTCCTTTCCCCATTCACCAAACAATTCTTTATGATAATACAGATCAAAAAAAGTGACAAACTCTGCCAAAACTTGAGACTGTATTTTACAAATCAGAGTGTAATATAATATAATAAACGGTAAGGCTCTACCAGAGAATTGACATACATTATCTCTTTTTTTTTTTTTCAGGCTTAAAAGGCAACAGGACTAAAAGCACATTATTGTGCAAAGTATAAAGTAGGCAGCCTCTTCATCCTAGGTCAGAGTAGTAAGCTCACACCTGAACACTATGGTTTGTCTCATACTGTGAAACTGGCTTTACTACAAAATAGGAAGAGGCTTACAATTAAAGTCTTCCAGCAGATCCCTGAGTCACAGGAAGAGTAGTAGACAGTTTGCAGAAGTAGGTGACTATTTCCAGAAATAGTCGCTCAATGCAACAGGATTTATCAGTAATAGAGTTACTTCCTAGCTTTTTTCTTCCTTTTTTTTTTTTTTTTAAGTAACAAGAAATATAAATGAACTCCCTTGTCTCAGGTATGTTAGGACATCTCAAAAATTAGGAAACATAAATCATAGCATTCCAATGACCAGGGAACCTTGAGTATGACATTTACTCTCTATGTTTCCATTAAAACACGTGATGACAACTAATGCTGTAAGTACACAGTAGGTGATGACACAAAAGTAGAACACACCAAGGAATTAAGTGTTGCATAAGTGCTAAGCAATTAAATGACCTATTTTACATTTAAACTCACAACATGGATATTTTCGTTTTAGGAGCTGGCTGACACCAGTTACCCCTGCATTATCAAAACTTTCTTATTTACTAGGAAAATTCAAAATTGATTTCAAATTCGACGAGATTTTTTTTCAAGTTTGGGAATGTTAAAGTAATACTACATTAAAGTGGAGACCAGGCCTGAAGAATCCCTGAACAGACAAAGCCAGCTAGGCCTCATGAGTGACCTTAATCTTGTCTAGTTTACAAACAAAAGCACAACTTAACTGGGGCTCTTTCTTGTACATTCTTATATTAAAGAAAAAATGAAATTTAAGGTTAGCCCAATCATAAACTACCAGATAACCAGAGACTAGAATAGACCAAGTGAGGCAAGGGCATAACCAATTTTTTGCTTTACTTCCATGTTTACCCCTGGAAAGACTTCGCCTTGCATTCCCTCTCAGGACCTCCAGAACCACTTCCGGTTTGGAGCTGCCCAATTTATGGATCACTGTTGGCTCAAATGAACTATTTAAACATTTTATGGAGCCTCAGTATGTCTTTGAAAAAGAGTAAAGCTTCTATATTAGTGTAAAGAAACAATTATCATTGCAATTTGGCCTCTGAATTCTGTATTTAATTTAAGTTAACAAAATAATAGCATTCACAAGCAGGAGAATTATGGAAAGAGATGGAAAACATAGAGATGAGAAAAAAAAGACTGTTCCATTTCTTATACTGAGGATTATTAATCTATTATTAATGACTAAAAATTATAATCTCAAGTGTAATTTCTGCTCTAAAGCCCAGAATCAAATAACAAGCTTCCTATTGGAATTCCCACTCACCTATGTCCTTTAAACAAAATTTGTAAATCTGAACTGGTCCTCTCCCTAGCCCTTCCCTGATCTTGCTCCTCAGTGTTTTTCATTTCTGTGAAAAGAATAAAAATCTATCAAAATTCCCAGCCAGACATACGCACACAATTCTTGCTCTCTTTCCCATATCCTCTTTTTTAGCGGAGGTGGGAGATGTGGGGGGTCGAGGGGGTGTAGAGGGTCGAGGGGTGTGGGGGGTTGAAGGGTGTTGGGGGTTGCGGGGCATGGCAGAGGGGTGTTGATGATCCAACACAGGACCTTGCACATGGTATTCAAGTACACTACCACTGAGCTACATCCCTAGCCCTCTCATGTGTCTTAGATGCATAATTCCTATTATTTTTAGCTCCTAAACATCTCCAGAGTACTGTGTTAGTTAGGATCCAGAAAAGAAAAGCACACTAGTTATTGAAACCAAATGAATTTAATATAAGGAATTGGTAAGTAGATATTGGAGGACTGAAAAACACAGACAGCACCAGGGTAAAGGGTAGAATCGCAGCAGCTACCACCAGGGATTGGAGTTAACAGAACTGAGAAAAGGGCCCTGAAATTCTGGGACTCAAGCCTTTATATCCTGGCTGCTGTTGGAACCTCAGAATCTCCAGGGAGGAGTTCCCTATATGGGGTTGAGTGAGTGACAGCTGGGGCTGCCCCCCCTGAAGGGTATGAGCAGGCTGGTTCTGGGTGTGTGGCAAAAAGCTGGACTCATTCCTGTTTCTAGGATGAAGGGCCATTGCCAGGATAATGCTGATAGGATCAGAAAACACATAGGAATGAGTATGTGTCTCTTCCTCTTTAGCTTTATGATTTCAGGGGGTAGGAGTGAGGGAGGCACTGGAGCTTTCAGAGCACCAATGTCAGTATCACAGAATGAAAGATGATATAAGGTGCATTTGATGGTAGGAAATAATAGCCAATAACTCATTGTCAATAAAGTCAGTTATTTCTACCTTCTAAGCTCTAGCGCTCGTCGTATTCTCTCAATCCTTGTGGCTGCTCTCCTGATTTGGGTTACTGTGATCTCTCAGTTGGCCTAATGCATTCATGCACCTACTAATTGATCTGGGTGCTTCCTTTTGCCTATGTTGAATTCACCATTTACATAACAGACAGATTGACCTTTGTTCTCTAAGTAAAATTCTAATCATGACAATTTCTTAGTTAAATCCCTCCAATGGGGCCATTAAACAATATTTGAGGGTGGAGATTTCAGGATAAAGCACTGAGTTTCTGTGTAGTACACTCAGCCTGATAAGCTCTACTGAACCCTTATTGAAGGAAGTTTTAGGAACAGACCCTACAGGAGCCAGTCATTCTTCACTGAGAACTGGATGCTGGTTGGCTGAGTTTGGCCACATCTATAGCCAGGATCAAATGAATGTTGACATTAATTCTTTTTTTTTTTTTTTTTTTTTAAAGAGAGAGGTGAGAGAGAGAGAGAGAGAGAGAGAGAGAGAGAGAGAGAGAGAGAGAGAGAGAATTTTGATATTTATTTTTTATTTTTTGGCAGACATTACATCTTTGTTTGTATGTGGTGCTGAGGATCAAACTCGGGCCGCACGCATGCCAGGCGAGTGCACTACCACTTGAGCCACATCCCCAGCCCGACATTAATTCTTGACAGAAGACATTCATGTGTGAAAGTAATTTCCTAGAAGTTCTTTTTCCTGATTTGTCTTTGTAATTATAGGCTCAATTTGCTAGAGAGTGTATCCTGAATGCTTTTTTATAAATGATTTGTTCAGCTGGGCGTAGTGGTGCATGCCTATAATCCCAGCAGCTCAGAAAGCTGAGGCAGGAAGATCACCAGTTCAAAGCCAGCCTCAGCAACTTAGTGAGGCCCCAAGTAACTCAATGAGACCTTGTCTCTATATAAAATGTAAAAAAAAAAAAAAAGGTCTGGGAATATGTCTCAGTGGTTAAGTGGCCCTGGGTTCCAATCCTGGTACAAAAACAAACAAACAACCCCCCCCCAAAAAAAACTGATTATCAGAATTTTTTTCAGAAATATTTCACTATACTCCATTCTAACATTCTATAATTATCAAGCACTCTTCCTTCAGCTCTACTTCACCTGTTGGCTTAGACCAGAGTTTTACACTAGTTTGGAATGAACAATTCTTTGCTGTGAGAATTCATCCTGTGTACTGTAAGATGTTGAGCAGCATTACGAGGCCTTTCCCCACTGAGATATCAGTAGCAAGCTCCCATGCCTAGTTGTGACCACCAAAAGTCTCTCCAGACATTGTCAAATCTTGAGTCTCAATTAAACAACACATTTTTTTTTTAGTATAACTATGTCCCATTCAGTATTGCAGATATGTATCTGAAATTCCAGTAAAACTGAACTTTCTGTATTTTTCTTTGCTACATCCAAAAGTCTACTTGGGGGCAAGAATACCCCTGGTTCATACTCTCTGGTTTAGAATAAATGCAAGAGTTTTATCAATTGCAATGAGAAAATTTGCCCTTTTTTGGTTTATTTTTAGTTAATCCTACATTGAAACACTTAATCTTTTGTCATTATAATGAGTTTTGTTCCCTTAGAACTAGAAGACATTAAGGAAGACATGCAGAATCTAATTAAACAAATTGTGATCCTGATAGAAAACTAAAGAAACCTTCCCTTCGGCTCAGTGTTCACCCAAGGAGTACTGGGCAAGGAGAAGCAGCTGGTAGCAATCTTAGCAAAAAGGCTGTGAGGATGAAGAATTCTGTCCACACAGGTTAGTTCAAAGAGGCCACAGGGGTTTCTTTTTATGCAAAAGATTTGCATCAGAGAGTGAAGTACCTAGGAAGACCAATGTTTTTCTAAGTCCATTGGAAGACACTGAAATGTGTTAGGAAACTAAGGAAATGCACAAGCAAACCAAGCCAAAGAGGAAATGGCTGCAATGTTGGTGGGTATTGCAGGCTTCCATTTCCTCCGACAGACAAATTGCTAATTCTTAAACTCCCAAGAAGTGGCCTCACTGGCAACTCCACAGAAGAGTGTGCAAATCCTGTTATAACAATTGTAAAAATAACTCCCTGTGTCCATTAGCAGAGTAGGAAGAATTTCTGTGAACAGCTGTAGGCACAGGCCTTGGATTTGACCCTAATCTTTGGCCTCTAAGGAACCTTATTTGACTGGGAAAATCAGATCAATTTGCTAGGGATGCACTGTTGCTTTAAACTGTTTCTTTCACGGGAATGTGCATGTGTGTGGGTGTGTGTGTTTTATTTCCAGGGAAGTTAAAAATAGTACAATTGATGATTATGTTAAGTAAAGAGAAAATGCACGAGTATTTGGAATTATGTGTAGTAAATAAAATGTTTACAAAGTTTAAGAAATTTGGCATATTGGCATGTTTAACCAAATAAATTGATGACTCAATTTAAATGCATGATAATTGACTTTAGTTGAGAGGAGAAAAGCAGTCTCTAAAGGCCAGGAAGTACTGGGATGGGGCAGGATAGAGAAGGTTGAATAACGGTACTGAAACACAGTTAGAAAGAAGAAATAAATTCAAGCATTCTACAACTAGAGATGGAAATGCTACTTACTCTTGGTTGAATGATTATGAATTATATATGTGTATCAAATTATCACATCATACCCATAAATGTGTATAATATCACGTATCAATTTAAAAATTTAAATGAAAAGTACATTTATTATTTTATAAGACTGTTTAAATAGCTGGCAAAGTGATACTTGTTAGTAATAACTTTTGGGGAATTTAAGTATTATTTGTCAAACCCTTTGCAGGCACATACAGCTAGCTCTCCTGAGTGAATTTGTTATAGTTTTTCCCAATGACCACTGAAAACTAGATTTTGATAAGAAAATGTCCTACACACATATCCTATTTTGAACCCTAAGTCCTTTCTGCCAATTAAAAAACCACCCTGCCCCCACATCACCCCAACTTTGCTTCCTTCTTTCCTGTACTTTACCACTGGCAGAGTAAACATGACTCAGAAACCGGCTCCTCAGGTTGTAACGTGAAATGATACACCGCTCATTTCATTACAGGGTAAACCAATGCCTTTTTTCATTAGTCTGGTTTCTCTAGAAGGTGTGTTGCTGTCTGCATTTCTGGGAAAAAACTCTCACAAGTGTGGAAAGAAAGGGCTTGCCACCGGTTTGGGCTTCTAGGGATCTTTCTCTTCAGGAAGGATTTTAATGTTCATCAGAAATACCTCCAGAGAACTCAAGAAGCTGTAGAGGTGAAGTAAGCCCGTGAAGAATCAGAATGGGAATCCTGTACTCTGAGGTATGTCATGTTTCTGCATGTAGAATTCCAAACGTATTAAAAATGGATCATGCTTTTAAAGTATAGTTTCCTATCTTTGGTTTTATGTCTTCCTTTCTTCTGTTTAACTTTTTATGTGAGCATTAAGTTAGAAAAAATAAAATCCTGTGTGCTAGAATTTTTGGTGTTAAATATTTTAGCATAAGTTATTCCATAATACTAAAATGTTAGCTTGATCTGAGCTGAGAGCCATATGACACTCATTTCATTTATTGGGATGACTTGGACCTTGTGAAGTTGAGTTTGAGTGGGCTTTTCTCCTGCTAAACATCCAAAGGGAAAGTAAAAATTATACCCAACTGGATTTTCTAAACATCAAAATCAAAAGATTGTCTCTTCTATGGAACCACATGAATACAGTAATACCTTTTACCTTGGTATTTGAAAGAATTACCTTAAGCAATTATTCATAAAGACTACCACTGTATAGAACAGAGAGGAAAGCAGTATATTTTTGATGTTTTGAGTATTTTTTTAATATCTGCTAGATAGAAAATACTCTTTCCTTGTATTGAAAGTAAGTTACTGGAATCAAATAAATCTCTAATGAGGTTGCAGGGAGTACAAAGAACTATGTTAAACAAGAGTACAGGAGGTGTAATGTCATTACTAGTCATGACTTACTTCTTCCCCTCTCCGACACAATTAACCAGTCAGTCTGCATTCCATTCCAAATGATCTAGGGAACCTCCTTGGATGATTTTGACCTACCATTAAAGGCAGTATATTTGCACTTATTTCTAATGCCACTTGTGTGTGGGTACGTGCATATATGTGTGTTTGTGTGATTGTGTTTATAGTAAATGTACAGTTTGATAGGTTTACCATTCTAAGTATATCTTGCTCAGTGATTTGTCTCATGAAGAGAAATATGAAAATAACAAAACAGATAATGTCCTAAAATTCTGCTCTGGTAATTCTAAACTTTAGATGCCTAAGCATCAGGGAGAGGAGATTGTTTAATATGCAGTTTTAAGGGCACCCACCCCAGACAGTGATGCAGTCTGTGGAAGGGTCCAGAATACTACTCCTTAAGAGGAGCATTGCCTGTGATTCTGATGTGGGTGATCAGCTTAGCACCATCCTGAGAGAGATAAATACTCCTCTAGGCTAGTGCTTTTCAAATTTTAATGCACATCTGGATAACTTGAAGGTTTTGCTCAAATACAGGTTCTTATTCTGTAGGTCTGGGTGAGACCTAAGATTATGTATTTCAGTTTCCTGATGCTTACACTGCTGGTCCATGGACCACACTGAGTGGCCAGGCTCTACCTTTGGCCTTGGGAACTACTGTATTAAGAAAAAAAAAGTCTCTACTACAAAAGCAGTGTGATTGTTAGTTGGGTGTTGATTTGGCAAGTGGTTGAGTCAAGGCCAGGCCAGGCAGGACATGCTCAATTACTTTTTAAGTATCAATGAGAATATTCCCAGAAATATTAAGGGTAAAGTAAATTCAAATTTTCTAATAAAATTAAAAATAAATACAATACACACAGACACACACACTCACCTTAGAAAGTACCAACTTACTTGAAGCTCATGATTAATAATGAATCATGAATAGTGTTGAAATAAATGTTGTCACTGTGCAACTCAACACCACAGTTGGAAGCAGATTCCGGGCCCTTCCATGTCATTCTGCTAACCTCCCCACTTGCTCTAGAGCTGGCAATATGAAACAAAGCATGAATCACCTGGGAGGTCTTAGTCATTTAGAAAGATGCTTTTGCTTTTGGCATATGATTTCCTAATTTTCAGAATTTCACCGTGATGTTAAATTTGGATACCTGAACTGATGCCAGGCTATGAAATATTCAGGATCAGAACAGTCAGACTTGAGCTATGGATGAAGATATTGAAGAGAAGTGGGTTCTCTGAGATTGCAAGGAATCTTTGGTTGCTTTTTCTGTCTGTAGGTGGGAGTTACGGGTGTGAATTAGGGGAAACCCCTGGTCTCATTCTGAAGTCAGTGGTTGGACTCTCTCATAGTGATTTTGAAGAGGCTAAGAAGCTCTGGAGTAATTTCTTAAATGCTTAAACGTAACCTCCGCATTTTTTATGCACTGGTAGCTCTGTTTCCTTGGTAAATTCTGTGAGCCATCCATTAAGGAGACAAGGAAAGTCTGCTTCATCCCTAGACATAAGCTGCCTTGAAGTGGCTATTTTTAAAAGCATTTTAAGTGAAAATTCTATTTCTCACTCTGAGTGCAGGAAGCTCCTCTGGATTGGAGACATAGACATCATTTTCCCTTAAAGTTTGTATTGATAATAATTTCACAAAATATTTTATTTATTTATTTTTGTTTGTTTGCACTGAAGATTGAACCCAGTGTTGTTCTACCACTGAATTACATCCCCAGTGCTTTGTTGTTTAATTTGTGAATGGGTCCTACTAATTTGCTGACACTGGCCTCCAACTTGCAATCTTCCTGTCTTAGCTTTCTTAGTCCCTGGGATTACAGGCCTGGCTCATGCAAAATATATTCGTCAGAAAGAAGGAGAAAATGAGAGAGCATCTCAAAGTGGGTCCTACAATCTGTACTAGAGGATAAATTTAGAGATCACTGAAAAGATTGAGCTTTGGAATAATTAACCAATTATGTAAGCTGGACTTTAAACAAGACTGATTCATTTAAACCCTTATCAAATATAATATTTACTATAATCACAAACATTAATTTAGAGTTTGTAACATATCAGGTTCTGTTCCCAAACACTTGGTACATATTAACTCATATGATACAAGAATCTTATGAGTCAATATTATTATCTTTATTTTACAAATGAGGAAATTAGGCAAATATAGTAACTTGGCCAGATATATGCAGCTGAAAAGGATCTATTGGCTAGAGGTCAGGGACTGGGGTATGAAACCTGTGCTTGTCCACTCAGGAAAATAGTTCTTGTATGACTGTTCAACAATTAAGTTATTTTACTACTTTCTATCTTGACAGAGATGCCATGCTCCATAGACGTCAGTATTTTTTTTTCTTTTTCTTTTTTTCTTTTTTAGTGCTGGGGATGGAACCCAGGGCTTCACTCATGGTAGGCAGATAACTCTACCACTGAGCTACATCTGCAGTCCCATGATGGTTGGTTTTAACCACTGTACTATCCTGCCAGGGATCTTCCTCATTAGGGTACTGCCCTTTTCCCTCAATTAAAGAATAGGTAAACTAAACCAAGGTTATCATTAGGTACAATCTATTCTCACCTTGCAAAAGTTTGCTGTACTGAAAAATATTACAAAAGTTGGAAAAAAGGAAGATGTTGAGGACTTAACAAGCTCAGGAACAGAGCTTGTTAGCAGATCTACATATCTTTCATAGACTGTTGGCCTTGTCAGCCGTGGACATGGGCCCCCAAACTTGAAAATTGTTACATATATGCCTTGAAGTGTTGGGAAGGTCTAATTACAAGATTAGCTATGAGCAGAAAAATGCACGTGTGGGCATGCGTGAACACACACACATTCATGCACACACACACATTTGATATTAATTCTTTAGGAATGGATCTATTTTTATCAAAGAAGCTCCTATTACCATAGAAAAAAAGGAATACATTTCAAAGAAATGAGGGATTGTTTTGACACGTACCCTGTCCAGAGAGAACAATTTAGGCTGAGAAGGGCTTATTAGGAAAGCTCATCGATGCAAACGAGGAGGAGAACACAGGGGAGAATAGCGATATGGCTGAAGGGAAGGTCTTGGAACTCTAAGTCAAGAACACCTAGAGTTTGGTCTTGATTGTGTCAGGAATTCTGTGAAACTGGAAGGAAGTTGTTTAACCTTTCTGCTGAACAGTTTTTATATTTATAAAAAAAATAAAAATTAAAAAAAAGAAGAACTGCATGAGATTCAGCTCAGTACTTAATGGGTTATTCTATGATGTGGGAAAAGGCAAGACAAAGACAATGGAAAAAAAATTGCCTCCCTCAAATCTTCCAAGCACTCCATCTGCCTTATTTATATATTGAGCCACTAGCAAGTTTTTGGCATTCTATATGCAAAAGGAGTATGGGTTTTCCATCTCATTGGTTCTATAATTCTTTCCTTGTATACTATAAGTAATTTTACAAATTATAGTGTTGTGATAAGTCTCATTTCAGAAAGGAAATGAAAACTTTAATGTGTGAAAAGCAACTAGGACTGAAAATTTATACATTGACGCATTGCTTCACCTATCCATTTATTTAATTAATTTGTTTATTAAGCACATACTACATTCCAGGCATATGCTAATTCCTGGAATTAGTGGTAAATAAAAGAAAAATAGTCCTTGACTTCTTGGAGCCAATAATGTAAACAAACAAACAAAGAACCCAAACCAATAAAACAATGAACCTACTCTTGACAAAAGTAATTATTAATAGTGAAAAGAAGAATCAAGGAAGCAAGAAGGTTATGAGAGTATACAAGAGGGTTGAGGAGAGGTGTATATATCTAATTAGATTTCACCTGAAAATCTCCTCTTAGTGACATTTGTGCTGAGCTTTGAGAAGTAAGAGTTTAGTCCTGGGAAGTTTAGAAAAAGTGTGCCAGACTGAAAGAGTGTATATGTGGAGACTCTAAAGCACAAATGAGTCAGGACTGCTTGGAATAATCGAGAAGTATGCAAAGGAAGCGCTGGGGGGAGCAGTCCCTCTAGATGTAAGCCAAGAGGATGCATTGTTCATACGGTATTTGAAGACCAATAAAACTGACTAAAAGTTGATTTGCTTTTTAAGATCACCATGTCCCAATGATTCTCAACAATGCCAGTTTAGAACATCAGTTTAACAGCACCCTCCCACTGTTTAGCAGGAAATCCTGGTTTCCACAAGCCTTGAGAGTGCTAGGAACTGAAGTTATAGAGGTCTTCAGGGACAGATCATTCAGGTCTTGAGGGCCATGATGGATGATTTTGACTTAATTCTAAACAGAATGGAAAGCAATAAAAGGATTTTAAGAAAGGGAATAACATGATCCTGTTAATGTTCACAAAGCACTCGCTGTCAGCAGTGGGGGAATAAATTGACAGGATGCAAGAGAAGGTATGGGAACCTGAAAGGAAGCTGTTGTGGTAGTCGGTGTGGTGTGATGGTGGTGGTGGTGGTAAAGATCAGTGTAGTAGACTGTGGACAAATTTTTGGCTGGTTTGGAGAAGCGGAGTGAATGAAAGTTATTAACTAAAGTTGATACCCAGGATTCTGTCCTAGACTAGCCAGGTGATGGTGGTGCTAATGAGAGGGTCAGAGGGACTAATGAGTTTCAGAGTTCTATTTGGACATATTATTTCCCTGATGGGGATGTAGCATGGATACAGGAATGGAGCTCCAAAGAGAGGCTGGGTAAGAGGTAATCATTTTGGAGTTATATGCATATATATGTAAAGCCATAGAAACAGATGGGTTCAGGTAGAGAGAATACGGAGACAGCCAAGGATCCCCAGATCATTATAGAAAGGTTTGGTTCTGCAAGAGAAGTAAGGAAATATTATAGGAAAAACTCCCTCGAACATCTTTTGACCTTGTAACACTCAATAAACATAAACATCTTCAGTCAAATGGTAGATTTTTTTTTAAATTCTGGAAATGAAAACTTAATAATATTCAACTTCTACACATGAGGTTAACTAATTGGTTAACCAAATGTGGTAAATGAGGAGAAACTTGAGTTTCTTAAGTCCTGTAATAAAAGGACAGGACAGGACAGGACACAATGGTTTGTGTTCCAGAAGTTTCACTTCTGTCTCTAAGAGCCTCAAGCAGGAATGTACAATAGTTTAAAAGCTGACCTCTGAGGTCAGAAAGCCTAGTTTTCAAATTCCAGCCCCACCAATTTCAAGGAGGAAAGCAAGAAGAATAACTCACCCAAATCTTGCCCATTAATAAGGAGGAAATCACTTTATTTTACATTTTATAAGATAAACTTTATTTCATAGCTGTTTGCATAGGTATATTAGAATAATCATTTTCAACTAAATAAATTGAAAGTTTTCTTTTTCCAACTGAAGAAATTCCATTTGGCTTTTAAAATGACAAGATTATTTGAGATGCATTAAGGTGTCACAGAAATTTTTTACTTTTAAAATAAAGATTTCATAGAGTCTGTCCAAATTATAATTATTTTAATTAAAAGTCTGTACTGTTTACTTAGTTGTATGAATACTTGTTAGTGCCTAGCTCCCCTCATCTTAAAGCTATTAAGTTTAGAAACTCCTTTTCTTGGAAAACCTCTGAAAAAGAGATGAGTGGGAAGTATTTACTATTTGGGAATTCAGAAAATACTGCAGCAAAATGCTTCACATGCTTTATTAACTGGGAAGTCTCAAAACTGAATCACTAAACTTAAAGCAGATCATGTCAAAACTCAACTGAGGTTCTCATCAAACAGAATAAGATTCAAAGTCTTTACCATGATCTACAAGGCCTATGTTCTTTGGTCCCCAAAGCATTTTCAATGTCCTACCACTCTCCTTGCCCTTGCATCCACATTGACCTCTTTTGTAGTTCTAGGGAAATGCAATCCAGGTCCTATGTCAAGATCTTGACAATTAAGTTCTCTTGACAATTAGTTCTTCCCTGAGAGCTACTTGACTCTGTCCACTTAAAACATCACAGATCTTTGCTTAAATCTCACCTAAGATCTAAGATGGGTCTTGAAAGAAAAGTGACCACAACACTCAGAGCGACCAAGAGAGCTTTATTGCAGCAGTGCAACAGAGGAGAAAAGAGAGAAAGAGAAAGAGAGAGCGAGAGAGCGAGAGGAAGCGCGCGCAAGAGGAAGTGCGCGCAAGAGAGAAAGACAGAGAAAGCAAAAGAGAGAGCAAGAGAGAGAGGGGCCCTGCAGGAGGGAGTTTTTATAGCCCAAATCTCATGAGGTCTCTGGGTCTGCAAGCTGCCTTGTTGGCACAAGGGGGGTTAAGTGTTCGGCCTTGAGCGGGGGCTTGGGTGTTTGGGCTTGAAGCAAATAGTTGATGAAGAGCCAGACACAGGGTTTGAGTTGTCAGGTCATCCTGCAGCTAACTTTATTTGGCATGCCCTGCAGACAGCTTACTCAGCCTGTCCTGCACCTAACAGGTCTTATTTTTCTCTATGTATCTATTCTTTTATAAAGCATTATCAAGTATTATAATTTTAAATTATCAAGTATTGTAATTTGAAATTTTTTTTCTGGTTTGTTAGGTCAAGCTATTATGATTTTTATGATTTCTAGTATGGTAGCTGCTATTGATGAAGGTATATTGATACCTTCACTGTTTTAAATGTCAGTTTAATAAACATGTATCTACCTTGTAGAAAATAAAAGAGTGGATTATGTAGAAGTTATAAGAATGTGAAAACTAAAATCTTTGTTTCTCTCTAAAGAATTTACCTAATCATAAAGCCAGACACAAAATTATCCCAATCAATCACCCTTGGGAGAAATTCTTGAATATAGGCAATTCCTAATTTACAACAGCTCAGTTTTCATGCTTTTGTGGCCAAAATTATTTTAAATAGACTTCAAAGTAATAACCAAAACTCATTTGTGACACCAAAATAATCCAACTAATTCTAGCACCAATGTCCATACCCTTTTCTGGCTAATTGATATCACTAAAAACAGATTTCCTCTGAGGCTCAGGCAAAATTTGGGGGAAAGCTTTACTTTCAGAGATGTCCATACTGGTATAAGCAGTTCAGCTATTTCTAGATGATTAAAATAATATCAAATATTTTCCCAGATTTTATTTATTTCTATTAGACTTGGAGCAAGTTAAAATATGATTATGTTAAATAACATACAGGTAATTGTGAACATGCTGTGTGGCTTATGCTACCATAGATATTTCTTAAATTTTAGTGCCTGGAAAAGTGAAATGGAGACATATGGTTAGAATAAAGGCACAAAAAGTTGTTCCTAAAATTTCAAGTTTCCAGATTTTTGAATGCTCCTTAGTTAATATGATTTTAAGAGTTTCAATGTTATGTTATGGCTTTACTTCTGTTATGGGGCCTTATTTCTTTTACCTTTGCAGAGATTCTCAATCCTCACTATGCATCGGAATCACCCAGGGAACTTTCAAATACCACCAATGACTTCACCTTATTCCTACAAATTCTGATTTAATTGGTTAGTTGTAAGCCCTGGGCCATGTCTTAAAATGCCCTACACTTAGCCATGGTTGATAATCAGAGAGAAAAACACCAACAACTAGTAATATATCACATGATATATTACTTTAAAAACCTCAACCCTTCTCTAACCTCAGTTCTCAGCCAGGTCAGGTGGATTTGTGTACCAATCAATAAATAATTTTTATTCATATTCATGCTCACCACTACAGAAGTCTAACTTTAGGATAGTTGTAATCCCGTTAGGTAGATTAAACTTAAACCACTGGAAAAAGTCCAATGAGCTACTTGAGGTTCTATATACTACCTACTTTCTGTTAGTAGGTGAGATTAAAGAGAATTCTTGAAGATGAGCTGGGCCAGATAGCATAGTTTGAAAGGCAGAATAGTTGCAAGCAAGGAGTCCAATGGTAGGAGTGAGGAGACTGGCCTGATCAGACCTGTAAAATCATGTAAAAAGGCGATAGTTTGTGCACAGTTGGCCCACCGAAAAAAACAGAAAAACATCATGGACACCTCCCCCTCTAGGAAATGAGGAATATTCCCAATTTCATTAATGATCAGTGCAATTTAACAAGATGATGTGATAGGGAGTGCCTTGGACTGGGGGATGATCACTTTAGATTGAATGGTCATGAAAAACCTCTCTGAGGAGGTGACACGTGGGCTGATACCTAATCTGACCTAGCAGAAAGCCAGCAATGTATCTCCCAAGTAAGTACAACACCCGAGGACAGAAGTAAATATGGAAGAACTGGAATGCGGTGAGGCAGAGGGAGAGTATAGATGAGGTTGAAGAGAAAAATCAAATTGTGAGTGCGGTGTATTAATTCTGTGTTGGTTCAAAGGTTGTGCAGAGCACAGCTGTAGGAGCCACATTCACAGGTTAGCCCATGAGAACTCTTGCATGCTAGGTAAAAACTCCTGCTCTTCAGTCTTTTCCTCACCCACTAGTCTATTTCCTCAGCGTCTTTACTGATAGATGGTCTTGGCCAGGTGTTGTCATGCCCTCCCTCATTGTGGTCATTTCCCTTTACTCTATGCCCACCATAACCATTTTTTTTTTTTTTTGACCATGGTTCAATTTCTTGATATCTTCGACATCTATTGTTGCTGGTGACACTTTCTCTACCTTCCAGCTTCTGTCAACCACCCTCCAGGACCCCCTTCCACCTTTCTGAAGCACGCTTTGCCCTTTCCTTCTGTCTCCTGACGTCATTCTTTATGACCTTAATATTCACAAGCCTTCTCCTTTTCAACCTCTGTCTCCAAATAAGCACTCATTCCCTTTCCACACAGCTATTATTCTTGACTTCTCATCCCTGGACAAATTGACATCTCTCATCATAACTTTTTTTTTTTTCCAAGCAGAAAAAACTTTATTTCTATCAAATTGAAAAGTATCAATCTTCAAGCAAGATAACCAAAATGATAATAAACAGAATATGAAATATAAAACAGATCACAGGATTAGGTACTTTTAAGCGCACACACCCAAATCAAGATGTTATCAGTCATCATAGGGTTCTTTTTCTCAATTTCTGATAGAAATGAAAAAGTAAAGTGCAGCTCTTTTTGATGTTACTGGTTTCATCTTTCGACTTTCAGCTCTTAGTGTCAGAGGCTCATTTTAGAGTTCTTTTGCTTAATTCAAGATAGAAATCATGAAGGGACAAAGCGATGTCATTTGAGGGAGGCTTTATTGGGTTCAAGCAAGGGAGAACTTGAGGTAGGGTCTCCAAACTGCTCCAGACAGGCGGAGCAAAGCTTATACCGCCAAAAAGAGGGCGGGCTTGCACAGGCGCAATGGGCTTCTGCAAAACTCTGAGGACGGCTGCACCCATCTCGTCAGTTCTTTGCTTTCAGCGCCGAGGTTTGCACACCGCCAACAGTGGTTAGGTACTTCAGCATTTCGCTTGCTAAAGAGGTGGAGGTGTTTTATACCGCCAGCCCAGTGAGGTCATATATCGGTCAAGTTCAAGCCTATTTATTGCTTGTGCGGAGGTTGAGGGAAAGCTTGGGGGAGGAGTCAGCATCTCCTGAACTTGGTCAGCCGTGGAAACTTCTTTTTGAAAGCTGCTCTTTAGGCAGGAAACCTTGGTGGGTGCAATAAGGGCCTTCCCTGCCCTGTCTCAAAGATGGCCAACACCTGTCACACCGAGGTAAAGCACTCTGACTAAAGGCAAACACACCCTGTAATTTCACAGAACAATAAACCAGAAAGACAGGTGGTCCCTGGGTTAGAAAACAGACTTGAACTTGAGAGGGATCACAGTGAAATGTTGTAATTCAACAATTTCCCCCCTGAGATCTGTTCATCTTAAAAACAGGAATATGTGAAAATCTGTAGTATAGATTCCCATAGAAGTAGAAAATCTCTTAAGCCCCATTATTCCTTGGAGCTTACATGAAGGCAGAATTTTAATTTTTTTCCCTTTATTATTCTCTAAATTGTGAATACAAAGTAGTTTGTTCCCCAGGGAGCATCTCCAGGGTGGGTTGTTCCTTTGAAGTTTCAAACAGGAAATCTTTTATTTAGCAAATGACACTGTCCTAGAATGAACTAATTGTTACCAGAGGAAGGAATTCATCTGCATACCATCTTTGTTCTTTTGGAAATGTTTTACCCTGTTTCTTTCATACCCTACCCCCATCAAATTAAGAAATATCCTGAAGCATATGGATAATGATATTTATTCTGGCAAGAATTGTGCAGATTTCTACAAGAAAGATAAGTATGACACTTATGACAATTCTTAATTTTAATGCATTTCCATAGATGCAGGAAGCAGATTTTTTGTTCATAGTTGAAATACAGCTCCATGGTTTCCCAACATTTAACCAGACTGGGTCAGTTAGATATAGAAAGGATTGATAACTTATGACCAGAGCACATTCTCATATTTAAGTCTCCATTACTGGGGCCTTCACCAAATAGACCAGAGAGTTAATAAAACCGTAGGAGGATAGAGAGAAAGCCACTCATACTGTGAACAGGAGACCTTCTTTATTTCCTGCCTGACAAATCATCTGCAGCAAGAAAAGACACTGCCTGTTATATTAAAGGTAAATAAATGAAATTCACGGGGTGTACATGAATGCCTGCTGAGGTTCCATAATCCAGCAGCGTATACATGAGACACACGCCCTTTGTATACCCAGTGTGCAGTTGCCACCATAACACACTGATTGCCATTCCTAGTCTCATGACCAGAGGATCAAAGCAAACATTCCAGGAGCAAATATATTGTTTCACCTAGTCATGAGGATGGGGAACACTAACCAGGGAGAGGTATTAAAAAGGCTCTTTGGAATATCCTGATGAATCCCTAGAGGTATATGAAAGAAAGCATATGTTTAAATAAACAGGAGTTTTTCAGTTTTAAAACATAAGAAGACCAGATAATTGAAATAATATTATTACACTGTTATACTGGGTAATTCTTGAAGATTTAATTAGGCAATGTGTTTAATGCACTTAGTATGGGAGAACTACCTAGAGTGACTATACCTTAACACATTTGAAAATATATAGTCTTTATGATTTAAACAAAGATCCCCAGCAGGCTAAAATTATTCAAATAACTAAAATCAGGTTGTGATGAATTAAAATTTATAAAGACCTTATTTATGGATTTGCACAGGCATCTTTCTACCCATCTCAGCATTTAGTGTTGCAGGAAAAAAACACAGCAGTACCTCTAAGAATTCTCTCTCACTAAAGGCTAGTCATTCTTTCCCCTTCCCTACCAAACATAGGGATATGACCAGGGTGACACTGGAGTTAACTTGAGCTTGGCTGCTGGAAAGTGGCAGAGGAGAGATCCTTGGGGAACGAAGACAAGACAGGAAGCAGATCTCCCTAGACTATGGACACAGTTGTTGCATGACAAGCAGATGGTGGGACAAAGTGGGAATCCGGCATTCAGAACCATGAAAATGCATAATATATATAGGCAACAGTATAATAGTCAAGAGTTGTCCTTTGTTAGATGCTTGACTACTATTTCATTCCCTGCTATCACTTTCCCAAGGATTAGTTTATCATCAAGATCTGCTTGCAGGTATGAGCCAGGGAATGATTTGCTTTGATCTCAAGGTAGAAAAGGGAGTAGGTTTTGAATATCTCCAAGAAGCCCAGGCCTATGGGCAGGCACTATGGTTAAGGATGCCTCAATGAGATTGGCTCCTCCACAGAGTATTGTGGGCCAAGTTCCTTCTGTTTATAGATAAGGACTTTGGGAGGAGAAACAAAGGCTCACACTCTCTTCCAGTAGCTTCCTTTACTTAAACAAAGGGTGGAAATAGGAACAGTTTCACACACTTTAGTGAACTTCGCTATTCTTGACAGGAGGCCACAAGCAGAACTCAGCAGTGTCAGTGCCCTGGGTTGTTTGGAGTAAGACACAGATATCTAACATTCAGGAAAAAACTCATGCTTCTCAGTCTGGAAAACCTGTACTTGAATCCTACCTGCAGTGTTCATTGGTGACAGGAGCCCAGACAAGATGCTTCACATCTCAGTATAAGTTAATTTCTTTATTTATCTCATATGATGCTAGAAAGATTGGTTGAAATGTTAATAAAGGTCCTAAAATTATTTTCACCCAGTAGGCCTTGAATAAATGGCATCTATCATAAGTCAGTCTCTGTGTTGGAGGATAAACACAGCAATATTATCAATGTCCAAATAAGTGGAAAGCAAACTCAATTAAGAGCTGGGTAGAATCACAGAATGTAAAGTTAAATCAGAATCTTAGAGATCATCCAAACTTGTTTTATTTATTTTAATTTCACATTATTTACTTTAATGTGAAGGAACTGCATGCATGGCATTAGAAGGAAACCCAAGAAAAGATGTTCCATTAATTTTACTTGTGTCAAAATATTTTCAAGATAACTTTAATTTTTACAGAAGAATTTAAGGGAAAAGTAGGAAGTTTGTTGAAGAAATAGATTTTTAAGGACATTGAACATGAAACAAGCACCATATTTCAGTAACCATTGAAAAGTTTCTCTCTTATTGGTGTCATCTAGCAAAGGACCCTCAACAGCCAGACAATCCCAGTGGTAGGACTACTGTTGGAACCCAGTGGCCTGATACTGTCTTCTTTTGTTTAGAGAGAGAGAGGAAGATGCGTTTAGAGAGAGGAGGATGGAGGAGTAGGGTATGCATCAGGGATCAGGCCATTTCTTATACCTCTCCCCCAAATTCAAAAGTCAGCCATTACATTGGATCATCTGCTAAGCACACAGGGAACTAGAGAAAGAAGTTTTAAGATTTCTTTCTGCTTTGAAAAAGTGCACACTTTCCTCGTTTGAATTATCCATTAATTTATACCTAAGATACAAGCTTGCAACATTTAGGTGAACATTAGGTTTCCCAATATTTTTAAAGGCTTCCCCCAAACTCTTGGGAAGCAAATTTTTTCACAGTAAGAGTAGAAGTGCAAGCCCATGAGAGTTGGACCAACAGTTTAAAACCCTCTACATGGCTCAGGTCTTAGTGTATTGAAGAGATTTAATATAGTCTCCCATCTCTCGATGCATACAAAGAGGAATTTAAGAGGAATAAATGCAATAACTATCTGTAGTATTTAATAGCCTAGGAAGATGGGAAACAAATGTAAGAAAATACAGTAAAAAAAACTGTGTCAAAAAGGAAGGATACTGTGGAGCATGGATCCCTGGAAGAAGGCATCTTCAGTCCTACCAGGATAAATGAGTTGAGGACACTTGTGATTAGGCTACCATAGAAACAACATGGCCATCCCCCTGCCCCTCCCCCATCCCCCCAAAAAAGAACAGCTAGAGTTCAGGTCTTACACCATTTGAAATCCAGTATATATATGTATTTTTTAATTGCAAAGAACTTGACATATGTGCAGAGATACTTTAAACATTGCCGATAACCCTTTTTTGAAGGGTGGAGAGGGCTTCTTCATTGAACTGTGTTCCCATTTGTTTTCCTATCAGTTCACCTTTTAAACTAGAAAAGATGCTGCAAACCACTGCTGATAGCTTCTCACATGGACACAGCACCAGCATTACACAAACAACGACTGAATGAATGACCGTGTCTTGCTGATTCTTCCTCTGGACAGGCTCAGTGTGCTTCTTTGGACTGAATAGTTGTCTTCCTTCCGGCTTCCCTTCTTCCCTCCCTCCCTTCCTTCGCTAAGGATTGAACTCAGAGCCTCGTGGATACTAGGCAAGCACTCTACCATTGAGCTACACCCCTAGTCCTGAATAGGTATGGTCTTATTGGAGAACAGTTTGTAAACATAAGGCCAGATTGTATTAGTTTCTATCCCAGAACTACTCTGTTCTTGTATAGTTCAGTGACTGGCTTTGCTAAGTCTTTATACAGTCTTAGACCACGGTCAATCACTTCAGATTTAACATCTTCCTAATGAATGATTCATGAGAAATGGCATCAATCCCATGCATAAGAGGTGGGTTGAAGTCCAGGTTATATACAGTGCCCTTAATAGGGATCCAATGATGGCTGAGACAATCTTTAAGTGTTTCAAATGGATTTCTCAAAATCATCATTAGATCCAGGGCCTCTGCCTGTACTAATGTCCTCTGAACATAATCTATTAGCCAGTGCTGACTGCTCCTGGCATCTATCCATGACATCATTCAGCATGTGATCACAAGATCTGGAATCAAAAGATTTTCTCTAGGTACTGCTTTGCCACATCACCAATTTTTGTGTTGGCTTTGAGGTTCTCCCACAAGAAGTGGCCTCTGGAGAGATGCTGAAGGCCTAAGTTTTGGGAGATCCTCTGGCACACAGTACCTGTTATGGTTTGAATATGAGGTGTTCCCCAAAAGCTCATGTGTGAGACAATGCAAGAAGGTTCAGAGGAGAAATGATTGGGTTGTGGCAATCTGAAGCCAATCAGTGAATTAATCCCCTGATAGGGATTAACTGGGTGGTAACTGAAGTGGTAGGGTGTGGCTGGAGGAGGTGGGAATTGGGAGCATGTCTTTGGGATATATCTGGCAAGTGGAGCTCTCTCCCTCTGCGTCCTGATCATCATGTGACTGCTTCCCTCTGCCACACTCTCCTGCCATGCTGTTCTGCCTCACTTGAGCGCTGAGGAATGGAGCCTGCTTCTATGGACGAAGACCTCTGAAACCACAAGCCCTCAAATAAACTTTTCTTCCCTACAATTGTGCTGGTCAGATCTTTTAGTCACAGCAGTGAAAAAGCTGACCCCTTCCTTGATCTGTGGCCTGAGGATGACCATGTTCTGGAGTTTGAAAGCCATGGCCTTTGAGAGAAGGGAGGTGGCCAAGCAGGCAGCACAGTGACCTGAAGTGTTTCTTGCCCTCTGTCTCTGGCACCTCTGCTTACGTGGGCTCTTGGCTGTTGTCCCTACAGGAGAAAGGAGGGACTTTATCCATCTTCGCATTTGAACTGGTCACTTTTCCTATTAGATCCCATATTCTACTCTGCTCTAATCCCTGTGTTTTTCTATTTGCTTGTTTCTTTTTTGTAAAGTCAGTTTGTCTCCATCTGGCCAACATGGGGCATTCAGTCTGAATCTCATGGAAAACCATTGTCCTCTCACTTCCCTGGCTGACAGACGTGTTTCCTAGTCTTTACCCTTTGCCCCTTCACTCCACCCTTCCTCGGCCATAGGTTTGCTGAAGCAAGTCACAGAAAAGCAATATAAAATCAGCCAGCTGTAGCTTCTCAGTGTGTTTCTACAACCTGATGCTTAAAACCATTTCATACTTTTATTCCTACTTTTAATTATGACTGTCCCAAATCTTGCCCATTATGTTCAAGAGTCTCATCTTCTTGTTCCAGTCACATCTCCTATATCATTAAATATTCATCTAAACTCAATGCTCTTTATCTAGCTGTATCTGCTAATTTATTCATTTATAATAAATATGTATTAACATATATTATGAAGACCAATTGTTTTACTTTCTGGCAAAAAAAAAAAATTCATCCAGTAAAATTCTTTCTACCTCATATATCTATCCATGCTCCCTTGCTTTGGCCTTGGACCGGATTTGTCCTTCTAGGTAGTAAGGCCAATTACTCCATTTTTGTTCTCTGTCCCAATATTTCTTCACTGAGTAGTTATCTACTGCTTTACAACCATCCCTGCCCATCTTCACTGGTTTCTTCTGTTTTAATAATTATAAGAGTTGCTAACTCTAATTGAGGGTTTAATATGAACCAGACCTGAACTAAGTGCTTTATCTGCACAATCACATTTAATTCCTTCTGTGACCTAATAAAGAAGGAATGATAAGGAGATCCAGGACAAAGTGTTTAGGTAAGTGTTCCAAATAACATAGCTGTTAAGTTGTTGATTTCAGATTGGGTCACAGAAAATTTAATTTCTTTTTTGTAAATTTTATTCTAATTTGTTATATATGACAGCAGAATGCATTTCAATTTATATTACACATATATAGCATAATTTTTCATATCTCTGGTTGTACATAATGTAGAATCACACCACTTGTGTCTTCATATATATACTTAGAGTAATGATGTCCATCTTATTCCACTACTTTTCCTACCTGCATTCCCCCTCCCTTCTCCTCTCTCCCCTTTGCCATATCTAGAGTACGTCCATTCCTTCCATACTCCCCCCATCCTATGAATCAGCATTCTTATATCAGAGAAAACATTTTGGCATTTGGTCTTTTGGGATTTGCTTACTTCACTTAGCATTATATTCTCCAACTGCATCCATTTACTTGCAAATGCCATGATTTTATTCTCTTATAATGCTGAGTAATATTCCATTGTGTATATATACCACATTTTCTTTATCCATTCATCTACTGAAGGGCATCAAGGTTGTTTCCACAGTTTAGCTATTGGGAATTGTGCTGCTGTAAATATTGATGTGACTGTGTCCTTGTAGTATGCTGTTTTTAAGTCTTTTGGATATAAACCAAGGAGTGGGATATCTGGATCAAATGGTGGTTCCATTCTCTGTTTTCCCAGGAATCTCCATAATGCTTTCCACATTGGCTGCACCAGTTTGCAGTCCCACCAGCAATGTATGAGTGTGCCTTTCCCCCTACATCCTTGCTAACACTTATTGTTGTTTGTATTCTTAATAGTTGCCATTTTGACTGGAGTGAGATGAAATCTTATAGTAGTTTTGATTTGCATTTCTCTAATTGCTAGAGATGTTGAACATTTTTTCATATATTTGTTGATTCATTGTATATTATCTTCTGAGAAGTGTCTGTTCAGTTTCCTGACCCATTTATTGATAGAGTTATTTATTTTTTTGATGTTAAGATTTTTGAGTTCTTTGTATATTCTAGAGATTAGTGCTCTATCTGATGTGCATGTGGTAAAAATTTGTTCCCAAAATGTAGGCTCTCTATTCAGCTCACTGATTGTTTCTTTTGCTTAGAAGAAGCTTTTTAGTTTGAATCCATTCCATTTATTGATTCTTGACTCAATTTTTGTGCTATAGGAATCTTATTAAGGAAGTTGGGGCCTAATCCAACATGATGGAGATTTGGGCCTACTTTTTCTTCTATTAGGCATAGGGTCTCTGGTCTAATTCCTAGGTCCTTGATCCACTTTGAGTTGAGTTTTGTGCATGGTGAGAGATAGGGAGAGGTTTAATTTCATTTTGTTGGATATGAATTTCCAGTTTCCCCAGCACCATTTGTTGAAGAGCTATATTTGCTCCAATATATGTTTTTGGCACCTTTGTCTAATACAAGATAACTGTAATTATGTGGGTTAGTCTCTGTATTCTCTATTCTGTACCATTGATCTACAAGTCTATTTTGGTGCCAATACCATGATTTTTTTTATTACTATTGCTCTATAGTATAGTTTAAGGTCTGGTATAGTGATGCCACCTGCTTCACTCTTCTTGCTAAGGATTGCTTTTGCTATCTGGGTCTCTTATTTTTTCCAGATGAATTTCATGACTGCTTTTTCTATTTCTATGAGAAACGTCATTGGGATTTGGATTGGAATTGCATTAAATCTGTATAGTGCTTTCGGTAGTATAGTCATTTTGACAATATTAATTCTGCCTATCCAAGAACAAGGAAGATATTTCCATCTTCTAAGGTTTTCTTTAGTTTCTTTCTTTAGCATTCTATAGTTTTCATTGTAGAGGTCTTTCACCTCTTTCATTGATTCCCAAGTATTTTTTTTTTTTGAGGCTATTATAAATGGGTAGTTTTCCTCATTTCCCTTTCAGAGAATTTGTCACTGATATACATACAGAAATGCCTTTGATTTATGGATATTGATTTTATATCCTGCTACTTTGTTGAATTCATTTACTAGATTCTAGAAGTTTTCTGGTGGAATTTTTTGAGTCTTCTAGGAATAGAATAATGTCATTGGCAAATAGTGTTAATTTGAGTTCTTCTTTTCCTATCTGTATCCCTTTAATTTCTTTTGTCTGTCAAATTGCTCTGGCTAGTGTTTCAAGAACTGTCTTAAATAGAAGTGGTGAAAGAGGGCATCCTTGTCTTGTTCCAGTGTTTAGAGGGAATGCTTTCAATTTTTCTCCATTTAGAATGATGTTGGCCTGGGGCTTATCATAGACAGCTTTTACAATGTTGAGACATGTTCCTGTTATCCCAAGTTTTTCTAGTGTTTTGAATATGAAGGGATACTGTATTTTGTTCAATGCTTTTTTTTTTATCTATTGAGATGATCATATGATTCTTGTCTTTAAGTCTATTGATGTGATGAATCATATTTATTGATTTCCGTATGTTGAACCAACCTTGCATCAGAAAATTTAATTTCAGAACTTGTATTTATAAATACATGACAACACACAGCATTTTGCTCTCAAAATGTGCAAAATGTTGACTATACCCTGTGTAATCACTAGCTTTCACTAGCAGCTTTCCTTGCCAAACTTACCAGAGAGTCCTCTCCAATCACAGTTTCTAAATCTTCATAGACAGTGTACTGAAGCTCCTGTATTCTGCTTTGTGCCCTGTCACTGTATGAAAACTAGAAAACTGATCACTGGGTAGCCATTAATTTTCAAATCTAAGCCTATGTTTCTACTTGAAACTTCCCTTTTTGATCTCTGGGTCAAACCTTTTTCAGGTTTCTCTTGAAGCCACAACTTTTTACCTCTTAACAGATATTGCTAATCCTAGGTTAGTCTCAAGAAAGTATCTAGATATGTAACTGAGCTCCAGCAGGCCAATGCTGAGGAGGACTGATCAATATCTTGAGAGTGTAGACTGTAGCTTAACGTTGGGTGCAAGTCTCAAAACCAAAGTCCCGCACCCAGAAGATGTTTTTTTCCTGGTTGATTTTTAAAGCTGAAATAATTGCAGGCAGAATATATGCATTCTGCAGTTATTCCCCTTAGTTTGGTCACTGACACTGTGTATGGCTTAGATATTAGGTGTCTCCTGAAAACTCATGTGTGAAGCAATGCAAGAAGGTTTAGAGAAATGATTAGATTATGACAGCCTTAACCCAATCAGTGGATTAGTCCCCTGATGAGAATTAATTGAGAGGTAGCTGAAGGCAGGTAGGGTATGGCTGGAAGAGGTGGGTCATTGGGGGCTTGCCTTTGGGGTATATATTTTGTATCTGGCAGTTGCATTTTCTCTCTGCTTCCTTGATCATCATGCGAGTGGCCTCCATCTGCCAAACTCTTCTACCCTGTTGTTCTGCATCACCTTGAGCCTGGAGGAATGGAGCCAGCTATCTACGGATAATTGAATCCATGAGCCCCCAAATAAACTTTTCCTCCTCTAAAGTTGTTCTTGTTGGGTCTTTTAGCCACAGCAGCAAAAAAGCTGACTAAAACACCCCATCATTTAGGAGCTGTGTGACAGTGGGCAAAAAAGATAATCTTAGTTTAATTTGTGCAAAATGAGTCTAATAACACTACTTATGTTACAAGGTTGTTGTGAGGGTTAAGTGAAATTACTCACCTCAATAAATGTGTGTTCCCCTTATAATTTGCTTGTTTACTTGTCAAACACACATTAAATGCCTGCATAATGTCAGGCACTGTGCAGGATTCTGGGGGAAACGATGATGAATAAGTACAGACACAATTCTTGTCCTCATGTAAACTGGTGTCTAATTGTAGAGATTGCTGTTAATAACACGTCTTACTTAGTCCAGCTGCTATGACAGACATGCACTGGGTAATTTATAATCAATAGGAATATGTTGGCTCATTGTTCTAAGGCTGGTGTGTCCAAGATTGAGGCTGGCATCTGGTGAAGACATTCTTGATGCATCATTCCAAGGTGGAAGGGCAAAGAGAGAACAAGAGGGACACAAATGTATCCTTTTACAAGGAACCCACTCCTGTGATAACAAACCCATTCCTAAGATAATGCATAAGCCATTCATGAGGGCAGTGTGTCCCCATGATTCAACACCTCCCTTTAGGTCCTACCACTCAATACCATCATATTGTGGATAAAACTTCCAGTGTATGAACTCTGGGGGACATAGTCAAACCATAGAAAGCACAAATACCATTACTTACTTGCATCAAGGCCGTGGATAAGGGAGTGGTAGGTTATATAGTTGGAAAGACATGAGATTTTAAGTAATCATGTGTATCTATTTGAGAACAGCATTTCCAGCACCTTCAACATTTATCATTTCTTTGTGCTGAACCTTTGAACTCCTCTCTTGTAGTTGTTTGTAAAATATATGACAAATTATTGTAAACTATAGTCACCCCACTGTGCTGTACAAAATTTGAACTTACTACTCCTAGGCCACCAGTATGTTGAATTTCCTGTCTGTTGTCAATGGTTTTCTAACATTGAGCTGCCCCCTGCTGGAAATTGAGAGTTCATAACAGCATAGAATCTTGCTGTTGGTGCAATTCCTGTCAACTTACTTGCATGTTTCAATGATCCAGGAAGATACTTTATTTATTTATTTAGTTATTTATTTAGTTAGTTAGTTAGTTATTGGTGCTGGATATTGAACCCGGGGCCTTGTATAAGCTAAGCAAGTGTTCTATCACTGAGCTAGCCTCAGCCTCAACACTTAACTTTTCATAAACAGAAACTTTGTTTTTAGACTATAGGAAGCCCAGGAAAGATTAAACATAAAAGGTTAATATTTTAAGTAATAGTGCTTAAGTGGGATTGATAAAAACTTCAAAGCACCTGGTGATTCTCTCAGGATAGCTCTCCACCTTTCCCTCTTTGTCTTTTTAGTTAATTCTAGTAAAGATTTCAATGAATCCAAAGAAAGAAGTCTTGATCTTGGAGGTTGTAGTCCAGGTAGGCTACACAGATGACCAAAGTGAACAAGAAAACCGTTAAATACTGGTTATTTAGTTCCCATGGGGATGTGAACCAAGTGTTAGCAAAACTACACATTTTTAAAGAAAAAATGGAAAGTCAAATTAGTACATAAAATATTTACAAATTTGCATAAATAAATAACTGCAAGGCCACATGCTTTTCATGGTAGATCATCAGTTTCCTAATAAGTAACTATTAGTAGCTACTACTATTATTAATAAAGCTACAATTAAATTTTCACTGGTTTCTGATGAAAATTTTAAAGAGAAACAGTCAAGGGTGATGCTACATATATGCAGTCCAACCATCTCAGGAGGCTGAGGTGGGAGGATCACTTGAGTCCACAAGTTTAAGACCAGCCTTGGCCACACAGTGAGACCCTGTCTCAACAATAACAAAAGGACAATGAAATGAATTTTTCTGTACAGATAAATTTACTCAATATAAAGGACTGACTCTTCCCATGATTATATCATCTCTGTGTATTTTATTAAAACATCCTGTTCTATTTATTTATATTTTTTCTGCCATGCTAGGCATTGAAGCCAGTGCCTTGTGCATGCCAGGCAAGCACTTTACCACTGAGTTATATAGCCAGCCCTATTTTTATGTTTATGTTAAAATGTCTTTTGTGAAATGATATTATTAGTTCTGAAGCATTTAATTGGCAAAATTAAGAATTGAGAACTTTACATCATCTTGTTGCATTTAGTTTTGTTTTATTTGTTATTAAAATCCAAATGACTGGGCATTGCTATCAAGACCATAAAAATTCATTGAAAAATTTTAAGCACTATTTGTGTCAGGATAACCTTAGACTCCAGCAGTGATATGGAAGATGCATGGATTGTGATTCAAGTCTCGGAAGTCATAGAATGTGAAAAATCAAAGGAATTTTTGCCTTGTTATTTTATTTCATGTCCATGGGCACTAAGATACACTCAAGGAAAAGAATTATCCATGGTTACTTAGGGAGTTAGAACAGAGCCACAATTACATTCTGTTTTCCCAATACCAATACACAGTCTTTCAATTGTTCCAGTCCTGTCTGTGTCAGTCAGACAGTACTGAGACACTGATGTGTCCACCTGAATGGTGGGAAGACTTTGGGTAATAGAATAGGCGATTTGTATAATTGAGCATTTCTGTTAAAATTTTCAACCCATGTGTCATGCTTATTGCATTTTGGGGTACAGAAGTTTGTCTCATAATTGTTATAAGTTGATTTTCCTTTATTTTTTTTCTTTCATGAGTAGGCCTTTAGCTTTAAAAGTTTATTACAGGGCTGGGGATGTTGCTCAATGGTAGCATGCTTGCCTAGCATTTGTGAGGCCCTGGTTTCTACCCCAAACACTGTTTTAAAAAATATATATATATGTATATATATAATATACAGACACACACATATGTGCATTTGTATGTGCTTATATAAAGTAACGTTTTATATAATATACATAGAAAGTAATACATAAATATAATAATATATAAAGTTATATATATGCATATATATTTATGTAAATATATATATATATATATATAAAGTTATACATCTGCATAATATATTGCACACATACATATATATTTGGCTATGTTAGAAACTGAGTTGCTTGGCAAATAGATCCATTCAAGTTTGTCACTGATCTGTTTTAACTTCTGCAGGTCTTATATACTCAACTATGCTTCAAAATTGTTTTCTTAGGATGGGAGGTGTAGCTCAGTGGTAGAGCCCATGCTAGGTTCACATGAGTCTCTGGGTTCAATATCCAGCAACATATACACATATACATTTAGTTGGCAAAAATATAAAATATAAAATAAATCAAAAGCCAAAAACCCTCAAAACTACATTATTTACTGTGTTGTCTGTATGCATCCTGTTTTCCTGCTGGATGAATTGATTCCACATGGTTAAGAATAACATGGTTTATACTATCTTTTCCCTAGCACCTTTAACTAGTATACAACAGAGGTTCGTAAAACAAAGACTGACTTGAAAAGCAGTAATTCCTTCTATAAATTGAGCATTATCCCTGTGACAGATACATTGTATAAAAACAAAAAACTTATTTTATTATCTTTTTTTTAAACAAAGAATTTCTCCATAAAACCAGTCTAAAAATATTTTCTTTGCCTACTGCATGCCCCATGCTGTACTGAATACTGGGGATACGGTGGTGAATGGGATGGTCATAGCTCTGGTCCCCACAGGTTAATAGCTTAAGTTTCAATGCAGTGCTGCCTCAAAACTCTCTGATGTATGTTATTCTAAAACATAGGATTGTAAATAAGTGAGAGAAGAGGTACAGTTATGTCAGAATCTGTGAAGGAGAAATAGCAGGTGCTAGGAGTCAGGAAAGACTTCTTGGATACAGTGAAAATTTTATGATGTGAAGGTTGAGTTAGGAGTTAGGTGAACGCTGGGGGAGTGTTTGAGGCAGGAGAGCAGGCAGGGAAGAGGCCCACAGGAAAGAGGTGAAACATGGGTTATTTGAAGAACAGAAGTCCAGAAGGGCTGGAGCAGAGGGGAAAGCTGGCAGGATGAGGCTAGCTAAGGACTTGCTGCCTGTAGTGCTGTGCAGAGCTCTTCATCATGCTTTTCAGGAACAGCCTCTAATCAGTTGTAGGTAACTATAGAAACTGGTATTTTTATATTATTTTATATTATTTGTCTTTTTCACTGTTCTGTGTTCCTTGAGCTCAGAGCCAGGTGATTCTTTTTATTTTATTTATTTTTTTCTTGTTCTTTTTCTTAGTGCTCCCTCTACTCCTTCCTTCCTTGTGCCTACTTCAGCTTTAGCAAGATCCTGCTTTTCTGCAGGACTATTTACTCATGACCACAATGTACAATTTCCTTACTGAGTTGGATTGGTAGAATTTCATTCATTTTTTCAGTCCTTTGTCTGTTCCCTATTTATCTAGCTTCATGTGCCAACCAATTTAGGAAAATGGAAGAAGTTCCTTGGGTGTGCTTACACATGTGCTAACTTAAGAAGAGGCACAGCTGAGACAAAAACAAAACAAAACAAAACAAACAAACAAACAAAAAAACTAAACTAAACAAAGAAACAAACAAAAACTCATCTATTTGACAATATATTACAATTTGAAAACACTGCAAATTTAAGTGGTTACCTGATGATGTTTGTGTATGGGGTTAATTATGCTAATGTTTCAAGAACAGTTCCTCTGTTTTTCCACTCAGCCCATCTGCCAGGCGGCCTACCAGAATGACTTGGGTCAAGTGTGGCGTTGGGTAAGAGAAGACAACTGCAACGTCAACATTCAAGATGGCTTCAATGGAGACACCCCCCTCATTTGTGCTTGCAGGCGAGGGCACGTGAGAATTGTTTCCTTCCTTTTAAGAAGGAATGCTAATGTCAACCTCAAAAACCAGGTGAGGCTGTGACATATGGTGGGAAATATAATTGTCACCATTCCGGTCTCTTCTAGGTGATGTCTTGTGAATGTAAATTTTTCATTGCTTATAGCTCCTTATTAACAATTTAACAATTCTTTTTTGCCTTACTTTAGAGAGACTGACACATACCAAGGACATATTATTTGGCTAAAAAGCAAAATAAAATGTAGTTCAACCAGCAAGCATATTTTGTGATTAATTATGTCTTTGTACTTCTGAAGAGAAAGAGAATGGCTCACTCAGTTGTCTGGAGAGAGCTTCTTCCTTTCTTCTTCTCTTCTTCCCCATCCTCCATTTCCCCTCCCTGTCTTTTTTCTTCTCTCCTCTTGCTCACTCTTATATAAGTAATTGAAAATTTTTTTGGAAAAGAAATATTTATTTTGTGATGTTATTTTATTTGTTAGATTTTTACCTACTATGTTAATGCCCTGTTCTCCAAAAGACACTATAGTGTTCTTATAGAATGAAAGAATACTATTGAGAAATTTGCTAAGGAGAAATAAGCTCATGACTTGAAGCTACTTGAGATCACACAGAAAATGTGCTTACAGCTGCAATGTTACTACCTTGGGGTCTTCAGGACCAAGGAAGAGCAGCATGTGTGTCTTACTGTCAGTATTCTTTTAGAACTTCTTCTGAACATCTAGCATCATCATATACTAAAGGCAACATTTAAATTAGACTAAATAAATATCTGCAGTCATTTTTTGCAATAATTATAAATGTCCTGAATCATATCATATGCATTCAATGAGAAAAGCAGCTCATAGGGACCCACTTGCCCCTTCCATATCAATTTAAAAACTAGCTTATTGGGAGAAAGTAACAATGTGTTATCAGAAAATTGATCACTACAGGAGTTTCTTGCTTGTGCTTACCATTTTCTATTTTCTTTTTTTTTTTGGCTTGGGTGTTCTTTTTAATTTTTAATTTTTCTTTCTTTTTTTTTTTTTTTTTAGGTTCTGGGTATCCAATGCAGGGCTAGGCAAGTGCTCTAAGATGGAGTTACACTTCCAGTTCTGGGCTAGTTTAAAAGCAAGTCATGACTATGCTCTGTCTGATAGGCAGTTTAGTACAGTGTGGGACAGGATGTCCCTAGAACACAGTTGAAGAACCAGGTATATAAAGCTGTTTTGAGCAGTTCCACCCAAAGTCAGATTCTGTGAGTTTCTGTCCTCTTTCAAGAAGTGTGCTCACGGGGAAGCTGAGGGAGGGAGATATGTGACAGCTCAGGGTGGGCTGAGGGGGCACCCTTATCTCTGCTCTGTAAAAAAGAACCTCAGCCAGCCTGCTGGGGTCTGCTGGTATCATAAGTATGAAAAGGACTTCATGGCATAGTTTAAACTAATAGACATTTTATCAGAAGAGTTTTGGTTTGTAATTTCTACTTTTCAAAATGTTTCTAATGGTGTTTTAGTGTTTAATATTTTTTATTTTCCCCAGATATTTAGTCTGTGTTCATTAATAGTGTAAACCAATACTTTTACATTTCTTAAGTCTGTTGATAAATTATTTTCAGAAGTACTAAACAAACAAAGATCTTAGTGATTGAGAAGCAGATGCCTATAGAAAACACTGGTTCTATGGAAAACAGATTGAATTAAATTAAAACATAAAGATACTTTTTTGGTCTGCAAATTAATCAGGATTTAAAAATAAAATCAAATGTTGACCAGAGAGAAAGTTTAAATTATTATTATCTTATTGGAGCACAATTTGGCAGTACACAATACCTTTCATGCTAAGGAGTCATTGGAAACTTATGCAAAAGATGAATTAGAATCGTTGACAAAGATTTGTGAATGAGGATATCCAGGCAATGATATTTATAAAAATAAGAGATTAAAAACTTGAAATGTCCAATAGATAGAGGGTTTGCCTAAATCAATTAGAAAAGCTCCATTCAGTAGGAAGCCATGCAGTCCTTAGCTCCTCTTCCAATAGGGGATTAATATCTAAGATATATAAAGAACTCAAATAGCTTAACACCAAACAAACAAATTAAAAACAAAAAAAGCAAAAACAACACCCTAATAACCCAATTGATAAATGGGCAAAAGATATAAATAGATGAAATACAAATGGTCAACAAATATATAAAAATATATTTATAAAAATATGTATATAAAATATATACAAATATATAAAAACATGTTCAGCATTCTTTGCAATCAAAGAAATGCAAATCAAAACTGCATTGCTATTTCATCTCACTCCTATTGAAATGGCATTCATCAAGAATACAAATAACAATTGCTGGTGAGGATATAGGGGAAAGGTACACTTAGCCATTGTTGGTGGGACTGTAAATTAGTACAACCATTTTGGAAAACAGTATGGAGATTCCTCAAAAGATTAGGAATATTACTGCTACAGGACCCAATTATCCCATTCCTCAGTGGTTATCCAAAAGAACTCAAATCAGCATACTATAATGATACAGATACATCAATGTTTATAGCAGAGCAATTCACAGTACCAAGTTATGGAATCAGGCTAGGTGCCCATCAATAGATGAGTGGATAAATAAAATGTGATCTATATAATGGAGTCCTAACTAAGAATGAAATTGTATCATTTGATGGCACTGGAGAGTCTCATGTTAAGTGAAATATGCCAGACTCAGAAATAAACCAGACTTAAAGGCTGAATGTTTTCTCTGATGTGAAAGTTAGATGGGGGAAAAAAAGACAAAAAAGGGGGGGATCTTGTGAAAATAGAAGAGAGATCAGTAGAGTAGAGGTTGGAGGCCAAGGAGGATGGAGGAGAAGAGGGAAAAGGAAAGAACTGGGGAATGAGGTTGAACTAATTATGCTGTGTACATGTATGAATATATCCCAATGAATTCCACTTTCATCTATAACTATAACACACCAATAAAAAAATAAATATGTAGAAGGAAGACCAATAGAGTAGAGGCAGGAGATCAGAGGAAGGGAGGAAGAGAGGAAATGAGGAAGTACTGGGGATTGAAATGGAGTAAACAATGTCTTATGAATTTATGAATCTGTCAAAATGAGCTCCACTAATATGTATACGTATGACATACTAATAAAAACATGAGCAGTCAGTCAATCCTTGCAAACATGTAATTAAAAATATTAATGGCATGGAAAATGTACATATTCTAAATGTGCATCTCTAAACTGGAAAGAAGCAAGATATGATTTTGAATATGCAATATGATTCTATGTTTTAAAATTCTATGTGTATGGAATTGACAACAACCTTGATAGAATATAGCATAATGTCAAGAATTAACTCTGTACTATTTGATAATGCATAATTCTGAATTCTATCATTCTAATCTTCTTTACTCTCCAGAATGTTTACAGGTAGCATGTATACCTTAATAATTAGGAAAACAAGAGTTTTTATTTAAGAATAGAGCTACCTCCAAGTAGAAACTCACTTCTCTTTTCTCTCCTACATTCCCTTTCCTTTTATTGATTTGAATAGTGTTCCAATTATACCATAGCTTTTTTGCATTATACTTATTTGTACATCTTTCTGGCCACCTTTGATTATGAGCCCCTGAGAGTTCACATTTTATATACCACCCCTCAAAGCTTAAGTCCACCACCTGATAAATCTTGATATATTCAAATAATTAAGTTATGTGCATTCTTGTCTGTGTTCATGAGGGAACACGGAAAAATTGAAATGAGGTTAAGATTTTCCTGTAAACATATCATCAAATGAACAATTGTCCACCATAGTTGATTAAGGATAACTATGGCATTACATACTAAGTTCAGTTCTATATTTGTATCTCAATATATTTGTCCCTCAAAAACTAAAATGAATGTGAAAATCTAGACTTCAATGATTTCTAAAATGCATCTTCACCTCTGTTGTTTGTTGTTGATCTTTGTCTTTCCTTTAGATTGGACTGTTCAATATTCTGGTCAATGGAAATCCAAGTTTATTAATCAGACAAGCCCTACAGAAAGAAATGCCCTGAGTACCATAAAAATAAAAAGCATGAACTTTTTGATGTAGTAATATGCAAATATGAAAAGTGAAATGAAGAGTTCTTTTCTTAATTGTAGAAAGAGAGAACCTGCTTGCATTATGCTGTGAAGAAAAGATTTACCTTCTTTGATTATCTGCTCATTGTCCTCTTGATGCCTGTCCTGCTTATTGGGTATTTTCTCATGGTGAGTACACTTATTAGGGTACAGGAAAAATGAATAGGAGAACTATGCACGATATGCAAGTTTTGCTAGGCCAGTAAGATATTGTAAAGAAATAATAACAAAATAAGCTATTGGTTTGTACATGTGCTCCTTGACGTTTGATGATGTTACATCCCAATAAACCTCTCAAAGATAAAAACATTATAAGCAGAAAATACATTTAATATACCTCACCTACCAAACATCACATTTTAACCACACCGTACTCTGTAGAGTACGGGTCCTTGGACCCCTGTGACCGTGTGGCTGAGTGGCGGCTGTACCTTGCTGTTACTGCTCAGCATCATCAGAGGGTATCATGTGCATATCACCAGCCCAGGAAAAGATCAAGATTCAGAATTCAAAGTGTGGTTTCCTCTGAATGCCCATCATTTTCCCACCATCATAAAGTTGAAAAATCCTAAGTTGAACCACTGTGAGTTTTGTAGAATACCAAGCGTATTCTACGAAAACCATTTCCAATATTCATGCAATGCTAACTATGTAAAGTGAGAGAAGGTAGCAAAAACAGTAGACCAATGGTAAAATAGTCTGTGAAAGATTTATCTATAAAAATAATTTAATCTTGACTTAGTTTTATGTTTTATCTGAAGGAACTACAAAATTCTGAAAATTTAGGGGAAAAATCCTATTCCTCCTACTCTCTTTCTCTCTCAGTGGAATTTGTATTTTTGCACATCTCTTTATGAACTACTGACATTTAAGGACACATCCTGATGATGAGATAGAAGACAGTTCCTAAGGGATTTGCACCAAGGAGCCGACAAACACAGAAGATATTTATGGAGAATTTGAAGCCCATCTTTTACCTTGATGTATTGAATCATGTTTAAATGGGAATATAGTTGGTGTAGGAATGTATTCATATTATGAGAAGAAGATGGAGTTTGAGGGTTTTTGTTTTACCTTCAAATATGGTGACAGCTGTGCACTGATTCTCCACCCCCAAACCCCCACCCCTGCTTCTCTTGTAGCCAGTTCCACCTTTGAGAGATGACTCAAAAGATACATCATTTATTCCAATTAAATAACCACCTTTCCCCCCTTTCTGTAGCTAATTGACCTCAAACCTCCCTCAGTTTTCCCTTTTAACAAAAGTTCCAGTATAAATTCAGTCAGTTGAAAGTGTTATTATTTCTTCAGATATTGAATGTTGCAGAATTTGAGGAACTGTAATTAAATATGAAAATGTTGGTTTTGATCTTTTAATTTATGGGAGAGGGAAAATTTTAATTCACTAATAAATTATCTGCTTATATCCTTAAAAATGTTTTGAGAAATTCACTGTGTATTCAGCACACATCATTGGAATATTTGTCATTTGGGGTCAGGAGTAATTTGTTGACTTTTTCAGAGGTTCTGAAGAAAAACATCACAACTACGGGCAAGGCCCATTTGGAATTTGTTGACACATAGCTCTGCTTTTTAAGATGGTCCAATGTTTAGAAGCTGGAGAGGCCTAGGCAAAAATATAGATTGCAATGAACAGCCTGGCTTCAATTGCTCACATACACTATTTATTAATGGAGCCTGACATTGTAAATTTGTGATGCATAAGGAATAAGTGATGTGAGAGGCAAGTATAGGGGAAAGGATCAGAAAGGATCGAGTCACTTCAAAGAAAGGTAGGAGAAAAAAAGGCAGTTGAGCAGGTGACACAGGAAGGAAGAAGGAGGAGAGAAGACAACTGGATAGCTCCAGATGACAAAGGGCTGATGCCTTATGTGTAGAGAGAGCTCTGCTTTCTCAGGTGAACCTCTGTAGTGGGAAGGCTCTGTCAGGTGGTCAGAACCTTGAGGGACCAAAAAGGAAAAGTGAGTTTCTGAGGAACTTTGTTGGTTTCACTCATTTGTTCTATCATTCAACCTGTATTTTCATGGATCTGTTATGAACCAGACACTGTACAAGGATTAGTGATACCATGATGAACTAAACAGGCATAGCTGTTGACCTTGTGAGCATTAGAGGATGGTGGGGAGTCATTAATCAAATGACAAACACAAGAGAAATCGCCATGAAACAGGTGATACAGAGAAGTGATTGGTGTTGAGGGCCTAGAAGAAAAGGATTTCTTCACCTGGTCAGTTAAGTCCAGGAAGTCTGACACTGGGAAGCAGCAAGGAAAATAGAGGCTCTAAGTTCCTGGAGGAAGAGGAACATGGGCTGAGATATGAAGGATGAATTTGCAAAGCAAAAACGGGAGGTAGGAAGCTTCCAGGTAGAAGGAACATCTGTGCAATAATGCCAGAGGGAGCCTGGTGGGAATGGAGGACTTAACAACAAGCTAGTGTAGCTAACGCAGGGTGATCCAGGAGGTAGCTCTTGTGAGAGAGGATTAGAGCAGTAAGCCCTAGAGGGATCATGTTGAATAGCTTAGATTTGTCTTCAGAATGATGAGAAGCTATGAAGAGTTATGAATCAGGAAGGAAAATATAGAAAACTGATCCCATCCTCAGCAAGAGATAGTAGGTCTGGGTGAGGGTTGAGAATGTACATTTCAAACAAGTCTGTACACTCCTAAACATCTCTCATCTTAAAATCCTTGAAGACATATCAGGTTGTGCTCTTGGAAGGGCAATCTCAGCACAACCTGATATGTCTTCAAGGATTTTAAGATGAGAGATGTTTAGGAGTGTTGAGATTCAGATGAAGCCAATTGATTACAATAGTCTCAGACACAAGATGAAGAAAATGTTTGTCAAACCACTTCTCTTGCACTTACTGTTTGTTACAACAGGTATCGAAGACAAAGCAGAATGAGGTTCTTGTGCGAATGCTCCTTAATGCTGGCGTCCAAGTCGATGCTAAAGACTGTGTAAGTTTATATTTTTAGCCATTCCAAAATAATGTTCATTTAGTTTTCTTTTTACTCACTGCCAGTCGTGCAACTTTGAGGTTATTTATATTCTTCCACTAAACTCATGAGTAAAGAATCTTTATTGATTGCAGAACATCTTTAAAAGAACTGGTTTTGACATTGGTAAGAAATAAAGATAAGGAAGACTTTGATAACAACACCATCCTCAGTGCTTAAATTGGAGTCAGAATGCCACTGTGTGAATAGGCCTGCCACTTTTTACTTAGGTGGGTGGCCAATTATAAATTTATTACCTAGTAAGTGCTCACTGGGTGTTAACAGCTGCTTCTTCAGCCAAGAGCCTTTAAGAGAGGCCCCTTTTATAAATGAAAGTTCAAGAAGGGCAAAGAGCAAAGAAAATCCAAGTGATGTTATGAGCCGCAATAACATTTGTCTGTAGCAGCATCCGCTGACTTCTTCCCATAAGGATGTGTAAGGTTTTGTTTTGACTTTTTATCCTTGCACCTCTGTACTCACCTTCCTCCCTTAAATGCTAATAGTGGATCAAACATTTTTTTGTATGGTGTTTTATTTGCTTAAATTAATTGGATAAAATTTTAGGTTTCTAGTGTTATATTAAGAAAAGCAAGTTGAAATTTGATTACAGAAAACTAGTGTTCTATTTTTGACAGTCTCTGTGTATTACCATTGTTCTATGAGAAAAAAAATATGTCTTTATCCCTGTTTCTATTAATTCTTTGCATTATTTTAGTTTTTGTTAAATTTGAAGAAGGCTTAAATGGAAATAATTTTTGTGTGGGTAAGACAGTGCAAGCTTGCATGAGAGAGCACAGGACAATAAGTTGATGTAATCTATGTCTTTTAATTCAAATAGAATTTAAAAATTAATTTGTATAGACTACTATTATGCATCCTATTCTCCTAAACAGCTTTGAAGTTTATTAAAATAGGAGATTATTAAAGGTTACGTTGGAGGTTTTTGAAGGTTTTTGTTGATCTTTTCATTTGAATGCAAAAGATTTAAAATTTGTGCCTGTGGTCAAAATTTCTCTCCAGATATTTTTCTAATTATTTATGTCTTTATCTATCTCTAGACAGAGATATTATATTCCTAAGCACACATGTGTCGTGTGCATGCACACAGGCACCATCTTTTTCCACCAAACATGTGATCCAAGTTCTAACTCAAAAAAAATCTAGGTTTTATTTTGTTTGTTTGTTTTTGTGGTGCTGGGGATTGAATCCAGGGCTTTCTGCATGGTAGCAAGCACTCTATTGCTGAAGCACATTCCTAGTCCCAAGGAAGTATTTTATATTTTTAGCTAATTAGACTCACTTTATTTCACATGGAAAATTCCAGAGTCCTTCTTCCATTCATCATGCCATCACTTGATAAAAATAAATGATTGTAACATAATTTCCTATGATCTTAGAAGAATTTCCAGGGAATAAGGTCTAGAATTAATTCTATTGGTTTTAACAGTTGAGGATATTGTTTTCTCTTACCAAAACTATGGTTTCTTGGCTACTTTTTGAAAGGCAAATTTTGAACACAAATTCCCCCGTTATAAAATATTTTTAACTTGTGGTTAGTGTTTTAAATTGGTACCAACAGAGTATGACTGCTAATTTATAGTACAAAATATGAACTATAGCAAACTAAGTGTGGACTTGTACATCAAACTCCTAAGATCTTATACATATTCTGTAGTGATATGAGCAGCTACCTTCTTCTGACTGAGGATTTTGATTGAAAACCATAAAGGATAGTATTTACAAAAAGGTCCATGGGGAAACTCTCTAAGGGAAAAGATGGTAAAATTATCAGGGTAGTGCTTGCCCAGATATATAAAATTCCACAAAGAAATGTTGGTATAATTAAGCATCATATATTATTATAAATATATGTTATCATAGTTACATTCTATAATTTGTAATGGAAAATGAGGAGTGAAGATATTGATGGAATATAGGATACTAATGTACATCTGGAGGGAGAGGAGAAAACTTTTCAGTACAAGATGGTTTGCAATCTGTTCTGCTTAGTCGCACATTACCAAATGTGAATAGTTGCCAAAGAAACATGTGCTAAAGTTTTTGGAAGCCTGGTTGATGAGCTGCAATGTTGGCCCTTTGTGTTTCAGTATGGCTGCACTGCATTACATTATGCCTGCAAAATGAAAAACCAGACTCTCATCCCTCTGCTCCTGGAAGCCGGTGCAAACCCCATGATAAAGGACAAGGTAAGGATCTGCAAACCTGAGTCTGAAGTTCCCCCTAGCAGCATAATCTTCTAATCCAGGTCTTGTGTTGAAGGAAATCAACCTCCTTTCATGTGAATAATGCTAAAATTAACCATTCTAAGGAAGAAAGGAGCTAGGCCACTCCTTTTAAAACTGAACGACCTTTAAAGGCCTTGCCAAGCCTGAGGCTCAGTCTAATCTGTTTACATTTGCATTGACATTTTATTCTATTGGAAATAAATAACTGAAGTTTCTTTTTCTCCTCAGAATGGTGAGAGCTCACTGGATATTGCACAGAGACTAAAATTTTCCCAGATTGAATTCATGCTAAGGAAAGCATTATAATCCTGTGACCTCAGAGATAGAGATACCAACAAAGTTAAAGGACTGCATTCTGTCTCCATCTTGGACTACTGGTCTGTGCCATTCCACCTGGGTACCTGGACTTAATGGGACAACGATGGCTGCCATAGTTAATGTTTTTGAAGAGCCTTTCATTTATAATATTTTTTACTCAGCAGAGTATACCATGGCCACCATCCTTCTAGGGAAAACATTAAAGTTGTTGGTGTCTCCAATTCTGCCCCAAACTGATATTTCAAACTCAGTTTCTCCTGAGGAAGATCATCAGTGTTATTTGAGGTAGAGTTCTCTCCTCCCAGTTGTGTCAGGCTTGTGAAGAATCTATCCTGTCTATCTCATGCACTAAGAGACAAATTGTTCCTCTCAGGGTCCTTTAACTACCAAGAGGAAGAATCAAAGTATGTACATTTGTATAGAACCGTGTAAATGTGTGTGTGTGTGTGTGTGTGTGTGTGTGTGTGTGTGTGTGTGTCTGTGTGTGGCGGGGCAGTTTAGAGAGTCCAGTGTAAACATTCCTTGGATCAAAACAACTTCAATAAAAATACCTCTCAGTTGTCAGTGGTGGGTGTGTTTATACCTCAGATTAGCAAATGCTACAAAGCAGAGCTTCTTCCTCCCTGCTCACCCAGTACTGGTTTACCAGCATACCACTAGACATTTTGGTTTCAGTTTACAAACAAAAATTATCTTTGTTTGAACAGTATGTGGCACTATCAAAATGTCTGTTCAGAAATATCTTTCTGGGACAAGGGGAGTTCAGTGGAAAAGTGTATGCTTAGCATGCATGAAGACCTGGTTTTGATCCCTAGTACCAAAAAAATAAACTAAAAATAAACTAAAATCCTCATGTAAATGTAAGTTGATTACTAAGCTCATTAGTATCTATCTATCTATCTATCTATCTATCTATCTATTTATTTATTTATTTATTCGGTATTGGGGAATGAACTCAGGAGGACTCTACCACTGAGCCAAATCCCCAGCCCTATTTTGTATTTTATTTAGAGTCAAGGTCTCACTGAGTTGCTTAGTACCTCGGTTTTGCTGGGACTAGCTTTGAAACTGAGATCCTCCTGCCTCAGTCTCCAGAACTGCTGGGATTACAGGCATGCACCACCTTGCCTGGCAGTGTTATTTATTTTATATTTTCATCGTGCTGGGGATTGAACCCAAGGTCTAAGCATGCCCAGTGCTGCACCCTAAGCTCCAGTTTGGCTCATTTTATTGATAAAATTTTAAACGTTGATGGAACTTATTCAGATGAAGAAATTTTTCACAAAAAATAGAAAAACATAATGAGGTGGTATCTGGATTGTATTTTTAAGTGAGATACTATGAATATCAAATATCTATTTTATTTCCTTTGTGAATAAGACAGAGTAGAAATAAATACACTTTTAAAATATGTCTGACTTAGGTATTGTGGGGCAACCAGCACCCTGCTAGGGTAGCTTCCTGCTCAGGAGGTGTGAACCTCCTGAGAACTAGAAAGTCTGAAATAATTAGTAAGAAATAGAGCCAGAGCCAGAAATTAGGTAGATTGGGGCACCTGATAGGTCTTCCAGTCCTGATAGGAGCTGGAACTGAACAACAAAAAATGGTCCCTCTTCTTTATTAAAGGGGGAGTACATCAGAGGCAGGGGTCAGGTTTCGGCAGGAGGAGACTTGCTTCTCAGTGTGTCAGGGGTCTTGCAATAAACAGGTTGATTGGCATTTTGTCAAGCTACACCCATTTTCAAGAGGCTGTGTGGTTCCAGTGGGTCATCTCATCTCCAAGGCTGTGCTGAACTTGTGATGGAGCTGGATAGGAAGCCACACGAACCAAACATTCTCAAACCAGCCACTGGGAGTTGCCACTGGGAGTTCCTGATTCCAGGCTTTCCTGCCTAATGGCTTCCACATCACTTTATAGTTTATGCACAGTTCACAGATGGCTCTCGGCACGTAGGTATAGCTGTAGACATGGACTAAACCATACTATATTTGGTAACAAGTTAGTCTAAGGGTGAAAGATTTATTATCCTTGAACAGAACAAAGGTATAATAAAAAATCAAATCCAAAAAATATTTATTGAACTATGTACAGGCCCTGAGGGAAGTAGTAGTGTAGACATGATTATGAAGAATTTTAGTGTGACTTACATAAATTATTCAAGATTCTTTAGCATTGAACGGAGTTACCAGGTGAGCCTGGGGATGAAAAAAATGTAAATTTCACACAGCAGTACACTTTAAAAATTATACCTTCATCACACACCAATGTACTTTCAACAGTATACCACTGACGTACACAGTATATTTTTGATAGATTTCAGAGGAGATTTTTCAAAACAGCACTCTTTGAAACTGTGTGAAAATTGAACAGTTTTCTAAAGAAACAAATCTACCTTAGAATGAGTTGTAGAGACTAACAGTGACTTTCTCATGATCAAAATATAAGATACTGAACAATTTATTTCTTTATGCGCATGACAGTAAAATATTTTCTTCCTTTCTTAATTATTGGAGGTAGAAAATTGGGCCAGTAGGTCTCCTAGCAACAGTCTATAAGCCCTCAAACAGGTATAAACTAGAATTGAGGGGCTGATATACACATATGTCCTATACACGAGCATTATGCATTTATTGGAAAACTCATAAATATCCTCCAGAATTATCTAATTATCTTCTTTAAGATATAACTATAAAGCATGGCCCTATTCTGAGGATGTTTAATATATTTTAATCACACTGTACCTTGATTTTTTGTTGTTGTTAAAGCATCCTGGCTTTCTTAGGTAGTACCCTGTCTATAGTAACAATGTGCAAATGTCATTTTATTTTGTCAAAGTTAACAATAATTCAGAAATTTGTGACCTCAATGTCTGTCCCAATTTGTCATTTTACTTGACTGCTTCAAAAATATGACTTACAGAAAAAAATAAATGTTATAAGGAGGTTTCCCTGAATGATGTAGGGAATATAGAGATACTTTTTGGTTGTCAGGAAGAACCTACTCTTCAAGATGATAGAAAATCTAATAGCACAGAAAACCTGAATTTACCAAGTTAGTTTAGTTTAACTAATCGGAAAAAAAAATTAAATAATGGTTTTAGTGCCAAATGCAAAAATATTAAAGAATGTACACTGTATCTCTGCCCTCTCTTCTACTTTTTCTGGAAATTCCCCTTAAAATTCTCTACTCTTGGCCCTAACCCCATAAGATTGTCCCCCAAACTTGTCAGTATCAGAGGCTTTACAGTGTGACCTTGCAAGTTCCCTGGGAAAGGTTGGTCTCCTCCTGCTTCATCAGATGTATGATCTCATTGTACATACGGTGAGGAGCATCCAACCCCCAAATGAAATCCACATGAGCCCATTCAGGAATGTTCTTGTGGTAGATGAGGTTGGTCACTTCAGAGAGCAGTGTCTTCACATCTTCTGGATTTGAAAGCCAGTCCTGACCTCCCGTCCACATCGCTGTCGGGACTGTCATATCTCGAACTTTATATTTCACAGGTGTTGGCTAGAGAGAAAGAATAGTTTTAACTTGAAATAGTTTTAACTTGAAATATTTGAACTTCCAAGCTCATAATTTATATTTCAAATAAATACAATAAACATGGCATGTATTGTGGTGAAAGATGCATGGGCTTTAGAGCCATTGGAATTCCAGTTAAGAGCTTCTGGCTGGGGAGGTAGTTCAGTGGTAGAGCACTTGCCTAGCAGGCACAAGGGCCTGGGTTCACCCTCCAGTACATAAACAAACAAACAAACAAACAAATGAAAATTTTGTTCCAGCTCCTTACTTTAAGGTGAAATTACCTAATATCATTAAACCTGTTTCTTCATCTATGAAATGGGGATAATTACAAGATCAAGTGAGAAAACATTACCTTCAGTTTGTGGGTGATTGTGGTGCTGAGAGTGGTTCCTTAAGAATTTGGAGTCATGGACTAATTTAGATATAAAAGGTTGGAATATTCTATGGAGTCAGTCATATTTTTTTCTCAGGACCTGGTGTATGCCCTGCACACATTCTATCACTGAGCAACATCACCATCCCCTACACCTTATGGATTAGACATTGAATAACGTTTAATTATTTCCTAGTAAATATATTACATTTTAAAATAATGTCACTATTAGTGTTTAAAGATAATTTCACAGATGCTTCAGCAGGCAAGAATTAGAAATATTCTACATAGAAAGGCAAGAAATCCTGCTGGGAAGGCCTCTGGATCCTCACAGAAACTAAATGATCACAAGCATCCCTTGGCACATGCCCAGCTTGACTGCAACTCCAAACACTTAGGGAAATCACAAATTGGCCTCTGGCACTCAGGTAATTTAATAAGGTCAAGTTAAATGCCTGTTCTAACCCCAATTCCCTGTTCTGCTCAAATTATCCAAAGAAGGGTTATAATCTTCCTATTTCTTGGGAATTTCAAGCTGGGCTAATAAATATGCTTGGCAGTCTGAGTCCTTGAGATTAATTGGCATCCAGAATTTTCCATAGAATTGGCTCATTTCTTATCACAAAATTCACCATGGTATCCCAGCTCCAAACTTAGACACCCTTAAGAATTTAGAGTCATAGACAAATTTAGATATAAAAGGTTGGAATATTCTATGGAGTCAGTCATATTTTTTTTTTCATCCTACATGGAAAGAGATTGAACTAAATGTCCTGTCCAGGTCCGTGTTGCCCTGATTCTATGAACCCATTCTATGTGTTTTATTTCCTTTTCCTTCTATTACTATTTTCTGGTGTCTACTCTGCATGAATCATTTCTCTAGGACTCAGTCCACAAATGTTGATAAATTAAAAATATCTCAGAACAGTAACTCTTTTTCTAAAGACATATATATTTTTTAAGGTAACAAGTAAAGAAGGATCTAAAAAGAAGTAGTTGATAGCTGATTGAGAGTTTGCTATCCAGGGATAACTCCATAATCTGTTCAGTTTCCTAGCATTTTCTGTCTAGATGGATGTATAGAATGGATGTTAAGTAGGATGTGAGTTTCTCAGAGTAAGATGAGGCTGTTTCCACTCTTCTCCCGTATTTTGTTTGTATGATCAATATTTATTTACCTTCACATCTATGCTAACCAATAATCCTCAGTGAAAGTTTAATGACCAAAATAGCCTCCTTATCCAATTCTGATCCTCACACTCCTATTTTTTATTTATTCCATAGCACTGGCTACATATTTGCTAGGTTACTAATATTCTTTTTCATATTTGTAACTTACAAGTTACAAATTCCTTAAAAGTGTAATCAGGAATAATTCTTAAGAATTTCTTAATCCAATAATTTAAAAAATATATATTTGGTGCCAGGGATTGAACCCAGGGTTGCTTAACCACTGAGCCACATTCCCAGCTCTTTTTATATTTTATTTAGAGACAGGGTCTCACTAAGTTGCTTAGGGCCTCACTAAGTTACTGAGGTTGGCTTTGAATTTGCCATCCTCTTGACTCAGCCTCCAAGCTACTGGGATTACAGGTGTGCACCACCACACCCATCTTAGTTATTTTTTATTTTAAAGCTAAGTGAGTCCTGATGAATCAAAGCAGCTTACCCACTATCACACAAGCTTATACAGCAGAGGCAAGACTAATACAGGAATCCTCACTTGCCATTCTTTTTATTGTGTCATGCAACAACCTCATATTCCCATCCCCATCAGTCTGCTTGTTTTGATCAGAAAAGGATTGTTCTACTCTCCCTCCTAGACAATACTCATACCTAAACTAAATCTCCCTCATCTTGTTCCAGAGAGGCCCTGTGTCTTGCTCACAAGGAAGCCTTAGCAAAAATTCTTTCTATTACATTCTAGAAGCCAAGAGGTCTCTTGGCTAAGCTGTGATTTTTTTTCCATTTTCAAATGGAGTCAAACATGAACTCTCATTTCCTTCTTGAACTCTTGTATTTTATTCCCACCCCTGAACTTGCCTATCATTGTAATTTCTTTCTCACACATTTCCAAAGGATATGTGTACAGCAGATGCTCTTTGTCTTTCTTACCTGATTGCCTTTCTCCAGATTTTTGGTCTCGCTCCCCCAGTCAAATGCTCGGAGTTCCCCAGAATTCACTGCCTAGGAGAGAAAAATTTACCAGATATTCAAATGTGGTGATGGGGTAGTGGAAATATGCTACTGTAACATCTGAAACTGTGAGAGAAATAGAGAACAAGACCCTTTGAGTTGCTCTTCCATTCTGGGATAATCTTTAAGAAAGTGCAAAGGCAAGAACCGGACTCTCTCAGGGAAAGAGATGGACTGCAGAAACACCTGACCACCACATTAGCAACTCCAGGAAGTGCACCCTCAGTGTAATCCACGTGGGTAGGTATTTGACACAATTCTAGAGGTTACAATGGGAAAGTGCCCACCCCTGGAATTGTGCAATGTGGTGATTCTGGGAGATAGTGACTAAAGCTTAATTCAATTTAGAATTTTTCTTTGATTTTGATCATGCAATATTTTTCTACACACACACACACCTCACAGACATACACACAAAGAGCTTTTTCTTCTGAGATGATAGGTGAAGTCTACAGTGCAGTGGACTTCTGTGAAAATCTCTCTGGGCCCCTAGGCCCACCTGAGTATCTTTGTTTCTACTTGACTCTGCTGTTGGAGAAGCCACAAGGGGAATGTGGAAACATAATTTCTTCCAGGCCTGTCTTTGAAGTGGATAGAGACAGAGAAGTTTCTCACATAGGCCATTTTATTTTTAAGATCTTCTGCAGATGTCCTTAAACCATTCCTGTCCTTTCCTCTCATTTTCCTGATCTATATCAAGTCCACTATAGAAACATCAGTGACCAGATTGCATATCATCATGGAATAAACACAAACCCCAGAACTGTCAAAAGGGCATCCTTGGACTATTCCAGACAAAATGTGCAAGAGCTCTTAGAAAGATTACAAATTTAACATTCTCACCTGGCTCCAGTGTAAAATATTTTGCACAGATGTCCCAGCAGGAGTGTGGGCGACATACACATTTGCTCGACTCTGTAAAAGAGCATGAGTGGTTTGTGAGACATGGAAAAACTGACAAGATATGTACCTTGTCAAGACCAAATCTCTATATAGAGACACCATCAAATTATTAGTAATTACCTATGAGACAGTAATGTACATATGCACATCAATAAAATATCACTAAATGTATTCTCAGGCACCTACATTTTTCATCTGAGAATAGCTTCTCATTAGAACTGACTTATTCACTTAAAAAATAATACTAGAGATATTTAGAATGAGGACTCTGGAATTGGGTCTAACTCTGCTGCTTAATTTTTAAATTTGGGCAAGTAATTTAACTCACTACATTTCAGTATACTAATCTGTAAAGTGAGGATACTGATAATATTTATTGCATAGGTTTGTTATTGGGAGTAGCAGCTGACACATAATGAATATCTATCAAATGGTAGCTATAAGTGAAATTATCAACTGAAAAACAATAAAGTTCAGGAATTAAAGATCTGTTCCTCCAGCTGCTGGCATTCCTCCAATAACTGTCCTGATTGGGATCACCCTGGCTTCTGAGAAGTGCCTGCCCAATGCCTCCCTCATTACAAGTGTGGTCTGCATTAAATGAGATTTGGAATATAAAGACCAGCCCTTTCCTCCCAACTTGGGACAGGGCTGAAGGGTCACCCCATCTTCATGAATCCCTGTAGAATCCACTGAGGTTTTTTCCTGAGACTGCATCAATGCTTCACATTTTCACCCACCAAATCTTGTGTCCTTCCTTCTCTGGGTGTTATCTCAAGAGCAGATCTCAAAATCATTCCACACAATAATCTCCAACTCAATTTGCCGCAGGAAACCCATCCTGTGACACTCTCCAATTGATAGCTATGCCTGAGCCAAGTTGAAACTCTCAGATGTCCCATCACAGAACTTAAACCAAAAAGACCCCAGTGGAAAGAAGAGGTGGATGACGCATGGCCATTTCCTCTATTGACTTCCAGATTCTAATCTTCCATCTGGAATCTAAGGTCAACCTTGCTTCAGCCCCTGCTGAAGCTTTGTAGAATTTCCTAATAATTTTAAAACTTAAAATAACTGGGTGCACATCTTTTCTCTTTACTGTCTTCACTGGCAGTAGTTTACATCCCCGGAGCGACACTAGTTATGCCCCGCTTTGCTTAGGAGACTTGGAAGACTAGGCTTGGAGACTAGGCTCCTACTTACCATGTTCATATTGTTCGTGTTAAATCCTCCTAGAAGTAGTATGATATTGCTACAGATTTGATCAAGGATCATCTGGCCACAAAGGTAAATAACAAACTGTCTGAAAAATCTGGTCTGGTACAGAAATTCTTTTTTGCCAAACAATCCCTGTGAAAATATGAAGTAAAATAGGAATCATTAAAGTATGGGCAGTAAAAAAACATTGGCTATAACTTAAAAGTTTATATTTTAGAAAATTTGGCTGAAAGACTCTTCTTCATACACAAGGGATTATCTAAGGTGTCACCTACCCTGATCATCATATCTGGCAGCAACAAAAATTTGGTCCCAGGGCTCTTTGCATATTTAACAGTGGCTATGGGTGCTAAAGCAAAATACATTTTGATTTTCTGAGCCAGCTCTGGCATCGTGGAAAATGCAATAAAGCCTGTAAGAGAGAAATACTTGTCATCATGGACACAAAATGTCCTAGAACCTGTAAAAAGTATATTTGTTAAAATATTTTAATAATTAAGTGTGATTGTGTCTTAATTATCATTCTATAAAATTATAAACTTCTGGCAGGGGCAACAGCAAAGACTCCTCTGTGTTTCTATGATATTTGCTTTCAATCAGTAAGTTCTCCATTGAATTATTGAATACACAAAAATTTTGACTTTGAGAAAAAATATACATGTTGGGGTAATTACATGCTGAACACTTTACTGGGAAAATTCATGGTTCTTACCTCATCTAATTCCCAGAATTGAGCTTATTTTTTAAAAAATAAAAATCAACTTTATAGTGAAAGAAACAGAATTTAAGAAATTACCTTGCTCTGTAAGAGGTATGTTCTGTAACAATGAGCATAGGGGTCACGGGGTTTGGGTTGGTTTTCCTTGATCCCTAACTTTTCAGGAACCCAAACTGTAGCATAGTATGATAGACAGTTAATTGTCTAATGAACTAGATTCCATTTCTTATTTATGCCTTAAACTTGGCATAAGATCTTGGTTAAATCAGTCTGTGACTCAGTTTCTATATCTGTAGAATAGAGACAAATTCCTCAAAATTTAGGGAAGATCTTTAAAGATCTGCCCATGGGAAAAAGAGAAATTACCTAAAGCCAGGATGTTGTCATTATATTTTAAATACCATGTGTCTGTTTTTAAAAAGCCTGCATAAGCTCTGCCTAGGGTGGTATTTGCAGTTTGAGGAATCAGCAAAGAATGCTGGGCAGAGAAAAACTAGAATCACATGCCTTCAGGCTAGTTCCTAGAAGGTGGATGAGCATGAGGAAGAGGCTCTTTCTCTACCTTTTCCCCCCATCTGATTAGGTTTGGCAGCCACATGCAAAGAAAGGCAGGCACAGAAGTGACATGTTTTTACCTTCTGCTCTCTCAGTGATACCATCAGCAGGAATGGGTGGAAATACACAAACTACACCCCACCTTAAGCCTGAGCAATGTCAACATCTGAGAACTCTAGATAACCCCTCCCAGCACTACCTCTCTGTATGCAAAGCATGTTCAAGTTCTCCATATTAACAGCTCCATGGTTTACCACTTGAAAAACCTTATGCTTTTTTACCCCTTCTTTCCTCTCAAAATAGCACCTAGCCTTGTCATCAGCACCTTGCCTTCATGTGAAATTGAACGCTGGTAGTGTGAAGCCTGGTGAATCACATCATCCTCAATGGATTCTGACAGCAGCATTATGATTTACACAAACAAGAGAGAATCAAATAAAAATAATGAATAAATAGTGAATTATTCTGCAATGCTTACTCTCCTTTGGAGTCAGGTTCATCCTGTGTGGTAAACTACATGTGCTCTCTGTTTAATAAAAGTCAGTGACCAGAGGATGTGGGCCATATGTTTTTTAGTCTTTGCCAACCAGGTTTGTCATGAGTCTCAGCCTCCTTTCTTAGGATATATTTGTCAGGGCCAATCAACTTATAGCAGAGATCCAAATAATTTGATACAGAAGGGGCTTTCTTAGAAAATGTTTGCCTTACATATATATTGGATTTCCCCCTTTTAATTGTGGTTCCTTTTTCCTTGAAACTTCTCAAAGCGAGTATGTAAACTACTTTATTTTCCTTACTTGCTTGAGGACAGAGCACAAACCTGAGTAATTTCAGAGAAAGGTAAAGAGGCCACTATTGCTTGAAGATAAAGAGCCAAAGGTGAACTCGTGGCTTGCTGATGATGTTTAATAGTCATTGTGAAAGATTGCAGAAGCAAATCACCTGGCAAGTCAGCATCCACAGACAAAGTGACAGAATAGACCACTGAGGTCTCAGAAACATGGTTTCAGACTGATGGCATGGTACATTGTCACATCAAGGGAACAATAAGCAACCTTCGAGTTAACTAAAGGCTGGTTGAAGCATCCCCACTACTGGCCTGCATTCATAAGGCTTTCAGTATGATGACGAACCTATCATCCTAGAGGTCATCTATTTTTGTTTTTTGGAATAATTTGACATTAAGATTGTCTCTGGAGGTGGCAGTAAAGACTCTTATAGGAGTTAGCAATGTGTATATAATTCCTACTCACCTTATGGACCTCACTGCACAGTGATTATTTAGCATGAGTTTTGAGTACATGGGTACAGGCCCTGGCTTAGAGCCTACTGTATAAGCACTTGTTTAAGCTCTTTCAGTGAGCCACAAATTATTTATCTATAAAATAGGGATACAAATCTTTCTCACATATTGTTGTGCAGAGACAAAGCAAAATGATGCATATGTAAGGGGTGGCAGTTATTAAGTGTTCACAAAAGGCAATTATTTATTTATTTTAGGGGGTATCATGTATTGAACCCAGGGGCACTTGGCCACTGAGCCACATCCCCAGCCCCATTTTGTATTTTATTTAGAGACAGGGTCTCACTGAGTTGCTTAATGCCTCAATTTTGCTGAGGCTGGCTTTGAACTTGCAATCCTCCTGCCTTAGCCTTCTGAGCCACTGGGATTACAGGCATGCACCACTGTGCCTGGAAAAAGGCTATTATTATTATTATGAAGGCTTGCATGATATAAAGATGATATTAAAATACAGATACCAAAGGAGGCCCAAAATTAAATTGTTTACAAAACTATATATTTCCATAATAATGAGTATAAACCTTATCCTGGTGGCTGGACCCAGCTGTCCTGGTTAAAGAATGAGTATTACTTACAGTAAGTGACTGCTCACTTTTCTCCTTAGAAAAGTGTACCCTGGCCTATATCTTAGGGTTTGGCCTCAGGATGAGGGGAAAGAGATCTCTCTCTGGAAAGCCACCTCCTCACGTCACATGCCATGCCTCCTGAAATATTTCTGCCTCCTAATATAAGCCTATCACACTTCACTTATTGACTTTGATATGATAAGGAGCTAAGATGACCACAATCTCCATCTCCCCAGGTAAGTGTTCTGAATCCTATGGGCCACCTATTAAGTCTTTCACAAAATCATCCAGAGCAAAAGGAGAGTAGACACTGATTTTACATACATCATCATATCGAGTAGTCCAACAGTTCTAACACTGCTAAGAGGGAGTTATTATCCCCATTTTGTAGATGAGGAAACTGGGGCCAGAGGAGTTAGAGAATCTGCTGAAGGATATTTAGGTATGGGTTGGCAAAGACAATATTTTAATCCACATCTCTCTGATTTCAAAGCCCTTGCTCTTTCTACCATACTGCATCCCTCCCTCAATTCAATTCCTGTTCCTTTCAGCTCAGTTTTAAAGAGAAAACCATCCAATCAGAAAGAAGTATGAGGGAGTGATTCCAGGCACAGCTTGTGCCAAAGGCTCATGTCTCTTCTGAGCATACAAACCTGATGGACTTTGAACCTACCCATGGTGGTGCCCTGTGAATAGCCGACATAATAGATCTTTTTCTGGCCCGTTTTCTGCAAAATAAAGTTTATCACTGCAGGAAGGTCAAACCTAGCCATCTCATCGTAACTACAGGGGAAAAGACAAAGTTATATGAAAAATTATGATCAGATACAGACAGAATCACTGCCCCCTCCCAGGATTTGCAAATAAGCTCTTGACTGGTCAGCCCTGATAGCTCATCACTATGCCACTCAGATGGACTTGCTTCAAACTTGCCATCCATGGATGTCACTGGGGTTACAGGCTGTCAGTGAACCTCTCTGCTTTCTCCAGATGTTATCATAGAACAATGATCATCAGTGAATATTTATTTGAGCACACGATCCACCTCCTAATGGAGGGGTCCTCTTACACAGTTAGCAGATCAGCAGCAGGTCATACAGATTCCTTTATAGGAAACATATTAAAGACATGGCAGGAACTCTTTGATGAAATGTATAAAGAGAAGGTTGAATATCAATATATAATTTGGGTAAAAATAGTAACTATTTAGGCCATGAGAGATGTTAATCAAATCAATGGCCCCCAAGGTATAACAGTCCCCCCACTCCTTTATATGCCACCTGGTCTCTTCTCCTTTTGAGGGCACTCTCCTTGTTATCATTTATGGAAGCCAGTCTCAGGATACCCACCTACAAGGAAATGGGTCTACACGTCTCTCATTCCAGCCTCAATCACCTGACACCAATGAGCATTTTCACTCCATTAGCCAGACCCAACCTTCTATGTGGGGACCCAATATTCTCCATCTCCCCCAAAGAATTACTAGTGAATTAAGAAAATTCAGGATTATCATATTAGGATATTGATGACACAACCAAAATGAATTATCCAGAAACTAGAAGCTATAATTTTTTTACCTAGTGCTCCTGAAGACATCCATATCTACCTTCCTCCATATACCTGAAAGCCCAGAACTCATCTTGCTCTATAGAGAGGGTCTTGTGTTTCCGAGACCAGGTGTTTCCCCTGCTGTTCCCCATCCACACATCAAAACCAGCATCGGCCAGAATGAAGCCCAGGCTGTTGTTGGGCAGGTTGGAAATCCAGTTGCTGGCATCTCCAAGCAGGCCGTGCTGCAGGAGCACCACTGGCCTGGAACCTGCAGTCAAGAGAAAATTCCACATGTGTAAAGTGCTCTCTGCTCTTCTTGTTATTCCCTAGTGTGCAAGGGCTTTCAGGTCAGACAAAACAAAAAATTATGAAAGGCTATGATCAGATACAGACAGAATCCTGATTCAGCTGCTTGATAGCTTGATTATCTTGGCCCATTGCTAAACACCTTTGTGTCTCAATTTCCTCATCATCAGTAAAATGCTTCTTTTTAATATTGAATATGATCAAGCACAAGGAACAGATGGCATGATGCCTGGCTACCCCTCCCCCAAAAAAACTCCCAAAAAAGAATAAAATTCAGTTTCCATTGTTGTTTTTATTTATTTATTATTACTGGAGTTGTTTGTGCTCCTCAGAAAATATTAGAAGTGCCCCCTTAGAGAGTATACTATACATATATATTGAGTAAGGGTCCTTCATGTCAAAAGGAACCTCAAGCCAGCTTGAAGGAAAATTTGAGCATCAAAATAAAGTTATAGTAAGGAATGATATCTATATAATAAATGTATAATAAATTAAGAATAGCCCAGAGAGGCAAACGGGATCTACAGGAACAATATCAGCCACTGGGGGGGGGGTGGGGATTGTTCCTCCAACTGGACTAGAAGGCTGCTCCCTTGAACCCCAAGCTGTTCAGCATTAGTCAACTCATACCCTGAGTCAGGGTATGAGAAAGCAAACTTGATCCATGAACGGGGCTGCAGGATGAACCCCATGCTTAGTAGTTGCTAATTAATTGCTTTAAAGTGGCATGCCTTGCTCACCTCTCAGGATCTGTGGGGCTGAGTGAAAAGTTCTCTCCATGTTCCTAGGCAACTCATTTTTTTCTTTTATACATAATCCATTCATTCTTTTAAAATATATTTATTAGCACCTACAATGTGCTCAATAGTCTTACTGCCTTGGAACAAAATAGATGAAGTCCCTGTTCCCACTGAGTTTACACTCTGGTAGGGGAGAGACAGATGATACACTAACAAGCAATTATCTGCCATATTAGGGAATATTAAATGCTGGAAGGAAAAGTAAGCCAGGTAAGGGGAGAGCTGTGACTAGATGGCAAGGGGTTGCTGTTTTGAGAAGGCAGATCAGGAAAGAAGGGTCTGGGCAAGCTGCATAGACATCTGATGGTCCAAAGTGAGAACTTAAGTTCAAAGGCACTGAGGTGGAAACATGTTGGACATACATAAAGTACAACTGGGTCTCTAGTGTAAAAAAGGAGTTGATTTTCAAAAAATAACATGAGTAAAAATTGGAACAAAACAAGAACCCTGAAGCTTATTTATTCTGAAGGCCAACAGTGTTTCCCAGTATTTTCTGATTCTAGTTAAAAACAAAGGCTACACTGGCAAACAGATCTGGATCTGAGTGCAACATTCTAGCAAGTGCTAGCACAGACTTTCTGGGAGTGACATAATCTCTGTGAGTGGCAGTTTCTTAGGGTTATGGTGAACCTTAAATGATAGTAAAGCATTTACTATTGTACCTGGTATATAATAAGAACATAAGAAACGATATTATCTAGGCTGGGGTTGTAGGTGAGCGGTAGAATGCTTGCCTCGCATGTGTGAGGCACTAGGTTTGATCCTCAGCACCACATAAAAATAAATAAATAAAATAAAGGCATCGTGCATGTCCATCTACAACTAAAAAAAAAATCTTCAAAATATATTTTTTATTTTTTGGGTGGTGATCCCAAAACCATTTTCTTTTTTTTAATTGGTTGTTCAAAACATTACAAAGCTCATGATATATCATCTTTCATACATTTGACTCAAGTGGGTTATGAACTCCCATTTTTACCCCAAATACAAATTGCAGAATCACATCGGTTACACACTCACATTTTTACATAATGGCATATTAGTGACTGTTGTATTCTGCTACCTTTCCTATCCCCTACTAAAAAATATATTTTTTAAAAACAGAAATGATACTATCTGTAGATGTGACAGATAATGTAGGTACTGCTGCAAATAAAGAGCTAGAGTATTAAAACAATGAGAGCCAAATAAAATGGGAGATGAGAATATTTTAATTAGTAATGAAGATGAATTTTTTAAAAGCCACTATTAGTTGAGCATCTCACAAATTAAAAAAAATGAAATGATACAAACTATACAGATATATCAAGAATTAAAAATGTGTATACACAGCTTGGTTCTTAAAATGTCCTTAGTGAAAACTGAGGCAATCAAAAAACTAGGAAAGGAACCACCATCTGACCTAGATATCCCACTCTTTGGTGTATATCCAAAGGATTTAAAATCAGCATACAGCAGTGACGCAGACACATTAATGTTCACAGCATCTCAACTCAGAATTGCTAAGCTATGGAGCCAACCTACTTGCCCTTCAATAGATGAGCGGATAAAGAAATTGTGGCATATGTACACAATGGAATACTATTCAGCCATAAAGAAAAATGAAATTATGACATTTGCCAGTAATGGATGGATCTGAAGACTATCATGCTAAGTAAAATAAGCCAATCTAAAAAAGAAAAAACAAGGGTCAAATGTTTTTTCTGATATGTAGATGCTAACTCACAATAAGTGGGGGAGGGGAAAAACAGGAATTCAGTGGATTAGACAAAGGGGAATGAAGGGAAGGGAGGGGAGATAGGAAAAGAAAGGACAGTGGAATGAATCTGACATAATTTTCCTACATACATTTATGAATACACCACAGTGAATCTCACTATTGTGTACTACCATAAGATTGGGATCTTAATTAGAATTATACATCTCCCATGCTTGTATAATATACCAAAATGGATTCTGCTGTCATGTATAACTAAAAAGAACCAACAAAACAAACAAAGGAAGAAAAATGAGGAGACATTTTAAATATTTAAAGTGCTCTTTGCATGGGGGAATACAGCTTATAAATGTGAGGTGGTGAGCGTGGTAGAGTTTCCACTCTTCACCGGTATGGGTTGGTGAGGTTCAAGGGATCATCATTGAATATTCTAGAACATTTATACAGGAGGACTTTGGGAAAAGAGTTAAGTGCTAGAAGAGGTGAAGAAATGGATTTTTATTGAAGGTGGTTTATTTTGTTTTGGATTTTGTTTGTTTGTTGGTGCTGGGGCTCAAACCTAGGGCTCACACATGCTAAGCACATGCTCTACCACTGAACTAACCCCCAACTCAGTCTATCGGTGTTTTTTTTTTAAAAAGCAAACACTGTATGTTTACTTGAAATAACTGATGGGTGTTGAGTGGGATAGGGTGGTGGTGATGGAGATTCTGGGGAAACTAACATCATCCTTTGACCTGACTGATGGTTACCTGGCTGCACTAAGAATCCTGACGTCTACAAACAGAAATCATGAGGAAGTCGCAGGTACAAGGAAGCTGCTGTGTTGGGGTGACACTGGGCCAACCATACCTTTCTTCTTAAGTGATAGTAGGCCTTGAGGAATTCTGTTAATGGAGAGGATATACCCATCTTCAGTTGCAACTTCATACTCCTCACAGGGATAGCCTTTATGGAGGATGATTTCGCTCTATGGAAAAAACACAATTTATTTCTGAATTCAGCTCTATATGGCTGTACTCGCAAGGATTCAAAAGTAAACGTTGATTCTCAGATGCTGAAAGACAGATTAAAAAAAAGTCCTTGATTTTCCCAAACCATGTTACCTCAAGAAAACAAGAAACGGCCAACCTTCTCCAGTGCTCACCTTTTTATGATGCTGGGGGTTGACCCCAGGATCTCAGCCAAGCTAGGCGAGAGTGCTCTACCATGAGCTACATTCTCCCTCACTTTCTTTATTTCTAATATGGAACCTGGACTGAAGTGATGGTTCTCAAAGTGTGGGCCCAAAGCATCAGCATTACTTGGGTACTTGTTAGAAATGCAGATTATCACATTCCAACCAAACATCCTGAATTGGGAACTCTAAGATAGGACCCAGTCATTTTTGTTTTAACAATCTTTTAAAGGAATTCTAATGCACTCTATTGTTTGAGAAGCACTGGATGAGAACACTGATTCCAAAAACCGAATATGCGTCAGAATCATTCAGGGCATCTAAGCATACAGATTCTTGGTTCTACTTCAAGTTAGAAATCAGGTGATTCTAATACAGCCAGCAGGGACTTATTCCAGAACAATTTATGAGAATCCCTGGGCCATGCCTTTCCTAAGGTTCTTTCCAGTTCTAAAATGACATACTCAAGAGCAGCGATTCTTAACAAGTTTAAAGAGCCCTTATGAATTCAAGGCTTTAATGATATACACATGGACACACAAAAATGTATTTGCATATAATTTCAGGGGTTTCAGATCCTTGTTGCCTATTTATGGGCTCCTGGTTAAAAGTCCCTACTCCATGCATTGGTTATGTGTAGAAACCTCTTTGTAAAATAGGAAGCTGCAGAGATCACCTAAGCATCCTCACTGTTCTTGCTCACTGTCATCATCCAGAGAAGCAGAGAACTATTTTTTTCAAGGATGCTTTAAAATGAGCAAGAGAAGAGAAGCCAAGTGCCAAATGCCTGACGTAGAATAGAGCATGGTCATTAACAGGAAAGTCCTTTGGTCCTACTGTTCAATATTTAATCCTGACTCTAACATTAATACAAAAATTGACCATATGATCTTGGGAAATTTGATTAAATTGTTTTCATTTTATTCACTGTTGGTTCATACTACATAATAGTGCTGTAAAAAGATAATAAACATATAACACTAATTAGTAGTATGTCCTCAATTGATATTGGCTGCTACTGTAATTCAAACTTAACCATATCTTATGGAATGTAGGATGTGTGTGTGTGTGTGTGTGTGTGTGTGTGTGTGTGTGTGTAGCACCATTGCATACTTCACTTTTAAAAATTTCAGCATGCATCAGAATTACTTACCTTAAATCATTAATTACTTAGCATTAAATCATAAATTGCTGGACTCCACTCTCAAAGTTTCTAATAGAGTCAGTAATTCCAATGACATTTCTTTTTTCTTCTTTTTTTGGTACTGGGAATTAAACCTATGGGCTCTTAACACCCACGTCCCCAGTCCTTTTTATTTTTTGAGATAGTGTCTCCTTAAGTTACCTAGGGCCTCACTAAGTTGCTGAAGCTGGCTTTGAACTTTCAGTCCTCCAGGATCTTAAGCAGCTGGTGTCCAGGTGTGGGCCATTGTGTCTGGCCTCAATGACATACGTTCCCAGGTAATGCTGATTTTGCTGGTCTGGGAACTAACATTCAAGGATCACTATTGGAGACTACTTAGGGAGATAAAATAAATATGTAAAACATCAGAACAGAGAACTGTGACAAGTGTTTATTTAGAGGTTATTTTTCAATGAGGGTTGAGAGATGTGAGTGAAGGAGAGAGTAAAGGAATCGTGAGCGGGGAGAGCGTCAGGAGCAGGGCTAGTCAGGCAAGGCCCTGTGAAGGAAGGATTTCAGCTGGACCTTGAGGATTGAAAAGAAGTTACTCAAGGGAACTGAGGAAGTAAGCATTGTGGGCGTGGGCATCCCAGCCTCAGTGAACACTGTTTACAGATAGTCAACAGATGCATGATAGTAGTAGAACATACCTTTTTTAATATTTATTTTTTAGTTTTAGGTGGACACAATATATTTATTTAATTTTTATGTGGTGTTGAGGATGGAACCCAGCGCCCTGCGCATGCCAGGCGAGCAAGCTACCGCTTGAGCCAAATCCCCAGCCTAGAACGTAAATTTGTGGGCATAAAAATACAGGCCCAGCATAGTCTGAAGGATGGGATACTGCTTCTCAACTTGCCAGTTTGCATAACCATTTTTGAGGGTAGTTCATCAATATATGTACATATTTTTAAACTCTAAATATTTAACTTTTTAATTTAATTGTAAATTCACAAATTAGAACTGTATTTGACATTTAACTTCGAATCCCATTGTCCATTCTTCAAAATTTAATTTAAGGAAAAAAAATCAGAGATATATATTAAAGCATAATGATAAGGATGTTTATGCCAGCATTATTTATAGAAATAAAAAATTATACTGGGACATTGGTTAAATAAACATTCTGGTGGATGCTGAGAAGCTCTTCCCAGATCTCCCTTCCTTGAAGCACTTGTCCTATGTGCTGTTGTCAGCAGAGAGCCTTGGGTGTCACCCTCTTAAGGGATGGCCTCAACTGTAGAGACTCACTTTTTTTCAAAGGCACCTCCCTTCCTGCCACATTCAAAGACTGATTTGTTTGGGGCACAAAGACTGGGCATCTCAGTCCAGATGATTCTAGTTCTTGAGCTCCCCAGGGGGGTTTGTTGAGGCTATTTCAGAGTCCAAATCATAATGCACACTCTACCCATTCCTGCTACTCCTTTCCACAGCTGTTGATCCCAAGGCGCTCGCTCTCCCTCTCTCTCTCTCTCTCTCTCTCTCTGGTGTGTGTGTGTGTGTGTGTGTGTGTGTGTGTATGTGTGTTTGAGACAGGACAGGGTTTCACTCTATTTCTGAGACTGGTCTTGAACTCATGTACTCCAGTGCTCCTCTTGCCCCAGCCTCCCAAGTAGCTGGGACTACAGGTGTGCACCACTGCACCCATCTCTAAGGGTTCTCCTCAGAAAACAACCTGAACATCAATTCGGCCTTACAGTCTGTCTGCTCCCCCGAGAACCTGAGAAAAATATACACCCTCCCCTGACAAATGGAACTTCATGCAAAAAGCTGGAATGATGTGCTTAGAAGGATATTTAAACTCTTTGGGAAATTCTCATGACATAGATGAAGTAGAAAAAAGGTTAGAGAACAGTCAATTGCATGGCACTCTTCCTCCTTGCTTGAGATAGCAGAAAAATCCGTAGCTTTTAAAGAAAACAAGAGCATATATGACACAGTTGTTAGTGGGTAGTCTTGGGTCCAGGGTCTGTTAGTGATTATTGGTCTCCTTTGCATTTTTTCAGATTTTCTATAATGAAACATATTATTTTGTAATAACAAAGGATCTCAGTGTTTAAAAGCCAACTCACCAGAGCCTGTCTTCAACTCCTTGAAGATGGCATGTTCCCAGCTGCTCCATCTCTCCCACATGCTGACCTCTCAGCCACCACCCTCTTACCTAAGTCCTCTTCATCCTTCAGATGTCAGGTGAGAAACCCTACTTTAGCAATTTTCTTAAGCTTCCTGATTAGTTTCTTCTGTTTTATGTTTTATTCTTTGAATTCATTATTCTCCTAATTAGTAACTGATAGTCTTTCCTGCTGGGTTGTGAGCTCCATGAAGTCAAGGCTTTTGATATTCTGAGATCTCTGTGACTTCAGTGCATAGCACCATATCAGGTGTCTAGTAGGTGCTCAATAAACACTTGCTAAAAATATACATGAATGAAGCCAGTTGTATAGACTACAACCCATATTTATCAGGATACAGAGTCAAAATCAATTCAGATTCAACTATTTTTATTCTATTGATGAATTTACACCAATAATTATATAAACCTCCTGCTCAATGGCAGAGAACAATTCAATGGGTTTTATTCTTAAGAAATCCTTCTTGAAGATCCAGTAGTATGGGGAGAGCTAGGAAGATTGTCTTTGTTGGTAGTCAAAGAAATTCTCTTTACATATAAACCAGAGGACTCTGTACAGGACAGTCTCAGGGCCCAAAAATGACTCCCCAAGGGTTTACACTAATATATTTACTATTTAGACAAACCATCTGTCAGTCATTGGGATGGTCAGACGGAACCTGATAGTTAGCAGACTCAGAATATTTCTACTGCCTGTCAATTTTAGAACTCACAAAAATAGGTTTTTATAAAAAAGAGTCTTAAACCTACAAAAACATATGTTAAGTTTCTTCTTTCTGGGAAGAATTAGATGAGTTCTTGTTGTGGACATTGCACACAATCATCTCACTCATCTGGAGGTAGCCCCTCCTCCTCCTCCTCACCTAGGAGGGTTTATTGTTTATTGCATGCACCGTGGTTATAATTATAGGCTTTGTAAAGGTTAGGCGGGCCCTGAATTTAAATTGTAGCTCTGCCATGTACCAGTGTGGGGCCTTGTTTAACTTGCTTAACTTCTTTAATCTCAGTTTCTTGATTTGAAAAATGTGCATGATGTTATCTACTGCATAGGGCAGTAAAGACGAAATAAAATCATATCTTTGTCACTTTTAACACAATGTCTGCTATGGGATAAGGGTTGGAATTTGAAAGTAAGCTACAAAAAAATTCCCTGGGAGATGTAAAGAGGTGTGTCATTATTCATGCCTTTCATTCACAGGAGGCCTTCTCCAGAACTCAGAGGACCCTCTTATTGTCATCAACAGAGTTAGCAGTCCAGAGCAGGGTGAAAAGCGTAGATTAGGATGGTACCAGATGCTACCAGAAGTAGGTGGCCCGGTAGCAAGAAGTCAGGGCTGATACCTTACATTGTGGGAGAAAGTGGAAAAAGAATAAAAGCACAGACAAAATGGGTCAGGGCAACCAGGGGTCTGAGGTGGGCCCCAAACACCTCAGTTACTTCTTGCTCATAGGATGAACCTAAGAGTTAAAAGATAAATTATGTGAAGCCCAAAGGAAGGAAACTGTTCACCCAAGTTTACTGAATTGGTGGAGCCCCAGGTCTACTGACACCCAGTGTAGCCTTCTGTCCAGCCCGATTACCTATTTTACCACTGGGCCCTGCTAGCATGAATCGCCACCAGATATAAATATATGATACACAATGCAGATATCACACAGATGATACATGAACACATAGGTCACTCCACTTCCCCAAAACATTATGAAAAACCCCGACTTACAACATTCATGAATGCTTCTGGGTCCACAGCTTTAGTAGGCATATGTCCTGAATTCACATTTCTTTGGAACAAATACGCCACCAGAATGAGAAGCCACATCTCCACTCTGTGTGAAACAATCCACACTCTTGACAAGATTTCTGACATGGTCCAACATCTGCATTTATTTTAAACAACTACATCTGAAGTCACAAGAGGGATCTACAGATTTCAAAACCCTTTTATATATTTCCCAGCTACAATTTCTTCTCCAAATGCTCAAGTGAATTGAACAACTTAGTTCACAGGACAGAGTAGACTGGAACTGCCTAGGATGTCCCAACACCATTTGGCTCCTCCCGCTCCTCCCTCACACAACTTGTAATCACCAATCCTTCAACTTCTAGGTGTGTAGAATTTGCTTTGATGCCACCCAGAGTTTCAGGCATATGATACAGCCCATAAAATCCCTGTTCTTCATCACTGGGTAATAAGGACCGTAAGGAGCACCTCCCCACAACCCAGTTTATATTTTTCTTTTACATGTAGCAAGATCTGGAGCCTGCAGAGAACATTGCAAGTTTCTGTAGTCACATTCTGTAGCTTCAATGATTACTGTCCTTTGTTGAAGAATAAATGTAGTGAGAAATACTTTTATTTAAAATGTCAAAAATCACAAAGCATTTTCTAAATTTTAATGATGAGTGAGAACATTGAGTGAAAGAAAACAAACAAATCTATATTTTAGTCCATTCTTGTCTAGTTCAATTAAATAGATATAAAATTTTCAATTTGGCTTGCAATCACTAGCTAATTGCCGAGAGATTGATACCTAGTAATTAAATCATCTGCAATAAATGAAATGGTGAGTTACAACCTAGTTATTGCCATGAACTGAAGTCCCAGTGCAATTGACTGTAAGGCAATCTGAGCAATTCCTGGACCAATTAATGATTGAGCAGCTAGGAAAGGAGATTTGTTTGTTCTTTTAAGTAAAGACGTGTTAGATATTAGCAAAAAAGATTCAAGTGAAAGATTTCTCTACTTTTATATCAACTCTTCAGAAATGAACTAACAGCAGCCATGCCAATTTGCAGACTTTGGGAATGTGGTGGGTGAAGAAGCCGAAGCTGGAACCGGAAAGATGAGTTTGTGAGTGTCTGCCCAAGTGACTCAGGCAAGACGCCCAGGGCTGGCTGGATAGGTATGAAAAAGTGAGCCTGCCATTCTTATCTGGACCCATCTGAACATCCCCATCACGGTTGATCTGTTGCATGCTACTGAGAAACAATTCGACCTAGTTAGCAAAGCAGAGAGATCACTGTCTAGTTCCACATAGCCCCTGTCCTCAAAACGACTGAGTTCTTCAGGCAATTATGCAAAAGAACTTGGCTTCCACTGTTGACATTTCAAAGATTTTAAAATGCTATATAGCCAAAAAGAAAATAAAATCTCATTCAGTTTTCATTTTCAGAAATGTGAAGATACCTTGAATGACTTGTTTGATATTGCCTAGATGGTGGCAAGACCCAAGTCAAAATTCAGGTATTTTAATTCATTGTTTAGTATCATGACCATGTAGAATGTCATTTCAGTGTCCTCTTTCTCACTCATGGATGATGTCTCATCTAATATTAGAAAGCCATCACGTCACTCTCTGTGAATTATTTCTTGAGGTTCTCTTCTGGATTTAAAAATTCAGAATAAATCTTGATTTCATTTTAAATTTAAATTGGCAGATACAATCTATGCATATTTGCTCTAGTATGTTCAGGTAAGATCATCTCCTACATGAGATCAATGTACTTGTAAATACTGTAGAAACTTATTCATGAGAGAGTTGATAGCAATAAATTGATTCAGGGAAAAAATTCTGTTTGTTTTTTTTTGAAACGAGATTACAAATTCCCCTTTAACCCCCTCTCCCTTCGATTTGAGTTATAGGCTAGAGGGCTTTCAAGTTGGTGCTGCTTTATGTAAACCCGGGTGTTGAAACGAGTTTTATTAAAGCAATTCTTTCAGGTTTTACAAACTGCAACCATGAAGCCAGTGGGAATGGTGCCACTGAGCCAATCTGAGAGAGTCAATGCTCTTGTCGCAAACACTATATGATCAAATGGCCAAAATATTTGGGTGGAGTCAAACTCACACCTCACTCCTTGCCCTTTGTTTATATTTAGAGACAGGATCTTGCTGAGTTGCTTAGGGCCTTGCTAAATTGCTGAGGCTGACTTTGAACTCGCAATCCTCCTGTTGCAGCCTCCAGAACTGCTGGGAATATAGGAGTGGGCCACCACTCCTTCCCTTAGCATGAACTACCTCTTAGGAAACTCTGAGGTCTTTAGGCCAATGGGCATGGTTTTTATCTGCCCTCCCAGTTGGTCAAGACCTGCCTGTACATGCCTGATTCTCACTTTGACTCCAATGGGTACCTTAGGTATATCAATCAACACGTATTTCACTTCAATGCAGAAATACTACACATAATTCCATTTTAAAAGAAGCAAACAACTTTATCATTGTCTCCCAGCATTGTCTTAGGAGTTGCTTAAACACCTAACATCTTATAATTTCCAGTTCTTCCTCCTCTTTCTCTCTTTTTTTGTTCTAGGGATTGAACTCAGGGGAATATAACAACTGAGCAACATTCCAGCCCTTTTTATTTTTTTATTTTGAGATAGGATCTCACTAGGTTGTTTAGGCCTTGCTAAGTTTCTGAGGCTGGCTTTGAACTTTCAATCCTCTTGCCTCAGTCTCCTGAGTTGCTGGAATTATAGGCATGTAGCACTATGCCTGGTCATTTCTTTCTTTTCAAAGTCTAGCTAGCAACAAATAATTTAAACATTATTTAGTGTATGTAGTCATTAAAAGTTAAGCCACGGAGTAAGATAAAAACCTCCATTCCTTTCTGCATATGTGGCTTTGGGACATTTCCCTATTTTTCCTGAACCTTAATGTTCACATTTGCATGATGCGAACAAGAAAGGCACCTTCTCCCCTGGGCTGCTAGGAGGGTTAAGTGTGATAGGAATGCAGTGCCTGGTGCAGAATGAACACCCATTACATCTCAGCAATTTTATTTCATGCAGGTTATAAGGGTTATGCTGATGGAAAGCTGCCCTAGCACCATGGTCTCCTGTTGTCTGCCCCAAAGCTTATAAGATAAAGCAGAATCTATTAACTTGTGAAACTAGAAAACATCTGGTGTAGAGAGCAGCAATCACATCCCCCACTCAGCAATTCCACTGTGAATGTTGGCTCCATCCTTTCCTGGGCCACTGATCTTGGGCAGACAACTCAACCCCTGAGAGCTTTATATAATCTAACATTGAATAATTCCTTTCTCCCTTCCTTTTCTTTTATTTATTTATTTATGATCCTGGGGATTGAACCTAGGGGTGCTTAACCACTGAGCCACATCCCAGCCGTCTTTTAATTTTTTATTTTGAGACATGGTCTCTCGCTAAGTTGCTTAGGGCCTCACCAAGTTGTTGATGCTGGCCTGGAATTCCCCTCTTCCTGCCTTAGCCTCCTGAGTCATGGATTATAGGCATGTGCCACCATGCCTGACTTCTTTTCCATTTAAAGGAACCAATGGTATGGACACAAGTTTGGTGACTTAAATTTTCAAATGTATTTCTAAACTAGGCTTAATTAAGTCATAGTGTTTTAGAGCTAACCTCATAGATTGTAGAAACAGTTTAGTTCAACATTCTTGCTTTTATATTTTTAAAAACTAGATAATATAAAATTATATAATTTAGTAAAAATGATAGAATACATATTTGTGGTAAAACATCAAACACTGTGCATAGATTGAGAGCACATTCTATTTTTCTCCTTGACTTAAATCCCATTAACAGTTTGATGTGTAGCTTTAAAAAATTTTATCTGTTCATTTTAGATATACATGACAGCAGAATGTATTTTCACGTAGTATACATACATGTGTATAAACTCCCATTCTTGTGGTTGGTTGTACATGATGTGGAGTTATACTGGTCGTGTTTTCATATACGAACATCAGAAAGTTATGTCTGATTCATTCTACTGTCTTCCCTATTTCCATCTCCCTCTCCCTTTCCTTCATTCTCTTTTGTCTAATCCAATAAACTTCTATACTCCCCCCGATTGTGTGTTAACATTTTTCAAGAAATTTTTTTACGTGTTCACATATACACATAATTATATAACTCAAACATACCCAACTTTATTGATATAGATGATAAGATATATGTAATGTATATACTTAACATATAGCTCTAAACTTTCTGCAACAAAGTCTTTTTCATTTCAATATTTTGAATCTAATTTTACTTAATGATTGCATAAAGCCAACTTATTTGCAAGATGATCAAACTATATTGATGTACCAATCATGGCCTTTTGCTTGTAAGGTTTAGCTATTCAAAACAATAACGTAGCAAGTGCCCTTGTATACACATATTGTATACACATAAGGGAATGTATTTATAGCAGAGATTTATAGAAGTGAACATTGGATGAATGGTTATGTACAGTCTACATTTTGATAGCTGCTGCTGAATTTTCCACTGAAAGATTGAATCAATGTGGCTTCTTATAATAGGGCATGAATGTGGATATTACTCCATATCATCTTTCACCAACTTCACATTTAAAAAATCATTTTAATTTTGCTAATTTGATGGGATAAAGATGATATCTCATTGTACTTTTCATTTGCATTTTCTTGAGTTATAGTGAGATTATGATTTTTAAAATGCAGTTAGGCCACTTAAGTTATTAGCCTATATATTTTATATATTTTTTGCTTAGACTTTTTCTTTATGATAGATATTGATCTTTAGTTTGTTATACGTGTTAATATAATTTCTTTCTATTTTAAAATTTGGCTTTTGGTGCCTTTTATTATTATTTCATCATAGAGAAGTATCTAAATGCTATAGAATTAAGACTTTTATGGTTTTAGCTTCTAAGTTTTGGGGTTTTTTAAATTAATTAATTTATTTTGATCTTTTATTGATTTTATTTTTTATTTTATTTAAAAATATTTATTTTTTAGTTGTAGTTGGACACATTACCTTTATTTTATTTATTTTTATGTGGTGCTGAGGATCAAACCCAGGGCCTTCCAAAAGCTAGGCGAGTGCTCTATCGCTGAGCTATAGCCCCAGCCCTGATTTTATGTTTTTTAAATACATGACAGCAGTGGTATGCATTACAATTCTTATTACACATATAGAGCACATTTTTTCATATCTTTGTATATAAAGTATGTTCACATCAATACATGCACTTTTTTGCATTACAATTCTTTTTATTTATTTATTTATTTATTTTTGCATTACATTTTTTTAAAAAACTAAAATTTTTAAAATATATTTATTTTATTTATTTTTATGTGGTGCTGAGGATTGAACCCAGGGCCTCGCACGCGCTAAGCGAGCTCTCTATTGCTGAGCCACAACCCCAGCCCAACATTACATTTCTTAGTACGCCTTTATACCACAATTTATCATATCTCTGATTGTATATAAGGTATGTTGACACCAAATTCACATCTTCATATATGTATTTTGTATAATGATCAAAATGGGGTTTGGAGGGAGAACAAGGGAGGAAGATTACTTCTAGATAGGGAATAGGGATGGGAGGGAAAGGGAGGGAGAAAGGGAATAGGATGTATGGTGAAAGGAGACCCTCATCATTATAAGTTTTTGGTTTTATTTAGTCAAGCCTTCTCAATCCCAAGGTTAAAACTTATATCTTTTGTATTTTTTTAACACTTTAACAATTTTTAATTGGATTCTAGTCCATTTGAAATTTACTTTTCATATGGGATGTTATCAAATATAAATTATATTTCTCTAATGAATCTGAATTTTATAATCTGAATTAAAATTAAATTTAATTATAATTTTATCAATATCACTTATTTTAAGTCTTTCCTGATTCCCCTGAGATGAATGCCACCTTCAGTTCCTCATTTGCTATGACATAAATCTGAAGCCCCAGGGAGAGTACATGAGTTTCCTCCATCAATACATTTCCACTCAGGAGTGATTTTTTTCAGGGAGCACTGGGCAATGTCTGGACGGGTTGGTTGGAGTTACTAAGGGAGTGGTGCTGGCACCTAGTGGTAGAAGCTGGTATGCTGCTAAACATCCTGAAAGGCACAGGACATAAGCAGCCCTCAGGGAGGAAGTATCTGGCCCCTAATGTCAAGAATCCTGAGACTAAGAAATCCTGGAATCATCACCGTAGATCAATATAGACCTGAGAAAAAACAACATTTCACTTTAAAAAGAACATATGACTATGTTTTAAAAATTGTATTTAAAATTATGGGTTTTTGTTATCTGCTGATAAATCTCCCAAAAGCTGTTTGCATATCGGGTTGCAATCATGATTTTGTGGTTGTTCTCCATGTGAGAAAATTTTTTTTTTTCTCACTGTTTATCCTGGGAGAAATGTTAATTTATTTGTATGAGATGGTTCCCTGTTCTCCACAACACTGAAATACTTTAATAACACCAGCACTAGAACTGATTGTTTAATCATCTGGACAACAAATATGTATACTAGCTTTTTTTTTTTTTCAGAGAACTGACTTTTATCAGGTTAAGTAGGACCAAAGTGTTTAAAGCTTTATCTCCTATAACAATAATAATGATAGTAATAATAATAAAACAATTCAGATTCACAATCATCAGAATCACCTAATTGATAATAATGATTTAGGGTCCCACACCAAGCCTACTGAAACCCAAGAACTTAGATTTTAATCAAGTGAATTCAGTGATTCTGGGGGTAAGCTGGGTTTGGGAGCCATGGCCATAATCAGACATCCTGTTTGAAGGAGGAGATGCTCTAATCCATATAAAGCAAATCCTTCCAGCTTGGCTCCTTCTGCAGAGAAATTTGGTCCCAGAAAGTGAAATAAGACTTTTTCTTTCAAGGGTTAAAGATTTCCTTGTATTCACTAGCATTAAAAATGCAATAAAATAATGATTCATTATAATCATAGCCTCTTTGAGTTTTTAAAATTTATAAGGAGAAACTACAGTGGTTTAAGGGACATTAGGCTACTAATTTCTGTGATCACTAATGATAGTTTATGTGGTTCAATTTTCTTTCATCTTAAAGCAGGTTTAAATATTAATAAAGCCTCATAAAACAAGTTTGCATTTAACAAGCAAATATAGCAAAGCCTAGAAAATAAAATCACATAGATTGGTCTGCAGGATGCCAACTGGAAGATTCTGTCCATCAGTTAATGCCAACTGCCCATGTAGGCTTTTTGTTTCACATGTCCTCTTATATTTCATATATTAAATTTTTATGTCAAATTGCAACATCTTTGATCACATATTCATTAACTTCTGCTAGAACCTTAGAGAAAAACTTCCTCTGTTATATTGTACACTTGAAATTGTTTTAAACTTTTAATTGTTTAAAAACCATTACTACTTCAACTACCTATTCTGTGCAGATTTTATCATACCATATAGCCAAACAAAACGGAACGTGAAAGTATAAGCCAAGCTGGTAGTTATCAGAGCACTGTCGTTTGCAACCCCATTTCTATTTCTGGGGATTACCAAAGCAACTTTATCCTTATCACTGTATGTGAACACTGTACTACCAATTTATTTTATGTATATTGGAACCTGTGTGACTTTGTTGTTCAAAAACATTTTTTGGCTACTGAAAACATTTTAAAACCACTGAAGGAAATGGTTTCTATAATCTTTCTGTCCTCTGATAACATATCTAGATACTTTAAAACAAAGAAAATACCTATTTATATTGTGATCCTTTGTGATTCTGGAAAATTTGGTGTAGGCAGTAGAGAAATGGCTGGGGATCATTTTAGTCCTTGCATATTTGGAGAAGAGTCAGGATTGGGTGGTTTCCCAAATTAGGGTCATTCAAACAGCAGCACAAACCCTGATAAAGCAATGGAGGGGTTTCCCAAAGACATGGAAATGGCAGGTGCTATGTTTTCCCTGGATGGTGGGGGGCAGAAGGGCATGGTTATTCTACTTTGCTTTCAGACTGTCCTGATTTTTTTTAAGTTGTCAATGAACCTTTATTTTATTTTTATTTACATGTGGTGCTGAGAATTGAACCCAGTGTCTCACGCATGCTAGGCCAGTGCTTTACCACTGAGCCACAACCCCAGTCCAGTCCGACTGACCTGATTTTTAAAGTGTTCACATTATAGGACTGTACCATGTTAGGGCTAGCAAATACCTGGCAGAGCACCTCGTTTATTTTCCAGATGAAGAAACTTAGGCCCAGAAGATGGAAGCAGCTTGCCCAAGTGTGTAAGGTCAGCTTCAGCACCATGGAAACTGAGTGGAGTAGGGGCAGGTGGGAATGAAAAGAGAGAGAATGGGGAGAAAGTGGAGTAAAGAGAGGCCTTCCCTATCACCACATCACTAGGCAGATTTCAGGGGCAGCCTAGCAACAGCCTAGCAATATCCACTCTCTCACATTAAAACAATTTAATGACTAGTGTGTCTCTTCAGAGATTGCCTCTTCTTCCTACACATTCTGGTTCTTGGATTGATGCCCTGGAATTCCCCTCTCCATTTCCAGAACATCTCAGCAGTTTGCCTACCTCATCCTGTTACTTATGCTGATACATCTCATTGCCAGAAGTCTCTCCCCAAAGGCTCCTGTTCTGGGTGATTTCTTTTATTGTCTGTAAAATGCCTGGCATATCTTCCCAACAGGAAAAATGCAGTCTGTTCTTAACACACTAAAACACTGCAGACAAATTAAATAAAAACAACCACAAACATATCCAGAAATTTTGTGAACAATTCTAAGACAATGCCCTTAAAGACACAGAAGACAAGTTGTTTCCCCTCCTGCTCTCCACTGCTCTTCCAAACATGTAATGAAGGATGGAACTATTGGGGATCAGACAAGACTCTGGTGGTCCTTAGGTTTCTTCATATTTTTTTCCCAGGGTTCTTTGAGGAATAAGTATGGGGTTATGCATACTTTTGGTTATGGGATTTAAAATACTAACTAAAGCCTGAAGCCATAGTGTCACTGAGCAGGGAAACCCACCTGTAAGAGACAATAAAGCGAGGCACTAGGACTGTTATCCCAGTGGCTCAGGAGGCTGAGGCAGGAGGATCACAAGTTCAAAGCCAGCCCCAGCAAAAGCGAGGTGCTAAGCAACTCAGTGAGACGCTGTCTCTAAATAAAATACAAAATAGGGCTGGGGATGTGGCTCAGTGGTTGAGTGTCCTTGAGTTCAATCCCTGATACCCTTCCCCCACAAAAAAAGAGAGACAATAGAGAACAATAGAATCCAACCCACCTGGGTTCAAATTCCTACTCTGCCACTTACCAGTTTAGATAATTTTCTGTGTTTATATGCAAACTGATAATAATAAAGTCTTCCATGCGACACTGTTGTAAAGCCAAAGTAAAATATGTGTGTGAGGTACACACGTATGTGTGCCAGCACAGTGTAGCATAGAGCCTGTCATAGAAGCCATTTAATATGTTGTTACTGTCCAATGTTGTTGCCATTCCTGTTATTATTAGGATAAATATCAGTTCGTGGGCTTGAGGTGAAAAAGATTGAAAATAAAGCCAATTACTTAAAAAATATTTCTTATTTTTCATGTAAAATTTATAAACAGCTTGCTTGGAACAGGTGATTCCAACAATGGAACCTGCGGTCTATCAGTTACATGCCGGGCGAGGTTTAACTGAAGCTGCTGGCCTGGTGCTCAGCTGTTGGGGCCACCCTGGTTTTTGCCGTGACAATACTTAGCAAGTGAGTAATTGAGGATTCTCCACCTGACCATCTGTGTAGACTGCCAAAGTGGGCTTCACAGATTGATTGTCCAAATTGATTATTTCACCAATCTATTGTTGGCTGATTGTGTTTCCGCAGACTTTTCTGAGATACGCCAACACTTTGATAAGACTCTATGTTTTGCACTAATGAGGATTGCCGATTCACTACCCATCTCTGAAACCTGAAAACCTCTAACACTAGAAGATTTTTTAAATCCATTTAAATGTCTTTAGAAAAAAAATTTCCTCACTTATTTCTATCCCCTTAAAAGGTGGCTCCATTCCTGAACTTCTCATTTTTCCCACCTCTTTCTCCAATACATGGTCAATTTAACAGGAAGCAAGCACATTTGCTTGCTTTTCACATGAAATATTAAATAAAAAGAGTCTTCTCTCTTTCTCTTAGAAAAGGTCACCATTTATTTCCCTCTTTTTTATTCACTCAACTTGTTATTATCTCCCTTTAAAAATATTAATTTTTTACATAAATTTTATGCTTCTGAAGGGAAATTTGGCAAAAATATATTAAAAAACTTAAATATTCTTAGTTCAGAAATTTACTTTTAGAAGCCATTCATGATAAACAAAAACATGAGGAAAATAGTTAAAAAATTAGAAGTAGCAAAATTGTCATGTGAGTAAAATGTTTACATAAATTTTAGTTTATCTTTATGACAATCCTATTCGGTCATTACGAAAATATTGTTGAGATATATTATAGGTAATATAAAAGAGTGCATTATAGATTTTAACAGGGAAAGTTAATAAACCTTATTTATTGAATATTTTTAAGTTATAAACAAACAGGAATAGAAATGGGATTAGAGAGAAACATCAAATTATTAAGCAAGTAAGCGTCTCTGGGTGTTAAGGATCTTGGTTATTTTGGTTGTTGTTAGCTCCTATTTTCTAAATGTTTTTAATAAAAAGATTTTATTTTTTGCAATTAGACACAAGCAAAATAAATCATTTTTTTCTAAACTTAAAGAAAGTATTCCCAAACCTATTTTAATCTGAAAGAGTACAGTTTAGAAGCAGAAAGAACCATAGGTATGACCTACCTCAACACAGAGTCCATCTGCTGAGGGCTCATGCAGGAATGGCGTCCTGTCAGGTTGGATGCAGCAGTATAAAGGGAGGCAGAAGTAATGGAGGAAACAGGACACTGAGCATGCAGAGCTTCCCTTTAATTATCCATCACCATAGCAACCAGCTTTACTGCCTCAAGTCAAAATTCTCTGCAGTTGCTTCAATCTATGGATACCATTTTCCCTCTCTGCCTAGTGGAGTTAACTAGGTGGTGTTTACCCATTTGTAGCGTGTTTACCATTGAGGCTCTGGAAGTTCTTAGGTGATACCTGAGTGTGTGTGTTGGCCAACTTTCCATTACTATAACAAGTACCTGAAATAATCATCTTTAAAAAAATCAAGGCATATTTTGGCTCACAGTTTTGGAATTTCCAGTGTACGGTCCATTGGTCCCATTGCTTTGAGGCTGCTCACGAGGCATTGCACTATGATAGAAGCACGTGGCCAGGAAGGACTCACCTCATGGCAGCTGGGAAGCAAACAAACAGAGAGAAAGAGGCTGGGTTCCAATGTTCCTTCTAAGGGAGGGCAGAGCCCTAGTGACCTAACTTCCTCTACCAGGCCCCACCTCTTAAAGGCTCTGTCACTTCCCAGCACTGCAACCAAGCCTTTAACACATGGGTCTTTGGAGGACATTCAAGATTCCAACTACAGCAATTGGTGTGGGATTATACAACCTTGAATCATGTGGTATAATTCTAAGATCAAGGTGTCAGTGGGTGGTATTCCTTCTGGAGATTTCAGGACATTATCCATTTCCCTGCCTTTTCCAGCTTCTGGAGGCTCCGTGCATTTCCTGGTTCCTAGCTGCTCACTCTAACCCTGAGTTTCATTACAATTTTTCTTTTCTTACTTTGACCTTCTTGTCTCCATCTTGAAATGTCCTTTGTGATTACTTTTAGGCCACCAGATAATACAGAATAAACTTACCACATCAAGATCCCTAACTTAATCAGTAAAGTGCCTTTTATACATAATGTTTTATACACACACACAAGCACAATGCACACAGGCATACACTCAAATATATGATATACATGCATATGTAAAATTAAATATGTATGTTCACAGGTAAATAGACATATAAATTTAGAGGAAATAAACAATATCCTGGAAAAATATACTGGATTTGGTACCAAAAAGAAACTCCATATGTAATTTTTTTTTCAAACCTGTGTGGTAAGTGTAGGTATTATATTTTTTTTCTGTATAATTTTGTAGGTCTGATTTTTTTTGTGATAAATATACAATAGCATGAAGGATAAAGAAAAATGGACAAGATAATCTATACAAAACTAAAAGCAACAGCTGAAATCACTGAAGCCTGTAAAGCACAGAATTGCATAAAGCATGTGAGTTATCCTGAGAAATAATTTGATTACCAAGCCCATAAGTCAGAGAACAAACCAAAGACATAAAACTAATGCCAGAGAAGATGCCAGACATCGAGAAAAACACATATAGTAATAGAGTTTCTTTGACTAAATTAAAAACAGGGACAAAAACAAAGAAATAGATACACCAATATTGAAAGGCAAAATAGAAGAAAACTTGATTTTTAAAAGTCCTGTAAATGTAGATAAAAAGGACTCTCTGAAAAATTAAAATCAAGGGAGGTGCATTTGTGAACATATTCTTACTAATTTTTTTAAATTATAGGGATGAAACATAACAAAGCCAAAATAACATAAAACAAGCATATGAACAAAGAAGTAATAATTTTTTAAAAACCACAATAGGTTACTGGCAAATACATAAAAACTAAGGTGACTTCAGACCTCTTTGTGATGCTAAATTCCAGAAGATAAAAAGGAAACATCTCCAGACCTTAGTGATGAGAAGATGTTTTTATTTATTTATTTATTTTATTTATTTTTTGACCCTTTGTGTAAAGACAAACAAAGAACATTGTCAGGCACACAGAGACACAGATAATATTCAACACATTCTTCCTCCTGAAGAAAATTACTTGAAACATCTATCAAACACTAAGATATATATCACAAAAGTGGGAAAATATATGAAAATCTGATAAACATAAATAATGGTGGAAATGCAGATATGCATTATATTAATACTCAAAAAACCAAAGATATTTAGTACCAAACTATTCTTATAACACTTGCATTTTCACTTTCCATCATTCATATGGATAAGTATTTCATTATAACATATAAACAATCTTGTTTCCACATACACCTGTGGCAAGTCTTCTTTGGCTCCATCCCATTACTGATTTATTGGTATCTGGCTTTGGAATTCAGAGCTTCTGCAACCCACACTGTTGATCTCATGCTCTCCAGAGTCCAGGACCAGGTGTTCATTAGGTTTAACAGAGTTTCTAGGGATCTTTTCTTTGTGGGAGAGGCAAATGACAGAACATGAAAGGTATTTTTTTAAAGGATTTATGATGAAGTTGATCAAGACTGTAGAGTATTCCAAATAAATAGCTGTTTCCAACTAGTTGACAGGTTGGGTTAAGAAAACAACTCACTTACTAATTAGAAAGATAAACAAAGGTAGAAAGTGCTGAAAGAAAGAAGGCTTGACTTCAGAGTTCTTGATCAGTGGAACATCAAGGCATTCTAGTTAGAAATGGGATGAAGGGGCGGGCACTATGAGATTTTCTTGAAGCTGCATTCTACACAAAGTGTGCTGCTTTAGTAGTAGTTGCTTTTTTGGGGGGTATCTATAGCAATAAAAATAGAAAAAAAAATTTATTGGTACTTTTAGTTATACTTTATATAGGATTTTTAACAATCACTTAATATTATTGTTATTATTACCATTTCTATCATTTTCATTTAGGTCAGTACTGCAGGAGATGTGATGATAATCATGGAAGTTTCAATAGGGCTAACGTCTTGTTGCACTTTGACACTGGTTAGGGGATGTATTTTTCAATCTATCAAGGTTTGAATGCCAGTAATCCATTTCCACCCTATCCCAACGCACTTCTTTTTTATTGATTTAGTTTTTAAATTGGTGCATTGTAGTTATACATAAAAATGGAGCGCATTGTGACATGTTCCCATCCCACCCCCCTCGATCCTTCCTCTACCCCTTTGTTCCCCCATCTGTTTTCATGAGATCCGCCCCCATCTTTTAAAAATTCCTTATTATACTCTCAATTCCACATATAATAGAAAACATTTGACCATTGACTGTCTTCCTTTTTTTTCCCCTTTACTAGAGCATTATAGTTATATATAGTAGTTGAGTTCAGCCTGACAAAATCATACATGCATGGAATTTGATTTCAGTTCATGATCCCACCTTTTCCCTCTCCTCCTCCCGCCCCTCCTTGGTTCTTCTTACTTTACTGGACCTCCTTTCATTCTATTTTCATTTGTTTATTTAGTTTTGATTGATTCTTTTTACTTATACCTAAATGTGAAATTCTCTGTGGTATATTTATATATGCACATAACATGATTTTTTTTGAGATTTATTCCTCATTGTCTCCCCTTTCCCACCCCTCCACTCTGCCTCCCAGTCTCCTTGTTTTACACTACTGATCTTCCATATATCTTTATAATATTCTATCCTTCCCTTTATTTTACTCTAGTTTCAACATATGAGAGAAAACATTCAACCTTTGATTTTCTGAATCTGCCTTATTTCACTAAGCATGATTCGCTCTATTTCTATTTATTTACCAGCAAATGTCATAATTTCATTCATCTTTGTGGCTGAGTAGAACTCCTTTGTGTATATATACCACAGTTTCTTAATCCATTCATCTATTAAGGGGCAGCTGGGTTGATTCCACAATTCACGATTGTGAATGCTGCTATTTACATTGAGGTGGCTATATTGCTATAGTATACTGATTTCCATTCTTTTGGAAAAATACTGAGGAGTGGGATAGCTGGGCCACATTGTGGTTCCATTCTTAGTTTCTAAGGAACCTCCATACTGCTTTCCAGAGCGGTTGTAATAATCTGCAGTTCCACCAGCAACATATAAGTGTTCTTTCCCCCGACATTCTCATCAGCATTTATTATTGTTTGTAATCTTGATCATTGCCATTTTAACTGGAGTGAGATGAAATCTTAGTGCAGTTTGGATTTGATTTTTATTTTTGATGACTGCCATTCTAACTAGACAGAGATGAAACCTAATGTAATTTTGATGCTCATTTCCCTGATTGCCAAGAATCCGAACATTTTTTCATGTATTTATTGGCAATTTGCATTTCTTCTTTTGAGAAATGTCTGTTTAGTTCATTTGCCCACTTATTGCTTGGGTTATATGGATTTTGGTGTTAAGTTTTTTAAGTTCTTTGTATATTCTGGTTATTAATCTCCTTTCAGAAGAGTAGCTAGCCAAGATTTTCTCCCATTTTGTTGGCTTTCTCTTCATGCTCTTAATTTTTTCCTTTGCTGTGCAGAAGTTTTTTAGTTTGAAGTCATCTCACGTATTGATTCTTAATTTTATTTCTTAAAATTTAGGAGTCTTATTAAGAAAGTTGGTGCTTACATCAATATATTGGAGTGCTGATCCCATGTTTTTTTTTCTAGCAGTTGCAGTGATTCTTGCCTAATTCCTAGGTCTTTAATTTACTTTGACTTGATTTTTGTACAGAGTGAGAGAGTGATCTACTTTTTCTATATATGGACATCAGTTTTCCTAGCATCATTTGTTAAAGATGCTATTTTTTCTCCAATGTATGTTTTTTGGCAACTTTGCAAAGGATCAGGTGACTGTATCTATGTGGATTTGTGTCTGTGTTTTCTATCCTATTTAATTGGTATCCATGTCTATTCTTATGCCCAAACCATGCTGGTTATTGTAACTATAACTTAGAAGTATGATTTGAGATCAAGTATTATGATTCCCCCAGCATCATTCTTATTGTCCAGTATTGCTTTGGCTATTCTAGGCCTTTTATCCTTCCCCATGATTTTTAGGATTTTTTCTACTTCTGTGAAGAATGTCATTGGGATTTTTATGGGGATCACGATGAATTTGTGTATCGCTTTTGCTAATATGATCATTTTGGCACATTGATTCTGCCTACTCAAGAGCATGGTAGGTATTTCCATCTCGTAAGGTCTTTTTCAATTTCTTTCTTCAGTGTTCTGTAATTTTAACTGTAGAGATATTTCATCTCCTTGGTTATACTTATTCCCAAGCATTTTTAGGTTGTCATAAATTGAATTGTATTGGAGTATAAGTTTTCAAAATAGTTTCTTACAGTCTTCTAAATTTCAGCAATTGTGGTTATAGCTGTGGTTATAGCTCCCTTTTCATCTGTAATTTTTTTTATTTGGGTCTTATATCTTTCTTTTGGTTAGTTTGGCAAAGGGTTTATCAATATTATTTTTTCAAAGAACTCTTTGCTGCACTGATCCTTTGCATTTTTTTAATTCTTAATTTCATTAATTATGTTACTGATTTACTAATTAACATACTTAATTAATGTTGATTATTTCTTATCTTATACGAGTTTTGGAATAAGTTTGTTCTTGCTTTTCTAGGGCCTTCAGATGTAACATTTGTAACATTAGATTGTTTGTTTGAGATCCTTCTACTTTTCTTTTTTTTTTTTTTAATGTAGGAACTCAATGCTATAAACTTTCTGTTTAGAACTACCTTCCTAAAAATCTCTGGTGCAGATTTTTATGTATTAAATCTCTCTTCTTGTTTATTTCTGAACTTTTAAAAAATTTCTTTCCTAATTTCTTCTTCATTCAAAAGTATATTATTCAATCTCCAGGTGTTAACATGGTTTTTGTTCTTTATTTTGTTACTGATTTCTAATTTTATTCCATTAGGAACTGATAAGATGCAAGGAATTATTTTGATTTTTTGGTATTTGCTAGGACTTGTTCTATGCCTGAAAATATGGTTTATTTTGGAGAAGGTTCCATATACTGGTAAAAATAAAGTTAATTCAATAGATGATAGATGAAATGTTCTATAGATATCTTTTAGGTCCACTAAGATCCCTTACTTAATTTATGTCTAGATGACCTATATATTGTAAGAGAGGTGTTTTGAAATCAGTCAGTATTATTGTGTTGAAGTTTATCTGGGACTTAATGTGTAGTAGTGTTTGGTTATGTAAGTAGGTGCACTGATATTTTGGACATAAAATATTTACATTCATTATGTCTTCTGGTTGGATAGACCCCCTTACCAGCATGATCTTCCTTGTCTCTTGTGATTAGGGTTGAAGTAGGCTTGCTTAGATATGAGATTGGCTATTCCTGCTTACTTTCAGTCTCCATTTGATAGTATACCTTTTCCCAACCTTTTACCTGCAGCTTATGTATGTATTTGTAAGGTGAATCTCTTGTAAACAACATATGGTTGGGTCCTGATTTTAATCCATTCTACCAGTCTATGTCTTTTAATTGGAAATTTGAGACCATTTAAATTCAGTGTTATAACAGAGAGGTTATTATTTTTTTCTGTCATTTTGATTGATTTCTAATGTTTTATTCAGATTTGGCTTTCCTTTAATAAGGTACTCTTCTTATAAGTTTCATTCATTTGCTTTCTTTGAAGCTTGGTTTGAATTTCCTCTGCGTGAAATATATTTTTTTAAGTATTTGCTCAAGTGCCAGTTTAGTAGTCATGAATTCTTTTAGTTTCTGCTTATCATGGAAGTTTTATTGTTCTCATCTTCAATTATGAAGGACAACTTTGCTGGATAAAGCAATTTCAGTTGACAATCATTATTTTTCAGCGTTTGGTATGTATTATTCCAAGCTCTTCTGGCTTTTGGGATCTGGGCTACTAATCAGAATTGATTCATATTGGTTTGCCTCTAAATGTGACTTACCATTTTTCTCTTGCATCTTTACAAATTCTATGCTTGTTCTGTGTATATATTTAATTACAATGTGTCTTGGTGAGAATCTTTTTTGAGCTTATTTATTTGGTGTTCTGAATGACTCCTGTACCTGGGATATTCATCTAATTCTCAAGGTTTGGAAAATTTTCTTATATAATTTCATGGAAAAGCTTGTGCATGCCCTTAGTTTGTATCTCACTCCCTTCCTCAATGCCAATGATTCTTATATTTGGTCTCTTCATGTTGTCCCGTATTTTCTGAATATTCTGGTCATGTTTTCTTATCATATTTACTCTATTGCTAAGTTTTCAAGGTCATATACCTGTGTATTTGAGGCCTGAAAAATCTGTCTTCTTCATGGTCTAAACTATTAGTGATATTTTCCATTGAATTTTTTATTTGATTTATGAATTATTTTATTTTATCTGTTTGGTTCTTTTAAAGAATACCTATATCTTTATTGAAATGATATTTCATTTCCTATATTTTCCCTCATATTTCATTTCTTATATTTTTAGTTTCTTGATCCTTTTAGCTATCGGCTTTTTAAATTCTTTGGCATTTCATCCACTTCTCTATCTTAGGATTTAGTTATTGGGAGTCAAAAGAATTTTGAATGCTTTTTATTTCCTTGCTGTTGAGGCAGGCTCCAAATAACTATGTTTAGGCTCTCTCACTGCAGCTTCTGGTGGGCTATGTTATGATTTTTTTTTTTTGCGGGGGAGGGGTTGGGTACTGGGGATTGAACTCAGGGACACTCATCCCCAGCCCTATTTTGTATTTTATTTAGAGATGGGGTTTCACTGAGTTGCTTAGTGCCTCGCTTTTGCTGAGACTGTCTTTGAATTTTTGAACTCACAATTCTCCTGTTTCAGCCTCGGGAGCTTCTGGGATTACCTATGTAATGTTTTTAGTATATAGTCAAGGTCATAAACATTTGCTTCTGAGTGTGTGCCCACTTATGTAACCTGTTGGCAATGTGCCTTCTTTGTCTGGTCTGCATATTAAAAAGGCCTATGGAAAAGATTCAGGGGCTAAATAGAAATGGCTAGGGGATGAAGCTGGAGCTGGGGGTCTGGCTAAGGACCAATGCAACTTCCAAATTAAGAATGACCAACATCCCAACTGTGCCTTGCTTCTTCTTTCAACTACTATAGTCCTGAACCTTGCTTCCCAGGCCTGAGCCTCACCTCTACCCAACAATTGGCATAGCTGGCAGGATACTATGCAGGTGAGAGATGTCTTGACTCTGGTGAACAGGATGGACCTGTGGTCACTGAGCAGCATGTAGTACTTGGTTTCCAAGGTCCTGCAAACATGGATTTCTGTGAAGAGTTGGGATGCAGTGAATGGGTTCCCTGTGAGCAAAGTGAAGGCTTCTGATTGCACTATGGTGAATACAGACCCCGCAAAATGGACTATAAAATCAGCCACAGAGCCCAGCACCAGCCTGAAGCCAAGGACAAAGATGGCAGTGGCAGTACCGATAAGACAGGGGAAGGACCTGAGGAGCTGCATGAATATCCATTGGGTCATGAGATAGTTTTTACAGCTCAGAGAGTAAAACCTGATACCAATATTCCAGAAACTGCCAAGATGAGGGAGTTGCAAGGTAAGGAAGAGACCTTGGAAACCAGAATATGGTCACTGGAAGAAGCTCTCATACCTTGAAAATACCCCTAGGCCTCCCCTATAGTGCTGATGGAGTCTGAGGAGGAGGAGAAGAAGGAGGAGGAATATTAACACCTGCAAGCCTGGAGAACAGTAATGCAGAAAATTAAACAGCAGCCACTGTTGGCTCCGAAGGTCAGCCATCAGCAGAGCCAGCCCAGGTAACCAAGTTCATCATGTTCCACCAGTTAAGCAGAGTTGGTGGACTTAGGAAAATAATTTGGACAGAGGCCAAGAGAGCCCCTGGCTGCTTTGTTGTTATGCCTGTGAGATTTAGGGTTCCCAGGAGCCAATAGAAGCTGCCTTGTGCTACATATTATGGATCCTGCACAACTTTGTGACTTAGATGTGCTGGGAATTGGCAGGGGTCAAAGAGCCCAGGTATTAGGGATCAAAAAAGCTCAAGTGTACTAGGAGCTATTAGGAACCAAGAGGGAGTCCATATATGTAGGCTCCATAGGAGCCAACAGGGGCCAAGAGAGATTCCTGTGTTAGGAACTGGTAGGGATCAAGAAAAAGTCCAGGTATACTAGGGGCTGGCAGGACAAGAAACTTTAGGATGTGCTAGGCCTGTTACCTATGTGGGTGAACCAGAAACAGGCTTATACGTTGGAGGTGAGGCATCTATACTCTCCAGTGTTTGGTACATTCATAACTCCAGCTGTGGATAGCTGTCTGTGTGGATGGCAGTGGCTGTGGAGCCAGAAAGAGACACTGTTTACTTTGAAACCAGTACAAGACAAAATAGCCAGTAAACTGAGCTAAATAATGATAGCAAATAAAGTATCCCCCATAACGATATGTTTGACTGTTTTGCAGTATACTCAGGGCATATTCTGTGGCAAGAGCTCTGGGAGGGTAAACTACCAGCAACAGGTGACTATAGGGCATGTTATTGGACATGCCCTCCTGACTAATCCAGGGAATAATGAAGCAGATATGTTGCAAGGGTGTGGTGGTTAGAGTGGGTGCTTCCCACTGACCTGGCAGCTTGGTTGCATTGCTGCCTATAGCATGCAGGTGTAAAAATTACATGAAATGTAGTCAAACGATGGGGTCTGCCTGTCGCAAGCCATCCCTGGGCTGTGTGTGAGCTATGCACACCGTAGCCATAGGAGGGGACAGGTCTGGCATTGCATGCTGATTGTACCGCACAATGCAAGTGTGCCTCTCCTCTCTCTCTGCCTATGATCCAACACAGCACCTGAGATGGGTGTGACTTTCCAAGATGTCAATAAATATGCTGACCACAAGACATCATGAAGCAAGACTTCACCTTTGAAACCTTATCCCCTGCCTTATTTGGTGAAGAACATTCTATCAAAACTCCTTTGTTGGTCCCCCTATAGAAATAAAGAGATTTCTGGTGCACGCTTACTCTTCCAGGGCTCTTTTCCAGCTGACCCTCAAGGTCGCAGAGTTGCCCTACTCTTGTTATAAAAATTACTTCTGTGTCCTGTGCTTTTTCGCTGTTTTCTTAGCTTAGTGTTGCAGCCAGCTATTTCGAAGCCAGTTCATCTCGTTAGTGTGGGTGGCTGGCAAGATCTGCATTTAACATGCAATCCCCTGGTAGAGGCCTGCCAGACACGTATGCTTTATGCTCAGGATTATCTATAACCTTGATACGTTGGGGCCACAGTTGGCTAAATAATGTGGGGACGCATCCCTTGACACAATGGCAGCTTGATTACATTGGACCTTTACCAAAGTCAGAAGGGGCCATGTTTGCCTTGGCAGCTGTTGATGCCTTTAAAAAAAAAGATATGCCAAGTGTCATTTGAATAGTTTCCCTTTTTCGCTTTGAGCCAAGAAAAAAAAAAGTTTTAAAGTAAAAATGCTTTTTTAACCATATGTACTATTTATAAGTGTCAGGAGATACAGGAATAAGTATCATCATGTTCATGTAACATAGATTTTCTCCAATTCATACAGAAAATTGCTCTCCATATGTAAAATACAGCTGCAAGAATTTTAGTTTTTGTAACTGTTTTTTTTTTAAATTTTTTATTGTTGGCTGTTCAAAACATTACATAGTTCTTGATATATCATATTTCACAATTTGATTCAAGTGGGTTATGAGCTCCCATTTTTACCCCATATACAGATTGCAGAATCACATCAGTTACACATCCATTGATTTACATATTGCCATACTAGTGTCTGTTGTGTTCTGCTGCCTTTCCTATCCTCTACTATCCCGCCTCCCCTCCCCTCCCCTCCCCTCTTCTCTCTCTGCCCCCTCTACTGACATTCGTTTGTCCCCCTTGTATTATTTTTCCCCTTCCCCTCACTTCCTCTTGTATGTACTTTTGTATAACTCTGAGGGTCTCCTTCCATTTCCATGCAATTTCCCTTCTCTCTCCCTTTCCCTCCCACCTCTCATCCCTGTTTAATGTTAATCTTCTTCTCATGCTCTTCGACCCTACTCTGTTCTTAGTTACTCTCCTTATATCAAAGAAGACATTTGGCATTTGTTTTTTAGGGATTGGCTAGCTTCACTTAGCATAATCTGCTCTAATGCCATCCATTTCCCTGTAAATTCTATGATTTTGTCATTTTTTAATGCAGAGTAATACTCCATTGTGTATAAATGCCACATTTTTTTTATCCATTCATCCATTGAAGGGCATCTAGGTTGGTTCCACAGTCTAGCTATTGTGAATTGTGCTGCTATGAACATCGATGTAGCAGTGTCCCTATAGCATGCTCTTTTTAGGTCTTTAGGGAATAGACCAAGAAGGGGAATAGCTGGGTCAAATGGTGGCTCCATTCCCAGCTTTCCAAGAAATCTCCATACTGCTTTCCAAATTGGCTGCACCAATTTGCAGTCCCACCAGCAATGTACAAGTGTACCCTTTTCCCCACATCCTCTCCAGCACTTGTTGTTTGACTTCATAATGGCTGCCAATCTAACTGGAGTGAGATGGTATCTTAGGGTGGTTTTGATTTGCATTTCTCTGACTGCTAGAGATGGTGAGCATTTTTTCATGTACTTGTTGATTGATTGTATGTCCTCCTCTGAGAAGTGTCTGTTCAGGTCCTTGGCCCATTTGTTGATTGGGTTGTTTGTTCTCTTACTGTCTAATTTTTTGAGTTCTTTGTATACTCTGGATATTAGGGCTCTATCTGAAGTGTGAGGAGTAAAGATTTGTTCCCAGGATGTAGGCTCCCTATTTACCTCTCTTATTGTTTCTTTTGCTGAGAAAAAACTTTTTAGTTTGAGTAAGTCCCACTTGTTGATTCTAGTTATTAACTTTTGTGCTATGGGTGTCCTATTGAGGAATTTGGAGCCCGACCCCACCGACTGTAGATCGTAGCCAACTTTTTCTTCTATCAGACGGCGCGTCTCTGATTTGATATCAAGCTCCTTGATCCATTTTGAATTAACTTTTGTGCATGGCGAGAGAAAGGGATTCAGTTTCATTTTGTTGCATATGGATTTCCAGTTTTCCCAGCACCATTTGTTGAAGATGCTATCCTTCCTCCATTGCATGCTTTTAGCCCCTTTATCAAATATAAGGTAGTTGTAGTTTTGTGGATTGGTTTCTGTGTCCTCTATTCTGTACCATTGGTCCACCCGCCTGTTTTGGTACCAGTACCATGCTGTTTTTGTTACTATTGCTCTGTAGTATAGTTTGAAGTCTGGTATCGCTATACCGCCTGATTCACACTTCCTGCTTAGCATTGTTTTTGCTATTCTGGGTCTTTTATTTTTCCATATGAATTTCATGATTGCTTTTTCTATTTCTACAAGAAATGCCGTTGGGATTTTGATTGGCATTGCATTAAACCTATAGAGAACTTTTGGTAATATCGCCATTTTGATGATGTTAGTTCTGCCTATCCATGAACAGGGTATATTTTTCCATCTTCTAAGATCTTCTTCTATTTCTCTCTTTAGGGTTCTGTAGTTTTCATTGTATAAGTCTTTCACCTCTTTTGTTAGGTTGATTCCCAAGTATTTTATTTTTTTTTGAAGATATTGTGAATGGAGTGGTTGTCCTCATTTCCATTTCAGAGGATTTGTTGCTGATATACAGGAATGCCTTTGATTTATGCGTGTTGATTTTATATCCTGCCACTTTGCTGAATTCATTTATTAGCTCTAATAGTTTCTTTGTAGACCCTTTTGGGTCTGCTAGGTATAGAATCATGTCATCTGCAAATAGTGATAATTTAAGTTCTTCTTTTCCTATTTTGATGCCTTTAATTTCTTTCGTCTGTCTAATTGCTCTGGCCAGTGTTTTGAGAACTATGTTGAACAGAAGTGGAGAGAGAGGGCATCCCTGTCTTGTTCCAGATTTTAGAGGGAATGCCTTCAGTTTTTCTCCATTCAGAATGATGCTAGCCTGAGGCTTAGCATAGATTGCTTTTACAATATTGAGGTATGTTCCTGTTATCCCTAGTTTTCCTAGAGTTTTGAACATAAAGGGATGCTGTACTTTGTCGAATGCTTTTTCCGCATCTATCGAGATGATCATATGGTTCTTATTTTTAAGTCTACTGATGTGGTGAATAACATTTATTGATTTCCGTATATTGAACCAGCCTTGCATCCCAGGGATGAATCCTACTTGATCATGGTGCACAATTTTTTTGATATGTTTTTGTATCCGAGTGGCCAGAATTTTATTGAGGATTTTTGCATCTAGGTTCATTAGAGATATTGGTCTGTAGTTTTCTTTCTTTGAAGTGTCTTTGTCTGGTTTAGGTATCAGGGTGATGTTGGCCTCGTAGAATGAATTTGGAAGTTCTCCCTCTTTTTCTATTTCCCAAAGTAGCTTGAAAAGTATTGGTATTAGTTCCTCTTTAAAGGTTTTGTAAAACTCTGCTGTATACCCATCCGGTCCTGGGCTTTTCTTAGTTGGTAGTCTTTTGATGGTTTCTTCTATTTCCTCAATTGATATTGGTCTGTTTAGGTTGTCTATATCCTCCTGACTCAATCTGGGCAGATCATATGACTTCAGAAATTTATCTATGCCTTCACTATCTTCTAATTTATTGGAGTATAAGGATGCAAAATAATTTTTGATTATCTTCTGTATTTCTGAAGTGTCTGTTGTGATATTGCCTCTTTCATCCCGTATGTTAGTAATTTGAGTTCTCTCTCTTCTTCTCTTCGCTAGCATGGCTAAGGGTCTGTCGATTTTGTTTATTTTTTCAAAGAACCAGCTTTTAGTTTTGTCAATTTTTTCAATTGTTTCTTTTGTTTCGATTTCATTAATTTCAGCTCTGATTTTAATTATTTCTTGCCTTCTACTTCTTTTGCTGTTGTTTTGCTCTTCTTTTTCTAGGATTTTGAGATGAAGTATGAGATCATTTATTTGTTGGTTTTTTCTTTTTTTAAGGAATGAACTCCAAGCAATGAATTTTCCTCTTAGAACTGCTTTCAATGTGTCCCATAGATTCCGATATGTTGTGTCTGTGTTTTCATTAATCTCTAAGAATTTTTTAATTTCCTCCTTGATGTCTTCTATAACCCATTGATCATTAAGTAACCTATTGTTCATTCTCCAAGTGATGTATTCTTTTTCCTTCCTTCTTTTATAGTTGATTTTCAGTTTCATTCCATTATGATCAGATAGGATGCATGATATTATCTCTACTCCTTTATATTGTCTAAGAGTTGCCCTGTGACATAATATATGATCTATTTTTGAGAAGGATCCATGTGCTGCTGAGAAAAAAGTGTAACTGCTTGATGTTGGGTGGTATATTCTATATATGTCAATTAAGTCTAGGTTATTAATTGTGTTATTGAGTTCTATAGTTTCCTTATTCAACTTTTGTTTGGAAGATCTGTCCAGTGGTGATAGAGGTGTGTTGAAGTCTCCCATGATTATTGTATGGTGGTCTATTAGACTCTTGAACTTGAGAAGAGTTTGTTTGACGAACATAGCTGCACCATTGTTTGGGGCACATATATTTATGATTGTTATGTCTTGTTGGTGTATGGTTCCCTTGAGCAGTATGTAGTGTCCCTCTTTATCCCTTTTGATTAACTTTGGCTTGAAATCTATTTTATTTGATATGAGTATGGATACTCCTGCTTGTTTCCAAAGTCCATATGAGTGATATGATTTTTCCCAACCTTTCACCTTCAGCCTATGTATGTCTTTTCCTATCAAATGCGTCTCCTGTAGGCAGCATATTGTTGGGTCGTGTTTTGTGATCCATTCTACTAGCCTGTGTCTCTTGATTGGTGAGTTTAAGTCATTAACATTTAGGGTTATTATTGAGATATGGGTTGTTCTTCCAGCCATATTTGTTTATTTATGTTACTAAACATGGTTTGTTTTCCTCTTTGATTATTTTCCCCCCTTTAGTGTCCTACCTCCCACTGTTGGTTTTCATTGTTATTTTCCATTTCCTCTTCCTGTAATGTTTTGCCAAGGATGTTTTGAAGAGATGTTTTTCTAGCTGCAAATTCTTTTAACTTTTGTTTATCGTGGAAGGTTTTAATTTCATCTTCCATCCTGAAGCTTAATTTCGCTGGATACACAATTTTTGGTTGGAACCCATTTTCTTTCAGTGTTTGAAATATGTTATTCCAGGATCTTCTAGCTTTCAGAGTCTGTGTTGAAAGATCAGCTGTTATCCTGATTGGCTTACCCCTAAATGTAATCTGCTTCCTTTATCTTGTAGCTTTTAAAATTCTCTCCTTATTCTGTATGTTGGGCATCTTCATTATAATGTGTCTAGGTGTGGGTCTCTTATGATTTTGCACATTCGGCGTCCTGTAGGCTTCTAGGATTTGGGATTCTGTCTCATTCTTCAAGTCTGGGAAGTTTTCTCGTATTATTTCATTGAATAGATTGCTCATTCCTTTGGTTTGAGACTCTGTCCCTTCCTGTATCCCAATGACTCTTAAATTTGGTCTCTTGATGTTATCCCATATTTCTTGGATGTTCTGCTCATGGTTTCTTAACAGTCTTGCTGAGCTGTCTATGTTCTTTTCAAGTTGAAATACTTTATCTTCATTGTCTGATGTTCTGTCTTCTAAGTGTTCTACTCTGCTGGTAGTATTCTCAATTGAGTTTTTAAGTTGGCTTATTGCTTCCTGCATTTCTAGGATTTCTGTTTGTTTGTTTTTTTTAACCTCTATTTCCCTGTATAGTTGATCTTTTGCTTCTTGGATTTGTTTATGTAATTCATTGTTGAAGTGATCTTTCATTGTCTGATTTTGCTGTCTGATGTCTTCCTTGAGACTCCAGATCATCTGAAGCATGTATATCCTGAATTCTTTATCTGACATTCCATCTGCTGCAGCTATTACCTCTTCTAACGTTGAGTTGACCTGCAATGCTTGTGGTCCTTTCTTTCCTTGTCTCTTCATACTGTTCGCGTTCCTTTCTACTTGGTGAAACTGTTGTGCTATTGAATTTTCCCCCTATATATTTATATTGGTCTTGTATAGTTGCAAAGTCTCCCTTGCAGGCGCGGGCGGCGGCTCTGCCCCTCCTCCAATTGGGGCAATGTGCCTACCATGCTGGCAGGCCGCTGGTCCTGCTCTGCCGGTCGGTAGCAGGTCCGCCGACCTTGCAGGTGCGGGCGGTGGCTCTGTCCCTCTGCGGGCCGCTAGGCTTGTTCTGTCGGTAGTCGCAGTTCTGCCTACTTTGCAGGCGCAGGCAGCGGCACTGCCCCTCTGCAGGCCTCTGGGGCTGTACTGCCAGTGGGTCGCAGGTCCGCCTACCTTGCAGGCTCGGCGGGGGGGGGCGGCTCTACCCTTCCTCAGGCCACTGGGCCTGTTCTGTCTCTCGGTTGCAGGTCTGGCCTGTTCTGATGGTGGTCACAGTTCCGTCTACCTTGCAGGCGTGGGGGGGAGGGGGCGGCTCTGCCTCTCAGCAGGCCGCTGCTCCTCTTCTGCCGGTGGGTCGCAGGCCCGCCTACCTTGCAGGAGTGATTGGAAGCTCTGTCCCGCCGCGGGCCACTGGGCCTTTTCTGTCGGTGGTCACAGTTCCCCTACCTGGCAGGCGCGGGGGGTGGGGGGCGGCTCTGCCCCTCAGCAGGCCGCTGGGCCTGCTCTGTGCGTGGTCACAGTTCCCTCTACTTTGCCGGCGCAGGGGGACGGGGCGGCTCAGCCTCTCAGCAGGCCGCTGCTCCTCTTCTGCCGGTGGGTCGCAGTCCCGCCTACCTTGCAGGAGTGATTGGAAGCTCTGTCCCTCCGCGGGCCACTGGGCCTTTTCTGTCGGTGGTCACAGTTCCCCTACCTGGCAGGCGCGGGGGGTGTGGGGCGGGTCTGCCCCTCAGCAGGCCGCTGGGCCTGCTCTCTTTGTAACTGTTTTGATAATGATCTTGGATGGAAGCATTTTAAATAACTCCAAGTTGTATAGCTCAGTTTTTAAAAAGTTTAGTCTTATAATAACATGGTTCCATTAACAAATTTTTTGTCCATGGCAAAATATTTCCAAGGATTTCCTGAAGAGTTGGTAAGAAGGCAGTCCTATCAGGGGCCATGTGCTATTTTAGTTGAGACTACTGTGTGCTTCTCAAGCCCGTGGTCACAGAAGTGGTAATTAAACCCTGAAAATGGCAAAAGAATTTGTTTGTTGAGAATTCCTTGTTAACACTGAAGACTCTGGAAGCTGGGCGATTGGAGCTACCATTCCTGCTTTAAACTCCTTGTGCTTTCTTTTCACAAATGTGAAATGTGGGCAGAGGTAGGTCCTTCTGACAGGACTAAAGCTTCAACATAAGTTATAAGTTGGATATTGCTCAGACCCGTGCATGCCACCATTCCACACACGTTTATGCATATATAATTTAATGAATAAATGGTGATTTATAATAACATGGTTACACCATTTTCAACGTAAGGCCTGGTTGGATGAAAGTGTTGAGTTTAACTAAGGCTACCTTTTTGTTAGGTGATATAAAAAGAAATTTTTTTCCTGACTTGTCCCAAGTCCTAAATGAATGGTCAATTTTAATCTGATCAGAATCACTAGAGAGTTAAGAAGATGTCAAATATTTTTAATCACAAATGAGAGTTCTTCAAAGGTATCTGCTGGAATGAATATGAACTTGTATAAAAGATGTATAAATGCTGCAAAAACAGAATGAAATATTTTGATGATATCAGAAAGAGAAAAGGAGGGTGTCAGAGTCCAGCTCCGGCAGGGGGTCTCAGGATCGTGAGGAGTCGGAGAAAGGGGGGTGGAGAAACAACACAGACACCAAAGTGAAGGTGCTGAATCCCAATCTTTACTTGTGAAGTTAATCATATATACTTTTCATTTTGGCAGGCTCACAGTACTTTGTGGTTACAAAACAGGAATCATTATTCAAAGAAACAAAATATTACGTAGCTACAATTAGATAAGAAGAATGTATCTTGGTTTATGCATAAGCAAACATTTGTACTTTCAGTTCGCGTTTTGCTTTGAGCTGTTTCTGCTTAATTAGCTTTTAATAATAGTTAGAAATGTCCCAGACTATTGGCCTATATCTTGACTATTCTTTTTTGATTTACTGACTAGAACCAGCGCCGTGGTTATGGCAAATGGTTAACTTGAAAAGAGAGGCTACTAATTTTAATCAAACAAGAGCTAGAGCACCAAACCATTGTGCACAGGAACAAGAACAAGTTGCCCAGTACTAAGTACTAATCTGTCTTCTTAACATTAATTCTTCTTCTCTAGATTTTAATTTAAATTCTCAAAAACTTCCTTGACTGTTTTTCCTACAGGGGGTTTTTCATTAAACATTAACAATTTACCTTCCACAGCTGAATCACTGCATTTAGAGCAAACAGATTTATTCTTTAGAAGTAATTGCATTAATTGGGAAAGTCATGTTTTTTCCTTCATACTTAATGGTCATATGAGAAGTCACAACTAATTAAAGGATTACAAAACCAAACCAGGCCATTCCCAGAAACATACTGCACTCCTCCAGAGGATGGATGCCTTGTGCCATCCACCTCAGTAGGGCCTTGCCATTGCCTGAGTCAGGGAGAGGCACAGCAGGAGGGTGTGTTTAGGATGCAAATTTAGAAAAACAAACAGAATAAGAGTAAGATTGGATCCTGGGGTGTCAAAATACCTGGTGACTTTGGTTCTGGGCTCCATGTAGTGCTGCACTCAGGAAGAACCTTCCACAGTCTTGCAGAAGCTGGACACAGCCCAGTTGCAGTCTGGAAATGTGTGTACTAAGATTGCCCCCAACAATGTTGATGGCCTTTTACAGCTGGCTCATCACAATACAAAATAATCAAGGTACTTATTTCATGGGTCAGGATGTACGATTCAGTGATGGGCAATTCAGTTACAGATTCTGTGGAAGGTGCATGTCCCATACCATGCATGTTCAGAATTCCTACCCTTGATTAAAAAAAAAAAAATTAAAGGTAAGAATGACACAGCTTCTGTTCTCAAACTACTTAAAATTTATTGGGAAAATAGATGTATACAAAATTCTTCAAAAATATAATAATAAAAAGTGAGCAGTAATGGAGCAGTAATTCTGGGGTGGGGGGTTCAGGAAAAAAATCTTCCAAAATGGTGGTATGTTGCCCAGACCTTGTGTGTTGGTCAGCTTTTTGTCACTGTGACAAAATACCTGAGAAAATCAATTTAAAGGAGGAAATATTATTTTGACTCATATTATCAATCCATGGTCACTTGGCCCCATTGCTTTGGGCCTTTGTGGAGGCAGAACATCATGACAGGAGTGTGTGTAGTGGAACAGAGTGAAGGCCATGAGAAGGGAAAGGGGCTAACTTTGCAAATTTCTACTACCTCCCAATAGCACCATCAGCTGGGAGCAAAATTTCAACATATGAGGCTTTGGGGGTATTTCCAGATCCAAACTGTAATTTTGTGTTTGGATAAGCACCTTCCAAGGAGAACAGAAGGGATATGGGATCAGGCTGACCAACATACTATTGGGGAAACACCTGCCTCTTTGGTTAATGAGCCCCAGAAAGGTCATTGCTCATCTTCCTGAAAGTGATTGTCTTGCCTGCAAGAAATTCACAAAATCCAGAGTCCAGAGTTTAAATTTTGCATGAATTTATATTGATTGAAATGGATATTGTTAGTTACCTTGCCCTATAGCAATGGGATATTTAGGCTTGACAAACTATAGGCATGTAGTGAGACAGTGAGAGGGTTATGAGCATAAGTTCCTTGCTTTGTATGATATAAGGAGAAGAAAACTAAGAAGAAATATCACCAACTTATCCATAACTTAATATCATCCCTCTGTAGCTAGTCTAGGCCATTGCTCATTGATGAAAGATTACTAGACTGTGCCAACTTGGAAGCAATCTTGATATTTCAGAAAAAATAATTAAATATGGTATAATTGATGTCACTAGCAATATCCCAGGAATCTCAAAACATGATGTTTAGAGTTTGTAAAGAAAATCACTTCCCCAATCTCTCTTGCTTTAATTTTCCAAGGGATTTTGGTCCAAGGTAATATAAGTATTACCTTCAGCATGGTGTCCCATTGTCATTTCTATACCATACAACATGTATACATGTAAACTATTACATGCCATAGTGTAGCTTTTAGGGTGTCAGACTCCCGTTGCTAAAACAATGATCCTTCACTTGTGTGGTCTCAGACAAATTCTTTGCCTCAAATTTCTCATCTATAAAATAAAGAAAACTATGATACCTATTTCATATGGTTATAAGTTTTAAATCAGATATTTCATGTAGAGTCCTTAGCAAAGAATATGTTATTATTACTCAGACCTATGAGAGTTGATAGGTTTGCTACCATGTGCAGAGATAGCATGTGAACAAGTGGTATTGATAACAGTCTCCTTTTCTTCTGTACTTTTTCATCTATTAATTCAGAACAGAAAGTGAGTGTTTTATAAAGAAATATACTTTTATTTACTATATCAAGCACAATAGAACACATTCATATATTATAAATGTATAGCTGGATAAATTTTCACAAAATAAAAGCACTTGGATGTAAGCACCCACATATAATATTAGGACATTTTCTGGCCTCCATAAGCCTTCATATATTCCCTCCAAGTCCTGATTCTCCCCAGAAGGTAACCACTTTGAGGCTTGTAGCACTAACATGTAATTATATTAAAATGTATAATAAAATATGTATTCTTTTGTGTCTCTCTTTCTTTACTGTGCTTGCAAGGTTTATCTTAGGTTTTGAATAATTCTTCCTTGTTGATTTTTATAGGCCATTGTATGATGATACCATCTTTTTTATTCATTGATTTTCATATTGCTACACATCTGGGTTGTTTTGAGTTGGGGACAATTATGATTAAGATGCTATTCATACTTTGGTACAAATATGTTTGTGAGCCATTCATCTGTATTTCTGCTGCATATGACCCTAGAAATGGAATTACAAGGTCTTGCAACATGGATCTGTTCAGTTGAAGTAGATACTGCTACCAAAGATAGAATCGAAAGTGTTTGTACCCATTTATGCTTCTTGGTTGTTGTAATTTTAGCAATTCTGATAATATTACTTTGTAGTGTAAATTTTGCATTTTCCTAATTATTAAGAAATTATAATTTAGTTTAACACTAATAATAATAATAAAGTTTAGTACTTTGTCCATGAGTATGTGCTCCCTTTGATATGATTGTGCAAATGTTTCCATTTTCTATTATGTTTTCATTTAAAAAATCAATTTAAATAAAGTATTTATATATTCTAAATATGTGTTTTCTGAATATATATGTTAATTCCATTCTATGGGTTGAATTTTTACTCTCTTTTTTTTTGTAGTATAAGATCTCATTTTTCTTTTCTTTTTTTAAAAATTTTTTTTCTTTTTTTTTTTAATTGGTTATTCAAAACATTACAAAGCTCTTGATATATCATATTTCATACATTAGATTCAAGTGGGTTATGAACTCCCATTTTTACCCCAAATACAGATTGCAGAATCACATCGGTTACACATCCACATTTTTACATAATGCCATATTAGTAACTGTTGTATTCTGCTACCTTTCCTATCCTCTACTATCCCCCCTCCCCTCCCCTCCCATCTTCTCTCTCTACCCCATCTACTGTAATTCATTTCTCTCCTTGTTTTTTTCCCCATTCCCCTCACAACCTCTTATATGTAATTTTGTATAACAATGAGGGTCTCCTTCCATTTCCATGCAATTTCCCTTTTCTCTCCCTTTCCCTCCCACCTCATGTCTCTGTTTAATGTTAATCTTTTCCTCCTGCTCTTCCTCCCTGCTCTGTTCTTAGTTGCTCTCATTATATCAAAGAAGACATTGGCATTTGTTTTTTAGGGATTGGCTAGCTTCACTTAGCATAATCTGCTCTAGTGCCATCCATTTCTCTGCAAATTCCATGATTTTGTCATTTTTTAGTGCTGCATAATACTCCATTGTGTATAAATGCCACATTTTTTTTCCATTCATCTATTGAAGGGCATCTGGGTTGGTTCCACAGTCTACCTATTGTGAATTGTGCTGCTATGAATATCGATGTGGCAGTATCCCTGTAGTATGCTCTTTTAAGGTCTTCAGGGAATAGTCCGAGAAGGGCAATAGCTGGGTCAAATGGTGGTTCCATTCCCAGCTTTCCCAGGAATCTCCATACTGCTTTCCAAATTGGCCGCACCAATTTGCAGTCCCACCAGCAATGTACAAGAGTACCCTTTTCCCCACATCCTTGCCAGCACTTGTTGTTGTTTGACTTCATAATGGCTGCCACTCTTACTGGAATGAGATGGTATCTTAGGGTGGTTTTGATTTGCATTTCTCTGACTGCTAGAGATGGTGAGCATTTTTTCATGTACTTGTTGATTGATTGTATGTCCTCCTCTGAGAAGTGTCTGTTCAGGTCCTTGGCCCATTTGTTGATTGGGTTATTTGTTATCTTATTGTTTAATTTTTTGAGTTCTTTGTATACTCTGGATATTAGGGCTCTATCTGAAGTGTGAGGAGTAAAAATTTGTTCCCAGGATGTAGGCTCCCTATTTACCTCTCTTATTGTTTCTTTTGCTGAGAAAAAACTTTTTAGTTTAAGTAAGTCCCATTTGTTGATTCTTGTTATTAACTCTTGTGCTATGGGTGTCCTATTGAGGAATTTGGAGCCCGACCCCACAATATGTAGATCGGAGCCAACTTTTTCTTCTATCAGACGCCTTGTCTCTGATTTGATATCAAGCTCCTTGATCCATTTTGAGTTAACTTTTGTGCATGGCGAGAGGAGGGGATTCAGTTTCATTTTGTTGCATATGGATTTCCAGTTTTCCCAGCACCATTTGTTGAAGATGCTATCCTTCCTCCATTGCATGCTTTTAGCCCCTTTATCAAATATAAGATAGTTATAACTTTGTGGATTAGTCTCTGTGTCCTCTATTCTGTACCATTGGTCCACCCACCTGTTTTGGTACCAGTACCATGCTGTTTTTGTTACTATTGCTCTGTAATATAGTTTGAAATCTGGTATCGCTATACTGCCTGATTCACACTTCCTGCTTAGAGTTGCTTTTGCTATTCTGGGTCTTTGAGTGGAGCAAGTAGAAGCCAGAACATCAGATAATGAAGACAAAATATATTTTCTTGAAAAGAGTCTAGCCAACTCAGAAAGGCTGATAAAAAATCACGAGAAAAACATCCAAGAGATATGGGATAACATAAAAAAACCAAACTTAAGAGTCATTGGGTAGAGGAAGGTATAGAGGTTCAAACCAAGGGAATGAGCAACCAGCTGAATGAAATAATTATAGAAAACTTTCCAGAAATAAAAAAGGAAACGGATATTCAAATTGTCAATGCATACAGGACACCGAGCATACAAAATCACAGTAGACCAACGCCAAGACACATTGTTATGAAGATATCCAATATACATATCAAAGAGAAAATATTAAAAGCTACAAGAGAAAGGAGGCAGATTACATTCAGGGGTAAACCAATAAGGTTAACAACGGATTTTTCATCACAGACGCTGAAAGCGAGAAGATCCTGGAACAACGTATTTCAAACACTGAAAGACAATGGATGCCAACCAAGAATTCTGTATCCAGCAAAATTAAGCTTCAGGTACAACAATGAAATAAAAATCTTTCATGATAAACAAAAGCTAAAAGAATTTGCAGCCAGAAAACCAGCATTGCAAAGCATCTTGAGCAAAACACTACACGAGGAAGAAATGAAAAACAATAACCAAAACCATCAGTGGGAAGTGCCTCTGTAAAGACAGAGGGCAGGGGGAAAGCTAATCATGGAGAAACAAACTAAATTAAAAAAAAGATAAATAATCAAACATGGCTAGAAGTACAAACCATATATCAATAGTAACTCTAAACGTTAATGGCTTAAATTCTCCAATAAAGTGACATAGGCTGGTAACATGGATTAAAAAACAAATCCAACAATATGCTGCCTCCAGGAGACACATCTGATTGGAAAAGACATACACAGGCTGAAGGTGAAAGGTTGGGAAAAAATATACCACGCACACGGTCCTCATAAGCAAGCAGGGGTGGCCATCCTCATATTGAATAAAATCGACTTCAAGACTAAGTTAATCAAAAGGAGTCAAAACTATGATTAACAGATAAGATGGCAGCGAGGGGAGTGCATTGCCCCTGTGTGCTGCTTCACTGTGTGGGAGTATGACAAGTCAGGACGGCTAAAGGCTATCTTGTTAGGAATTTCCAGCAATACTGGGGTGCTCCGGAACCTGGAGGAAGGATTTCCATCGCACAAGGATCGGCTACGGGGACTCAAACGCGAGAGGTTTGTCGCACGGAGGGTAACACTGCTTATTCAGCAAATCGCCCCGCGGCTAGCTAGAGTCTGCGGCGCGCGCTGGGAAACGAGGAGATAGCGACGCAGGGATATAGCGCTGCAGTTTCTGCCAGCCGTGCAAGCACCGTACTCAGGGCTGAATTCTGGGTTTGAGATGGGGGAAGGAAGCGGTCCATCTCGGTTCTCCATACCGGTCAGACCACAGAGGAGGCCAGCGGCCACCATGTTGGAAAGCTGACGTCACCATCCCTGTTTTCGACTGACCGCAGCTCATTCAGCCATAGAACAGGGGAACGAAATGCTGCCATTCGCATAGGACACCAACATGGCAGAGATCTGATGTCATCAGAAAGTGGCGGAGGAGAGAACTTCATCAATAGCAGCGGCGACAGAAACAATTGGTCTCCTTGTGGGGGGGTGAGGCACAGACACCCGAGTCTCTCTCGATTTATCGTCGAGCCAGAGGGGAGGAGCTGGGCCGCCGCCAGCGCCCGGAGCAGGCCCAGCGGCTCGCCAGCGTGGTGACCGCGTGACCCCAATTGGAGAGGGGGTGGAGCGGAGCCGCCACCCGAGCCCGCAAGGTGGGCAGACCCGCGACCCAGTGGTACACGGGCGTGGTAGGAGGGGCAGGGCAGAGCCGCCGCCCACGCTTGCAAGGCAAGCAGACCTGTGACAGACTGGCGGGTCAGGCCCAGCAGCCTGCCAGCGTGGTACACACGTCACCCCAACTGGAGTAGGGGCAGAGCAGATCCTTCGCCCACGCCCGGATCAGGCCCTGCCGGTGTGGTGGTCACGTGACCCCAATTGGAGTGGGGGCGGAGCGGAACCGCCACCTGTGCCCGCAGGGTGAGCAGACCTGTGACCAACCTGCAGATCAGGCCCAGGAGCCTGCCGGCGTGGTACACACATCACCCTAATTGGAGTAGGGGCAGAGCAGAGTCGCCGCGCGTGCCAGGAACAGGCCCAGCGACCTGCCGGCGGGGTAGTCACGACACCCCAATTGGAGTAGGGGCAGAGCAGAGCCACCACCCGTGTCCGAAAGGTGGACAGATCTGCGACCGACCAGTGGGACAGGCCCAGTGGCCTGCTGGTACGACAGACACGTCACCCCATTTGGAGCAGGGGCAGAGTAGAGCCACTGCCCGCGCCTGCAGGGTAGGCAAACCTGCAACTGACCAGCGGATCAGGCCCAGTGGCCTGCCAGCATGGTACACTCATCACCCCAATTGGAGTAGGGGCAGAACAGAGCCACCGTCAGCGTCCAGAACAGGCCCAGTGACCTGCCGGCGTGGTAGTCACGACACCCCAATTGGAATAAGGAGAGAGCAGAGCCGCCGCCCGCGCCTGCAGGAAAGAAACGCAAGCAGTATGAAAAGACAAGGAAAGAAAGGACCACAAGCAATGCAGGTCAACGCAACTTTAGAAGAGGTAACAGCTGCAGCAGATGGAATGTCAGATAAAGAATTCATGATATACATGCTTCAGATGATCTGGAGTATCAAGGAAGACATTAGACAGCAAAATCAGACAATGAAAGATCACTTCGACAATGAATTACGCAAACAAATCCAGGAAGCAAAGGATCAACTATACAGGGAGATAGAGGTTATAAAAAACAAACAAACAGAAATCCTAGAAATGCAGGAAGCAATAAAACAACTTAAAAACTCAGTGGAGAATACTACCAGCAGAGTAGAACACTTAGAAGATAGAACATCAGACAATGAAGACAAAGTATTTCAACTGGAAAAGAACATAGACAGCTCAGCAAGACTGTTAAGAAACCATGAGCAGAACATCCAAGAAATATGGGATAACATTAAGAGACCAAACTTAAGAGTCATTGGGATACAGGAAGGTACAGAGCTCCAAACCAAAGGAATGAGCAGTTTATTCAATGAAATAATATGAGAAAACTTCCCAGACTTGAAGAATGAGACAGAATCCCAAATCCTAGAAGCCTACAGGACGCCGAATGTGCAAAATAATAAGAGATCCACACCTAGACACATTGTAATGAAGATGCCCAACATACAGAATAAGGAGAGAATTTTAAAAGCTACAAGAGAAAGGAAGCAGATTACATTTAGGGGTAAGCCAATCAGGATAACAGCTGATCTTTCAACACAGACTCTGAAAGCTAGAAGATCCTGGAATAACATATTTCAAACACTGAAAGAAAATGGGTTCCAACCAAGAATTGTGTATCCAGCGAAATTAAGCTTCAGGATGGAAGATGAAATTAAAACCTTCCACGATAAACAAAAGTTTAAAGAATTCGCAGCTAGAAAACCATCTCTTCAAAACATCCTCGCCAAAACATTACAGGAAGAGGAAATGGAAAATAACAATGTAAACCAACAGTGGGAGGTAGGACAGTAAAGGGGGGGGGAAATAATCAAAGAGGAAAACAAACCATGTTTAGTAACAGAAATAAACAAATATGGCTGGAAGAACAACCCATATCTCAATAATAACCCTAAATGTTAATGGCTTAAACTCACCAATTAAGAGACACAGGCTAGTAGAATGGATCACAAAACAAGACCCAACAATATGCTGCCTACAGGAGACGCATTTGATAGGAAAAGACATACATAGGCTGAAGGTGAAAGGTTGGGAAAAATCATATCACTCATATGGACTTCGGAAACAAGGAGGAGTGTCCATACTCATATCAAATAAAATAGATTTCAAGCCAAAGTTAATCAAAAGGGATAAAGAGGGACACTACATACTGCTTAAGGGAACCATACACCAACAAGACATAACAATCATAAATATTTATGCCCCAAACAATGGTGCAGCTATGTTCGTCAAACAAACTCTTCTCAAGTTCAAGAGTCTAATAGACCACCATACCATAATCATGGGAGACTTCAACACACCTCTCTCGCCACTGGACAGATCTTCCAAACAAAAGTTGAATAAGGAAACTATAGAACTCAATAACACAATTAATAACCTAGACTTAATTGATATATATAGAATATACCACCCAACATCAAGCAGTTACACTTTTTTCTCAGCAGCACATGGATCCTTCTCAAAAATAGATCATATATTATGTCACAGGGCAACTCTTAGACAATATAAAGGAGTAGAGAAAATACCATGCATCTTATCTGATCATAATGGAATGAAACTGAAAATCAACGATAAAAGAAGATAGGAAAAATCATGCATCACTTGGAGAATGAACAATAGGTTACTGAATGATCAATGGGTTATAGAAGACATCAAGGAGGAAATTAAAAAATTCTTAGAGATTAATGAAAACACAGACACAACATATCGGAATCTATGGGACACATTGAAAGCAGTTCTAAGAGGAAAATTCATTGCTTGGAGTTCATTCCTTAAAAAAAGAAAAAACCAACAAATAAATGATCTCATACTTCATCTCAAAATCCTAGAAAAAGAAGAGCAAAACAACAGCAAAAGAAGTAGAAGGCAAGAAATAATTAAAATCAGAGCTGAAATTAATGAAATCGAAACAAAAGAAACAATTGAAAAATTTGACAAAACTAAAAGTTGGTTCTTTGAAAAAATAAACAAAATCGACAGACCCTTAGCCATGCTAGCGAAGAGAAGAAGAGAGAGAACTCAAATTACTAGCATATGGGATGAAAAAGGCAATATCACAACAGACACTTTAGAAATACAGAAGATAATCAAAAACTATTTTGAATCCTTATACTCCAACAAATTAGAAGATAGTGAAGGCATAGATAAATTTCTTAAGTCATATGATCTGCCCAGATTGAGTCAGGAGGACATAGACAACCTAAACAGACCAATATCAATTGAGGAAATAGAAGAAACCATCAAAAGACTACCAACTAAGAAAAGCCCAGGACCGGATGTGTATACAGCAGAGTTTTACAAAACCTTTAAAGAAGAACTAATACCAATACTTTTCAAGCTACTTCAGGAAATAGAAAAAGAGGGAGAACTTCCAAATTCATTCTATGAGGCCAACATCACCCTGATACCTAAACCAGACAAAGACACTTCAAAGAAAGAAAACTACAGACCAATATCTCTAATGAACCTAGATGCAAAAATCCTCAATAAAATTCTGGCCACTCGGATACAAAAACATATCAAAAAAATTGTGCACCATGACCAAGTAGGATTCATCCCTGGGATGCAAGGCTGGTTCAATATACGGAAATCAATAAATGTTATTCACCACATCAATAGACTTAAAAAGAAGAACCATATGATCATCTCGATAGATGCGGAAAAAGCATTCGACAAAGTACAGCATCCCTTTATGTTCAAAACTCTAGGAAAACTAGGGATAACAGGAACATACCTCAATATTGTAAAAGCAATCTATGCTAAGCCTCAGGCTAGCATCATTCTGAATGGAGAAAAACTGAAGGCATTCCCTCTAAAATCTGGAACAAGACAGGGATGCCCTCTCTCTCCACTTCTGTTCAACATAGTTCTCGAAACACTGGCCAGAGCAATTAGACAGACGAAAGAAATTAAAGGCATAAAAATAGGAAAAGAAGAACTTAAATTATCACTATTTGCAGATGATATGATTCTATACCTAGCAGACCCAAAAGGGTCTACGAAGAAACTATTAGAGCTAATAAATGAATTCAGCAAAGTGGCAGGATATAAAATCAACACGCATAAATCAAAGGCATTCCTGTATATCAGCGACAAATCCTCTGAAATGGAAATGAGGACAACCACTCCATTCACAGTATCTTCAAAAAAATTAAATACTTGGGAATCAACCTAACAAAAGAGGTGAAAGACTTATACAATGAAAACTACAGAACCCTAAAGAGAGAAATAGAAGAAGATCTTAGAAGATGGAAAAATATACCCTGTTCATGGATAGGCAGAAATAACATCATCAAAATGGCGATATTACCAAAAGTTCTCTATAAGTTTAATGCAATGCCAATCAAAATCCCAACGGCATTTCTTGTAGAAATAGAAAAAGCAATCATGAAATTCATATGGAAAAATAAAAGACCCAGAATAGCAAAAGCAACTCTAAGCAGGAAGTGTGAATCAGGCGGTATAGCGATACCAGACTTCAAACTATACTACAGAGCAATAGTAACAAAAACAGCATGGTACTGGTACCAAAACAGGCGGGTGGACCAATGGTACAGAATAGAGGACACAGAAACCAATCCACAAAACTACAACTACCTTATATTTGATAAAGGGGCTAAAAGCATGCAATGGAGGAAGGATAGCATCTTCAACAAATGGTGCTGGGAAAACTGGAAATCCATATGCAACAAAATGAAACTGAATCCCTTTCTCTCGCCATGCACAAAAATTAATTCAAAATGGATCAAGGAGCTTGATATCAAATCAGAGACGCGCCGTCTGATAGAAGAAAAAGTTGGCTACGATCTACATACTGTGGGGTCGGGCTCCAAATTCCTCAATAGGACACCCATAGCACAAAAGTTAATAACTAGAATCAACAAATGGGACTTACTCAAACTAAAAAGTTTTTTCTCAGCAAAAGAAACAATAAGAGAGGTAAATAGGGAGCCTACACCCTGGGAACAAATCTTTACTCCTCACACTTCAGATAGAGCCCTAATATCCAGAGTATACAAAGAACTCAAAAAATTAAACAATAAGAGAACAAACAACCCAATCAACAAATGGGCCAAGGACCTGAACAGACACTTCTCAGAGGAGGACATACAGTCAATCAACAAGTACATGAAAAAATGCTCACCATCTCTAGCTGTCAGAGAAATGCAAATCAAAACCACCCTAAGATACCATCTCACTCCAGTAAGATTGGCAGCCATTAGGAAGTCAAACAACAACAAGTGCTGGCGAGGATGTGGGGAAAAGGGTACACTTGTACATTGCTGGTGGGACTGCAAATTGGTGCAGCCAATTTGGAAAGCAGTATGGAGATTTCTTGGAAAGCTGGGAATGGAGCCACCATTTGACCCAGCTATTCCCCTTCTTGGTCTATTCCCTAAAGACCTAAAAAGAGCATGCTACAGGGACACTGCTACGTCGATGTTCATAGCAGCACAATTCACAATAGCAAGACTGTGGAACCAACCTAGATGCCCTTCAATAGACGAATGGATAAAATATGTGGCATTCATACACAATGGAGTATTACTCTGCATTAAAAAATGACAAAATCATAGAATTTGCAGGGAAATGGATGGCATTATAGTAGATTATGCTAAGTGAAGCTAGCCAATCCCTAAAAAACAAATGCCAATGTCTTCTTTGATATAAGGAGAGTAACTAAGAGCAGAGTAGGGACGAAGAGCAGGAGAAGAAGATTAACATTTAACAGGGATGAGAGGTGGCAGGGAAAGGGAGAGAAAAGGGAAATTGCATGGAAATGGAAGGAGACCCTCAGGGTTATACAGTGGAGGGGGTAGAGAGAGAGGAGGGGAGGGGAGGGGAGAGGTGGGTAAGGGGGATGGTGGAGGATGGGAAAGGCAGCGGAGCACAACAGACACTAGTATGGCAATATGTAAATCAATGGATGTGCAACTGATGTGATTCTGCAATCTGTGTATGGGGTGAAGGTGGGAGTTCATAACCCACTTGAATCAAAGTGAGGAATATGATATGTCAAGAAATTTGTAATGTTTTGAACAACTAACAATAAAAAAATTAAAAAAAAACTATGATTAACATATAAATCTCAAGATATACTTGTCCCCTTAAAACATAAAACATGACAATATGAATGCACAACACTAAAAGTATGACTGCCATTATGCTGCCTGGATGAATTGCATTTTCACATGAAATATAACTTGCAAATATCTGAAGTACATTTTAATTAGTTTAAAAGTCTGGTTAAAAAAAACATAAAGTCACTCAAATGTATTGAGTTGTTCAAAATACAGACTTGAGAGCAGTATGTTTTCTACAATTAGATTTTAAAAATCAAAATCTAATAAGAAAATATGATCAGGAATATAAGGACATACAAATAAAGGTAATTGTAAAATATAAAAAAAAAGACTAAGTTAATCAAAAGGGATAAGGAATTTTTACTCTCTTAATCATTGCTTTGTTTTTGTTTCTAGAGTTTGAACCCAGAGGTGTTTTTCCCCTGAACTATATCCCCAGCTCTTTTTATTTTTTGAGATAGGATCTTGCTCAATTGCCCACACTGGACTCAAATTTGGGAGTGGTTCATGGTTGGTTGTTTCTCAGCATTGTTGTAACAAGAGGTCTCTCAACTAATTTCCACTTAATGGATTCCTTTGTTAAGCAATGTGCTGTATTTCGGTAAACAATATTAGCTAATGTTCAATGCCACTTAAATGTTCATAGCTATTAGCAGGCTAATCTGGAATAGTCACACCTTCCTATTGCTTCCTATCAACTCATATATGTACTAAGAGTTCTCTATGTATGCCTATTTTATTTATTATAGCAGTTAAATTATTTTATCAATTTTGATGCAATGACAAACATATTGCTTGTATTATAATTACTATATATTCTTTAAAAATCTAGATTTTAAAAGTTGTAAAAATTATGACCAAGATAGTTATCAACATAAAGATTTAAAAAATATAGATTTTCACTTAAAATTGATTCTCAAGTGGTATTAATTTTCACCACATTTTAAAAACTCTAAAACTAAAAACTAAGAATGATGAATAATAGATTATTCATTGAAGAATAAATTATGTTGTACCCAATAATAGAAAGCCCTTGGTCCTGCAAGTAAATATTAATTAGTGTGCTAATTTACATTTTCTTGTTTTAAGTAAAAATAAATTACCAAGAGTATGAATGTGTATCACTTTTTTTAATGATTTCCTAAGGAACATGAATAGTTCTGAGTTACATCTTCACTACTGGTAAAGACTCTTGAGTTCACATCATTCAGGATTACAGGAACTAACAGTAAAACTTCATGCTACACACTGAGCTTTCTATGAAATTCTGGAACCAGTGTCCAGCCTTTTATAGAGACTGTTATGGAGCTGTCTGTGAGTTTCCTTTGCTCATTCTAAATCAGGCTTTCTGGGAGCTGCTTTCAATGTTATAAATTGTGCAATATAAATTCAATTTTTTAAAATTTATTTTTTAGTTATAGATAGACACATTATCTTTATTTTATTTTTATGTGGTGCTAAGGATCGAACCCAGTGCCTCACACATGGTAGGCGAATGCTCTACCTCTGAGCCACAACCCAGCCCCAGTATGAATGCTATTTACAAATAAATTAGTATAAATTCCATTTTGATCCTGAAGACATAGTAGCTGATCAGCCTAGTTTCTCCTTAGAGCAAATCATTTCTAAGAGTTGTCTTCTGCCAGGGATCTCTAACACACTATTATAAGACTAATGTATTAGTTTGATTTTGTTTCAGAGGCAATGGCCTATAGTGAATAAGTTTAGTAATTAATCATTCAGCTTATCTCAGTCTTTTTCCTTCTAGCTTGTTACAGTATAACAAGCTCCTGGAAAACTTAAATTTTATTAGTTTTTCATTCTGCCATTTCCATCAGGCTTATTGATATGGGCCAATTTATTTCAGGACTTGTGTATAGATGAGGACTATAATGACTATTGGCCCAATTGTGGCTTCAGGAAAACCATAAGGTCACAGCCACAGATATATTCCTAAATGGCTTTCCTGATGAAGACTTTCTCTCCAGCCAATGCTTCTCTGCTTCCATTTAATCCATTGAAAAAGGGTATAGGGAGGTGGTGAGTTATTGTTTGCATGAAGTGTAGGGCAAAGAAACTCCTTTTCACCTAGTCTCTCAATTGTACATTTAATAGAGACGTGCTTACTAGATCATCTTGGATTAAAAAGAGACCTTAGTCCTGTCTAAGAGGGTAGGATCCTGAGATTTCAGGTGCAAACACCTCTTAAAGAAAAGAGTGGCGCAGTTCAAGTAATCCCTAGTTGGGATGCCCAGATAAGGGAACACCTTGGCAATAGCAGCAAGGGTGGTGGGGGCGATCTCACTGTTCATTAGTATTTCTCCTAAGGCTTCTTGGGGGCTTGGAAGAAATTTTGAACTGAAAAGTAGATGCATTAGATTTAGAGGTATTCTTTCATCAAAGCTATGATCTTATTGTACACCCGTTGCGGGGCATCAAGGCCCCAGATGAAATCAAAGTGGTTCCACTCTGGCAATAGTTTGTAGTAACGAAGATTCCTAATTTGGGGGAGTATCCTGTCAATGTCCTTTGGCGTTATAAGCATGTCATGTCCACCAGCCCAAATAGCAGTGGGCACTTTCATGGCAGTCAAGTCATACAGTGGAGGACGACTCTGTGAAAGAGAAAGAAAAGGCATTCATGAGAGGAGGCGCCTCATAGCAGCAGCTGAACTCCAATAAATGGGAAGGCTGCTAAAGGAGTGTCTGCCATGATCATAGCTCTGTGAGGCAATGAGGGAGGTAAGAAGATACTCTACTGTCCCTACCTTCAAGGAGCGCAGAGGAGCAAGAAAGACACGGCAGCTAAACAAACATCTGTATGTAAAGTAGTGTATGCTGCATGCCATAAAACACCCCTGAAAGGCAATGGAAGTGAAAAGGAAGAGGAAATTGTTTCTAACTGGGGGCTTCAAAAAAGAGGAGTCCACCAGTCACCGTAGTATATAACCGTAATGCCAGTGATTTGGGAGGCTGACAAAGGAAGATCACAAATTTGAGGCTAGTCTAGGTAACTTAGTGCCTCAAAATGAAAACAAAACAAAACACTGGTGAATGAGATGGATGGCAATTAAAAGCTGAGAGTGACTTAATAGAGTACTTATAATAGAAAGATAAAGAATGAAACTACATTTTCCAAGGTTAAGGAGTGAGCCAAAGAGGGAAAGACGCTCTCTTGAATATTGAAAAATGTTAATAGAAACAGTGAAGGAATGATGACAACTAGATAGAATTGACAGGTTAAGAGAAGGTTTGTTTGCTCGTTTTCATAAAGGACAGGAGTTCATGTAAGATAAAAAGAGCAACCAGGAGGAACGGGAGGTAAGAATTGGATCCCAAGGTATATTTTTCCATATAATTTTACACACCAAAACTTTAGGAAGAGGAGGTAAGAAGATATAGGGAAATGGGAACAGAAGCAGATTATCTTCCTAATAGAGAAAAGAGGGAAAAAATTAGGAGGACAGAGATATTTGGGTGCAGGTAAAGTTCATTTACACAACACATAGGTATTAAGGGCTCTGGACATGCCAGGTTCTCTTCCAGGTGAGGAAAACATTTGGGAATGAGATGGAGGGAAAGCCGTATACTCGTGGCACTAGGTTGATCCTCTAACACTCAATAACACATAATGTGGGAACAGAGATCAAGCTGGGGACTTGAGGGAGAGCAAGCTGAAGCTAGTACAGACTAGTTTCTCTAGGGAATGTAATAAAGTTGACTTCAATGATATAGTTTACCTCTTGTAATTGTCTTAAGAGGTTAGTAGAATCTTATTCCTCTAACAATTTATTTCATTGCTCAGAAAGTGACTGGTCTAATTGTTTTGATCCTGAGAAACAACTTAATTGATATGTGTTTGCACTAGCAAAAAGTCTTTAAGATAGTCCGGGAAGACACTGAAAAATTTAATTTAATGTACTTAGTTCATATTTAGAAGCCCAATCCCTGACTGAGAATAGAAAGGTTGTAAAGGGAGAGATTTCAAATGAAGTGCTAAATGAGTCTACAAATTTTGATATGTAAAGTTATATAGAAAAAGATGCCTTATAATCCAATTCTTAAATGTTAAATATTAATTTTCATGTGGAATCTTAGTTTTTTTCCCCTGTTGGTATTAAAAAATGTGTATGTATTCTGTCAAAGTTTTTCTGAAACAATTTCCATTATTATGCCCCCATTAAAATTACCCCCCCCCCCACACACATATATATATATATAATATATATATATATATTATATATATCAGAAACTTATTATTTCAAGATAATTTTATTGCATATTTGGAAAACCCAATACTTTAAAATGTTCTTATACAAAAAGATAGTAAAATATGAGACCAATATTCAGAAATTGAATAAAAAAGAGGAACTAACGCAAAATGAAATTCATACTTTCTGCTATGTATGAATAAATGTATTTCCCTCTACAAAATATATTTTGAAAAAAAAAGCTATCAGTAACATTGGTTATCTTGCTATAATTTAAAATGTAGAAGCAAGATTAAAAGTTGTACAAACCAACATGATCCTGAAAAAAACAGAATAAATATGTCAGATCATTAATACATCCAGTTATTTCTGGGTGGTAGGATACAAATGATTTTACTTTCTTTATATGTATCCCTTTTATTTCCTAAAAATTCTGAAATGAATGCAGATTAAAATTAGATATTTATTTCATAAAACTCTCATCAGCATAAATGTCACCAATTAGCAGGTAGGATTCTTCTTACTCTCAAATAATTTCATATTAAAACTTCTCAAAATCCCCTCCTGGGGTCATTCTCAGTAGCTTACCTGATTATAATGAAGCATATTTTCAGCTTCACTTCCCCAATCATAGGCTCTGAATTCTTCAGATCGGTAAAGCTGAAATAGATGTGTTTTAGAAAAAGAATATTTAGGATAAGAATCATGAGTTCCAACAGCAAATCTGAGAAAAACACTGGGAAGAAAACAAGGCCCCTGGATCACCAGAAGAATGTATATCTTACTATTATCATAAATTGTGTACTTTCTATTGAAAGGGAAACAATGGTCTTCTTTGGTTTACAGGAAAAACTAATGGAAAACCAAGTCTCTGTAGAAGAAAGTCAAATCCCAGATTTTTCTCTCTCTGGAAAGGTTGCAGCTCTTCTGAGGCCCTCTCAATTTAACTCTTAACTTAAACTCAGGGACTACTTTATTTGTTTTGATTTTAGATGGGATTCATTTATGTCATCTAGTTGGTCTGCACTATAAACCTCCCCACCTTCTTTGTGAATCTAGGGAAATCAAAACAGGAAGGAGGCAACAAGGACAAATTGAAAGCAAGTTGCTAAGTTCTTGGGTGAGTCTGAGAGTGAACTCTGTCCATTTATCTATAATGAGAGTAAGGATCGGTGTGGTTTCCCACAACAAGGACTCTACCTGTTTTAAATGCAATATGTTCTGTATTGATGATCCAGTGGGAGCATGGGATAGATACACATCCATTCGACTCTAAGAGAAATCAAACCCATGTTACAGCAACAATCACCCAATGAAATGAACCATGCATTTCAAAAGCAGGAATTAATGATCAATACTGGTGTTTTGAAAATGATGAGGGAGAATCATCTAAATAAACCCATATTGATGTCAGGAACTTGAATGTGAGTGAACCATAGGTTGACTAGTAGGATGGGCTGCTGGACAGCAAACCTGCGCCAGCTCTGAATATGCAGGGTAATTCACTTATTTTGAAGTAGAATCAGGTGTGATGGACATTAAGGAGCTCAGAAACCAGGGAAGGTGTTATGTGCAAGAGCACGTTGGTATGTGCATGTGCACATATGTGCACTGTCACAGATCAAGAGGTATAAAACCTGGATTTCAGACCCATGTTGTTCATTATCAGCTCTATGACCTTGGTCAAGTTATTGAGTATCTCTGAGTTTCTGTTTTCACTTCTCGTAAATGAATATATTAAAAATATTACAAACTGGCTAGGCTCTTATGGGAGTAAAAATAAAACTAAAAGTCAATTCTTTCCAAAGAGTACTTCAATCTCTGTAAACATTCTAAGGATGAAAATTATAGAGATCAAAGAGTAATTGTAATTATATGTCTTAGAATATAATGTACTCATTCAAGGGAAATTTAAAAATCTGTACTTTTGGAAAAAAATAGGCTTTGAACAACGGTTCCTCATGAGTTTCAACTTAACATAATTTAGCTTCTATAAGCATAGGGATGGACTGGCTTGTGGAAAATAGATATCTTGGGACTGAGTTCACTATAACACACTAATTGGCTGATAATTAGAATACAACAGAGAAAACTATTCAACCACACGAATCTGTGAATGGAAATTGCTCACCTCTTCCTCCTTTTTGAATTCTCAATAACAAAGATTTGATTTAAAATGGACTACTACTTCTTCATAGAAAGGGGATTCTATTTCCCATATTGTCTGAGATTTTTCCAAGTTAAGTGGTGAGTTTTATTTGAAACCACAGTCACTCATACAGGAAGGCACATATGAAATGAGAACAATGCTTTCATCATTTTCTAGGATTTCATTTTATAACTAAACATATTCAAATGCAATAAATACATGTTAACTGTAGTACATTGTGGCTGATTGTGGACAGGTGAAAATCTATTACTTCTCATGGAACATCCACGCTCCTAACTTTGACCAGGGATGGAAGGATGCAGCTGCCTTTCCCTTCCAGAGTCCTTACATGTAAGGTCCATGGAATATCTAATCAGCTATGCACAGCAAATATCTGCCTTTAAAGGTGCCTTTAAAGGACCATACAAACTATAGTGTAATACATGGATAAGAATGAGTCACAGGAAAGCTGGGATTTCTTCAAGCATTAAATGGCTCCAAAATTATTATACATACCACATTCATATTTTTCTTGTTGTATCCAGCCCATAAGGACATAAATTCACTACATATCACCCAGAGTATTTTATTGTTGCAGATTTTGGTAGAAGGTGTCTTCTTGGTCTTATCTTCTAAAAAGAAACCTTTAGTACCAAACATAGCCTGTAAAAATAAAAATCAATTATCTTTTCAAGATCCATGTTCAGACTTCTTGAAAATACCTTCATTGTAGAAATGCATCATAGTGGAGGATCTATTTGCTGTTTTAGTCCAGGAAACCAAGTTGCTCAGGAAAAATGACTTAGGAATTCACTTTCAAATGAGGAAGATCATTAAACGTTATTTACAGGGAGTCAGCAGTAAGGAATCTTCACCTCAAATTTAGTTCTTCATGATGAAGCTTCCTGTTTTCTGTCTAATCAGCAATTGCCATTATTCCTCATTTATTGATAAGAGAAATGGGACACTTTTTTTTCTTAAGGTGAAACATTATACTGACTAGAAAGGAAAAGCAGGTTTTTCATATTACTCACGTACACATTGGCTTTCTTGTACTGTCCTAGATTAGTCAGCTGTCACCATGTAAAGTACAGAATGTAGTACCAAAGAGAAGGTGCCACTGGACATCGAAGTTGTGATGACGTCACACAGACAGCATAGCTAAAAACTTCAAAGTCTTGGAAAAATAAGCTTCTGGAGGTAGTCAAAGGCAGCGGGGATCCAGAGAATAGGACTTAAAATGGCAGGAATTTTGACAGTACAGAATGTGAACTAAGATAACCCAGGGACATTATTTGGTTGACTTCTGATCTATAAGATAGCAACACATGTATAAGACTGGTTTATTTATAGATAGATATATCTGCCTCTGAATTTGACAGATTAGTTTACTCAACCCTGCCCAAATGGAGGTAACAGTCACGATTAACTGATGTCAACACATTTTGAAAACAAACTACCAACCCTGCAAAGGGGATGTCACCTCACTTGTGCTCACAGTAAACAATAGAATAAAACTGTTATCAAATGAATCATTAGGCCTAATAGAAGTTCCTCCTTATGTTAGCTCATTAATATTTTTTCCCATTCCTACTACTCTACTCCAAATCTGGGTCTCATCTTTTTATGAGCGAATTACTATGATATTCTAAATAGTCTCCCTTGACTTGATTTTAGCCCAAATCCATTTTTACCATTGCCCCAAATTGAAAGGGCAACCTTTTAAAAATATATGCTCTTTGTGTACATGACCTTCATGGAAAAACAAAAACAAGCAAAATACAGAACAATGATTTAGTGAATAAAATTTCAAATCTATAATTGTCAATTACAGAACCCTTTCATCCCTTAAATAATAACAATAAATACTTGAATAAATACATGAGCTGTAAGACACTGAGGCTTTGGAATGTAACTTTAATAAATTAGAGGAAGCTCCCATATGGAAAAAAAAATCATGTTAGGCTTATCTAACATCTAAACGAGGACATCCATGATCATACATAACTTGAAGAGTGTCTTCTAATTGGACATTGTGAATTCATTGACCTGCCCAAATAAATAGAACAAGAAAACTTGTGAGAAGACTCTCTATGAATATAGCACTCAGCTCAGATTGAGATTTTGGCATGTACTCAGTTCTGTGACTGGGTACAGTAGATACTGTGTGGGACCTGTAGATACCATGGCACACACAATACACACATTCACAAGCACATGTTCATGGAGTCTTAGATTTTATTTACTTAGAGTTCCTACTTTACTTCATAATATATTTAAAGCTAATAAAGATCTATGATCCCAAATGAGATCCTCAGGTAAATTTTGACAAAAGGAGAAGCCTACCTTGATTATGGAATTTGGAAGTAGAAAAAAACTGGTAAAAATGCTTGTGGGGTATCTGAATGAGATCACAGGACTCAGGGCAAAATTCATTTTGATTCTTTGTGCCAGTTCAGGCATGGTGGAAAAGGCTGCAAATCCTGGGAGAATAGAGACAAGATAATCTTGTAAAAATTAAAAATACATAGGCAATATTTCTACCAGCAAAAGTGGGGATCTATTTATTCATTTCCTTTGTCCTTCTATTGCAACGATTTTGTGGATGAAGTGGGATTTTTTTCTGCAAAGATAATCTGCCTTCAGTTCTTTCTACTCCCAAGTCCCCCTTTCTTTTATTCCATTGATGGACAATTTAATTTGGTTATGGATATGGAGTACCTGGTAGGTGAAGGGGGAGGGGGAGGCTGCTGAAGCATCTACTAATAGCTGGGTGAACTGTACTCAGTCTCACCTCCCAAGCATGGGGTGAATTATGGGGAGAATCATTTTACCCCCAACTCTGAGATGAGCAATGAGTCACAGAGCTTCTGAAAGAAAATAATCAGTCCACAAAACATGCATTGATTGGTTCATCCACAATATTATCCAGTTATTCCATAGGATTTCTTTCTCACTATAGAGTAAGATTTCTTTGCACCAGTGCCTTGCTGGACGCTCACCAATAACTCAGACTCTTTCCAGCTTCCAACATGGAAGGGGCTTTTGTTGGGTCCACTATGATCCCAGTAAGGACCTAGTCCTTCCATTGGTTCTACTCTTTCAACAGTATCCCTGTGAGGATGATGGTGGAGATCATCACTAGGCTAAAAAGACTATGCAGGGTACCTATATATTTTGATTTCATGAGGTGATTTCCTGGGCCTCTGATGGAAGCGGGGTGGGTGTATGGCACACAGAGATGCTTACTAAAATGTTAAAACTATTTTGGCCAGTGGGGGAAAAACTGGACAATTTGACTAAACAATTGAGTCAACAACTCTGAACAAGGGGTAATACTTCTGCCAGAGGGTTTTTGAAAACGTATACAGGTGAGTTTTCTGGTGGTTACACTAATTTGGAAGCCATACTGACATTTAGTGGGCCTGGGACTTGGATTGCTAAATGTCCTACAAACAGTGGATCCTTTCCATGTGACAAAGTTGCTCTGTCCAAAATACAAACAGTGCTCACTGAAACATTTCATGCCCTCGGTCTAGTGCAGAACGCGCATGACCATATTCTCTGTATTCTCTGCAGATTAAATATAAGAGTATATCTAAGTCTCACTTTCCCAGATTCAACCCAAGTCATTCTCCTCTGTACTGTCCTTCTTTCCACAGTGCCCAGACCCTCTGTTGGTGAAGGCCGACTGACTTGGTTTGAATCTAAGTTCTGTCTCTATGTGCTCAGAGACCTTAGGAAACTCAATTTCTCTGAACATCTGTTTCCTCTTGTATGAAATGGAGATAATAACAGTAGAGTTGTTCACAAGATTAGAGGGAGAAAAAGCACTGGACATAAGGTCTTAAACATAATCAGTGCTCAATATGCACTCGAAATTATGGTAAAATTATTCTCCTCTCAGTAGCATTTCTTGGACTCTCATAGTAGTCCTTTTATATTCTTTTGGTCTGTGTGCTCTGATCTCCCTGCCTGTTTCAAGCTTGTAAACTATCATTATAAAGTAATGCTCTGTATCTGTTTATTATTGATGTTGATGGTGGTGGTTGTGGAAATATGGTAACAAGAATTATTGTTTCTTGCATAGTTTTACCCAAATTGTGCATTTTCCACAAAAAGTTATTATCTTAAAATTAGAAACTTTAATGGAAGATCAATAACAAATTCAAATTTTTATTAGTAGTTTCCTTAAATTTTTTTTTGATGGGTACCAGGGATGAATTCGGGGGTACGCAACCACTGAGCCACATCCCCAGCTCTATTTTGTATTTTATTTAGAGACAAGGTCTTAATGAGCCTCACTTTTGTTGAGGCTGGCTTTGAACTCATGATCCTCCTGCCTCAGTCTCCCAAGCCACTGGGATTAGAGGCATGTGCCACCATGCTTACCTCTTTTAAACTTTTACTTGGAACTAGATTACTGATTTCTTTCCAAAAAATCTTGACAATCATTAAGGTATACATTTTTTAAAAGAAGGTGATTTTTTAAATTATAAATATCTATACTGTTTACATTTGTTATTAGATGAATATTAGATAATATGCTGAGCATATTAGCTCAGTTAATTTATCACAATAAGCTTTTGTGTCCAATCCACAAACAAATGAGACCTTATCTTTTAAACTTGTTTAAATTAAATATGATCCTCTCCCTTTTATTTTATTTCAATCCAATCTGGGTTGTAAGGAAGACCCCATTGGTTTATATTTATCATTTCTCAGAGATATTTCATGATACTATGCTTCAGTTTTTCAGCTCAGAGGAAATCTAGAAACTTATTCTTTAGAATTTCCTCACTGGATTGGGGGCACGTGATTATTTGTGGAAAATTACAACATCATTACAGATGTGTGGCTACGACCCAAAATTGAGGAAAAGTTTGCTGGATATGCTGCCTGTCTCTGGACTGGAGGTTCATAGCCACTCAGAGCGTGAGGGTTGTTCCCAGCACAGGACAGAGTAGTAAGGGCACTATGAATAGCAGTTACTCTATTCCAGTTTAAAGGCATATTCCCATAAGATTCTAATAACACTGGCCTTTGTTAGCATACCTATGGTAGTGCCGAGTGAATGTCCAATGAAATACAACTTTTCCTGACCAGTTTTATTCACAATGAAATCTATTATTCCTGGGAGGTCGTATTTGGCCATTTCATCAAAACTGCAAAATAAAACAAGGCCTTATAAATACTTGAAACTGTAAGTTTAAAACTCAGACACTTTCCCACCCAGAATTCTGTGCTGTCTACTTAGTCAGTGGATATCTCATTACTTACCCAATTAAGTATAGACCATTGTAGCTTTTGTCTTGATTTACAGGTCACTTCCTAATAACAGAAGTGCTTGTAAGACTTGGGGATGCTATCTAAAGTTCAGTCTTATTCTTCATTCTATTCTCTTGCTTTTCTTTCTCTTCCCTTTCCCCATATAGTTTGCATGTCTCTGCTTCTGACAATCCCATGGGATTCAAGACTCCTAGGGCTATGTAATACTCACTTTTGGAAACAGGACTGTTGTCAGTTATGGTCCTATCATTCACTAGCTGAGTCACTTTTGATAAGTTCCTGAAATGCCCTGAGCCTAAACTTCCTCATTTGAGAAATGAACAGGATAGGTCCTGGTTTCCAGGGCTGCTCTACGCGTTGCATAGTGTGAAAGAAATGACCTGACTATTGGTAGGCACTTGATCAGATGTTGCTATTATTAGTACTTCTTTCTATATATTCAATGTATACAAAAGTTCTATAGTACCAGTCCAACCAGCATTAATGAAAAGGCCTGTTATATTGTCAGGTATACCAAGAGCTAGAGACCTGCTTATTAAAAGCATATATGAGGAGATCTCTAAATTGATACTACCAAGTATAAGTGGAATTTTGTAATGCCTTCAAGTGCATTTACCGCCAAGCTCCCAGTCAAGGACTTGGTGACATGAAATGCTTCCTGACTAGCACCTTCCACAGAGCTCTAGCCCTAACAATTTACTCTATCCTCCTTCTCTCAGCCTGTCACTGGGTGCTTAATATTTCATTAATATTCAAGAATATAGGAACGCATGATCTATTCTAGCAGCAAACCAATAGGGAGCTTAAGTTTGAGGAAGGGCAAGCTATTGTAGGCACCAGCTTATCATCTGGTAGCAGAGAAACACTTCCATTAAAAGAAACAGACAACATATTAAAATATTCTCATTGCCCATTAATACTGTTTTGAAAATTTTATATTGAAATTTTCCTGAAAATTGTATTCTGTTCAATCTCAGAACAGTGTTTTTAAAATAAATACAGTATTAATACACATCATCTTTGCAAAATTGATTGGCTGTCTAGGAAAAGATTTATAAAAATGCCATTAGAATAAATAAAAGCTTCATGAAGCCAGGGATTTGATCTGAATAGATTTGAATGCTCAGGGCATAAGATAGTGCATACAGCAGGCACTTCATAAATATTGGTTGAATGAATGCATGCATGGGTCATAGGAGTATTCTGAGTTGTCCCTTGAGCATATTTATAAAGTATAGTCAGATTGAATTGGAATGTCAGATGATCTTGTTTAACTGGCACAATTTGCCTGTGGGAGAATCAGTCAAAATGAAAGATTCTTACAATTTAAGATGTCAGTAGAAATGATGAGGAGCTTCATGACTTCAAGTATTATAGACTATTATTAATACCATCCATACTATTATATATTTCAAGAAATTGCCTCCAACTTGTTTTTCTTAGATATAGTTTACCTAAAGGCCCAGAATTTCTCTTCATTTTCTGAGAGTGTTTTGTGTCTTCTTGACCAAGTGTTCCCCCGACTATTTCCCATCCATACGTCGTAACCTGCATCTGCTAGAAGGAATCCAAGGCTTCCATTGGCATAATTCTCAAGCCAGTAGGCAGTGTCTGAAAACAGGGCATGCTGAAAGTACACAACTGGCCGGGGACCTGTGACGGTGGTACAAAGACAGAAATCAAGAAGAATCTGTGATAAATAAAGTATGTCCAAACATGATAGCAACACACACCACACACAAATACATGCCAAGAATAGAAGACATAAACAGAATATGCTTTTCTCCCTATCATTAGTGCAGAGAATTATAATCATATAACTTCAATTTCTTGAGCACAAACTTTGTACCTGGAGCTAGGTAGAATGATTTACAGGAATTAGCTTATTAAACTCTTATAATAACTTTTGAAAGTAGTTGCTATTTTAAAGATGTGGAAAACAAGGCTTAGGGAAGATAAGTGATTTTCCCAGCAGGTCTTTCAACAAACAAAAGTACAGAGAAGAGACAAACCTGATTCTGTCTCATTCTAACAGAGAATTGTAACTGCTCTGTTTTTATGTGTTCATTTACAAATGGTCACCAATTTATGACGGCTTGACTTACTGTTTTCAACCTTCCCATGTGCAAAACTGATATGTATTCAATATAAATCATACTTCAAATTTTGAATTTTGATCTTTTTCTAGGCCAGCAATATATTATATAATACTCTGAAGATGCTGGTCAATGATGGCAATGACCATCAGCTCCCAGACAGGCATGTGATCATGTGGATAAATGATCCATACTACACAGTGCACTGTGTCGTGAAGCTATGGTGTTCAGTAGGTCAGGTGTATTTAATTCACTTTTTCTTATGCTACTTTAAATTTTTAGTTGATTTTATCAGTACATAATCCCATGCTAAGTTGAGAAGCATCTGTAAACATAGGTTCTGCACGTGGCTTATAAAGATGCACAATTTATCATGCTTAATGGATCCCTACGTCTCTTCCAGGGAGGAAGAGGAGGTAAGCATAAATGAGCACTTGTAAGTTCCTCACCAAGTCTGTCTCAAACTCCAGCCTCTGCTCACTGGAGAACATTGGCAAATTACAACAGTAGTTTTTATATTGAAATAATTAATAATTAATAAGTAAAATTAGCATATCGTCCTTTCAACTCCCAAATTCATAAGGGAAAGTTTGCAGGAAGAACCAGGGCGAACAATGCAGAACAGTAACCTTAATTCAGTGGCTGCCTGGAATTCTGGTTCTGTGTCTTGGTTATTTGTGTGACTATGGGCTTGTTACATAATCTGTGGTGCCTCCGTTTCATCATCTGTAAGATGGTGACTACTGGGTTGCTGGAGGTTTTAACTGATTTAAATTATTTAGAATAACACAGAAAATAAATGGTTTTTAGCTACAAATGTTTCCAAAATTCTCTGTCCTTAAGCAAACTTTTTTCTATAAGATTTTTCCTCCTTTTTTATTTCATAGTTTCCTTGCCCTCAATCCTGTTATTGCCCAGATTTAGTAAAAGACAAACCCCAAAGTAAACAAAGAGATGCAGGATGCACTATTAAATTTGAAATCATGATAACAACAAATAATTTCTTTAGTACAAGCACAGCCTAAATTGGAAATTCAAAAAAACCTATTTGTTGCTTATTCTGCTTTCAAATCTAACTGGAAATCCCTTACTTTATCTGGGAGAACTATCTATATCCCACTCCCCTTTTTCATTCTGAAATTCTTGAATTTATTTATTCAGTATTATTTATTAATTATCAATTAGTTTTACATATTTATTATAAATTATTTTTTCTTAGAGTGTCAAACAAAGTTATTTTAGCTGTCACTTAAAAGTGGTGATGGGGGAAACCATGCAGAACCAACAGTAATGGTAAGCATCTGCCAATAAGTGACTTGCCTTTGAGTCTTTGCACATATTTTGCTTACTCTCATTTTTCCCTTCTGAAAGCCTGTGCAGTTATAGTTCATTTTTAAGAAGCACTATCCCAGGCTTCTGCATGCTTGGCTCCTCATTCTACAATTCAGGCCTCATTTTACAACACCAGGCTGTTCCCTTTCATAAACCGTCCCTTAGGCCAAGGGGCATGTGAATATTGGTTATCCTTCCTGGAAAAAGTTCCCAGAAGTGCCACTGTCATTTAACTTGATGTTTTACTCTGCAGAGAAAGGATCATGGATCTTAGTGGGAGCAAAGGAAGCTTGTCTGGGTACCCCACTGGAGTCAATTTCTTTCCACCCAGAAAAACCTCTTCCAACAATGAGGAAATCCAATATCCTGGGACATATGAGGAACCAGGAATGACCTAACAAAATGTAGGCTCCACCTTGGCATTTCCACCCTAAGAAACAACCCCAGTGGCTCTGAGTAGGATCGGTCATGCCTTTGGTATTTTTAGGCTTTTATCTGTTTTTGAAGAATTAGAGGCAAAAGAATGAGTCTTTTTTTAGAGACCACCCCAATAATTCAAACAAATTTTGATAAAGTACTCTCTTTATGAATATCCAGCTTTACATTTCAGTCACATGCAGTCCCTTCTCAGCAGACGCGTATCTTGTACCTGTGCTCCTAGCATGCCGTCTTCCACAGGGAATCCTGTTGATGCTGAGTATGTACCCATCTGCAGTGGTGACTTCATACTCTTCGCTGGGGTAGCCATTGTAGGTGATGATTTCACTCTGCCCAGGGAAAAGACAGCCATCCACTAAACTTCTTCTCTGAATGACATCAAAAGGAACTAGAACAAAGCACCTAGTGCATCTTATTGGGGTGGAGTGTGTAAAATCTTCAGCCACAAGTAACCATAAAATTAATCTACCCACTTAAAGTCTTAATAAAAATAGTCAGGTGTGGTGGCATCCTCCTGTAATTCCAGCTACTTGGGAGGTTAAGGTAGGAGGATTATAAATTCAAGGCCAATTTGAACAACTTAGTGAGACCCTGACAAAAAAATGAAATAAAGTAAAATAATAAAATAAAAGGGGCTGGGGATGTGGCTCACGGGTAGAGCACACCTGGGTTAAATACTCAGTACCTAAAAAACTAAAAATAATAAAAACAAAGCAAAACAAAAGAAACAAGTAGAATGTTAGATAATATCTAGTGTAGGCCAATTTTGAGGGGGGTGATATTCATCATTGACACATTCTTTCTCACAAAGCTATATTTTCCAGTCACTTGTCACTAGAGACCTCTCTAGGTTTAAAAATGGTAAAACTATAGACTAATAGAAGGCAGTCTCATACATCACCCAAATGGCTTAATATTCTTAAAGTATACATTCAGAACAAGAGTTGGTGTATTTAATACAATAAAATTCTGCGTTGTGTTACTGGTAGAAAATATTAATTATTCAACTGAAGGAGCAGATCTACCTAGCTTGACCCTTCTAGAGTGGTTAAAAACCATCCACCTGTTTTTCTTATCAGAGATTTTCCCCACCACCCACTAATCCTGCTTTATTTGATGTTCTTTGGAATTCATCTTGACTTACAGTGTTCATCCACACTTCAGGATTCACTTCATTTTCCAAATTCAAGAATCCACCAGCATTTAATGTTCCACAAATCAAACAAACTATTGTTAAAAACAGCCACATCACAGGAATGCCTGGCAGAAAACATTTAACATTCACAGATTTATTTCATCCATCAATCTTGACTTGTGAAATAAAAACAGTGCCCTAATGGAAACTGGAGTAAGATCCTGGGAACATTGATAGTGTTTGGAAGACAACAGATAAAATGAACTAACTCAGAGCACTATTAATCTACTTTTGCACATAGAAACTGTCTTGACATAGTCCAGTTCTTAAAAGGGAATGAATTCAATATAGCACAGAGGCTTTTTATTTGCTCTTATTTTAATCATTTTTTTAAAATTTATTTTAAGTCATTGTTCATCTGTGAAGTGCCTGAATTCCTAATGATTTATAGGACAAGTTTCCACATCACAGCACAGTGAAAGTAGAGGTGTCTCTAGGGTAGACCAGAATCCCACAAAGCAACCAAGAACCTTGAATTGATGAAGCTTTTGCCAACAAACAAGCTATGATGAGCTTCTCATGCTGTGACTATATCATATGTGGACATCCAGAGGAATAATCTTGCACATGTCCATGTGTACCTCACTTTCTTGCCATGGTTCAAAAGCAGTTTCAAAAGCAGGCTGACACCAGTAAGAGAGTAGCTTGCTCATCATCTGAGTGTGTTGCAGTCAATTGGCCTGAACTTGAAATTCAGCCTCACCACAAACAAGATTTTTGACCTTGGGCAAGTTATTTTATAGCTTTGTCTTTTTGTTTGTCAGTATCATAAAAATAATAATATCACCTATTTCATAGTGTTATAGGGAGGGCTAAGTGACATAATATATATAACACACCCAGTGCAGTGTAAGTCCTTAATAAATGTTTTCATTATTTTTTTTTTCTAAGAATAAGCCAATGACTAATACCAGAGAGCTTTTACTGTAACAAAACCATGTCTGACTTATAAAAATTACAGTTTACTTTTGAAGCAAAATAGCTTTTCATACATTTGCTACCTAGATGCAGATGATTTTATATCTGTAAATGTTATATAATCTAAACACTGCTTTGAAACTATTAGTAGCTAATGGTAAGTGCTTACCTTATGCTAGGCATTGTCCTCGGTGCTTCATAAGTTAAAGCTAGAAAATCTCCATGAAGCTGGTACCAATACTCTCCATTTTATCAATTAAAACAAAACAAAACAAAAGCTTGGAGAGATTTAATTCCTAGTCAAGAATACAGAACAAGCCGGTGACAGGTCTAGGCTGGGTAGGCAGGCAGCCTCTCCTCAGAGCTCTTGCATCTAAGAGCCATTGCCATCTGGCCTCCCAGTTGTGATAAAATCTCCATCTTACCTACTTAGGTGAGCTTCACCTGCTTCCAAGGACTCCTGATTGATGAGGAACTTCTGAATTTTTGCTTTTGACATCAGGCTGAAGAGTAAGATATGGTTGCAGTAACTGTTAGAAACTAGAGAGATGAGAAACAGGAAGCTTGTGGAAATGAGGAAAACTTGGACTGTGCCTCACCCAAGGCGTCTCCTTGGCACACACAGTATCATGATACAGTTTGCATATTGGGAAATTGTGGTCTACATAATGCCAAGTAACCACTTTGGCTGAATCATTCATATTTCCACTGTCCTTGTGGGGAGTGTTCAGTAACATTTTCAAACCAGTGCATGGAACGGGGAAGTAGATCAGGATTCTAATGGACAAAATCAGAAATAATAGTATCACCCCTCAAACCCCATAGTCTAACAGTAAGAATCCAATGAAGCAAAGTATGTGAAAATATAGTGTCAACCATGAAGTTCGCAAGGATATGCATGATTGTCACTCGACAAAGAAGATGAAGCAATTTGTTTGGTGATGCTTGAGACCAGAGGAGTTTGGAGCTAGCAATGTGGCAGAGGAAAGTGACTCACATGTTAAATGTATTTGGCCTATTGTCAACTTTGGCAGTAACTGCTGTGCTAGCTGACCCAGAAACCATTTAACTACTGCTTTAAACGAGGTAGGAATGGAAGCCTGAGAGAATAATGAAGACAATTTATCTTTAAACTCTACATGAAATATCACATAATGGAGGCACATGTGCTCAATTTTCTACTTCACTTTTTATACCTATAGAGACTAAACATGAACTCAGTCTCTTTTATCACAGCATGAAGGATAGGGAAAATTAAGTTGCCACTCAGCATGATACACGAGTTTCACTTCTATTCATTTGGACTCATTGTCAAATTCTTTCAGAAACAAAGGTAGGGTCAGTGTTCGTCCAAATCCTAAGATCTGTTTCAGTTAAATATGAAATTCTGTGCTACTTAAATAAATGTGGAGCAAAAGGAAGATCTCAGCATGTTGAAACAGGGAAAAGTTAACACACCACTTGATACTCATTCAGTCTTTGATAAAAAAAATTCAACTATGTTTTGCTCTGATTGATTGTGTGATGACAGAGGTGTATGGACGTGCTTGGAATTGCTCATGGCTTTTGATTTTAAAATGATCTTTACTTACAAAACTTTAATGGATTCTAGAGAGTTCTAAGATGATGATGATGATGATGATGATGATGATGATGATGATTTTGTTGATTTGTTGCCATAATTTAATGTAGAAATAGCATGAGTATAGTTCAACTTCTCAGGTCTTTACGGATTATAGAGTAACTCAAACCTCAAAAAATTACTATATCATTGATTTCTCATATTCTTTCCTCAACTTTGAGGGTTAGCTTAAAATCTGAGGAATTCTTCCAATTCTTTTGCTTTTATAGAAACAAAGCTGTATCAAATAAATGACACTAAACTTTTTGGCAGTTTCATTACTCTTCTTATATCATCTTGCTATTTTAATAAGTATTCGGCATATTATTAAATATTATATATATTATACTTAGTAATATATGTATGTGTTAAGCTCAATAATGCGTATCCATATTATTATATATAAATCTATAATAGTAACATATGTAATTATTATATAGTTTAATATTCATATTGACATTTATTTAAATAAAAATTGAAAATTCTTCCTTAGCCCTGTGAAATAGAAAATGGTAGCCTCTATTCTATTCATCTATTATTATCTCCATTTCCCTCCCCTCACAAAATTAGATGATATTAGAGCTAGAAAGGTACATGGGCAAAATGTATGTTGAGGGACAATCTTTTGGACAAACTAGTATTTCTGATATCTTGATTTAAGAATTCTGTCACAGCTTGGGCACCGTATTTGTTGACCACCGTCCACGGAATTATCAAGATGGCTGAAAATACATGGTCAAACTTGCATCTCTTGAACTATGAAAATGGTTCTCATCTAATTAAAAACATGTGTGCTATAGCAATGGTTTGTCTTTTTGTTTGTTTGATTGCTTCTTTCTCTCCAAAGACTGTTTTTTATCTTAACACATCAACTTTTTGCAAAATGGTGCATAATTTCCCCTTAAATATAATTCCAAGTCTAAAGACTTAGGCAATAAACAACAAAATAGAAAATAATAAGAATTTGAAAAATATAAGTAATTTGAAAGTTTATACCTTTGAGACAAATTTTGCCCTAGAGTAAGACTCTGCAGGAATGGGAGCCTGGAATTTACCTCTTGCCCCCCTGAGATGATTAACTCATTCTGCACCCTAAAATTAAAATAGGGTTCAACAGAACCATGAGAGAGAGATGGGGGGAGGGTATAAAATGATTTATTAGCACATTCTGACTGTGGGAAAATACTTTTAATTTACATGTTAAAATTTTATTTCCTTACCCATAAAACAATATTCATGATATCTATAAGAAAGTGTTGCTTTTGAGATTCCCTGTTAGATTGGAACATGTTTTCTTTAGTGTTGGTGACAATAAATCTTCATTTAAGGACCACTAAACTACACCCATCTTAAAAAACAGCATAGTGATGATAAAGAGACAGGAGAAATGGCAAAAAGATAGATTGATCATAAATAAATAAAGTATTAAAGGTTTCTGAAGAGACCATAATAAATTAGTTGAACATATACCCATCCCAATACAAAATGGCCAAAGGAAAATAACTTACATTTAAAGAAAAGTTTTTACCCAAAATGCTGGTGGCTGCCCTTGATGACATCCATGTCTGAAATGGCAGGATCGGGATTGTATTTATGGAAAGGTCACAGCTTTGTGAGAACAAAGAGGAAGGGCCATACCATTGAAGGGGGGAAATTATACCATCTACTCCTCCAAGCAGGTTTACCTGCCTCCCTGCTTGCCTAATGTGCACCACTTAAGTGTGGTATTTTCTACAGCTCATTTTGCATTTGAATTATTTCCGTAGGAGGTACATTCAAATGGAGATTCTTTTTTAAAAAACACACAGGACACTTAGCCAGGAATTCAAGTTGGATCTAGTTTTAGATATGGTGTCATCCAATTTTATGGGTAAATGAAATTGTGACTGGAATGTACAAAGAGGTAACACTGACTCTTTTGAAATATACACCTATATCTATCCTGAGTGCATATTCTCTTTTTGTTCAATTACTGATAAATCACTTTCAAATCTCACCAGCATCCCTGAAAATAAGTAAGTGGTTTTTAGTGCCAGAGGATTTTGATTTCATTTCCCCCTTCCCATCAACATCACCATTAAAGCAATGAATGGATAGATTGATCTAGAAGTCCAGAGAATGTAGCCTAGTGACTGAAGAATTGAGTACTTCCTCTGTCAGTTTTACTTTGAGATGCTTGACTATGAATTCTCCTGGATTGCTCTGCTAAGTGTTTCAAAGGAAAATGTTCTTAACAATATCTAGCAAATTTTAGAGGAGACATAAAATTTACGGGAAAAACTCAATTTTGCTGTATGTTTGAACTAAAGTAGGTACTTTATTATTCATAGATTGTATAGCATACTAATTCAATAAAAAATTGAAACTTGATAGCAGGTTTTTTTCCCCCCAATGCAGCCTCCAAATTACCCTGAAACTGGTAATTTGCTACGGCAAAATCTAACATCTTTCATACAATCTGTATTCCCTCACTTCTGCATACATTGCAGAATTATTCAAGTTTTCTATGAATAATCAGAAGTTTTAGAAGAGAATTTCCAATGTGAACTACATATGTAATTTAAGTTTTTAATTAATCACATTTTTAAAAAAATCTAAAGAAATAGGTGAAATAAATTCTAATGATTTATTTAAACCAATATAATTTGATACATTTTAAATTATTAAAAATTTATAATTTATATAAAATAAAATTTTATATAATTTTTATGACTTTTTATAATTTTATGAAATTATTAAATTTGTTTAAATCAATATATAAAAACCATCATTTTGATGTGTAATCAATATTATTATTAATGAGATACCTTCCATTCTTTTTTCACCCTCAGTCTTTGAAATCTGGTGCGTGCGTGTGTGTGTGTGTGTGTGTGTGTGTTACATTTTTACACATCTCAATTTGAATTAGCCACATTTTAAGTACTTGGCTACATTAGTATAGCTCTGAACAATAAGTCTTATGCTCATTTTTTTCTTTCTCCCTCAAACATTTCTTTAACCAGATTCTCATTTTTTATATAGTATTCACCCTAAATATTTATTTCATATTGTATGTTTAACATGATTTGAATGTCTGCCTACCAAGTTTCCTTCTCTCTGAGTCATTAATACATATTTTCAAGTGCTTGGCTTCTATTCTCCAACTGAGATTTGAGTCTTTTTTTTAATATTTATTTTTTAGTTGTAGTTGGACACAATATCTTTATTTTATTTTTTTTTAATGCTGTGCGAGGATGGAGATTTGAGTCTTAATCCCCCCCAAATAAAAAGCATTTACACACATTCTTAGCTATAACCCTGTATCAAAAACAATACCCTCTACTGTTACAAAAAGATAGCTCGTTATATTGACCCATTCGAACAAATGCTAAATTATTATGTGGTTTTTAAATAATTTAATGTTTCCTGATAAAGGGTGACTAATATGATTATGTCAACATTTATGCATTTGGAAATTTTCTGGATCTAATTCTTTGAGAGTGTTGATCGAAGGTGCAATAATGGCTCTACAGAAAAAACAGCTTTCTTGAAGGTCTTGCTTTGAGACCATGGATATCAGCACAAATCTACAGATTGTCCATAAAAGAGGATGGAGTCCCTTGTATAGACCTGAGAAATATTTGTCTTTGGGTAGTTTTGTGTTTTCAGATAGCCACACAATAACCTGGGCTGCCTTTCTCCCTGACAGGACCATCCCAAACTCCTCACTACTCCCTGTGCCCTCCGCAGTCATTCTCCATGTTGCAGCCATTGTCATTATGTTTAATTGCACATCTGATTGTGTTTTTTAAAAATTACTTATCTGTTTTATTTCTTTTAAAAAATTTATTCTAATTTGTTATATATGACAGCAGAATATATTTCAACTCATATTACACATGTAGAGCACAATTTTCATATCTCTGGTTGTACACAACATAGTCACACCAACTCAAAAATCTTAACACCAAAAAAAAAAAAAAAAAAACAAATAAACAAAAACAAATAACCCAATCAATAAATGGGCCAAGGAACTGAACAGACACTTCTCAGAAGATGATATACAATCAATCAACAAATATATGAAAAAATGTTCAACATCTCTAGCAATTAGAGAAATGTAAATCAAAAGTACTCTAAGATTTCATTTCACCCCGGTCAGAATTTCACCCCAGTCAGCTAATAAGAATACAACAACAATAAGTGTTGGCAAGGATGTGGGGGAAAAGGCACACTCATACATTGCTGGTAGGACTGCAAATTGGTGCAGCCAATAGGGAAAGCAGTATGGAGAATCCTTGGAAAACTGGGAATGGGTACCACCATTTGACCTAGCTATCCCACTCCTCAGTCTATGCCTAAAGGACTTAAAAATAGCATACTACAAGGACATAGCCACATCAATATTTATGGTAGCACAATTCACAATAGCTAAACTTTGGATCCAACCTAGATGCCCTTCAGTAGATGAATGGATAAAGAAAACGTGGTATATATACATAATGGAATATTACTCAGCAATAAAAGAGAGCAAAATCATGGCATTTGCGGTAAATGGATGGAATTGGAGAATATAATGCTAAGTGAAGTTAGCCAATCCCCAAAAAACAAATGCAGAATATTTTCTCTGATTTAAGGATGCTGATTCATAATGTGGGGGTGGGGGGGCAGGCATGGGAGGATTAGATGAACTCTGGATAGAGCAAAGGGGAGGGAGGGGAAAGGAGGGTGGTGGAGCAGGAGAGGCAGTGGAATGAGATAGACAATATCTGATTGTGTTTTAAGCACTCTTGAGATTTAAGTCCTTCAATGTGGTTAGGAAGGCCTAAAAACAATGCTCTGCTTATTTCTTTTGAGTTCATGTTGCCCCACTTTCCCTGACTCACTCTGTTTTCTTAATTTTCTTCATTAAGCCTGGTTTCTTGCCATCTGCACTAGTTCCCTGTAGACATTACCAGATCTCAACAGAAATGTTATGTGCTCAGAGATGTCTACCCAAGGGAGCACTTCTTTTAGGAAGATTCATCACAATTATAGTTAAATATTTAAGTGTCTAATTGAATGTGAATGAATATCTGGAGAGTATCTTGTCTGCCTTTTTTCATTACTCTAAGTTCCACTTAGAAAAGAACAGTGTCTACCTGTTTGTTCCTGTTATTCTGAATGTCTAGCTACTTCATGATACATTTCAATATTATGGCATAAAGATTAAGAGCTTAGATATCTAAAGTCAAGATTCTAGAGTTCAGAGAATAGGTCAAGTTGCCCAATATCTTGTTTCCTAATCTGTATGGTAAAGATACAAGTAATACCATTTTGTAAGGCTGTAATGAAGACTAAATAAGATGTACAGTGCTCAGATTGTTTTTCTTATTTAAAAGATTCTGTGAACTTGAATGATTGTGGAGGTGATAGTTTTGGCAAACTATATACTTCCCCTATTTGTCGGTTTGTTTTCCATATGTACCAAACAACATTTTCATACTAGAACTTTCTATGTGTTGTTTGTAAGGAAAGAAGGCACCAGTCTATGCAAAACAAACAAACAAAACAAAACAAATATGATAATAATGTTGGTTATATGGTTTTTTTTATCTAAGTCATAAACATATATTTTGAATATGCTCTGCAACTTCTCATAAATTTCAGTTGCATGACTCAGCAACACTAAGTGTAGTCATTTCTGAGACAATGATAAGACTGGGTGTCAGAATGTGCCAATATGATATGCCATACACACCATAGAGGTGTCTCCCTGTGAATCTTTTGTGTCTGCCCACCAGCCTTTCTCTTTTAAGGCTCTGATCTTATTTAATAAAATCACATCTATAGCCCTCTTATTTATACCAAGAAAATCTTGAGAAATGAGTCTTAGACAAAGGTATATTAATTATATGTCATAAAAATGCCCAGTTTCTACATGATTCAATCAAGTGCTTCAGAACAGATATGACAATCACAGCCTTAGTCATTTATTGATCATTGACTCTACCAGAGCGATGATGCTTGCAAATGTGATAATGTATAGATATAGCCATTGGCTTCAAGAAGCTGGCTCCCTTCTGAGTTCATTTGGAACCCAAACCACCTCACATTCTTTGCTTTTTTATCTGTCTGTAGATACTCTGACACTTCTTTCACTACATTGGTCATCCTTTTCCTCCTCTGGAATATCTTATCTGACACTTCAGCCTTCTATAGTCTTCCCATGCTTTGAGGTTCAACAACACCCCATGCCTAACATTCAGAGGATATTTCACATCTATTATATCCTGTTACCTTTCACACACCTACGATTATATCCATACCAAGCTCACAACCTTGAGAGCATATAGTAAAGCTCTTGGCAACTAGAACAGACAGCTAGTTATTTGCTTTGACTTTGAGAACTTAATGATTTCTGGTTCTTCAATGTAACAAGATAATACAGATGTCTAACTTATAAAGATTATGAGGACTAAGTGAGGGAATATGTATCTTATATGAAGTTGGTACACAGCAGGAGCTCAATAAATAGGAATCCCCTATTTGCTTCCACACATTCCATACCTCTTTCCCTTCTCTTCCCATAGTAGAGAGCACAACACTAGATAAAATATATGAATAAATAGAGAAACATGGGCTGAAAATACCACTATACAGGCAAAAATGCACCAAGAGGCAGGTTAGCATTGTGATTAGGCAGGAGAGTGTCATGGTTAGTCAAGAGTGCTTGTTCTGTAGTAGGATAGCTTTTGGGTCCATAACTTCCCAGACATTCATTCTCCTCAGATGTAAAATGGGGGAGACATAGAATCCATCTTCTTCATACTATGAGAAGCATATGAGATCATGCACAGAAAGCACTTAGTACAGAACCTGGCAAATTTTAAAGGCTTAAATACATTAAATAGATATGCTTTCTGTTAATATTATCAAAATAAAATATATCCATGACTTAAGAAGGCAAAGAAACAACTTTTGTGATTAAGTATGACTTTTCATGTCACTCAATATCTTGATATATTTTATTCCTATGTAAATCAAGAAGTTTATTTTTCCATTTTTTAAATTTTTAAATTTTATTGCATTATTTCACAGCAATCCAATGATACTAATATTAACATAATCTCCATTTTGCGTATGGGGAAAATGTGAATTATAGTGTTAAGATAATATGTCTTTAAATCTAAAGACAATAAGAGCCAGGACAGTAGGGTCTGTATGTTTAGGTGTCATGCTGTTCTAAACTGCTTCATGTGTGTGTTTGGTCTTCATGACAGTATATGGGGTAGGCAGAAGTATATGTCTCTATTATGTAGAAAAGGACATTACAAGAATTCTTAAAAAATCAACTTTTCCAGAGATATCCAGTCAATGTAAAGTAGAGATGCTTCTGAGATCCTCATGGTTTAAACATACTAACATGAACATCTATCCATTCCATAGCAATTCCCTGTTGCATTTCAACTAATAAAAAGGAAAGGAAATTATGCCTGAGAAAGCACTTTGAAAAAAACATGAAGTGGCTAGAAATAAGAGGCATTTTTGTTGTGATGATTTTTATCATTAATGGTAGTGCTCACAATGTCGTAGAGAGGAAGCCTTCACAGAGAACTGGTTCGTTTCACAACCTGTGTCTACCTGGCACCATCTTGGGAGTGGGATACAGTAGTTGTAACCCACATGGAAAGGGCTGTGCCTAGAAGATGGAACACAAAAGGTGTGAAAATGTTCAGCTTCAGGTAAGAAGTCTCAGATATGAAAATAAGGCTCAGGCCTTACAGGGTACAGTGACTTCTCAAAACAGCAGATTCTGCTCTATTAAAGGGGGAAGTGTGTTCTGTTGAGGTTTGGGTGACTCTCCAGCATTGCAGGGAAATATCATTGAGGGGACTGAGGTTGCAGAGGGTCAAGTAGATGGTGACTAGCTGCTACCTTTGGTGTTATGAAGAGTCATCATGACACATCTGTTGACAGGTTTGCCCGATGACTACCAACCAGGCCAACAGCCCTGGCCCTGTTCTCTGCCAACCTGTTTTGACTCAGAACTTGTGTAACCTGTTTTACATATGAACCTGCACTCCTACTTTGTACAGACATTACCCATTTCATTCCTGGTCCCTGTTGTTGGTTCAGCCACTCCCTTTCAGTCTCTGGCTATTGTGACATTAATTTTGTCTTAGTCTCCCTATTGACTTTAATCTGTCCTAAATTCTGTCTTTGTTCACTGTGCAGATCCCCAGGAATTCTCTGAAAACCAGGTGCTCTGACCTTCCCAGATAAGGAATATTCTGGCCATATTCACTTGTGTCTTCAGAGCAACAACCATTAAGAGCCTAGGACTTGGATTCAAATAACTCTCGGTTCAAGACCCAGATTTTTTACTAATTCTTAAATTCATTCTAAATAACAGTATCATGTCTTTGTCACCGAAATGCTCAAATAGTTTTACTTTTTTTTTTTTTTTTACTACCCTTCCTGGAGTCTTTGCAAAGATTATAAAGACACACTGTCACTATGGAGACACCTGACTGCTCAATCTCTGCATAAAGCAGGGTTTTAGTGGAATTGAAAACTGGTTCAATGTGAAAAGTTTTCTCCTTTCTAGAAGCTGCCAATGTTCACTCACTGAACATGTAGTGCATAATCAAATTAAAAATATTTAATTGATATGGCTGGTGACAGTGATGCTAATATACCATGAAATTCCTATTGAAAATAAATTATTAATTAAAAAGGAATTTTCCTAAGATATAGCTATAGAAATAAAATCCTATTTGACTGAGAAATTTAATGTTGGGACTTAATTTTAATTTGACTCCATTTGGTTTAAGGTAAATAGTGTGAGCAAATTCTGCCAATGAGATGTGTGAGAGAGAAGACTTGATACAAATCTGTTTGAATGAAAGATGTACAGCTGGTTAGGAAGCAGAGACAATTACCTTTGTAAAAGCAGGCAGACTCAGATTATGGGAAAGTCTTGAAAGACAGGTGGAAAAGTTAGGATTTGATGGAATAAAAGCATAGAGTCATTGAATTGTTCTAAATTCTTTCAATGTGTTATCTCACAGAAATCCAATAACAGTGATACTAACATTATCTCCATTTTGCAGATGGGAACAATGTGGACCAGTACTACATCATGGTGAAAACTGTTCCAGGGAATTAGAGGAAGTTAGATAAGTAGATTAGAGATATTAGAGAGGAAGCAGAAAGTCTTTATAAAGAAAGAAATATTTGTGTAGTAGAAGTAGTACAATGGACCAGCATTCTGGAGATATAATTCTGATCCGATTTTATTTATGAACTCAGATAATGTGGGTAAGTTACCAAACTCAATGATTGCATAGGCTTCCATCTAAAATTAAAGGGTTGGCTTACATGAGTATTTTCTATAGCATATTGATAGTAAGAAATACAATTTTAGATGAAAATAAACTTAAAATTATAACAGGTACATATGACTTTTGTAGAGTTATCTTCCATGCATCAAGTTATAATGGTAATGCATAGCTGAGTGTTATAATTTTTTAAAAGAATCTTGACTTTTGTTTCTCATCTTTAGAAAGTAACAGGCTCTGAAATTATCATCCCACCATCCCACCAAACCAGACACTGAAATCAAGATAATAAATAAGAATTTTCAGACATTGGACATTAGGCAGCATAAGACTGTAATCCCTGAGAGGGAGATAAGCAATAATGGGTGCAATGAAAACCTTGATTTTCTCCCTTGAGGGCAGTAGAGGTAGGAGAACCCAAAGAGCTCAGTGCTCTGGTTGATTTAAGGAAGATGAGAAGAACAAAATTTGTGGGTCAGAATGCTAGTTGGAAAAAAAAATGCAGCAATGCAATGCAGGAAAAGAGCTCCAGAAACATGGAGAGGCATGCCCTTCAGCCTTGGGCTAAATTATAACTTGCACCTTCAAAGACAAAATACACAAGGGTGGATGAAATAAAACTTTCAGAGAAAGAATGTTACTAGGGAACTGTACACAGACCAATTCTTAGCATGTGAATAGTGCACATAGGGACAAATTTGAGTTCCTATGGAGCCAACATAGACATTTTTGCTTACAAGGGGCACAGAATAGAGTCTTCTGATGGTGCATTTTCAGAGTAGGGCAAAAGGTCCTCAGAGCAGATGGAATTCTAGACTTGCCGGTGAGGAGATAACAACAAGTCTCAGAATGATTAAACCTGTCTGCAAATAGATTGCTTGACTGTCCAACAATTTCCAATCCTCTAAAAAGGAATAAAAGAAAATCTAGCACTCAGCAAAGCAAAATTCAATGTCCAATAAAAAATTATTAAGCATGCAACGAAGGACCATAACAAGAAGAAAAATAAAACTGTAGAAAAGATTTTATAAACAAGATAATTGCATAAGCAGAAATCATGTTAAAATAATGCTGAAATATGGCTGCTATACTCAAAGAGTTAAAGAAAAACATGAAAATATGGAGGAGAAAAACAGAAGATATAAAACTCACCCAAATGGAATTTCTAGAGATGACAAACACAGAATCTAAAATACAAAAACCATCATATGTAATTACAGCAGTTTAGGCACTGCAAAAGAAAAAAATCTACAAATGCAAAGATATGGGAACAGAAACAATCTAAAATGAAGCACCCAGAGGAAAAACACAGGAGAAAACACTCAACTTCAGTGACTTGTGGGTCAGCATACAGTGGTCTAAAATTCATGTAATTAGAGTCAGAAAAAAGTGGGGATATAAAAATTATTTCAGGAAATAATGTCCTCCAAATTTTCAAATTTGATGAAAACTATAAATCCAAAGGTCCAAGAACCTCAGAAAACCCTAAGCAGTGTCAAAAACCACATCAAGGCTCACCCAAATCAAATTGCTGAAAATCATTGATAAACAGAAACTATTAAAAGCAGACAATGAAAAGATGCATTACATACAAAGAAGCAAAGAGAGAAACCACAGATGTATCAGAAATGATGCATGTCAGAAGACAATTAACATTTTAAAAGCAATGAAAAAAAAACTATGAAACATGCCATTCTAAAATTCTATTCTTTTAAAAACATTCTTTTAGAAATGAAGACAAAAAAAGAAAGAAGGACTTTTTCAGATAAACACTGAGTGTCTCAATCACCAGAAGATCTGTAAAACAAAAGTTCAAGGAAGTTCATCTATCTGGCCAAAGGGAAATAAATGAAATAATGAATAGGATCTATCAAATTTTCAACCATATAGACAGAATAATAACAATATATACAGTATCATAGTATGATATGGATTATAAATGTGATATGTTGTATGTAACAAATTATAGAAGATCACATAATAACATTATGTAGAATAGACATAATATAATGAATTAAATATTATATTTATTATATAAAATAATTATTATATATTAACAATAATAATTAGTAGTAATAGTTTACTATTTCTGATAACAAATTACCACAAATTTAGCAATTTAGAACCAAATATTTATTATTTCACTGTTTCTGTGGGTGAGGAGTCTAGGCATAGTATAGCTGGGTTGTCTGCCCAGGATTTCACAGGCTGCAGTCAAGGATGGTCTCTCAGTAGGAGGCTTTGTTATGCAAGAACAGGCTTCCAAGTAGCAACAGGTTTTAGGCATAATCAATTTCTTGTGGCCATATGACTATGGGTCCGTTTTTTTGCTAGTTATCCAATGGAGGTCACTCTCAGGTCTTAGAAGCCACATGCTGTTCTTGCAATGTGGTTTTCTCAACATATCTCTTCATTTCATCAAACCAACAGGAAGATTCTCTTATTTGGGTCTGCTTAGATAGATTCACATACAATGCAATGTAATTATGGAATTACATCCCATCAACCTGTGTTACTTGGTATAACCTAACCAAAGGTGTGACATCTTTGCCAATTCTCTTGGCTAGATGGAAGACTCAGGTCCCATTCACACTCAAAGGGAGGGGACATCAGATGGTGAAAGTCACTGGGAAATCACCTTAGGGTCAGCACACCTCATTACTATTACAAGAAATCCATGTGTTTAGAGAAAAAAGTGTGTTTTGTTTTGTAAACATTCCTCCATCAATTTAATTAGGTCTTGGTAAATTTCCTGGGGAGCATCCTGTCCAAGATAAAAATCCATATGATTGTAGTATGGGATCGCCTTGTAATAAATGAGGTTGGCAATTTTAGGTAGCAAATTTTCAACGTCCTTGGGATCAGCCAAAATATCCTGTCCACCACTCCAAATGGCTGTTGGAACTTCCATCTCAGTAACGTTGTATAAAGGAGGTATGAGCTAAGTATGATGAAAGAGATGGAGAGAGGACAATTAAAAAAAAAAAAAAACTACATTATAAAAGTGACATTAATTCTCAGTTGTGAAGCAAGTTTTTCAAATGCTCAAAGTGTGCAGCTTGGATACATTTGATTCATAAACATTAAAATGTTAAAAACATTTGAAAATACTTTTGTCCAATGATATGCATTGTGAATACAAAATAAACAAAAGCTATTACAATCCTGACTTGCAGTTTTGGGAAAATAGGAAAGAATCCAAGAGGGAGACTTGTATTTTTGTGGGGAATCGTCTTTCTAGTTGTACTTTATCAGAAAGCACATCTTTACAAACAAAATGTTGAATAGGACAAATATCCCCTTGTCATATGCAGAAATCTGGGCTCAGTGGCATTATTGACACTTATATACCAGCAGTTTCTTTGGGGAGTACTGATAACCAATACATAAAAATAATGAAATATGAGTTTTAGAAGAAGCCAGTCTGCTATAGAGAAATAGCATTAAACTCGCTCCAGCAAGTTTTTCCTTACCTTCTTTCCTGTGCTGATTCAACACAATCCCAACCAAGTGACTAGGTATGGTCAATTAATCTCTCATTCTTCTGGCCACAGAGATTGAATAATAATAACTTGGCATATCACTAAATCTGTATCATAGGATAGTCTGGAACTTTCTGCCAGAGCTACTGAGAAAATATTAGATTTTTTCTGTGGAATTCCGATTGCTAGAACTATATAAGCTAAATATATCCAGTAACCCTCTTAGCACTTTGTTGGAAAGAGTCTAACAATAGAAATAAGCATCTCAGATGAAAGTTGAAAAAGGGAGAAGGAAAGATAGAGAGGAAGAGCAAGAGAGAGACGGAGATGTGGTGGTGTTTAAGTTCCAGGATATTGCCACTTAACTAGTACTTATGAGTTCAGTATGTAGTACTATTTTTAAAAATATGAAATAGAGTTGGTTTTGCTAATTACAACTGAATAATTGTCTATCAAAAATAATTTCTGATTATTATATGCTGTGTACTGAATTTGTATCCTCTCCAGATTTATATGTTGAAGTCCTAACCCCCAATGTGAAGGTGTGTGGAGATATGGAGACAGGGCTTTTAGGAGGTAATTAAGGTTAAATTAGATTATAAGTGTGCATTCCTAACTCCATAGAATTGAAAATCTTATAAAAAGGTAAGGATTCTCTCTCTCCCTTTCTCTCTCTCCAGGAGCAAGAACAAAGGAGCACACCTGCACCATGTGAGCACACATTAGAAAGGTGCCATCTGCAAGCTAGGAAAAGAGCCTCACTAGAACCCAGCCATGCTCGTACCCTGATCTCAGACATCCAGCTTTCCAAACCGACAGAAAATAAATTCCTATCATTTGAGTCACCCAGTGTATGGCATTTTGTTATGGCAGCCCTAATTGAATAGTACACTAATTTGTGACAGACTAGGAGGAAGAGGTAAGAAGCACAAAGATATAGATTGTAAGGAAACTGTGACCCTGGCCTGGAAGAGGTTTCTCAGAACAACAGAAATGTGCCTGGAGATGACTGTACCTCAGGTTCTCTTAGGAGAGAAAAATTCAGGCAGAGCCCTCTGATATAGTAGTCACATCAGGTATTTCCATCAGTTAATGGATTGCTACCTGAGTCTTTGCATTACTACATATTGTAAGCATATCCTGCTTCCCTATAGTTTAGGAGCTTTAAGAAAAAGTGGTAGATGAGAATGTGTAGTTTTGAGAAGGCAACACAAAGGTCAGAGAAAGAAGTGAGTACATAGCCATGACCAGGGGTGTGGACAGGGAAGATGGGTTCCAGAAAGCTCGGCAAAGGGCCCTAAATGCAAAGTGCACTGATGAATGAAGAGACCTGCTTGTTCTGACTGCTGTTTTCTTGACAGCAGACTATAAAGCATAAATATTTAAATGCAAAGATGTAGAATGATGAAGAATAGAAAGACAAAGCATTACAGAGGCAGCAATAAACACCAGCAAGCTTTGAGCCACAGAGTGGGTCTGAGAGTCCCTGAAATCAGAACTCCTTCACTTCAATGATTTAATTACTTTGCTAAGGATGAAAGTGGATGTCCAGAAAATGTCAAAGCCAAAATGAACATCAAAATTTGGATTTAAGTTATATGTGGTATATCTTGGCCTGGAATATATTAAAATTTATTTTTAAGTAGATAATTAAAAATTGTATGTAACTATCAAAAATGAGTGACTTTCTTAGGAACAAAGGATTACTGGTGATTACATTGGTAATTGCACCTGCCAAATTTATGCTGCTATTAATTACAGCTGTGATTAAGGTTATTGCCTTTTAAACATGTATGTAGTTCATCTTCTGCTTTGAGTTTTCCTTCCCCCACCCAAAGTTCCAAGCTAAAGACCTACATCGGAACCTGAGTCACCATGCAGGCATAATTGTGATGGGATCTGCAAACATAATGATAAAGCTAGTACATGCTACCCAGCTTTCATCCAAGCAGGTATCAGAGTCTTATAAGGTAAGGTCATTATCTGAAAGGCTTTTCCTCAAGAAATCATAAACTCTTGCTAGGACAAAGAATTCATGAATTACAAGAGAAAATAGCACTCTGACATAATATATGTGAGGCATCCCAACCCGAGTCTCATGCACTTCTAAATATAGCAGCTTAGGAGAAAAATTAGATTTCTCACACTAGTTGAAATTATAAATATTCACTATTATTATTTTTATGGTGGCACTGAACATTGCTGTTTTAAAAATTTCCAAGCTTATACATCACAAATTTGAAAAACATGCATACTTTGTTCAGTTTGAGTTTAGTCTATAATTAAGAAGCCAAAATAATTAGTGGATTCCCTTACATATACTGGGGACAAATAGCAATAACAATAACATATACTTTTTTTTACATAGAATATTTTGTTTTAATATGGAATATTTGCTCTAAAAGTTTCTGTAGGTTATTTCAAGAAATATTTTTATACACAATTCTCTGGCAGATAGTGCCTTCCTAAGGGTGATGATTTTGGTTGATATCTTTAATGATGCATGTTATGCAGGTTTTTAAAAGTTGTTAGTAAATAGCATATCAAAAACTATTAGATCAAAGTTTATTCTATTAGAAATGGAATAGAAGTTAGAAAATATGCTTTAAAAACAAAGATTGTGCTTTTGTTTTTTTGTTTTTAATACCAGGGATTTAACTCAGGACACTGAGTTAACACTTAACAAGTAAGCGACATCCCAAGACCTTTTTATTTAGAGACAGGGTTTCACTGAGTTGCTAAGGGTCTTGATAAGTTGCTGAGGCTGGCCTTGAACTCACAATTGTCCTGCTCCAGCCTCCCAAGCGGTTGGGATTACAGGCATGTGCCACCACTGGGCCCAGCAAGATTGTGTATTTTTAATTTACTCTTCAAAATTTAGAGTTAATTAAATGTTGAGAAGTTTTTATATCTTGAGGCAGAATAATTGTAGTAGAAGAAAAATGGACTTTTAGATCTAGGAATCCCTTGGTGGGTTGTCATATTCTGGTTATTAATTGGCTAAATACTTTTGGCAATTTATCTAACCTCTTCAAGCCTCTGGAAAAAATGACAATATTATTACCTTACAAGATCATTGTGAGAATGAGAAATAATGACATGACACACTGACAAGACCCAATAAACAGCATGTGATAACAACAATGAGCAATATGAATGGTACTGAATGGGAAGTAGTAGGTACTTAGGAAGTGGATAATATTTTTATTAATTCATTTTCATGTCACTGACTATGATTATTATTACTATACCCGATGGAAGTGCATCATGTTCTGATCAGGTTGTCCCCAGTCAAAGGCTTGAAACTGACCAGAATTAACTGCCTAAGATAAAACAAAAATAATAAACACATTGAAATGATATAAGAGAACAGTGCACATTTAAAGTTAGCAAGCAAAAGATTTAAAAAGAAGACTGATATTCCAACTCTTTAGCCAAATTTCAATAAGTCAGTCAAATAATAAAAAATAAATACAAATTCACAGAACTTACACAAACACTTCCTATCTTGCATTTTTCCAGTGACAATTTTCAGACAGCAATGCCTTTAAATGTTACAATATTGCACATCAAAACATTTTTAAAGGCTGTCAGAGATGTTAATATCTTGGCTTCAGGAATATATATATATATATATATATATATATATATATATATATATATATATATATATATATGATTTGGATATATATTTGATATATATTATTTGTATATATGGTTATGATTTGGATATATATATATATATATATATATATATGATTTGATTTGGATATGAGGAGTCTTCCAAGAGATTCCAAACAATACAGGAATATTCAGTGATGAAATCATTAGATTATGAGAGCTGTAACTAATCTGTCCAACCTGAGAAGTTTAAATGAACTTACTAGGTGGTAACTGTGGTTAAAGGAGGTAAGTCACTAGGAGTGTGCTCTGAAGGGATTCATCTTCCCTGCAGCCCCTTCTCATCTCTCCCTCTTTCTGCTTTCTGGCCACTATGAGTGGATCAGTGCTCCTCCACCATACCCTTCCATCATGATGTTCTATTTGATCTTGAACCTAGAGCAATGGAATTAACTGACCATGGACTGAATCTCCCCAAATTGTGAGCCCCCAAATAAACTTTTCTTTCTTTAAATTGTTCTCATTGAGTATTTTGGTCACAGTGACCAAAAAGAAAACTAACACAAAAATTGGTACCAGAAGTAGGGATGTTGCTGTGACTAACCTGACCATGTGGTTCTAAACAATTCCAAGCCATTGGAATTGGCTTGTAGGAGGAGTTTGGAAAGGTTTGGAGATGAATGCTAGAGAAACTTTAGGATATCATAAATGGAGGTTAATAGGTGATTCTGGTGGAAGCCCAGAAAACCAGAATGCAGATTGTACTATGCGCATGAGGTTTCAGAGGGAAACAAGGATTATATTGGGACTATATTGGGATTATATACTGGACTAGAGGCCACTCATGTTACCTTCTGAAAAAGAACTTGTCTACATTTGGCCTTTGTCCTCAGACTTTGCATGAATCTGGATTTAAAGGTAATGGACTAATGAATCTGGTGGAAGAAATTTCAGGACAGAACAGCATTTAGGCCATGTCATGGATATTTCTGGCAGCATTAAGCCAAGTTTTCTGTGAGAATAAGGATCAGAAAACAGAGAAGGATTATTTTAAAAACTTGCACTTTGGCCAGAAAAGTGCATGTAAAACCAGGACCGTGGAAGTCATGGTTATTAACGATATTATAGTCACTAAAGAGATGCTAAATACTTTGACAGAGGCACTAAGAAAGAGGGCTTGAGTGCATCTCAGGAATTGAAAAGACCACACTAATTCAGGCTCAAGGGTATAGAAATAAAAATTACTTTCAGAAGCAGTCACGAAGGCACTCTTCTCACACAGGGAGCCTAAGAAGTTGTTTCATCATATTCAACCACCCAGCTAGCCAGAGGACACTGAAGTAATAGTCCAAGGGGACTTAATTACTGCTTCAGTGGTAGCAGACCTTGGCTTCATTCACATAGTGCTGGTTCTGCAGTAATTCAGGAAGCTGAACTTAGGTGATCAAGGAGACTTCCACTGAGATTTCAAGGGAAGGCCTAGGAGGCCAGGTAAAGTGTATCAGGGTTTACGTCCTCATGGGCTTTCCCTGAGAAGACAATGCACTAAGCTCTGTAGGTGAAGCCAAAGATGGAATGGAAATCCCAGGAATTAAAAGATGCCTGTAACATGAACGGACTGCTAAGGAAAGCTGCTAATTGCAGAGAGGGGTCACGTGGGCTGCACTTGGCACGGGGGAAAGGATGAAAAGGAGCAAATCTTCCCAATCCCTTTGGACAGACTATCTCAGTGGTATATGCCCCTGATACCATGGATAGCACGACAGGATTTGTTGGACCAACTGGTTTGGGCTGTGTTTTAGTCCCAGCCCTTCTTCCTATGCCTCATTCCTCCCTTTTGGAATGTGAATGTTTATCCTGTGCCATTGTATATTGAACATATGTAACTTGCTTTTGATCATTATAGGGGCTCAGAGTCAAGAGTTTGCCTTGAGTCTCAAATGAGACTTAGACTTAGGGGAAATTCTGGCATTGTTAAGACTATAGGGAGTCTTGGAGAAGTACTAAATGCACAGAATGCATTTAATACAATATTTGAAATCTAAATCCCAAATGCAAAAAAAAAAATAGTCATGTGGAGTGTCTCAAACACTCAGGGCCTAGCTAATTTGATGAAAAATTTTAAGGATAGGGAATGTGGTCTTAAGAGCTTAGACCACTTGATGAAGATAATAAGGTATAAATGAACACAATGCATTTAGCATTGTGGGATGGACATCAACTTTTGGGGGCCATGGGTAGAATGTCATGATTTGTATATTAGGTGTTCACCAAAAGATCCTATATTAATCCAAGAATATTCAGGAGTTAAATGATTAGATTATGAGAGTCATAACCTAATCTGACCATCCTAGTTTAAATGGACTAATTGGGTAGTAACTGTATGCAGGTAAGTTGTGGCTGGAGGATGTTGGTCACTGGGGATGTACCCTGGAAGTGTTCATCTTCCCTAAGTACCCTTTCCCTCTCTTTCTGCTTCCTTGCTGCCTAGATCTGAATAGCTTTCTTCCACCATATGCAGTGGCCATGATGCTTAGCCTCACCTTGGGTTCAGAGCAATGAAATCAGCAGATCATAAAAAGACCTCTGAAATTGTGAGCCCCATATAAACTTTTTCTCTTCTAAATTGGCCTGTTTGGGTATTTTGGTGGCAGCAATATAAAACACAATATACATATATATATTTTTAAATGGCACTGGCTATACATTTCCAGCATTAAAAAATTCTATAATTGTTAATAAACAACTTTGCACCTTATTATATTCATCAAGTGGTCTAAGCTATTAAGACCACATTCCCCATCCTTAAAAAATTTTGTCCAATATAGCCATGGGATAAGTGTTTGAGACACTGTGCATAATAACTATTTATGCATTTTGGTGTTTAGATTTCAAATAGAATAGAAATATCCATGCATTCAGTACTTCCTTTTTCTATTGTTTGTCACCCATGTTGGATTGAGGAAGCAGATAATCTTCACATATGTTTACCTCAAGCACTTCATTAAATGATCCTCAGACTACACTAACAGTTTTTTCTTAGCTTGAATTTTATATTTTCCCTCCTCATTGATTTAATCCTGATTTTTGGTTCAAACTTATGCCCCTCATAGCTTGTATTGATGCAGGCAGCAATTTGCTACTATTGAATTCTGCAATATTTCAGTAAGGAGAGGTAACAGAATGTACTATTTAGGACTTGGGCTCTAGCATCAAATGAATCTGGTTTGTATTCATGTTTAATGGATGACTAAATTCATTATCCAGGACAAAATATTTGTGAAATGACAATGATAGTGACATTCTTTTCATAGGACTGTGAGGATTAATAGGGTACTGTATATAAAGCATGTGGCACCTAGTAATGTTTGACAAGTAGCTATTTTTACTAATTTATGCAAGTCATAACTTTACTGAAATTCTTGTGAAGAAACCAGAGCCAAAATTTCTTCATATTTCAGGGTTTTTTAGATGTTGGAATATTTGCATAGACATTATCAGATCTGATAATTCTAAGTCCAAAATACGCCAAAAATCCAAAACTCTCTGGGCACAAGTTTTAGATTAGAGATGCTCAATCTGTGACATCATTATGATCATTACCCTTGCCCTAGCTGTCTACATATTTTTCAACCAAATATTTTATTTCCACCACTATTTATCTCTACCTTAGAAAAAACTTTCTGTCAAAAAGAGTTCTCCTTAAGAGAAGTCAACTGTGAGATGTATAATATATCGAATGACAAATTATATATATATATATATATATATATATATATATATATATATATATATATATATATATATATTTACACTATATAAATCAGCCTATATTATATAAGCTATCATGCCCAAAGGGTGTGGTGGAGGGCAGATTCTTCAATGCATTTCAGAAAGCCTCAACAAGTGTTTCACACTATCTGTAACAGTGATTCTCAACTTGAAAATAAAGAACATATTTATTAGTAAGTAGGTTGAAATGCAAATTCCTGGAGCTCTCTTTTTCTCATACAACACACACACACACACACACACACACTCTACTCAGAAAGGTACAACAAGTGAATTTGGCTTATCTTCAAGGCTACAAAACATTGAGTAATGTAATAAAACAAAAATTTTAACTGAGAGTAAAAATGCAAACTATCAATCTATTTAAATCTTTCCCTAGCATTTTATTTTTTCTGCATTAAACATTATTTCTACACTTTAAAATGTCCCTTATGCCAACTGGAGAATGAACAGATCTTTCTAGAATAAAATACAATTCTATTAGATATAGTGATTTCCAAAAAAAGAGTAAATAAAAGCTTGAAAAGGCAACATATAATAATTTAAGGATCAGAACTTGGTATAAATATGTGGGAATCAGTTTTATAACCCAGACACTGAAGACAGGAGAATAGAGAGGAGCAAAGGAAATCCAAATGAAGAGTTAGTGCTGATTTCAGAAACATCAATATGACAGTGGCAGCGGCCCTGCAGTGAGTTCCCAGGTGTACTCTTAGGAAATCTCACAAACAGGTATGTATGCATTAGTCAGGGACAGGAAATGCATACCTGGGCCCAGTGCAGCATGTTCTGAACAGATGTTCCTGCGGGGCTATGTGCCAAATAGACATCCAAGCGACTCTGTGAAGAGACAATTTCTCATCTAGAGGCTAATCATACCACAAGTGAACATTTGTGAGAAATTCTATAATTTCTTCTTTTTATTTTTGTTGTTGCTATTAATATTATCATTTAGGGGAAAAAAAAACATGTATCATACCCTATTACCATATAACCAAAGAACCCTGTTTAAGCACTTTCTCCTTCCCACAGCTGTTTCTTTGCTCTGGGTGGTGACTTCATGTGGCCCACAGAGGGAATCCCACTGGTTGAAGACAGAGGTAAGGCACCTATTCTTTCCTGACTCCTCACATAGATCAAAGAGTATAGAAGGTCAAGGGATCAAAAACCTTAGCGACCTTCTCCTTCTCCCTGCTAAGTCCCAAAGTTCATTCAGAGAAAGCTTTGATCACAAAACACTAAGAATAGATATGAATGTTTCCTTTTGTTTGCTTGATTTAAAACAAACTGTTAAATGTTTCATGAGGCTCTTTAAAAATTTGTAGGACAGAATTCATTCAATATATTTAGATTTCTTCTGGATCAAAACAACAGCAAAAAACCACTATATTCTTTCATATTTTCAGTTACATTTTTTTCAAAATAAATTTTATTTTGAAAGAATTATTTTTCTATCAAAGTGAGCACTAGAAACATCTTGGAGCTTTAAAAAATATATACACTTATTGATAAGCTATTCAAAACTACTGAATAAAAATCAAAATATCTAGAGTTTGGGACATGTTCATTTTTTCAAAATTCCATAAAGGTTACTTACTATGTACCCCTAGTTATGCTTCACTAAAACAAACAGCCTTGCAGATACTGTAATAATGCATAATCCAGTCCCTACAGTGAGAAAAAGGATGATATGATTATGTGTAGAGACGACAAGGGCCTCCAATGAATAGACAAAAGTGTTTTTTGGTAAAGTCTTTATCAAATTCAGCCAAGTTAAGAGGCTACTTTAAAAATTACTGTGTTTTGTGTTTATTTCTAGGTCTTTTGACTTAGCTTTGCCTACATGTCTTCATCTACATGAGATGTTCCCCGTGATAACCAAGCATAGTTTCCCTAGAAAATCGAGACACTAAAAGAGGAGTGTACAAAGGCAGTGGCTCAGTCATGCTTTGCATAGAAATCCTTTTATGAAAGTCTTAACTGCAAGGAAAATTTTAATGATTCTGGCAGAGGACAGTCAGGCTCTGGGCTTGAATCTCTGAGATAAACAGAGACCACCTCTCTTCCTCCTCTGGTTTCAAACGGCTCCTCTCCAAGTGAGAAGTAAACTAACTTCCTGTCTTTCCCCCTTTTGCTCATCAAGTCAGTTAGTGATAACTGAGGAAAGGAATCTCAGTTGTTAGAAGTAACCTGACAAGAACCCCAACACCAATTCCTCTCAGTTTCCCTTGAACACAAAAGCTGTACCTGTCATTGAAGAGCCATCCCTTTATTTCATTTGATTAATGAGTGTTCCACAAAATAATCATTTCCAAATCACCTTTGAATGTGGAAAATTGGAAAAAAAAAGATGTCTAGAATCACTTCCTGAGATTTTACTTTACTTCAGTAGATCTGAGATGTAGCTCAGGAATAGCAAGCTAAACTTCAAAACCACAGCACTCGCCTAACTTTTTCTTTGTGACATTTTTTAGCCAACACCAAGAGTTGGTGAGAAATTTTGGCAGCAAAGCCTTCTTCTCAAATCCTCCTATGAGAATGGGTAAGATTCCCAAACTTGGTTAGATGCCATGAACATAAAAATTACATTCCAAGAGACAAAAAGGAGACCTTGAAATGTGGTTTCTATGTAACCCAGAGTAAACTCCCATCACCTTGGTGCAGCAAAACCATTGTTTTCTGAGACTTGACTACTTATACATACCATGTTTAGGTTTTGGGGATCAAATCCAGTTACAGTGAACATGAAGTTGCTGCACATATGATGGAATATCTTCCGATTGCACATTTTGGTGGCAATAAATTGTTCCATCAATGTGTGAGGGGAGAACATTTTGTCACCAAACAGTGCCTGTAAGACATGATCAAATTTCATGAATGTGGATGTCAAGAGTGGAAAATGAATGGCAATTCAAACAAGCACTGGACAGGAGGTGACATCAGTTCAGTGTTAATACTCAATGAAACCATGAGTTTTGTTAAATTTTGTCTTTGTAGTCCTCCCAACTCACCTCTTGATGGTTTTTTCCCCCACAAATCTTTAATTGGGAAATATTTTGGCAGGCTCTCTGAAAGACCAGTTCCCATATAAAGCTGGTACAGCTTTGGAGTCAGGTATATCTAAGTTTGATTCAGATTCTGTCTCTTATAATTTAGGAAAGTATTTTAGTTTTTATTTCCCTGAATTTTTCAACTATAAAATGGGAAAATTTTTATCTACTAGGTAGAATCATCATAAAGATAACAGATAATGCTTAAAATACACCTTGTGTAGTTCCTAGCAGCAAACAATAGCTCTGTTATTATGATAAGTGACTGATACAAGTTAATGAGCCAATCCTTCCCGAGTCTCTTAATGCTTAAATTGCTTAAAATGATTTCTTCTAATTGTATTTCAGGCAAAGTTGTGAGTGAGTTAAATGGACCTTATGAACTTCCTTCATATCCCTGTGCATATTAATACAATATTTGTTTTATAATATATAATTTTATAATCTTAGGGTAATAAAATAAGTATTATGTGAAAAGACTTTTTTTAACCTCTTAGAACTTTTGGAAATACCATTTACAGAAAAACTGGCATTTCTTTCTCCTGAAACTCTTTACTAACTGGCAATTATAACTAAAACCCAGTAATAACTGGCATTCATTATTTTTTTATTCCACTAATGTACTACAAAATTTTATACTATCTTTGGTAAACTGGATCCAATAAATTCTTACTAGGTATAACTTTAACTTGTTGAATTCTGGGTTTGAAAAATAGTTATATTGAGGGTTTGTGTTGAAGGATTGGAGGGAATTCTTATTTAATAGAATATTTGATATATTATGAAATTTTAATGTAAAATATAAAATACTAGGAACTAATATTTCTGTCCATATCAAAGAGAAAAAGAAGAAAGGAGAGAGAGAAGGAGAGAAAGAAGGAAAGGAAGAAAGGAAGAAAAAGAGAAAGAAAAGGAAGAGGAAGAAAAATGGTAAAGAAGGAGATGAAGGAGGAGGGAAGAAAAGGAAAAGAAGGCAAGAACTACAAAATATCACACCAGTTCATATTTCTTGATTCTTTAGGTCTGGAAAATAATAAGAGACCATTGAAGATCTTATCAAATACACTTTGACTTTTTCTTCATTTTGTCATAATTACTAGGAATCTTGGATAACATATTGTCATCTATTCAAAGTTCTCAAATGTAACAACTTAAATAAATAGCTACATGAGTTAAGAGCTGAACAAAAGGTAGGACCTAATTTTAATCATTGAACATTTTTATTTTTCATTTACCAATACTGTTTCCATGCTTTAAAAACTAGATGTGAAAAGAAATAGTCAATACATAAAAGTAATCAACCATGAAAATTTGATGTGAAAGGAAAAGGTTATATACCTCCCACAATGCACCCTAGGCGACTAACAGTTCTGGTAGTCAGCTTTCCCCAATACAGGGTTAATTAGCAGGATAGTCTCTGACTTGACTCTCCCCCTACCTATTTACCCAAAGACAAATAATTACTCCTTCATCCTAACCTAAAAGACAGGATTGCAATGCAGGCTAGTAAGACAGCACTTCCAAAGTGGCAAACATGCTAACTTGCAGGTGTAATTCCAATTTGATTCTGTAGGGGGCATGTTTGTCACATAATAGTAGGAAGACAGATGTCCTCTGGTTAGCATCAGAAAAGTCACCCTTTCTTCTGGAGACATGGTTCGATGCAAGGATACATAAGCCCAGCAGAACATGGACTGGATTCACTCTTGTGCATGGGAATATGAAGAACCAGGACTGATTTCTTCAATTTGGTATTGAAAAAGTGGAGAAACCATTACATATAAGCAAACACTGAACTTGAGCTGCCTGATCAGATCTGTGCTCAAGTTTTGGCTCTATCACGCAATTAGCTGGATGACTTGAGAGAGATTGCTTAGCCTCACTGAGACTTAGGTTCTTATTTTTTATTTTACTTTTTTTTGGTACTGGTGACTAAACTAAGGGGCATTCGACCACTGAGCCACATCCCCAACCCCATTTTGTATTTTATTTAGAGACAGAGTCTCACTGAGTTGCTTAGCACCTTGCTTTTTGCTAAGACTGGCTTTGAACTCGTGATCCTCCTGCTTCAACCTCCTGAAATGCTGGGATTACAGGCATATGCCACCGTGCCTGGCTAGGTTTTTATTTTAAGAGATGAAGACAGTACTAAAACCCCTAAAAAAAAATAAAAAACGATAAAGAGGAAAGGATCAAAGAAAGATATAAATAAAAAAATTTGGGAGACAATATTATAAAGATATATATGCTTAGGGGCAGAATGAAGAGTGGAAAAGAGAGAAAGGGAAATGAACAGGAGATTTGTAACACCAAGTACTCTGGCTTTGAATCTAACATAAGTTTGATTAATACAATTAATAACACCAAATAATAATTAGTAAGCACCAATTAATAAACCAGATATGATGCCTAAACATATATTATCTCAGTTGCTATCCCAACTTAACAAATTTTACCCATTTTATAAATGTGAAAACTGAGGTTTAGAATGGTTAAATAACTTGTCCACTGTCATGAAGAGCAGGATGCAGAGGCAGAAGGTGAACATAGTTCTGCTTCACTCAGATTCTTATGCTTGTGCCTTATGTGAGTTAAATTTAATACAAACAGATGAACACTCAAAATTACTTACTGTATCAAAAGAAATATACTACCTGGAACATTCTTTAGCATATATCATATGTTTGCCACAAAACAAATCTCAGTTTATTCCTGAACTGTCATTGATCAAGGAAGAAATTACAAATAAAATTAAAAATCTTCTTGAAACAATGAATAATGGAAGCACAACAAATCTAAACCTATGAGATAGAGCAAAACAAGTACTGAGGGGGAAGTTTATAGTAATCAATGCCTACATCAAAAGAGCAGGAAGATCTCAAGCGAACAAGCTATTTTTTGCACCACAAGAAACTAGAAAAACTAGAGCAAACCAACTTCAAAATAATAAGAATCACAGGAGAGCATGGTGGCACACACCTGTAATCACAGGGGCTCTGGAGGTGGAGGCAGGAGGATTGTGAGTTCAACCAGCCTCAGCAAAAGCAAGATGCTGAGCAACTCAGCAAGACCCTGTCTCTAAATAAAATACTAAATAGGGATGGTATGTGGCTTGGTGGTCAAGTGTTCGTGAGTTCAATCCCTGGTACCAAAATAAACAAATAAATAAATAAAATAAAATCAATCAATCACAGGAGAAATAACTAAAATTGAAACTTTAAAAAGAATATAAAAGATCATTGAAATGATCAGGTTTTTCAAAAGCATAAACAAACTTGATGAACTTTCACTTTGACAAACTAAGAAAAAAGAGAAGACTCAAATAAATAAAATCAGAGACAAGAAAGGAGCCATTGCCATTTCAACAGATACCACAGAAATATGAGGATCATATAAGATTATGATGAGCAAGTATATGCCAACAGATGGACAATCTATAAGAAATGGACAAATTCTTAGACATATACCTTGCCAGGACTGAGCAGAGCAATAAAAAGTAAAAAGAATCACTAATAAAATGTCTCCAAAGAAAAGTGCAGGACTAGATGCCTTTGCTTCTGAATTCTACCAAATATTTACAGAAGAACTAGTACAAATTCTTCTCAAATTATTCAAAAAAATTGACATGGAGGAAATTATTTTAATCTCATTTTATGAAGCCAGAATTACCCTGATACCAACACCAGATAAAGAAATAACAAAGCCAGAAAGCTAAAGGCCAATTCCTTGATAAGCAGATGGAAAAATCTTTAACAAAATACTAGCAAACCAAACCTAACAGCACATGTAAAATGTTATTTGCCATGATGGATGGAACCCATCCCAGGGATGCAAAGATGATTCACCATTATCCAAATTAATAAACATTATATACCACATCAACCAAATGAAGATCAAAAGCCATATGATCACCTCAATAGATAGAGCAAAAGCATTCAAAAAATTCAACATCATGATAAAAACTTTGAACAAATTAGGTATAAAAGGAATGTAGTTCAATATAATAAGAGCCACATGTTAAAAGACCACAGCTAACACCATACTGAATGAGGAAAATGGAGAGCTTTCTCTCTAAGATCTGAAACAAGACAGGGATGTTTCCTGTCATCATTTTAATTCAATATGGTAGTGTAATCAGTCAAAAATAAATAAATAAAGGGCATCTAATTTGTAAGGACAAGTTTGAATTATCATTATTTGCAGATGATACAATCTTTTACAAAGAAAAGACTCACCAAAGAGTCCACCAAAAGTCTATTAGAAATAATAAATGAATTTGACAAAGTTGTAGGATACATGGTTAACATGCAAAAACCAATATTGTTTCTACCTACAAATACAGAATTACCTAAAAAAGAAAAGAAAAAAAAGAAATAAAGTAATTTCATTTAGAATAGCTACAAAAATTAAAATGTGTTAGAATAAATTTAACCAAAAAGGTAAAAGATCTCTGCAATGAAAATGATGAATCACTAATGAAAACAAATTGAACAGGACACCAAAAAAGTAGATATTTTGTGTTCATGGATTGGAAGAATCATATTGTTAATGCGTACATACTACTGAAAGAACTCTTCAGATTTAATGCAATACTAATTTAAATACCAATGACATTCTTCACAAAACTAGGAAACATTCTAAAGTTCATATAGAGATGCAAAGAAAACCAAAGCAATCTCGAGCAAAAGACTAAAACAAGAGGCATTACTCTATCAGACTTTAAAATGTAAAAGTATCTTAATCAAAACTGGATGGTATTGGTATGAAAACAGACACATAGGCTGATGAACCAAAGTAAATAGCCTAGAAGTAAATCCACACATCCATAGACAACTTATCTCAACAACTGTGCAAAGAATACGCATTAAGGAAAGGTTAGCTTCTTCAATAAATGGTGCTGCGAGAATTGGACATCCACACGTGGATGAGTGAAGCTAGACTCTATTTCTCACCATATACAAACATCAACTCAAAATAGATTAAAGCTTAAATGCAAGAACTGAAACTCAGGAAGCACAGAGAAAATACTTTAGGACATTGGAATGTGCAAGGATTTTTTATATATTTGATACCCAAAAAGCACAGGAAAAAATAGACACAAGAGATTGTGTCACACTAAGTAACTTCTGCACAGTGAAGGAAACAATCAACAGAGTGAGAAGACAATCTAGACAACAAGAGAAATATTCTCAGATTTAATCTAACAAGAGATCAACATCCAAGACATGTAAGAAACTCAAGTCAATAGAATATAGTCTAATTTTAAAAATAGGCAATAGACATTTCTTAAAAGAAGACATGCAAATAGCCAACAGGGGTATGAAAAATTGCTCAACCGTCACTCATCTTCAGGGAAATGGAAATTAAAGCCACAATGAGTTATCACTTCACTCCACTTAGAATAACTATTACCAAAAGGATAAAAGATAGCGAGTGCTGGTGAGGATTGGTGGGAATGTAAATTAGTACAGCCATTATGGAAGACAGTATAGAAGTTCCTCAAACCAACAACAATCAATCAAATCAGCTCTCACTTTAGCTGTGATTGAGGGACGAGATGAAAAAGAAACTTCTAGACATAGATGAAGACACCAGGGTAGAATGGCATCAAAATGAGCTCCCTGAACCCTGCTAATAAAAGTATTCCTTATCAATAAACCGACAAGGATACCTCAGAAATCTATTATATTCTCATATGTCTGTAAATTGTCATTTGTCTTCTTTTGAAATCAGTGGAAACCTATATATTATTTCAGTCTTTTACTTGGGAAGTTACATACCTTGATGGTTCGCCTGGAAAGAGTTGTTAATTTTTTTATAGGACTTCGGGTGTACTTCACCGTGACAACTGGTGCCAGTGCAAAAAATATCTTAATTCGCTTAGCCAGTTCTGGGTTGGTAGAGAATGCAATGAAAGCTGAAAGTGAATTAGACACTAGTTCATAGGTTTAAAACAATTACTTCTTTATTTTAAGTGATAGTAAAGGTAGACACATGAAAAACAAGACAAAACAAAAAACAACTCAGAGTAATAACCATTTGTGAGGAGGAATTTCTAAGTTTTTCAAGGATGGGAATGACTGATTCAGAATCAAGTGAGTTCTTTCATCCCAGGTCTACTTATATAGAAGTGGAAGAGAGGGTTCACACTTCTCTGTGAAGTGTGGTTAAACCCAAGGGCCATTCCAGCTTGTGGTTTGGTGTCAGACAAAGTCACGCTTGGCCTCACATTCACTAGCTGTGTGAAAGTTACCTCTCCAGTATGAGTCTCAGTTTACTCAATCTGTAAATTAGGATAATTGGATCCTTAGAGAATGATTCATATATATGAATACACAGATATGAATATATATAAATGGATAATTCAAATTTTATATATAAATCATCCTCTAAGGATTCTTAAATTTTATATATATATATATCTATCTTAAGGTATTACTTGGCATTGTCAACATTAAAAGATAGCGAGTGCTGGTGAGGATTGGAAATTAGGGGAAAAACCCTAAATTCAACTATTTGTGCAATACAGATATTGGTCTCTGATGTTTGTAGTTTCTAATGAGAGAAACAGAGAGAGGATGAGGTGCCTCATGGTTCTACCCACATGGCCCTACCCACATCCAGCCTACCTGTGCTTCCCTGGCAGGCAAAAGCCACATTGATTGTAAAGTACAATCACAATTTTGTAATTCTCTGCTTTCTTTTTTGTGTCCTTTTCTAGACTGTGATCATCAAAGGAAGGATGGATATCATATTTATCCCCTCTTCCCCAGTATGTAACCCAAATTCTCACAAATATTCATTGGGTACATAATTGAATAAACAAAGTAATTCTCTCTTTCAGACCTATCAACCTCCAAAATTCAATGTTGGGAAAAAATTCCTTATTGTCATCCTTGTTTTCAGAAAACAGCCAGAGGATATTGTTTCCCTTTTAAAGTTCCCAAACTAGAGACTCTGCAGAGAGATACTGACCCTGTTCAGAAATATGGAAGAGCCCCCACCCCTCCCCGCATTCTCTGATCACATCGACCCCAAACACACCTATGGTGGTGCCCTGAGAGTGGCCCACATAGTAGAGTTGCTCTTGTCCAGTTTTCTCTATGATTAGATTGATTGTGGCTGGAAGGTCATATTTAGCCATCTCATCCAAACTGCCAAAAAAATAAGAACAATAAAATTGGAAAATCTATCTCGTTTTAGACCTGCAATATTTAACATTCATTGTAGACACAGATACTCTGTTTTTATAAAATATGAGACTAGAGTTAATATGTGATATTACGTATCTGAAAAACTTTTTCCAGGATCTTACTTTGATTTGACAAGACATTTTTAACAAACAGGAATCAGAGAAATTTAATTTGTAAAGGACTACTAAACTTTTCCTGTAAAGCTAGTCCTATTTCATTTACTCTCACAGCAGATTTACCAAAAATCAAAAAAAAAAAAAAAATGGAAAAGAAAAGACAACAATTTTTGGAATGCTCATCTAAAATTTAGAATAATAAATCAAACAGATTCATAGACCTTAGCCTAGACTGGACTGAATCCGATTCCCAGGAAGAGTCCTGGTGATGTGTCTCTTTGTGGCCTCAGGTGCTTCTTGATTCTGTGTATAGCTTGGGAAATACTCACCTAGGAAATCATCTTGTCACTTGCTATAGTGCAATGACAGAACCACCTTGTGGTGTGTAATAAGGAAATGCCAACTGGTTTCCAAAAGGAAGGCAGGAATGAGGTAAGGAACAAGTGGCTTTGGTGACCTCCAAGGCATGATTCTTAGGAAGAGGTGAGGGTGAAAACCAAACAGCAATACAAAATAATAAGATTTATCCTTCTCATGGATTCTAATGGGTGCATTGAGACCAAAGGAAAAATCAACAAGTGTTCTTGCATATAAATGAGCAAGGTACACACTTTATTCATTAACATGTTTTCCCTTACCTAAACGCCCAGTATTCTGAGGACTTGGGTGACAATTTCAGGTGCTTTCTGGACCAGGTGTTTCCTCGGCTGTTCCCCATCCATACATCATAACCACTATCTGCCAGAAGGAAAGCCAAGCTGTTGTTGGGGAGGTTACAGATCCAGTCACTGGCAGATGCAATTAAGCCATGCTGCAAATACACAACTGGTTTTGGAGCTGCAAGACACAGGCGACAAGATGTTCATGTCCAAACTTCCTTAGTGTCTACATGAAAATCCTCTTTCCTAACTTTTTAAAGTATACAAGAGAGGTTAAGACCTGAAATTTGGTGTCAGGCAAACCTGGGATGTAGACTTTTCTTAACTATTTGATGGGCCAGTGATTTATCTTCTCTATGTCTTATCATTTATAAAACCGAGATTATGCATAATGTTTTATGCTGTGTAGGTACTGGAGTCAAATTGCCCTGGTTCAAAATCCATTTTGCCATGTATTAACCGCTTTGTGGATCACTTACCTTATCTGCATAATGGGTATAGCATTTTATTTCTCAAGAAATATTTAAAAACTTTAAGGTTTTCTTGAAATAATAAAATGACAATCAAAACACCATTTGCAGAATGTTTATTGAATGCTAGGCACCATGCAGATTCTATAGGCCATTTTTTTGGCAGGAGGTGAGTACCCGGGATTCAACTCAGGGGCACTCAACCACTGAGCCACATTCCCAGCTCTTTTTTGTATTTTATTTAGAGACAGGATCTCACTGAGTTGCTTAGCCCCTCACTGATGTTGGGGTTGGCTTTGAAAGCAGGATCCTCCTGCCTCAGCCTCCCAAACCCCTGGGATAAGAGGCAAGCAAAATGCAAGGCCATAAATAGAATTTCACACAATGTAAAATTGTTAACTGGATCTAAAAATACTATTTCCAATGTAAAATTGAAACATTTTTAACTAAGAAAGAAAAAAGATGCCTGTGATCCCAGCTATTTAGATTGCAAGTTTGAGGCCAGCCTGGGCAACTCTGTGAGACCCTGTCTCAGAAAAAAAATGAAAAGGACTGACAATATAGCTCACTGGTAGTGTCCCTGGGGTCATTCCTTGGTAGCACCAAAAAAAGGGAGAGAAAAGAAAGAAGAGGAGGAGGGTAAGGGGAGAGTGGTGTTGAAAAAGAAAGTGAGGGAAGAAGAAGTAGCTAAGTAACTAGAATCTTTCTCTTCTTTCTTTCTCTCTCTCTCTCTCTCTCTCTCTCTCTCTCTCTCTCTCTCTCTCTCTCTCTCTCTTTCTTCTTTCTTTCTCCAGGGATTGAACCCAGGGGCGCTTAACCACTGAGCCATATCCCTAGCCCTAGTTTTATTTATTTTTATCTTTTGAGACAGGGTCTTGCTAAGTTGCTTAGGGCCTTGTTAAATTGCTGAGGCTGACTTTGAGCTTGTGATCTCCTGCCTCAACCTCTCAAGCCACTGGGATTATAGGTGTGTACCACCATGCATGGCTCTCTTCTTTATAAATAGTTTGTGATGCCATGTTGGTACCTCAAAACACTATGTCGGGTCCCTTTTGGAACTAGACTTGATGTTCTGAGAGTGAGTATGCTAACTTAATTCTCAGAGAGATTTAGTATTTTCAAAGTAAGAAACTAATGTTCATGTCCATCTAGTCACGTTTTGGAGAGAAGGGAAAGAGTGTTATTAGCACTGCCAAAGTCACGACCTGCCAGGTAGCTGTCATAGCTCATATCTCTCAATGATCTGAGCCCTCAGGCAGCTGTTTGTTGTAGATATTTCTATTGGGTACATTTTAGCAGCTATGGAGCAGAAATGAAAAATGTCCAAGGCCATTTAAAAGATGTAAAGATTTAAAATACTCTCCTGAGTATTTTACAAAAGCATTGGAGTTATTCTGGCAAATAGTTGACTCTATAAAATCAGAAGCATCATTATTTCCCTCTCTTTTTAAAAATCTAGATTTTTCTTTAATCCTTCTGATATTGAGAAGTTTTGTTCTACAACATACCAGAGAAGAACAGGGGCTGAGAAAATGAGAGAAAAAAGTAAACGGTGTTTACCAAATGGATTTCCCCCTACCTACAGACAGCAACCTTCATGTAGGGAGTTAGAAATGACCCTTTTATAAAATTTAAGCAAAGAATTATTAAGGTCATATTTACTTCACAAAGGTAAAATCACACTGTCTTGAGTAGAGAGTGATTATAAGTAGCAGTGATTGCCATTTAGAGGTATGGTAGTAGTATCACTAGATTGAGTGACTAAAGCTGAGAGAAGCTTTCAGATTAGAGAGAAATTTAGAAGGCATAATTGATAGTCTTTGGTGACTGGCTGTAAAACAAGAGCTGAAAAAAAAAAAAAAGTGGTGTCCAGAATGGCTCCTAGGTTTCTGATTTTCAAAACCGTACTCTGGTATCACTGAAATAAGACACAATTTTTTTTGTTGTTGTTGTCGTATGTCTCTTGTTTGTTTGAGAAGAGGACAAGACAAAATACATGGTGCATATGAAAATGATTTAAAACTTCAAAAAGTTATACAAGGAAAATTGGGGGACAATTTCCTTACTCAAATGAAGGACTGCAACCTATTTTAGAATGAAAGCCTTTCTGCTGCTACCAGGATGCTACTAGGCATTCATGCTTTAGGTGTTTTTCCTTTCATAACAAAACAAATCATACCAGTTTTCCTTGGGCATCTTCTTCCATGAGGAATCCTATAAGTTCCAAGGATATAGCCATCCTTTGTCACAACATCATACTTTTCACAAGGATAACCCCAGTAAGAAACAATCTGACTCTAGAACAGGGAAAGAAAAATACAAATTGTGATATCATCTCTTACATTTTTTTTGCACATATTGAAATATAATAGTATTTTAAGTTGCAACTTCATGTTCATCAATCTATATGTTGGGACAGTATACAATGGGGAAAATTAGGATGATTTAAGGGTTTCTAGAAGGGATTGCAAAGGCATAGGTAAGGCAGGGTGGGATGACTCCACGTGCCAGTTTCTACATCCCAGACTGCTCAGGACAGTATGTAGTTTTGCCTGTTGACCTAGAATTATTAATACACATTAGTTCATTCTCAAAATGTTCTGATACAAATTTGTGTGGCCATCTAATGAATGAGACCACAGGATTGTGCAGTACCTTGTTACTTATAATTGAGCAGAAAGGGCAACATTGAGGGAGATAGCTAGTTGAATTTGATTTTCACGGGGTTGAAGGTAGGGCAGTGAAAATACCTGACCTCATTCTCCCCTTTTTTATATAACTTGTGCTTAAGATTTTCATTAGCAAAATGGATCTGAAAATCAAAGATGAAGGGAGCTTTTCAACCTAGTCCTTATAGATCAGCCTCTTGGGCAAAGAGAAAGGTATTAAAGAACTGAGGTTGTTAGAAGGGTCAGTAGAAGATACCCAACCACAGATACACAAGAAAGAGGGTGCTGTGGGATATCTTCTGCATAGAGCTTTCTATGTCCTGTCTCATTAATTCTTACAAGAGACCTTTCAGATAGAATTGTACCGATTTTACAGTTGAGAAATATGAAGTTCAGGAAGATTAGTGACTTGTCCAAGATTATAAACTAGGAAAAGATAAAAACAAGATTGATTACAGAAAAAAAATTCAATTTCTTATAATAAAACCATGCATTTGCCTCTATCAGCACATAGATGTGTGCATAATTTATGAGGCTATCTAAAATAGAGGTTAAGAACCCAGATTCTGAAGAGAGACTATCTACCACTGAATTCCTGTTCTGCTTCTTATTAGCTGTTACTCTAGGAAAGTTACTTAACCTTTCTGTGCTCATTTTACTGTTGAGATAATAATAGTATCTCCTCACACATATGTTGTGAGGATTATCTGTAATAGATGTAAGACAGTGTCTGGAACAAAGAAAGTTTTTTAAAAAAATGTTTGTTATTCTTACAATCATTATAAAAGGATGAAAAGCCAAAAAGCACTCAGACTAGCAAGGAAAAATTGTGCTTTACTATGGGAGGAAGAGGAAAACTTGAATTTGAGGACATACATTCATGGACTGTGAGTTCGGCAGTGTGGTAGGAGGTCTAGGAAGCCACCATTAGATGGTAACTCAAACCACCAGGAGAGAGAATATTGCTGCACCAATTTAGGTTACAACTCCTGGATTAGTTAGCCATGCCAAGGAACGCGGGAGAAAGCACAGATTTAGGCACTGGAAGAATTGCTGAAAACCAGACCGTCACACCAATTGTAACTAAAATGATGACTAATTAATAATTCCTATCTTAATGGGCTTTTTCAATGCGTGACTTACAATATTCATATTAGCTTCAGGATTTGTAATGCTTCCTTTCTTACAACCATATATAGGTCCAAGAAGAAGCACCCAGCATGCTGTTGCTAAAAGTTGCCACATTTGGAGTATGCCTGGGAAAGGAAATATTAACGGATTTGTCATCAAAGAGAAATTCTGCAAAATGAAATCTGGTGTATTCTTTTTATAATACTATTTTATTTACACTACTATGGGAGAGAACAAAAAACATATACTTCTAGGATATGCTTTAGCAAGTAACATACAGAATTATTCAGAAATCATTCCATGAAAAATTTTGTATGGAAGAAAGGAAGGAATTGATAACATCTTTAATTCAGGGCTATATCTATTGGAAAAATAATAGGGACATTTTTAAAAGTCAGACTTCTCTCTCAGGGCATTGAAAATTACATGTCCTGGTTTCTGCTTGAATGATTGGCATTTTGAGGCTTTGGAATCAGTTATTGGCCAGATGATCTTGGTGTCCCTGGGGTAGAGCAGATCTTGCTCTCTTCTGAAATCTCCAAGTTAGAGAGCATGTGAGGACTTGTAATGGTGCAAGGGAAGAGGACTATGTAACTAGCACAGTATGCTGCTTGTAGGAAGAGCTGGAATCTCCCAGGGTGGCACCAGAAGGAACAGGTTGTTTTTTGTAACTATGACGTAGAGCCCAAAAGCTACCTTTGTTTCAGTCTTCCAGGTAATGGAGCTGGATATAAAAGGGTGACACACCCAAGCCAGAGAAGTCTCCATGTGTCTCATTTTATAAGGAGGAGCAAGCCAAATCCAAAGAGCTTCTTTTCAGGCACCTCTTAACAGGGTGTGCTTCCCTGCTTGGCCCAATCTAAGCCTTATATTATTAACCATAATTGTTGGGTAAGTCTGCCTGATTGAGGTACCTCTCCTTAATGATAACTCCAAGAGTCCTCATCTCTTTGACCTGTTTCTATGACAGTTCCCTGATGAATATTGTCTTCTTCTGTGTCCCATGTTGACATAATGCTTGTTCTCACTAACATCTATAATGATATTACACTAAGAGGAGATATTATAATTTCCAGGAGATTTTCAGTCTTCAAAGATGAGACTATTGGTCTCAGATACCCACATTAAATCAATATAGGTTAATATAAATATAATCAATAATAGATATGTTGATCTATCACTCTAAATCAGCTTCACACTGCTGATCTGTAAAACATGTCTCCAATGGGTATTTGTAAAAAGGCTTCATGTGTAATCTTAAGTGAAACTACATATGATTAATACAATTAACATATATTAATCTATGTATGTATATATTACATATATGACTTTATTAGAGAGTCATATAGAAACGCTCTAAGTATGACTTACAATTTTATTTGCTGTTATGATTTTACTGCTTGAATAACACCAATTAAACATATTATGACCTAGATTATAATATGTTTAATTACAATTTTGATATTTGTTTATTTCTATACTCACTATACCACACACATACAGAAATCTGTGTAATGCAGGGAAAGCTAAAAAAGGATGCAAATAGCTCCAACTCAGAACCTTATCTTTCAAAAGTTTCTTCAGGAAGATACCTCCATGACCATGGATAGAGCTGCTACAGTCTTACCCAGATTTGGTTGCAAATGATAATATCAGTATATGGCTGTATGTATTTTCCCCTAGCTATTGAAGTCAGGGGTAATTATAAAACTTTCAAAAAATATTGTCTTATTGCATTTTTTGTTTCAAACTAAGTTTAAATATTTCACATCAAATGCTTGTGGCTTATATATAGGCAGCTCCCATAAGTAATGCATTTTACATTGACATGTATATTGATGATAATATCAAGGATACCAATTTCTCAACAAAGATTATCAGAAATAATAGAGATCTTCATTCCACACTTCTCATTGCCCCATAATAGGAACTGTCAGGTTCATCAAACAGACATTCAACCAGAATTTATGCCCATGCTTAGATAGTATATGTGATTAATCCACATCCTAATTCTCCACTATGGTCAGAAATGAGGGAGAGAGTTGGCTAGAATATGCAGGTACAAGCACCCTACAGGGAGCTCTAATGTGCTTTGGTTGGGAAAGGACATGAAGGCCAGTGTTTACATATGACTCTCTGATGAATCTGTTTGCTCAATGGCAACATAATGGTAATAATGAGTGGTTTTTGAAAAGTTTGGAGTTGAAATTCTGGCTCTGTCCTTCAGAGATTAAGTTAGTCATGAAAATATTGCTCTCAGATTCTTAACTGCAGGAAGCAGAACTGGACGTTACCCACAGCTCCTCTTCTCTCAAACCTATCACTTCTTCCACCAAAGCCACACACTGGAGACACTTTACAAGTATTGGCAATTATAGTTGTTGTTATTATTATTAGTCACGAGACTATCATTAGTCAATTTAACTTCCCTTGAGACTTAATTTCCTTACCTGTATCATTGTGATAGTATCACCTACCTATGGGGTTATCTCCCAATAATAAATAATGACGCAGCGAATAAGATGACAATGTCTATAAAACATCTATGATATTTGACTCTGAATAAATGGTAGCTATTGTTATAACATATCTTGTATTATTCTAATAATGTTTGGCTCTGAATAATGGTGGCTATTGTTATATCTATCACTCAGTGATTCTTTCAGATGTGTATGTCTTGCTCTCCACCTCTGTCACAGGCTTCTTTAAAGGCAAGAACCACCTTCTATACTTTGCTTGCATTCATATTGTTCTTATCATTTGTGTCTCTAGCCTTCTTCATACAGCTTTGTCTTAACACAATTCTTTCAATTTAATTGTGAAAAATGACAGCATATTTTGTATAATACTTCTCAGATATGAACATGTAAGAGCAGTTAAGAATTTGTTTTCATTACTTTGATCAATAATTTTCAATTTTGACTACATAGAATGCCCTACCTACTTAATCTATAATTTTTATACCATGGTTTGAGCATATACATGTTTAATCTTTGTAATTATTATTTTTTCCACAGATAGTAAATGTCAATTTAAAATTTTGGCAGGATCAATTTTATTCATTTTTTAACTCATTCTTATTCCCTCTAATAAAATTATTCTCAATAAATTAATTGATAGGAAATTCTTCAAAGTATTCTGCAAATAGACATTATAAAGCTCGGGCACAGTATAACTCATGAGAAGATTAAAACAGAGCAGCAGTTTTGTCTTAACAGATTTTAGTATTGAATTCTTATTCCTGACAAAATAGAAAATGAATTAGAGCCCAGAAATATGACAATATCTTTTGTATGCAGGTTACTTGCCAAGAAAATAAAAGAAATTTAAAACAAAGCCAAAGACTATACTTTCAGGGATCATTTCCATAGTTGATCACTAAAACAAAGCCTATAGAAACATGGCCAATAAAATGTACGTAAAATGTGTGACATCTTCACAGCGCAAGGAAATTATGAAAATTATGTATTTATATATGTAATATAAATTATATATTTACAATCGTGTACATAATTGTAAAAGGAAGCCAAGTGTAACATCAATAAAAGCCATGATCATATCTCTTGTCATCAGTGACAGCACACATTTTTGTTTCATCTTTTCTTGATCAGTCTGTTCAAAGAGATTGAAATAAGAAATCTCTATCCATAGGAAGATAGAGTATGTGGGAGGTAGAAAACATGTAGTAGATAATCATTTGGAGAAAAGGATAAAAGATCCATTATTATTTATGAGGATAAAACATCCAATATTATTTATATGAATGTAGAGGCAAAGCAACTAGATGAAAGAGCCTCCTTTCCACCCTGAAGAGAGAAAAGTTAGAAAGAGGTGGAGGGAAGGAAGAAAGGAAAAGGTAGTGTAGGAAAAAAGTGAGAGGAAGGGAGGAAGGGAGGAAGGAAGGGAGGAATTGTACAGAAAACAACAAAAGTGTACATAATTGTAAAAGGCCATCTGGGTGCTATTATTTTATTTAACTTCTGACTTAATTATCTATGTTTGAGCAATTCCCCGTGTCTAGTTGTTGGTGAATAATACTCCCAGTAGACACAAAATACACTTGAATTATTATTTCTCTATATTTCTGAGTGAGATGTTAGCCATAAGCTTACGGCATCATACATTCAGCTTATTTTTCATTCTGTTTATCATATTACAAAGTATTTTCCCAGCTGTGCAAAGAGTTGGTGGAGTTTATTATCCTCTTCTTGACCATAATGTAGAATTAGAAGTTCCTGGGAATGATGAAAGAGCTTAGAGGAAGACTAAAAGGCAGAGATGAAGACCTACAGTTTGGGCCTTCCTTTTCCTATCATGGGTAATACATGGGGCCAAAATGTCATGCCCTGAAGAGCCTGTCTTATAAGGCTGTTGCAGTTTTTGAAAAATCTCATGTTAAAAGGTAGCCTATTTAACTCATGAACAATTACAAAATCCAGGAATCTAAGGCAGGATGCATCTTCATTTTTAGGAAGACATAAGAGCAGATGGATGCCTTTGCTGCATTTCCAGATTCATACCAAGCCTGACCTCTCCTTTGATATCCCTTGAATGAATATATCTGGAAGCCCTTAGAAAATAATGGAAGCAGGCAGAAGGACATTCCAAAGGAATCTGGTATTCACAATCAGGTACTTCGCAGAGGCTTTGAGAACTTATTCTTGAGTTTATTATTTAAAGAAACTAGCTGACAAAACAGATAAATCCCAGGGTCTCACAGGTGGAATCTCTCCTGCTGTCTCTTGGTTACCTGCCCCTTCCTGTGCTTCCCAGGTTTGACGCCCAGCTCCGTCATTTGCCAGCCACACCCACATGTCTCCACCTGCCCCCCACCTAGCAGCATGATGTGTTCTGTCCACTGAGCACTCTTCACCCCCAAACTCATTCCCTCAAGTAGCTCTCACTAACCACAGGCTTTCATACATTTTCTAGATGAAAAGTAAGTATAAGTACATGAGCTCTACCTTGATAGGTCATCTGGGCTCTCATCCCACATTTTCTTGAACCAAATCCACTTAAATTTCTTTTTGGAAACTTTAATACAACATACCCCCTGAATAAAATCACCCTCTTTTCCTCTTTCCAGACTACTTTTCTCTTTTCGATTCTAAACTGCTTTTCCCCTAATCCTGAGAGTAGGAACTTAGAAATTTTCTTATATTCTCTGATTTCTGCATACCCTATAACCAATCTATTACTAAATAATAATGCTCTTCTTTCAGTTTTCTTTTCAGAACCTAGCTCAACATTTACTTTTTTCTTTCAATCTTCAAAAAACAGTTTCAATTACTACTGTTACCTCTCCGATGTAGTATCTCCACCCAATGCCTGTATCATTATCCTGAACTCTTGATTAGTCTTTCCTTCTTTCATTCTTTATGACTCAAATCACAGGGTACAATACTGCAGTCCTGAGATAGGTATATCATATATCATCAAGAAAAGAATCAAGACAGCGTGCTAAAAACTATTTGCTCATCCTAAAGGAAGGCAGGTAAAGAAGGTAAGAGGAAAAGAAAGTGGAAGAAAGGAATGGAGAGAAAGAAGAGGTGAAGAGAAAGAAGGAAATTGGAAAACAAACAGTAAGAGGTCCAGATGGCAGACTTAAATCCAATTTTATAAAAAATTACATTGTTAATGCACAAAACATTCCAATTAAAATACAGAAATTACCAGACAATAAGAAAGCAAAGCCCAAATACACTCTTTCAACAAGTGGTGTACTTCAAATATAAATGAAAACAGATTGAAAATAAAAGAATTCAAGAAGTATACCATGTAAACAGTATATACAAGAAAGCTGATATAGCTGTACCAGAAAAAAAAATAGGCTTCAAGACACAAAGATTATCAGAGATAGAGGGCTATTTCAAAATATTCATTCATATGGAAGACAAAAGTCTATTCAGCAAGAAGATAATTAGGCATCTAATAGTATCACTTAGAATATATGAAGAAAAAACTGACTGACAGGACTAAATGGAATTTAGTTTCATAATTGGAGATTTTTGACATCTCTCTTTCAATAGCTGAAATTATTGGGGCTCAGTATTGGGACCCCAAGGTATGAAGCTCTACCATGCTGAGTATTTTGAAGTAAAAGAGCTTGGAAATCTTCAGAAGCAAATTCTCTCTCCCTGACTTCCTACTCCCTGTTTCTCACCCTTTCTCCCTTCCCCTCACCCAAGTCATAGAAAGCTGGTCATAGGAACCAGAATTCTTCCCCGATGCATGCCATGAAAACTAGAAGGCCTGCAAAACAAGCCATGAGGCATAGAAAGGTTATTCTCTCCTTTCCCCCTTCTTTCTTGGAGACTCTCATTCGAGAAGAATCCTACACTATACCTGGGAGGAAGGAATGCTACACAGAGGCCAAGAAGAATCTGAACAGTCAAGTCCTGCTGGGTTTCCCCTCTTCAGTCTGTTAACATTACATCATATCTTTGTGTCCAATCACATTTAGAACACGTGTCCATTGTTCATCAAATTCAAGCAGAAAAACAGTTTTCCCTAGGTCTTGGGGTCTTTAGTTTTGAAATCTCCCATGTCATATAACACTTTGATTGAATAAGTTTATTATGCTCTTTTCTTATCAACCTGTCTTTTATTATGGAAGAATTGACCATGACCTGTATGATCAGTGAGGAAAGGCATCACATCTTTCTAGTTCCTATAGTTTCTGGGACCAAATGGGAGGTGACTGAGACACATGACATGCTCTAGAGTTTGCAGATGAGATTTAGAGGCAGATGATAAAAAGCTGAAAAAGAAAATTTAGGATTTCTTTTTTGAACAAAGGTCCGCTTCCCCAGATCTCTTAACTGTAGTGCCTAGGCAAGAATGGAAGGTAATGTTTTTTTTTTTCTTTTTATTGATTTTTTAAAAATAAATTATGGTGGAATGCATTACAATTCTTATTACACATATACAGCACAATTTTTCATATCTCGGGTTGTATATAGAGTATGTGGACACCAATTGGTGTCTTCATACATGTACTTTGGATAATGATGTCCACCACATTCCACCATCCTTGCTAACCCCCTGCTTCCTCTCTTTCCCTCCCAGCCCTCTGCCCTATCTAGAGTTTGTCTATTCCTCCCATGCTCTCCCTCCCTACCCCACTGTGAATCAGCCTCCTTGTACCAGAGAAAACATTTGGCATTTGGTTTTTTAGGATTGGCCAACTTCACTTAGCATTATCTTCTCCAGTGCCATCCATTTACCTGCAAATGCCATGATTTTATTCTCTTTTATTGCTGAGTAAAATTCCATTGTGTATATATGCCACATTTTTTTATCCATTCATTTACTCAAGGGCATCTAGGTTGATTCCATAGTTTAGCTATTGTAAATTGTGCTGCTATCAATATTGATGTGGTTGTGTCCCTGTAGTATGCTGATTTTAAGTCTTTTGGGTATAGGCTGAGGAGAGGAATAGCTGGGTCAAATGGTGGTTCTGTCCCCAGATTTCCAAGGAATCTCCACGCTGCTTTTCATATTGGCTGCACCAATTTGCAGTCCCACCAGCAGTGTATGAGTGTATCTTTTTCCTTACATCCTTGCCAACACTTATTGTTGTCTGTCTTCATAATAGCTGCCATTCTGACTGGAATGAGATGATATCTTAGAGCAGTTTTGATTTGCATTTCTTTAATTGCTAGAGATAATGAACATTTTTTTCATATGTTTGTTGATTGTTTGTATATCCTTTTCTGAGAAGTGTCTGTTCAGGTCCTTGGCCCATTTATTGATTGGGTGTTTTTTTTTTTTTTTTTTTTTTTGGTGCTTAGTTTTTTTGAGTTCTTTATATACCTTAGAGATTAGTGCTCTATCTGAGGTGTGAGAGGTAAAAATTTGCTCCCAGGATGTAGGTTCTCTGTTCACCTTACAGATTGTTTCTTTTGCTAAGAAGAAACTTTTTAGTTTGAATCCTTCCCATTTATTGATTCTTGGTTTTAATTCTTGTGCTACAGGAGTATTATTAAGGAAGTTGGAACCTAATCCCACATGATGAAAATTAGGACTTACTTTTTCTTTTATTAGATGCAGAGTCTCTGGTTTAATTCCTAGGTACTTGATCCACTTTGAGTTGAGTTTTGTGCATGGTGAGAGATAAGGGTTTAATTCCATTTTGTTACATGTGGATTTCCAGTTTTCCCAGCACCATGTGTTGAAGTGGCTATCTTTTCTCCAACGCATGGTTTTGGCATCTTTGTCTAATATAAGATAATTGTAATTTTGTGGGTTAGTCTCTGTGTCCTCTATTCTGTACCATTGGTCTACCAGCATGGTATTGGTAAAGTTTTTTTTCTTTATTCTTTCCTTCCCAAATTCAGGTAGTCAGGAGAAAATCATTGTATGACTAGTTATTGAATATAATTTCTGGTGATTTTTTTTTTCTAGAGTACTTTTGTTTCTATTGATTTCAAGGTAAAGATTTATTCTAAGCCCCAAAGTTGCCTTCTGGTCTTTCTATGGAAAAGTTTATTCTATTGAATCACCATTGGAATAAATATACTATTGAATATCCTAATTTTTAATGCCAAGTGATGGATCTTTCGAAGTGAAAAGACTTTTATATTTGAAAAAAAAAGCAATCACCTTATTGGTACTTATTGAAAAATCAAAAGGAGGAAAAATTTTTTCAGAAGTACTATAGTTATACATCATCTTTATAGGAGTAGAAAATTATTGAAAATAATTCAAACATTCATCAATAATAGATGCACAATTTTATTTATGCAATAGAATACTATTCATTGACGATTTCAGCAGCATGGATAAATTTCACAAACATTACACTGACTGAAAGAAGCCAGACCCCAAAGAATGCATATTCTATAATTCCAATTCTGTGAAGATCAAGAACAGATCAAATTAATCTATAGGAATAGAAGTATTTATTTGCTGGAGGGGGTTGGCCATAAAGACACAAGTAGAAACCTTGAAGGTGATGGCAGTCACCTTAATCGGGGTCATTGTCAAGACTCATCAAACTGTATAATTACAAGGTGCATTCCTGAATATAATTATACTCCATTTAAAAAGAAAAGAAAAACAAGGTTGCAAAGCAGGTGTTCCCAATGATTACTGTATTGGCATAAATTAGTGCAACTTATTTGAAAACATTGCTGTATTTACTAGAAGTTTTGGATAATATTCATATCTTATACCTCAGAAGTTCTACTCAGTATATTTATAGTAAGAAGAGAAATTCTCAATTTGAAGGTGAGGGAGGGATCTTTTTGTAAAACATTTTTTATTCTCATTGTCTGTTTTCTTTTTAATTTTTTTTTTTTGTTGTTATTGATGGACCTTTATTTTTTAATATGCGGTGCTGAGGATTGAACACAGTGCCTCACACATGCTAGGCAAGTGCTCTTTTTTTTTTTCAATTATAGAAGGATGTCTAAACTATAATGTATGAATTGAATTTTAGATAAAGCTGTTAAATCATGCATAAAGGTGATAATATATAATAAAATGAAACATAATGATTTGTTAAATTGGGGGAAAGAATTGTCAGAAGACTTGTATATACCAGAAGTCTTTATCTTCATACTAGGATACACTAAAATTTTGAAAAAAATACATAGGCACTTAAATTGTTTTAAAAGGATCAAATTTTAGGCTTTGGACTCCCATAAAACACTCTTTTTTTATATGGATATCACCTGAGGACTTCGGGCTCTAAGCAGGGTTTTCCTTTCAAACTCCTTTCAAACAGAGGAGAACCTTGTCTCCTCCACTTCTTACTATGGCAAATTGTCACGAGTTGTAAAATCATTTGGGACTCCTTAACAACAACCAAAAATTTATGGCAGTATTGATATTGGGAAAGAAAGTGACTGTAAACAAAGAAACAGTTGCTTTCCAAGGGCAATTAACTTCTGCAAACCAGTAATTTCTACTTATTGGCTTTAAAAAATTTGGAAAAGAATCTACTCGACTTGTTAGCAGAGATCATAAGACAAATCTTGTTGATACATCATTAAGTGATTCATGATACAGAGGTACAGAAAAAATTCAAAGGAGTGAATGGCATGCAAACATAGTTTCTCAGCATTTACATCTATTCCAAAAAGTGGAAAAGATTAATGATGAATTTTGTTTCATCAATAAATAAGACAGTGGATGCATGAATTTAAAAGAAATGGTCTGAGACCCTCAGGGTTATACAAAAGTACATACAAGAGGAAGTGAGGGGAAAGGGGAAAATAATACAAGGGGGAGAAATGAATGACAGTAGAGTGGGTAGAGAGAGAAGAGGGGAGGGGAGGGGAGGGGGGATAGTAGAGGATAGGAAAGGCAGCAGAACACAACAGACACTAGTATGGCAATATGTAAATCAATGGATATGTAACTGATGTGATTCTGCAATTTGTATACGGGGTAAAAATGGGAGTTCATAACCCACTTGAATCAAAGTGTGAAATATGATATATCAAGAACTATGTAATGTTTTGAACAACCAACAATAAAAAATTTAAAAAAAAAGAAATGGTCTGTTTGTGTCATTAAGGGATGCATTATTAATAGGATCTTACCTTTAATGCTCAATTATTATTCATTAAATTTTTAATAGGTTTGTAGTTCTTTGACCATTTATATACTAATAAAGTTAAAATTAAATATCATTTAGAATGAAAATAAGAGGCAACTTTTTAGTCACATGAAATGAAAGCAATTTCAATTTCAATGTGTATGCACTTTTTTAAACATACTTTTAAAAAAGTTGTAGATAGACACAGTATCTTTATTTTTATTTATTTTTTTGTGTGGTGCTGAGGATTGAACCCAAGGCCTCACTCATGTGAGGCAAGTGCTCTACCACTGAGCCATAACCCTAGTCCCATTGTTTATGCACTTTTTAGTACCAGAGAAAAATCTATTAATCATTAAAGACTTGTAAACATACAAATATACTACATTAGCATATGTATTTCTAGGCATACATAAAATACCTGTAGAAAAAAGTAGAATGAGAATATGAATTCAGGGACAAAAATAAAAGAAAATAAAACTTAATTAAATAAAGGAATTTTTTTCAATGGATGATATTAGGTTTCAAATTACTATTCTATTGGATTCATTAAAAAATGTAAAAAAGTGTGATGTTGCACATCTGTAATCTCAGCAACTTCAGAAGCTGAGGCAGGAGGATCACAAGTTAAAGGCCAACATGGGAAATTTAGTGGAACTGTCTCAAAATATAAAAATGGCTGCAGATATAGCTCAGTTTTAGAGTATCCCTGGATTCATGCCCCAGTACCACACACATACACATATACACACATATGTGCCAAGTAACAATTTTATTTTAAACTGCCAATAATTATGATATGTTATTAAATGTATTCTTAGCTACTACTTAAAGTAATGACAAAAAAGATTGTCAACTTAAAAGTGTCAAGTACATACAGAGTTCTGCAAACTTTGGGGTTAGAAAAGCAAAAACAATTTTTAAGAAACTGCTATTGGATTATTAAATTTTCATTTAAAATTTGTTTAAATAAATAAACAAAAATGTTTGATTGTCAAAATCATTGAAAGGATTCTTCCAAAAGGCTTTGCTGGAAATAAACTTCTCACACTATATTATTTATTAGTTATAAAATAGCCTCAATTACTCTATTAGTTTGAATTACTTTTATAATAAAATATAGTTTATGATGTTTACAAATAGTAATGTATAGATATAAACTCATCGTAGAGTAAAACTCTAGGATGTTTTGATATAGAGCAAAGTCTTCAATATTTAGAATTTCTACCTGTAATAATCAATTTAGTTATTCCTTGTAGTTTCTATTACAGGATTTTTGGCAGTTATACAAGTTACTGAGTTTGCCAGAAATTGTCTGGAAGAATGCTTGGGCATCTGCCATATTATCCATTTTTATATATTTTCAATCTAAAACCAATTGGCTCTATACAAAGTTTAGGTACTGTCTTGCCCCCATCTCTGTGTCTCACAAAGCTCCAACATCTTTAATCTCATCAAAACAGTAAGTCACCGTTTACACAGTTATGAGTAGTAAAGGTAATCAATCAGAAGCTCTAAATTACTTCTCTGTTTTCCTCCACCCATAGAATGAAGGACTTAATGAACAACGAGGAAGAGAGGTGAGACTGGGAACAAAAGGAACTCTCTACACAATAGGATCTCCAGGCCTACAAATCAGATTGGAAGATTAAGCTCCTTTGAATCAAAGAAGCAGGACTTGGCAACTTTGAAAGGATCTTCAAATAGGCTAAGAGGTCAGTAGCTGTGTGTGCCAAGCCTAGAGGGAGCAGAAGAGAGGAGTTTTAGGATGAATGGGGAGTAAAAGGCCCGGGGGAGGAGAGAAAGATGACTTAGCAAACATCTATAGCGACTTTCTGTCATCTAGGGAGACTTCCTGTCTTCTACAACATGAAGAACCAAGCTTCCTTTCTGCCTGGCAAAATAAGTTCTGAAAGGTAATCCCTTCAAAATGTTAAATAATCAAATGAAAAGTAGCAAAGAAGGCAGTGTGCAGGAAATAACTGTTCTCTCAATTTTTTTACAAAGTAAAGGAAAAATAGGATAAGCTGGTGAAGGAATGTGAGAGCAGTCATGACAGACTTAAATTGACGGCTTTAATACCCTATTCCTATTCCCAAATTTAGTTCCACACTATCATATTTCCGATTTGAAGTGCTAAGTGTGCTAAAGTGACTGTATTTTTGAACTGGTTTCTTTTTTCAGAGATGAAGAATGTCTGGTAAGAACTGCTTTATTATATCTAGAAATGGAAAATAAAGAATAAATACTTTCTAAATACACACAAGACATTACAATGGTTAAACTTTGATACATAGAACTAAAGATTGATTCTTTAATCTCAATGTCTGGATATTAGTCTATCAGGTTGATGCATCCTCAGCTCCTTAGCTTCAAGTATAGGTCTGCATTGAGAGTTAGAGGAGCATGTTCTTCTTTAATATCATCTACATTTATAGGAACTACTTTTCACTCCTCACCCAGTAAGACCATATTATTACAATCAGAGGAAAAGAAGAATGGGGTGTCCTTCATAAATTATCAGAAGGTGTTCATAGTTTCTGTAAGCAAGGAGGTCTCTTTCATTGATCACTAACCCCATGTTTCCCTTCAGGTGATTCTGGTCATAAGACAATAAAGTACTTTTTCAAAAAATGCTATACAAATTTTAAAACACAATTCATACATTATTTCCCAAATCCCTACATGCACAACCCAAAAGAAAGATTCATTTAAAAAAACATCTATTGCTAACTTTTCCCAGGTATAGAATTGCAATACATTCTTTCACTGTGAATCAAATATACTAATATCTGCTTTCTAAATGCTACAGCTTCCTGAAAGGGCAAGCTCACCAAAAAAAATGTCTTAAAAGCTCTGCAATGTAACTTCACTCTCGTGCATAGTCATAGCACAGTCTTTCTATCTCATGTTTAATTTGATAGACTTAAAACACAACATTCCTCACTAACATTTAAAGTTCTATACCTCCAAAAACATCTCATGTCTCACTGATATACCATAATCCAGCCCCTACAAATAGATCAATAATTATTACCAGATCTCTCAACTCTGGGGAAGTCTTTCTTCAAGTCCTGAGAGCTTCAGATTGGTCCTAGTTCCTTACAGATGTGGCTATCAATGGAACATGCTCTGTTCTAAACAGCTCAGAAGATATTGCAATCAGAAATTTCTCAACAGGAGACAGATTAATCATGGCTTCAAATATGACAGATGCTGCCAGGGCAATCTTGTTAGGTGAGTTCTTAGCCAGTGATGAAAAAGAGAGTGATAATTGAACTAAAATCTCTGCTCATGCCAAGCCAGTCCTCGAGCTCTGTGCCTCAAGGATCACAAGGATTGGAAGTTTCTCAGTGGAATATGGACTCCACTCAGGAAATAATTTTCACCCAAATGTGTCTGCAGTGAATCCAATCATAAACATTTTAGGCATTTTATCCCCCTGTCTCATCCAATGGCAATACCTCCAATATCACCACACTCCCGTTACTGCTGAGTTTTCTGCTTTCGTATGTAACTTGGGTATTAAAACTGGCAGCAAATGTAGAAAATATGGTATCCAGTTTAGTCTCTCCTACACAGAGTCTCACTCGAGATCTCCAGTTAGATAAAAGAAAGACAATACGATTTTTGACTACTCTCTAACCAGTCTCTTTTTTGTCATGTAAGCAGCTCCTTTATCTGCATTGGGTGGAGACTTGGTATTACGGAGCCTGAAAGAATTTTAGAGATTGCATAGATTTCTATTTTCAGGGAAGTCTTTTTATATTATAAAAAAAGTATGAATTTAACTAATTTGGTGAAATTAAAACAATAAACTTCTAAAATAATTACAGAACTACATATTTTGCCTGTGTGAAGGTCTTCTGCAGAACAATGAATTCCTGAATTTTTATCATTGATTCAGGCAGCCAGGACTTCATGAGTCCGGCTGTAATATTTTTGAGTTTCTTTGGCTTGTATCAATTAGTGACTACATTGGAGTCAGTTTGATTAGAAATTGTAGTTTGAATTGGTTTTGCTTTAGTTACTATGGTAATCCTAGTCATTTAATTACATTTGTTTATAAATTTATTTGACTTATTAGAAAAGATTTATTCCTGTATTTTTAATACAACTTTTACCTACAAAGTAATATGTTCTACTAGTATGCCATTTCTAGCTTCTAACTGAAAACAAAATGACTGGAAAGGCAGCTCGTGTATTTGCAATATAGTAGTTCTCCCTTATCTGATGTTTCACTTTCATAGCTTCAGTCACCAGTACTTCAGTCTGAAAATATTAAAGGAAAGTTTCAGAAATAAAGAATTTATGTTTTTAATTGTGTGCCAATCTGAGTAGTGCAATGAAATCTCATGCTCTCCAGCTCTGTGCTACCTAAGATGTGAATCATCCCTTTGTTCAGCATATCCAACCTGTATATACCACCAACCTGTTAGTCAATTAGTAGACATCTCACTTGTCAGATCAACTGTTATTGTATCACAGGGCTGGTGTTCATTTATGTCATAATGATTTCACAGCACAAAAGCAATGATGCTGGCAATTCAAACATATGAAAGCAAAGCCATAAGGTGCTTTATTTAACTGAAAAGATGAAAGTGCAGTAAAATATCTCAGAAAGAAAAAGAGGCTACTTTCATATGACTTTTATTATAGTATATTGTTAATAATTGTTTTATTTTATTATTATGTATTATTAATCTCTTATATGCCTAATTTATAAATTAAACTTTATCATAAATAAACATATATGGAAAACCAAAATATATTTTATCCATGGTTTCAGGCATCCACTGAGGATCTTGGAATGAATCTCTTACAGATAAAGGGGATGACTATATACATAAAGTTATAGAATCTAGTCTATGCTAGAAAATACAGATATTCTTGGGGAAGAATTATATTGACTTTGTACTAGCCTGCCAAAAATTTCTGTACTGCCTGCCTCAAAAATCCAAGTCATTTTATTCTGGTTTACTTTTATACTGATCCTTAATTTCATCCAACTTCCATTTTATCTTAAAATATGAACATATCATTATTATTATTTGTTGTTGTTGTTGTTATTTGTACTGAGGTAAACCCAAGGGAGCTTTGCAGCTGATCTCCCTTACCAGTCCTTTTGATTTTAAGATAGGGTCCAGCTAAGTTGCTTAGGGCCTCTTTAAGTTGCAAGACTGGTTAACTTGCGATCCTCCTGCCTCAGCCTCCCAGTTCTCTGAGATTACAGGCATGCACCACTGCACCAAGCATATTGTAAAATATATATGCTTAATATGTGTAACTTTGCAATTAATCTCAGTGTCTTTCCTAACTCTACACCATGCTTTTGAGCCATATTGGCTCCATGAATTGTGGATTGCTATGCAAAATTAAAATGTGAGGCCTCTTGTTAAGAAGTATTAAGAGTTTCCAACTGGTGACAGCAAAGTAAAAAAGTATGAAACCCTTGTAACCACAGTGCCCTGTGCAATTGCATATTTCACACACCTGTAAGAGTAGCCCCACTTGTGATAAGCAAGTTGCAGTACACTTATGTGGTTCATTCAGATAGTTCTTTCTCATATTTTTCCACAATATCCATGTTTTAACTATCCCATCCCCAGTAACAGATAATTTTATTTCCTCAAATTCCCCACCATTACAAACACCATTTTGGAATTTAGTGAGAATTTCTTTAAGATATACATCAAGGAATGAGATTTTTTTTTTGGTCCTAGATCATATAATTGCTTAATTTAACTAGATGCTACCAGATTATTCAAGGACAGGCTGTGTGCTCCCATCTACGGTGCTGAGAACCCATTTTCCTACCTATTCAGTTCACTAGATGTGATGTTTCAAGTACCTCTGTCATCAATCTGTAATTTCTCTACTTTTGTCATCTGGACCTAAATTATTTAACAGAAATCCATATTTGTTTACAATATTTACTTTTTCAATAATAATTGTGATTTGGGGAATCTTTGAAATAATTTCCCCATTCTTAGATCACAAAATCAAAGCGTGAAAGTTTTTTTTATCTTTCCCTGTCTTAGTAGTAGCTTCAGGGCCCTTAGAGGGCCATGCATGTCCTGTCTTCTCTCCTCCTCCTCCTTCCTGTCTTAGCATGTGGGAAGTATAGGTATTTTTTCCAGGTTTCAATGACCTCAGAGTATTTGGGTGGAGCTAGGGAAAGAATGGAACAATCCTTGCTTGACTCACGTTGCAGATGCTTGTTGGCCAGTATATTCTCCTAGCTGCTTGTGTACAGGTTATTTTTGTTGTTGTTGTTGTTGTTTTTTGTTTTGGGGGGGAGGGGTCTTAAAGGAAATGAATCATTTAGAGTGGAGCTGAGCTGGGTTCCCAGTCTGAATACATTTTCAAATTTGTGCCTGTAGGTCTGAATCAAGAATTTGGTATGTTTTTTCTCAAGGAGGTTAAATGCCTTTATGTTTGTGTAATGATTTCTCTTGTTTGATTAATTGCTCTGGAATACCATTGCCTGAGGTTTACCATTTTATGTATCTATAGGTAGCGATTTAAGCTACCTGTGTCTGAGGTTTAAAATTCTGTTTTGTATGTGGGTGTGTGTGAGTGTGTGTTTCACTCATATTGGATTTTTTTATTTCCTTTTTTCCTGGAAATTTTATTTCTCTTTGTTTATCTATTCTTATTAGTTATAAATGACAGCATAACACACCATACATAAATGGAGTATAACTTCTCATTCTTCTAGTTGTATGTAATGTAGAACCACATGGGTCATGCATTCATATATGAACATAGGGTAATAATGTCTGATTCATTCTTCTATCATTCTTACCCTGATATCCCCTCCCTTCCCTTCACTCCCCTCTGCCTAATCAAAAGTAACTATTCTTTCCTAGCCACCCCCCTTATTGTGAATTAGCACCCACATATCAGAGAAAACATTTGGGCCTTGGTTCTTTGGGATTGACTTATTTTGCTTAGCACGATAAACTCTAGCTCCCTCCATTTACCAGCAAATGCCATAATTTCATTCCTCTTTAAGGCTGAATAATATTCCATTGTGTATATATACCACATTTCTTTATCCATTCATCTGTTGAAGGACACCTAAGTTGGTTCCATAATTTAGCTATTGTGAGTTCAGCTGCTATAAACATTGAAGTGGCTGTGTCACTGTAGTATGCTGATTTTATGTCCTTTGGGTTTAAACGGAGGGGTGGGATAGCTGGGTCAAATAGTGGTTTCCTTCCAAGTTTTCTGAGGAATCTCAATACAGCTTTCCACAATGGTTGCACCAATTTGCAGTCCCATCAGCAATATATAAGTGGACCTTATTCCCCACATCCTTGCCAACATTTATTGTTGATTGTATTCTTGATAATTGCCACTCTGACTAGAGTGAGATGAAATCTCAGCATAGGTGTAATTCACATTTCTCTAATTACTAGAGGTGTTGAACATTTTTTCATATTTTTTACCATTCATATTTCTTCTTCTTTGAAGTGTCTCTTTAGTTCTTCAGCACATTTGTTGATCAGGTTATTTATTTTTTCTGTGTTAAGTTTTTTGAATTCTTTATATATCCTGGAGATTAATGCTCTGTCTGAGGTATGTGTGGTAAAGATTTTCTCCCATTCTGTAGGCTGTTTCTTCATGTTATTGTTTCCTTTGCCAAGAAGAAGCTTATTAGTTTGAATACAATCCCATAAAATTTCTATTTTAGAGTTTGTGAACATTGAGGGATTGTTGAAAATGCATTTGTGTATATGCACTTAGTATCTTGAACACTAGAGTGCAATGGAGACTATGAGTCAGAGGGGAACAAGGCCCATGGACCAGGCAAACATTAAAACTCTCTTTGCTAGTGAGTGTAGTAACCCATTAAGACCTGTGGATTTTCTAGGAAAAGGTTGACAAACTGGAAGACCTTAGAAGATATTATGGTTATTTTATTAAGTCTAAGACATCTTTATTATAAAAGTACCGTTATGTTGTATACACTTACAAAGAAAAACAATGTCAATTACATTTGTTATACATAATAAATTAGAAGACCCAGAGGTATAAAAATGTCAAAAAAATGCACTTTGAAGTTATTGAAATAAGTCTATTAAAATGCCAAGACCATAAAATCTTTGTAAGAATTTGCTTTATGATTTAGACTTATGTATGGGTTAAAACACAGGCTTTAGCATATTATAAATAAACACCCAGAATTCTGCAAGCCCCCAAGATCCCTTTTCTTCTTTAAATTTTGTAAGAGCTTTAAAAGGCACAACTATCAAATAAAGAGCTTTAATAGGTTTTATATCTATGCTTTAAAGAGAATAAACATACATATATTTTATATCTAGGTTGTAAATAGAACAACATATATGTTTTGTTTTGTAAGATATGATTGACATCAGCAAAGGTAAAAATTTACTAGCTCAGTTTCATAACTATTTCTATTGATGGAATGGGGTTTTAAAAGTGTATCATGATTGGGCTGGGGCTATAGCTCAGTGGTAAAGCACTTGCCTCACATATGTGAGGCACTGGGGTCAATCCTCAGCACCACATTTAAAAAAATACATAAAAGATATTGTGTCTATTTACAATGAAAAAAAATTGTAAAAATGTATCATGATTTAGTAGAAGCAGTGATGCAACTTTTATTTTCTATTTTTATCTACATATTTTTATATGATATCTTTCCTAGGTATATATACTATTCAAACAAGTGTGGAAATAAAGTAATTTTGTAAATTAGACATTGGCATTAGTGTATCACTGTATGTTATTTAAATATTAATAAAAAACAATTTCTAAATGTTAAAAAAAGCCACATATATTGGGAAGAGACTCCTGAGACAGGTAACCCATTAACTCTAATTGTCACCTAAACACTGCATAGTAAATATTCTAATCTATATTTTACAGGTAAGGAAACTGAAATTCAGAGAAGTTATAACCTACTTAGAGAACTGACAAATGGAGCATAAATAATACGACATTTATTCCCTCATTTTGACATTTAATTCATGGAGCATGAAATACTAGAATTGTCCTACTATGTAATTGCTTGATAATTTGTTATAGGTCTCATAGTCCAAATGCCCATCTCTATGTCCATATTTGAATTATGGGAATTAAGAATAAGAAAGGTCATATGTACTGAAAATAAGGAAATATGGTTTACAATTCAGTCTGAATAATATTTCTGAAGTATCTATTTATGTTATTACCCAGTATTCAATATATACAGAAAGAGTACACAAGTCTGGTCCTTCTATAAGATGGAAAGAGGGGAAAAAACATTCCTCTTCCACCACAAATATATATTTTTTTCTGCAGGCTGGTTGTCCATAGAGCCTGTCTTCATAGACAATGTCTATTAAGGAAAAAAATTCTGGAGAAAACCAAAATAATAGATTCAAGTACTAATTCTTTGGATAAAAATCATTATATAAAATAAAGAGAAAATCAACATACAGGATTCAGAATAAGAAAGGAAATGTAATTTTTTGTATGGAGATAGTTTAGAAACTAATTTAAAATCATTGTGGTAGTATTTCCCAAAGTGCATGATTTAGAATAATAGACCTACAAAAGAAAGTTGAATAGACAATAAAGTTGAATACCCCTTTATGTTGTACTCTTAGAGACTCTTCATGCAAATTAACTTTAGAGATTCTTCCAGATAAAATGAGAAACTTTATTGTGAAATATAAATGATCAACATTAACTCCAGAAGCAAAAGAAAATCTGAATGTATTTTAGAAGAAATGTAAAGGCAATAAAAATCTATTCATGAAAAAGTCATCAGACTAAACAAGTTCTAGATTATAGTTCTTTCAAATCATCAAGGAACTGACAGTTCTTTTGCTGTCCAAACTGTTTCACAGCATTTAAAAAATGAATTTTTTCTAATCATCTGGTAATCTGGAATAACCCTGATATTAAAAAAGTTAAAGATCTGTCTACAGATCATGATTACATATAATTTGTGCTACATTAATGCCAAATAAAATATTAGAAAGTATATTCCATCAGGTAGGGTGCATTCTACATGCAAAGTTAGTATAACTAAACATTTTAATGCAAAAAATGCATCTAATGCTAAGAATTTAGAACATAATAAAGGCTTAAAATTTGTGGATAAAGGATGAATTATTTACCCAATGACCTCAGGACAGTAGACTAAATATTTGGAACAAACCAAAGCTAAGTATTTACCTCATTCCAAATATCAAAAGAAATTCTAAAAGAATTAATGACTTAAATATCAAACAAAAATAGTATCTGAAGAAAATGTAGGTAAATATTTTTATAATATTTGAGTAAAGAAGGGCTTTATAAGTATGATACCAAAGGCAGAAGTCACAAAAGTATTCATTTATAGATTAAACTCTAATAAAATTTTTGATAGTTCTACTTTCCTGTAAGTACCATCAGGAAATTTGAAAAGAAGTGAATTTAGTTGAAAGCTATTGTTAAATGTTCATTTTTGTTCCCTCCTTTCCTGACTGCCCCTCTTCCTCTCTTGAGTTGCTTCATAAAGTTTCTTCATAGAATTATGGAATTTTAGAGCTCCTGGATCCTTAGAAGTTATATATTCATATTTCTTCGTATAAAGGAAATTTGCATTTTAAAAGGTTAAGATTAATTGAAGGTTTGTGACTAAAATCTGAACTAATGTTCCTACAGTACCATCTTGTTTAACCAAAAGTCACAAAGAACCTTACATGCACATATTTACACACATGTATATAATTGTGTGCACACATGCATACAAGTACAATCCATTTAAAACCTTTTAACATATTTAATAGGAAAAAAACTTTGGGGTAAAGATTCATTTAGTGAACATTTGAGATAAATTAAACATATTATTTAAATTTAGACATTTTCATGACTAAGATTTTCACTTGAAAAGTGATTGTGATGTGTAAACCTTTAAGAACGTCTTCATAAATAGAAAAGCTGGATGTTGGAAAAAGAAACCAAGTATTCTCAAAAGGGTGTCATGAACACAAGAGTGTGCTGACAACTCTGAGCTTCCAAGGTTATGGGCAGGTTAGTCTGCACACAAGGGAAATGAGAATAAACAGTTCTTTCCTTGTCTCCTCTAGGACTTAGGGTACATAGAATGAGCAGAGCCATATTATCTAAGCCTTTACTAATGATGACTTATTCCCATGGAACATTTATATCATACCCTTCAATATTAAGAATATTTCTAAAAGATAAGTCCCGTTTTTGCCTTAGATTTATGCACTCAATAGATATCTACTCAACTAGGTCTTTATTCTAGGCAGTGGAGATCCAGCTATATATAAGCTGATAAAAGTCCTTACCTTTGTTGAATTTGTTGTATTCTAGATGTGGCTAGTGAGCATGTAGAAAGATTTCAACATAATTTAACAAAGCCTAACACTCTACCAACACATAAATGGAAGCACAGCTGTAGAGTTGAGCTTTTTAAACTCTACAAAAAAAAAAAAAATCCGCCTGGAGATTTTGTTAAAATGCACATTCTTATTTGGCTAATTTTGTTTAAAATGCAGATTCTAATTCAGTTAATCTGGGTGGAGTCTTAGACTCTCTTTTTCTAACAAACTACTAGGTGATATGAAAGTACTACTGGAACATGGATCAGACTTTGAGTAGCAGTGGCAAAGCCAGGGTTCAGGCTGCAAGGTTTTAAAACAATGTCCACATTAGAATTCGGATTTTGCTGTTTGCTAAATATTTGAACTTTTGCAAGTTTCTCTGGTATTTTTTGATAGTAAGGATGATAGAAGTAATTATAAAAATGTAGCTACCATTTATTAAACACCAGCTATGGCCCAGGGACTAAGCTGTTTTGGGAATGATTGCTCTCACTTATAAATGAAGAAACCGTGATTGGAGAGGTAAAGTAATTATTTTAAAGCCACACCTCCAGGCTTGCTTGCTCTTTCTGCAACAGCTCTTATTTGTAAAGGAATGACAGAAAGTAGAAGTGATAATGCAGGCTGTGTGCCTAGAAGCATGCTTGATGTTTAGTAGATATTAAATAAATGTCAGTCACCTTTCCTGTTTAGGCGGGAGCTATATTACATATATAACTATTTTCAGAAAAAAAATGATATCATGATTAGTTGACAAGAATTGGGAAAAGGGGCATTCTGGGAAGACAGTATCCTTAAATTTCATTTTTCACCTTTCCTCTAGATATTTTCCATTTGCTTGGGGACCATAGTGACTGGTCCCTCACTACTATGTTCCCAAGGATCCTGATGAGAATAATCATCAAAAAGCCCTAATCCTACAGATGACTCTCTCTAGTCCTTTAGCAGGGCAACTGTTAACACTTCTCCACACAAGCTACATTTCTCAATCCTCTCCTATTGATGGATTTTTTTCACTACCCTGACTGCCTGGATTATCAGGATCTTTGTTTCCCTGCCTTGGCTCTTGCCTCAAGTGGTATGGAGGGGAGGACACTTCACGTGACAGTGGGTGAGCACATGATTTTGTTTTCATTGGGGATTATCATAGCTAGGACTGCAGTTTGGAAGGGATGTGTTCCTGAATTTTTCTGTTAGAGTTGTAGCACAGATTTGGATTCCCTTAATAACACATGGTGATACATGTTGACTTAAATACACTTAGGAGACCTGATGTAGGAATTCAGCCATCACACAGAGCAGGACTGCTCAAATGATAGCCTATGGACCAGTGAACATCCCTGGGAGCATGTTAAAATGCAATTTTCTTGGGTACCCCTCCAGACATACTGAATCAGTATCTCTGGACCTGAATCTCTGTTTTACCAAACTCCCAGGACATTGTCATGCATGCTGAAGTAGGTCCAAGAGACTCTAAGCTAAAGCATCATTTTTATATGAAAATGTGTTACAAGTTCCAAATAACAATTTAGAAATAAACGTTCAGAGACAACGCATTATTAAGTGCAGTCATTACTAGCTTTATGAAAATAATAAAAGATTCAAAGTGCATCAAGGACCTAGGAATTAAAACAGAGACCCTGCGTCTAATAGAAGAAAAAGTAGGCCCAAATCTCCATTATGTCAGATTAGGCCCCAACTTCCTTAATAAGACTCCTATAGCATAAGAATTAAAATTAAGAATCCATAAATGGGATGGATTCAAACTAAAAAGCTTTTTCTCAGCAAAAGAAACGATCAGTGAGGTGAACAGAGAGCCCATATCCTGGAAGCAAATTTTTACTCCTCAAACATCAGATAGAGCACTAATCTCTAGGATATATAAAGAACTCAAAAATCTTAACACCAAGAAAAAAATAACCCATCAATAAATGGGCCAAGGAACTGACTAGACAGTTCTCAGAAGAGGATATACAATCAATCAACAAATATATAAAAAAATATTCAACATCTCTAGCAATTAGAGAAATGCAAATCAAAACTCCAGTCAGAATGGCAGCTATTAAGAATACAAACAACAATAAGTGTTGACGAGGATGTGGGGAAAAAGTCACACTCATACATTGCTGGTGGGTCTGCAAATTGGTGTAGCCAATAGAGAAAGCAGTATGGAGAACCTTGGAAAACTGGGAATGGAACCACCATTTGACCCAGCTACCCCACTCCTCAGTCTATACCCAAAGGACTTAAAAACAGAATACTACAGAAACACAGTCACAATAGCTAAACTATGGAACTAACCTAGATGCCCTTCAATAGATGAATGGATAAAGAAAATGTGGTATATATACACAATGGAATATTGCTCAGCATTAAAAAAGAGACTAAAATCTTGACATTTGCAGGTAAATGACTGGAGTTGGAGAATATAATGCTAAGTGAAGTTAGCCAATTCCAAAAAACCAAATGCTGAATGTTTTCTCTGATATAAGGATGCCAATTCATAATGTGGTTGGGGAGGCATGCATGGGAGGATTAGATGAACTCTAGATGATAGGGCAAAGGTGAGGGAGGGAGGAGAAGGAAGGGGGCATGGAGGGTAGGAAAGACATGGAATGAGATGCACATCATTAACCTAAATACATGTGTGAAGACATGAATGGTGTGACTCTACATTGTGTACAACCAGATATATGAAAAATTGTGCTCTATATGTGTTATATGAATTGTAATGCATTATGCTGTCACATATAACAAATTAAAATTTAAAAAATCCAGAACCCTCTCCCCCACCCCCCCCCCCCACACACACACACACAAAAAACAGAAGGATTGCAGCATAAAGTCTATTGAAGTCTGAGTACCAAACTTTCTACCAGTTTAGACTAACAGGCAGAGAGGGCTCTGTCTAATTAGATATGATTTTCCTCATTGCTGTATACCCACACCTATTATGCTTGGTCTGTGATGGATACTCAATAATTGTTTGTTGAATAATGAATAATTTATTGGCACATTAATGAATGAATAACTTAATAGAAAAATTCAAGTCAAAATCCTATATATATATATTTTTAGACAACAATAAGTCATTATTCTTTTAAAGCATACCTTTTTAGGATCTGCCATGTGCTGAGCACAATGCTGACCACTGTGGGGGACACAGAGAAACCAGAATAGAGTCCCCATGGCCAGGAATCCAAATTGAGGTGGGAAGCAAGAGTAAAAAACTGAAACAACTAGCCTGCAATACATTCTAACTTCACAAGAGCATTTAACACTGTCCTGCATATTGGCGGAATCAAATGTGTTCTTCTAGATTTTTTCTAGGCATTTAAAATTAACAAAGTTAGTGGGGGCTGGGGTTGTGGCTCAGTGGGAGAGTGCTCACCTAGTATGTGCAAGGCCCTGGGTTCAATCCTCAGCATGACATAAAAATAAATAAATAAAATAAAGATATTGCGTCCAACTACAGTTAAAAAATAAATATTTAAAAAAAGAAAATAAGAAAAGAGTTGATCTCCTTTATTTCTGGAGAAGTTCACCAATACTGTCTCCAAGCAGCAAAACAGATCAAAAGTCTCTGACAGCAGCTTAGAAGGCTGAAGCAGGAGGATTGGCAGTTCAAAGCCAGCCTTAGCAAAAGTGAGGCACTAAGCAACTCAGTGAGACCCTGACTCTAAATAAAATACAAAAATAGGGCTGGGATGTGGCTCAGTGTCAACACCCTGAGTGTGCCCCTGAGTTCAACACCCACTCCGAAAAGTCTCTGTTTACCTTGAGACAATGATTTATGTGTATATCCTTAGCCAATATAAGGTTTCCACACACACGTGATTTGTGATTACAGAAGAAGTTACAGTGCTCAGAAAAGCTGATACTTGACTTTTTTATTTAAGAGAATTGAGGTCTATTCGTACTCCAAAGTACTATCTCATTAATTATATTTTCACTACAGAAGGGCACTTTGTTAATAAGGTTGATGAATATGTACATTCTGAAGTATGTTGCTCTCTATTTTCAGTCATCCTGACTGCCAAGAGTCCCTTCCTAGTCAACCTGACCAACCAAAGGCAAGATTAAATTCCTGAAGCTCTCACTATGATTCCTCACACATATGTGACTCAGTGCTGATTGATTAGTAGAGGTAATTTTTTTCCCTCTTTAAGGAAATACTTAAGTTTTATTTTAGAAAAGAAATAGCCCCATAAATAAGAAACCCTTAGAGGTAATAAGAAAAAAAAGTAAGAGATACTATGAAAAAAAAAAAATTGGACCCAACAGCTTTGTTTTGCTTTGGTTCAATTTAACATTGTCTCTGAGTCCTGAGTGGTGACATATGTATTCATCAGTCAGGGATAGGAAAGACTGTCTTGGAAAATGTTTCAGAATCCCAGGGGGTGACGTGATATAGTTTGAAAAAATCCCACAGATGATTTTGAAATCCATCTGTTAATAGTCAGTTATTGCTATAAACAAGCAATAACTACTTAGGTATATAGTAGGGAAAAAAAACATCTACTTCATATTAGCAATGATAGTACAAAATTGTTAGGAATACCTTGAATTAAGAAACAATGAAAGATAAGGAAAGAACATGATTTTACTGAGGAACATAGATGACAACCTAAAAAAAAGGTAAGACATTTAATGATTTGAATGAAAATCAAATTTGAAACATTGTTTAATTCCTGGTGGGGTTCTTTTCTTTCTTTCTTTCTTTTTTTTTTTTGGTCTTATTTGGAACTGGGGGTCAAACCCAGGGCTTTGCAAATGCAAGACAGAAGCTTTGTCACTGAGCTACATCCCAGCCCTGAAAAACTGTTTAGTTCTTGGAGAATTATTGAAAAGGCTTAATTCAATTTGAGTCAAAATCCTGGTGATATTTTTTGCTAAGTTGCTGAAAATGTAAATTTTATCAAGAAGAATAAAAGAACAAAGAAATTTAAGGATATTGATTTAAAGCAGAGTACCAAGATAGAACTTGCCTATATTTAAAATGTATTTAAAACTAAAACTTTCAAAATGTGTACCATGAAATAAGAATTGGCCACAGCTCTACAAAGGAAAAGAATAGGAAAAACCAATTATAAAATAGCAAAGTATGAGCCATATGACATAAAATATAGTAAAGATTGTATAATACATCAGCAGAGAAATGGTAGATGTTAAAGGCTACAGTGAGAAAACATATTGGACAGGCTTTATGGTGTTAGAATAAAATGCTAAAATTAACAAAAAGGAATGTGTATAAACCATTCTCAATTTTTGAGGTAATAACAAAAATCTATCCAAAATTGACATTATTAGCCATGATTTTGAATCTAAATTCAGATCTAGCTTTTTAAAAAAATAAATCTGTGTTCAATTATACTACCTTGAAATTAAAAAAGGATAAAAAATACATAAGGAATAAACAGTGGGGGACAAGATCTTTTAATCAGTCTATGTTTATATCTTCTATATAGGCTAACTGAGATATTAATATGAGTAATATTTTAAAATAGTTTAATGCCAGGATTCTTTTGTTAGGAGCTCAAATCTTTATCCTTATAGGACTTTTAGACATATTTTAATCATCTCTTATACCTGAGACTGACAGTATAGTAGTTACCTAAACCAACAGCTCAGTTACTGGCCTAAATGAATGCTCTTATTTGTCATGTGCATTAAATTTGGCTTTCAAATACAGAAAGAACTATACATCTTGGACCATTGGCAACTAGAATCCAAGAGATAATTTGAATGAGGAAGTTTACCTAAACAGTGTGTGAACAAATAAGAGCCATATTACATAAAATATAATAAAGATCGTCTTCTTGCAGAACTGGTATTGGGCACTGTACTCCTCTAGAAAGCACCTCACTGTATCTTTGTTGATCAGAGCTCCTCTGGATAGAAATGTCTTTCTGATTCTGCCATATTGTTTATTCATATGATATTATAGAGTTTCCAGTAAGAGCTTTTAATTGTTTCTGAGTATAGTTAGCTCATTTGGATATGCTGTAAATGAGATGAAATCCTGACATGGCAACAGAGCAAACAAACAAGTCTAGGAGGAGAAACCTTCCCACCCCATACTAATTATTCTTCAGGGCATACTTTGATAGTAGGGTGGAAATTCAGGGGATGGTAATGCCTTCTTTAAAACATAAGGATATTAAAAATATTAAAGCTGTTTCATATTATGATGGAAAAATTTTTTCAAAAGAAATTCAGAAGTAAATTTAATTATCACTAATTTAGTGTCTTCATACTTTGTATACAACCAGAGATATGAAAAAATGTGCTCTATATGTGTAATATGAATTGTAATACATTCCGCTGTCATATAAAATTTTTAAAAATTAATTAAAAAAATAAATGAAAATCACATTGATCAGCAAAAAAAAGTAGTATAATTGACTCTAATTTAGAAGTTTAGCCCTCCATTTGAATAAATTCAAAGCAAGAAGTGTAAGAGGCTCTTTGGATATATATATATATATATATATATATATATATATATATATATATATATATATATATATATATATATATATATATCAATACACACACACACATATGAAGTTGAGGATGGAAGCATGGCAATGTTGATGTTATATGGAGAAGATTATGGAAAGAGAGAGTGGGGAGTGGAATTTTCTTGGGAATCTTGTACTTGCATAGACAGTTGAATGTGGCCCTTTGGGGGAAAAAAGTTAAATGCTAAAAGCTAAGATGGGACTATAAATTAGATAGACCTGATGGTAATATAGCAAAATAATTGTTTTTGTCTAAAAAGAATCAGTAGGAAGCATTCTCAAAAACAGATTACATTATCAGGATTGGAGAATGTAATCAATGAATAAAAGGAGAAAACCAAAACAGAAATAAGAACCAGTGTGGACGGAGTCTTAAGAGACCTATAAACCGATACAATGGATGGCAGTTGTTATATCCTGATATGAATCAACTAATATGAAAAACAAATTTATAATATAATTATAGAAATTTGAGCATTGCTTAGATTCTTGGTAATATTAAAGAATTTTTTATTTTCTTGGGTTTTAGACATGATATTGTGATTATTCTTTAAATCACTTGTGTTTTCCAGCTGTATAATAAATCATTCTAGATGAAATAATATGTCTGAAATTTTGCTTTAAAATAACTTATTGCTGGTGGTGGTGATGTATAGATGAAGTGAAAATGATTATATGCTAATAATTACTTAGGCTGGAAGATGGATATTTTGGAGTTAGACTGTTTTCTCAATTGCATACATTCAAAAATCTCCATAATAGAAATTTATAACAGAAATAATTACTAAGATGATTAAGTATGAAAGTTTCATATTAAGTTCAAAACTATGTTTCATATGGTTAAACCAATGACAACTATGTTTTTTTAAAAGAATTTAAAACATTTTTTTAAAAAGGTTTATTTTTAAAAAAATTTTAAATTTGTTTTAATTAGTTATACATGACAGTAGAATGCATTTATGCACTTTGATGTATCATACATAGATGGGATATAATTTCTCTTTTTTCTGAGTGTACAAGTAGCAGATTCATATTGGTCATGAAGCCACATATATACATACAGTAATGTCTGTTTCAATCTACTAATCTTTCCTATCCCCACACCCCCTCCATTCCCCTCCCATCAATTCCCTCTACCTAATCTCAGGTAATGCTATTCTTCCCTAGTGCCCCCCTCCCCCCCCTTATTGTAAATTAGCATCTGCATACTAGAGAAAACATTCACCCTTTGGTTTTGTGGGATTGGCTTTTTTCACTTAGCATGATATTCTCCAACTCCAACCATTTACTGGCAAATGACACAATGTTACTCTTCTTTAAAGCTGAGTAATATTCTATTGAATATATATTTTCTTTATATATTCATCTATTGAGGAACACCTAGTTCCATAGTCTAGCTATTGTGAATTGAGCTGCTATATATTGATGAGACTTTCCGCCTAATGGAAGAAAAATAGGCCCAAATCTTCACCATGTTGGCTTAGGATCTGACTTCCTTAACAAGACTCCTAGAGTGCAAGAAGTAAAATCAAGAATCAATAATTGGGATGGATTCAAATTAAAAAGCTTCTTCTCAGCAAAGGAAACAATCAATAACGTGAGGAGAGAGCCTGCAGATTGGGAGAAAATCTTTAGCACATGCACCCCCAATAAAGCATTAATCTCTAGAATAGATAAAGAATTAAAAAAAAAACTTAACACTAAAAAACAAATAACTCAAATAAATGGACTAAGGAATTGAACAGACACTTTACAGAAGAAGAAATACAATTAATCAATCAATATAAATAAGTGTTTGACATCTCTAGCAATTAGAGAAATGCAAATCAAAACTACTCTAAGATTTAATCTCACTCCTGTCAGAATGACAATCATCAAGAATACAGGCAACAATAAATGTTGGCAAGGATGTGGTGAAAAAGGTACGCTCATACATTGCTGATGGGACTGCAAATTGGTGCAACCACTATGGAAAGCAGTATGGAGATTCCTCAAAAAACTGGGAAAAAAACAACCCTTTCACCTAGCTATCCCACTCCTTGGCTTATACCCAAAAGACTTAAAAAATGTTTATTTTTTAAAAAAAGAATCTGGGATATTAAAGAAATGGGCAAATTATCTACAATGAGGAAAACAATTAGTTGTTCAATTATGTGTTTAAAAAAAAGCACTAAATAACCCAGTGCAGTGGCACATGCCTGTAATCCCAGCATCTAGAGAGGCTGAAACAGGAGGATAGAGTTCAAAGCCACGCTTGGCAAAAGCAAGGCACTAAGCAACTCAGTGAGACTCTGTCTCTAAATAAAATACAAAATAGGGCTGGAGATGTGGCTCAGTGGTTGTGTGCCCCTGAGTTTAATCCCAGGTACCCAATAGAAAAAAAAAGGCACTAAGTATATAGGTACCTAATAATGTACCTTGATAATTGCACAAGAGCTTCCATACGTAAGCTTGTACGATACAGCAGAGGAAATATAACATGAAACAAAATAGGCTCTCTGAATTTACACAGTTGGCATATTTAAAAGCATCCACAAAACCTCTGTACAAAATAAACAGGTAAGGTGTAGTCAAGGCAACAAATGGCTTAGGTAATGAGATCATCTTGAAAGGTTTGTTTGTATGAAGGTTTGATTTGATCTATTGATATGGAATTCTAGTTAAACTTAGGTTTGAATCAGAAAGACTTGAATTAAAATTCTGATTCCATTACTTTTCATTAGATATTGCACACATAATTTATCCTCAGTATCTTTATTTAGTAAAAGTGATAAATATTCACAGAGGCTAATATGCTATATAAATCAGCACAAGAAGTATCTATTTATTAAATGGAGTAAATGCCTCTGGACTAAGAAAAAAACACAGTCTCCAAATCTACAATACCCTTTAGTGGCAAATCTGGGTAACTGCATATTTCCTATGAAATTGTCCTTGTTAAAACAGATTATGAAAAGGAAATTGTTATTTTGAATAACAGTAAATGTATTTATCATAGAGTTATTACCTCTTGTCCCTGTTTGAGCACTCATGGAATTAATTTTACAAGGCAGTTAAATTTTGGAGCTGGACAAACAAAACACTGATAGATTTTCAGTAATTCTGATATAACCAGAAAACATATTTCTTATTAATGGCATAATGTTCTTGTCCTGTGTGTAATCTGTAATGCCTAAATACTGTTAGATAATCTATAACTAATTTTTGACTTCAAAAGATTTTTACAGCTGAAGAAACTGAGAGCATGTTATAGTAGATGGAAAGATGAAAATAAAAGAAAGAGGGAGAGAAAAAAATCATCAACACTGTTTAAAACATGTCTGACATGCATGCTTCAAGCTGTCCATCTTGTAGTCAGAGACTGAAATGTCATTGATATCAACGTTAGGCATGAGGCCATAGTTAATAATTGTAAAGATAATGTCAGGCATAGATGTTTTTTTCTGTTATTTCAATTGTCTCTCTTTTGTTTCACATTTGGATGTACTGAGGTTGATAATAGTGAAGGTTTGTCTTTGTGAAGCCTAGGGATGGAATTGATGACCAGAATTACACTCAAGTGACACCTCATATAATTTTTAGTACCCCCCATTTCCTTCCTCACATAATTCTAGAAATGTTTAATTTGATAGTGTAACAGAGTTATTCGCATCAGCTTTGTGCAGCAAACAGTACTTGAACTAGGACATGTGGGAATGTGGAGAATTATGATGAGGGAGGCCACCCTGCCCATGAGCCCAGCATCCTCTCTCAGCCTTGAGTAAGGCAGGTGTTTGGTCTGGCATCTCACATCTCATGCTGTGCAAAGCAAGTGGCCTCACCTTAGCTCAGCAAAGAAGTTTGTTCTAGCCCTGGACTTGGGCGTTACCCAATGGGATTGGACAACCCACCTTTGAAACCTCTGCCTTACTTGGTGAAGAACATGCCATTGAACCTCCTTTTGTGCATCCCCCCTCCTATAAAAATAAATAGATTCTGAGTGCATACTCTCTGTCTAATGCCTTCCAGCATGGAAGCTAATCCTTAAAGTTGCAAAGCCGTCCTACCCTCAGCATGAAAAGTACTTTTGTGTTGCATGATTTCTTGTCATTTTCTTAGCTTAATGTTGCAGTCAATTCTTTTGAACCCAGCTCATCTCATCAGCACAGGTTGCAGGTGAGATTATCATCCAGGAAGGTGGGCCCTTAATTCAAATGTGTTAGATCAGGTGGAGAAATACAATATTGACTAATTAAATCAACCTAGCTAACGTGTATCACCGCAAATACTTAACATTTTTGTGGTGAAAAAATTTACTCTCTTAGTAATTTTGAAATGTACAATGCTCTATTATTAACTATTTTCACTCCACGGTGTCACCCTGTGGTGAGCCAGCCATGGGCTGTGTGTGTGACCTATGAGCATGAGTACATGAGTGGACTGGACTGACAATGTCTCTCTGTTTGGGCTGGTGACATATGCGTCCTTTTTGATCATTCTGCCAACAATCCCCACACAGCACATGAGATGGGTGTGGCCTTCCAAGATGTTAGTCAATCTGCTGACCATAAGACATCATGAAGCTGGACTCAACCCCCTGAAACCTGAACCCCTCATTGGGGTGGAAATTTCTCCAGTGTCTTCCCTTCCATAAAAAAGGGCTTCAGAACATCCTCTTCCTTTTTTTTTTTTGTCTGCCTGCCTTGAGAGAGCTGGAGGAGAGGGGCCATTGCTGAAGAATCCCAGGAAAAAGGTATTTTCTCTGTCTCTGTGTGATTATTTTGTGCCAGCCCAGTTCACCTGGAGTGACCCTGAATGAGTTAGTCCTGTGTGGTGACAATTGGCTCTTTAGAACAGGTACCCCAGCCTGAATTTTATAAATTTAGTGGGTTTGGAATTTCTCTCTAGAAGTTAAGCACACTTAAGATTTCAGAGTATTATGGGTTGAATTATACAAAGTAAGTGAATTAAAGTTAAACTTGGGACATCTGGGAATTTTTCATCTTTAGAAGTTAGAAGAAGAAAAATTTTTATTTTTTTGCAATTGTAGAGATCCTCATTAGGCATAGAGAATCCTCTCCCATGGGAAAAGCACTTTGATGGGTCTTTTTTGGATTCTTTTTGTATTTTCAAAAATTAGGTAAAGATTTTTTGGATTTATATGCTAGTAATCTGTGCTTGGAGAGTAAGAGGGAAGTAGGAAAGTTTTTTTTTTTTGTGGTGGAACTTGATGCAGGGGATTTTCTACCTCTAGAGAGGCAAATTTTGTTTTTTAATATTTTTTCTTCTTTCTTTCTTTCTTTTTTTTTTTTTTTAGGTGATCAAACAATTTATATTGAGCCCCTCCACTACATTCTTGTCCTGCCAAAATCAAGAATAGCTGTAATTCAGCTGCTGTTTGGGGATGGATTCAAAGCTTTAGTTGCTGTTCCCTATGGGGTCTGTAACTAGACCCACCAGCAGCAATATTCTACCCTTTCAAAAATCTAATTTGACAAAATGCAGGCTGCCCTAAGGCCCACTGGCAACAGCATCTGCAGCAGAAGCAGTTTTAGGGTTTGAGGATTTTTCTTTTTTTTAGTGCTTGCTTGCTACAAAAGGAGAATGCAAAGGACGAAAACACAACTACTCTGCAAAAGGAACAACAGCTGCACAGTGAAGCAGTGCCAGGGGAGACTCATTTGGCCTTGGGGCACTGAGCCACCATATTGTAAATTCTGGTCACTGGCCGTGACTTGCTGGATGAAATGAAAGTACAGACAGATTGGTCTGGGGATTCCTGCTTGTGGACCAGACACATCTCAACTGTGGCTAGCAGAGCAGGGAGGGACTCAATGCTGGCATGGCCATGGTGGCAGCTTGTGAAGACAGATGCTTTCCCCGGGCAAAGGAGGACAATTTACTGATTGTGACCCCTCTCCCTGTCAGCTGCACAACAGCAGACAACATCACAGCCCCAGGAAACTGGTGGGACACCCACATGCAATGCGGTCACAGAAGGAACCCAGGCAGGGAAAGGCGGACAGATTAGATGGAGTGCAACCAACTGGGAAGCTCTGGGATCACTTAGCTTCCTACAGCTCACCCCTGGCATGCAGCCGCTCCAGTGTCTTCTACCTAGACACAAGCGCGAGACACAGACAAGGCATCAACATAACGCTGGACCAGCCTGGTGCCAGGGACTTCCACCATAGGAACCAAATGTGTCTATCTATGGGACAGGCAAGACACGGACAACCAAAGGGGGCCTTTCTTACCTTCATAGCAAATGCAACAAACTCTGGGCAGCTCACCTAAAGCAACATGAATGATGCAAGTCTGTGGGCACATGCTGCCCAGGGCAGCAAAGTACAGCCAGGACTGCTATGGTCAGAACAAACAATGCATGAGATAAAAATCCCAAAATTTCAGGCAAAACCTTGGGCTATAGAGAACCCAGAAGAATTCTCCAGCCGCATGGCTGGGGCAACATGACGGATGAATCCCACTGCCCGCGTTTTTTCATGGGCTTTCCATTGGTCCTTCTCACTGTCACTCAGGCAGGGCTCTGGCTCTGCCTCCCAGATACTAACATATTCTTCTTTCTCATACAGGCTGAGAGGAAATTGTAAGACCTGCACCCAGGTGTTAGAAAATTCCCTCATGATTTTTAATACATTCTCACTAAAAAACGATATCTCCTTTTCAGGCAAAATCAGGTTTCACAGGCTTCTATATTGCCACTCTAATCCTGACATTTTCTCAAACCTAAATAATCTTTTTATCCCTTGACAGGTGCCCTTAAAAATTTTTTATGGCTATATTATTAAAGAAAATAGCAGAGATAATGTAACATTTAAAAGAGATACGTATACTTGCTAATGTTTTATTTTTGGAGAACATGAGGATGCATTTTGTTGTCAGAGGAACAAAAGCTGGCAATCTGAGACAATTTACTCACAACCTCTCATGACAATCAAATATTCTTATTCTTTTTGGTTTCTAAGTATTTATAAACAAATATGTGCCCAGAAATGTTTTTGACGTCACATAGAGATAAGGGTGCACCTCTAGTTAAAAGTAAATTAAATGGATCCAAGTAGTTTTAAGAACCACATGGTTTCATAAGATAATTAGACCTTTATTCTTTTTGTTTGTTTTTCTTCTTTTTTAGTTTTATTGATTTTTTAAAATACACAACAGTGGAATGCATTACAATTCTTATTAACCATATAGAGTACAATTTTTCATATCTTTGTATTTAAAGTATGTCCATGCCAATTCATGCCTTTATACGTGTACTTTTTTTTTTGTTTTGCATTACAATTCTTATTACACATATATACCACAATTTTTCAATCTCTGTTTATATACAAGGTATGTTAACACCCGGATTCAAGTCTTTATGCATATACTTTGGATAATGATGTCCATCACATTCCAACATCCTTGCTAATCCTGTGCCCCCCTTTCCCTCCCATCCCTCTTCCCTATCTAGAATTCATCTAATCCTCCCATGCTCTCCTTCCCTACCCCACTATGAGTCACCCTCCTTATATCAGAGAAAACATTCGGCATTTGTTTTTTTGAGATTGGCTGACTTCACTTAGCATTGTCTTCTCCAACGCCATCCATATACCTGCAAATGCCATGACTTTTTTCTCTTTTAATGCTGAGTAAAATTTCATTATGTATTTATGTATATATGCCACATTTATTTTATCCTTTTGTCCACTGAAGGGCATCTAAGTTGGCTCCACAGTTTAGCTATTGAGAATTGTGCTGCTATAAACATTGATGTGGCTGTGTCTCTGTAGTATGCTGATTTTAAGTCCTTTGGGTATAGACCAAGGAGAGGGATAGCTGGGTCAAACGGTGGTTCCATTCCCAAATTTCCAAGGACTCTCCATACTGCTTTCCATATTGGCTGTACAAATTTGCACTCCCACCAGCAATGTATGAGTGGGCCTTTTCCCCAATATCCTTGCCAACACTTATTGTTGTTTGTCTTCATAATAACTGCCTTTCTGACTGGAGTGAGATGATTTCTTAGAGTAGTTTTGATTTGCATTTCTCTGATTGCTAGAGATGATGAGCATTTTTTCATATATTTGTTGATTGGCTGTATATCCTCTTCTGAGAAGTGTCTGTTCAGGTCCAAGGCCCATTTGTTAATTGGGTTATTTATTTTTTTGGTGCTTAGCTTTTTGAGTTCTTTATATACCCTAGAGATTTGTGCTCTATCTAATGTGTGAGGGGTAATAATTTGCTCCCAGGATGTAGGCTTTCTATTCGCCTCACAGATTGTTTCTTTTGCTGAGAAGAAACTTTTTAGTTTGAGTCCATCCCTTTATTTATTTTTGGTTTTAATTCTTGTGATATAGGAGTCTTATTAAGGAAGTTGGGGCCTCATTCCACATGATAAAGATTAGGGCCTATGTTTTCTTCTATTAGATGCAGAATCTCTGGTCTAATTCATAGGTTGTTAATCTATTTTGAGTTAAGTTTTGTGCATGGTGAGAGATAGGGGTTTAATTTTAATTTGTTGCATATGGATTTCCAGTTTCCTCAGTTCCATTTGTTGAAGAGACTATCTTTGCTCCAATGAATGTTTTTGGCACCTTTGTCTACTATAAGATAATTTTAATTTTGTGGGTTAGTCTCTGTGTCCTCTATTCTGTACCATTGGTCTACCAGTCTGTTTTGGTGCCAATACCATGCTGGTTTTGTTACTATTGCTCTTTAGAATAGTTTAAGTTCTGGTATAGTGATGCCACCTGCTTCACTCTTCCTATTAAGGATTGCTTTAGCTATTCTGGGTCTCTTATTTTTCCAGATGAATTTCATGATTACCTTTTCTATTTCTATGAGGAATGCCATTGCGATTTTGATTGGAATTGCATCAAATCTGTATAGTGCTTTTGGTAGTATGGTCATTTTGATAATATTAATTCTGCCTATCCAAGAGCAAGGTAGATCTTTCCATCTTCTAAGGTCTTCTTTGATTTCTTTCTTTAGGGTTCTGTAGTTTTCATTGTGTAGATCTTTCACCTCTTTTGTTAAGTTGATTCCCAAGTATCTTTTTTTTTTTTTGAGGATATTGTGAATGGGGTAGTTTTCCTCATTTCCTTCTAGGAGGATTTGTCATTGATTTATGGGTGTTGATTTTATATCCTGCTACTTTGCTGAATTTCATTTACTAGTTCTAGAAGTTTTCTGGTGGAGTTTTTTGGGTCTTCTAGGTATAGAATCATATCACCAGCAAATAGGGCAAATTTAAGTTCTTCTTTTCCTATACATGTCCCTTTAATTTCTTTCATCTGTATAATTGCTCTGGCCAGTGTTTCAAGAACTATGTTGAATAGAAGTGATGAAAGACGGCATCCCTGTCTTATTCCAGATTTTAGAAGAAATGCCTTCAATTTTTCTTCATGTAGAATGATGTTGGTCTGAGGCTTAGCATAGATAGCTTTTACAATGTTGAGATATGTTCCTGTTATCCCTAGTTTTTCTAGTGTTTTGAACGTACAGAGGTGCTGCATTTTGTCAAATGCTTTTTCTGTGTCTATTGAGATGATCACATGATTCTTATCTTTAAGTCTATTGATGTGATGTATTACATTTATTGATTTCCATATGTTGAACTAACCTTGCATCCCTGAGATGAATCCCACTTGATCATGGTGCACAATCTTTTTGATATGTTTTTGTATTTAATTTGCCAGGATTCTATTGAGGATTTTTGCATCTATGTTCATTAGAGATATTGGTCTGAAGTTTTCTTTCTTTGATGTGTCTTTGCCTGGTTTGGGATCAGGATAATATTGGCCTCATAGAGTAAGTTTGGAATTACTGCCTCTTTTTCTTTTTCCTGAAATAAATTGAAGAGTATTGGCATTAGTTCTTCTTTAAAGGTCTTGTAGAACTCAGCTGAATATCCATCTGGTCCTGGGCTTTTCTTGGTTGGTTAGCTTTTGATGGCTTCTTCTATATCTCACTTAATATTGGTCTGTTTAAATTATGTGTCTTCATGACTGAATCTGGGCAAATCATATGACTTAAGAAATTTGTTAATGCCTTCAATGTCTTCTATTTTATTGGAGTATAAAATTTCAAAACTAATTTCTAATTATTTTCTGTATTTCTGTAGTGTCTGTTGTAATATTACCTTTATAATCACGTATGCTGGTAATTTGAGATCTCTCTCTCTCCTCTTCGTTGGCATGGCGAAAGATCTGTAAATTTTATTTATTTTTTCAAAGAACCAACTTTTTGTTTTTGTCAATTTTTTCAATTATTTCTTTTGTTTTGATTTCTAATTTTAATTATTTCTTGCCTTCTACTGCTTTTGCTGCTGATTTGTTCTTCTTTTTTTAGGGCTTTGAGATTCAGTGTCAAGTCATTTATTTATTGACTTTTTCTTCTTTTAAGGCATGAACTCCATGCAATGAATTTTCCTCTTACTACAGCTTTCATCATTTCCCAGAGATTTTGATATGTTGTTTCTATGTTCTCATTTACCTAAGATTTTTAAAATCTCCTCTTTGATGTTTTCTGTGTCCCATTGTTCATTCAGTAGCATATTTTTTAGTCTCCAGGTGACGGAGATATTTTTATTTTTTATTTTGTCAATGATTTCCAATTTCATTCCATTATGATCTGATAAAATGCATGGTAGTATCTCTACATTTTTGTATTTGCTAAAAGTTGCTTTGTGGCATATTATATGGTCTATTTTAGAGAAAGATCCATGCACTGCTGAGAAGAAAGTGTCTCTGCTTGATGCAGGTTGAAATATTCTATATATGTCAATTAAGTCTAAGTTATTGATTGTGTCAGCGAATTCTATAGTTTCTTTATTCAAATTCTATAGTTTCTTTTGTTTGGAAGAACTATCCAGTGGTGAGAGAGGTGTGTTAAAGTCACCCAAGATTATCGTGTTGTTGTCAATTTGACTCTTGAACTTGAGAAGAGCTTGTTTGATGAACATAGCTGCACCATTGTTTTGGCATATATGTTTATGATTGTTATGTCTTGTTGTTATATGGTTTCCTTGAGAAGTTATGTAATGTCCATCTATATCCTTTTTGATTAATCTTGGCTTGAAGTCTGCTTTAAGGAAACCCCTGCTTGCTTCTGCACTCCATGTGAGTGGTATGATTTTTCCCAACATTTCACCTTCAGTCTGTGTATGTCTTTTCCTATCAGATGAGTTTCTGTTGCGTCTTTTTTTAAAATCCAATCTGCTAGCCTATGTATTTTGATTGATGAATTTAAGCCATTAACATTTAGGGTTACTATTGAGACATAGTTTGTATTTCCAGCCATATTTGTTTATTTTTGTTATTTTACTTGACTTGGTTTTCCTCTTTTATTAGTTTTTCCTTTAGTGTACTACCTCTCTCTGCTGATTTTCATTGATGCTTTTCATTTCCTCTTCATGAAATATTTTGTTTTGTAATGCCAGTTTTCTACTTATATATTCTTTTAACTTTTGTTTATTGTGGAAGGTTTTTATTTCATCTTTATGTCTAAAGCTTAATTTTGCTGGATACAAGATTCTGGGGCTGAGGTTGTGGCTTAATGGTAGAGTGCTCGCCTAGTACATGCGAGGCCCTGAGTTCAATCCTCAGCACCACATAAAAATAAATAAATAAAATAGATGTATTGTGTCCAACTACAACTAGAAAATAAATATTTAAAAGAAGATTCTTTGTTGGCACGCATTATCTTTCAGAGCTTGAAATATGTTGTTCCAGAATCTTCTAGCTTTCAGGGTCTGTGTTGAAAAATCTGCCATTATCATAATTGGTTTTCCCCTATATGTAATCTGATTCCTTTCTCTTGTGGCTTTTAAAATTCTCTCCTTATTCTGTATGTTGGGCATTTTCATTATAATGTGACTTGGTGTGGATATGTTGTGATTTTGTACATTTGGCATCCTGTAGGATTGTTGAATTTGGATTTCCAATTAATTCTTCATGTTCAGAAAGTTCTCTGATATTATTTCATTGAGTAAATTGTTCATTTTTTTGGTTTGGACCTCTATCCCAATAACTCTTAAATTTGGTCTTTTTAGGCTATCCCATATTTCTTGAATGTTCTGCTTGTGGTTTCTTATCATTTTCACTGTGTGGTCTATGTTCTTTTCAAGATAATTTATTTTATCTTCATTGTCTGATGTCGTATCTTTTAAGTGATCTACACTGTTGGTGATGCTTTCATTTGAGTTTTTAATTTGGTTTATTGTTTCTTTCATTTCAAGGATTTCTGTTTGTTTTTGTTTTTAAACCTCTATCTCCCTGTTGAGATGATCTTTTTCTTCTTGGATTTGTATGTATCTCATTGTCGAAGTGATCTTTCACTGCATGTATTTGTTCTATTATGTCTTCTTTTTGATCCCAAAACATTTTAACCATGTATATCTTGAAATCTTTGTCTGTAATTTTTTCTGCTGTAACTGCCAATGCTTCCAAAGATGTGTTGTCTTGATTCGTTGAGGTACTGTCTTCCCTTGTCTTTTCATGTTGCTCATGTGTCTTCCTTTCCAGCTCTGTGGATCTGGTATGTTATTGTTTTTACCCTATATATTTGTAGTGCTCTTGTAGGGTTCCAAGATCTCTCCTTTGTGGGGAAAAACAATGTTAACAGATCCCAATATCAACAATACATCACCTATGAACAAATTGTTGTTATTAAGACATTTACAGTTTAGTCTCATTGTCCAGAAATTTTGGACTCAATTATTATTTAAAATATAATAAGTAGTTTCATAGAAAGGTTTACAGTTTCTGGCAGTGGACAATGAAAAGGGGATCAAGTGTAGGACAATATGCTGGGGGGAAAAGATGAGAGGATATAGCGTTAATATATCTTAGTAAATGTGAAGGAGAAATCTAATGAAGAGGGTTAGTAGCAGGAGAAAAGTTAGGAAGTAATTTGGGGTAGACAATTACCTGGGAAGACAGTAGAGTACATAAAACAAACACACATATGTATTTAGAAAAATACAGAAAGTAAAAATAGTAAAATTTGGAGGGTTAAATAAAAAGAAAGAGAAAAAAGGGAAAGAAAGAAAGAGAGAAAGAAAGAGAGAAGAAACAGAAAAAAAGAAAGAAGGGCTTATGCAATTCTTCTATATTATATTATTCAGGTGACTCAGTCCTCAAAGTCCTATTTCATGCAAAGTCCTTGGTTTTACTATGTTGGGAATGTAAGGGCCGGAGGATAGAAAGGTAGAAGAAAACTAAGAGGAAGAAGGAAAAAAATACTCTTAGAGATCCATTTCTTTCCTGCCTCTCTTTTCATCCAGTAGGTGGGGTTGTCTGTTTTAAGTTGGTGACTCTGCCCTCAGGATGGTTTAGGTAACCAGAGCTAGAAGACTGGACCTGTTGTGGAGCATCTGGAAGTGGGGAGTGCCACCCACCAGGGAAATAGCACCTTACAGGTCTTTTTTTGTGACCACTTGTCTGAGTTGAGCCCCCGGTATTGTTTCCCTCTTTTACCTGGAGATTTCCCAGATCCTGATCTCTCTGTTATGCTCCAGACTTTAGTCCCCTCCCCTCTCTTACTTAGGAGGTCCCAACTGTGGGTCCTCTCACCCCCAGGCTCAAACCAGGTGGGCAGTGCCCTGTTCGCACTGCACTCCTGTCCAACTGAGAGCTATTTTTCTGTTGGGTGGCCACTGTGCCAAGAAATTCCTGCTGCAGGAGGTGAGGTGGGATTGGAAATCAGGTACCTGCTCAAATGGCATCCGATCTGATAGCCACGCCCACCACAAATGGTGAGGAAGGTTTTCCAAAATGGAGTCTGTCTGCTTCCAGCGCCAGAGTGTCTGGTGAGGTGTGGGGAGCTGGGTGATGACCTTGTGCTGTGGATAGGTAGCAGCTGAGTGACTTGCTCTGGAGTGGGGCACAGTCTGGAGTTCTGCAGAGGTGGTGATAGGTGGTTGTGGTAAGCCACTTGTGAGCAGTGTGTGAGCTAGAACTGCGGGCTTTGGGTCTAGAGTCCGGAGACTTACTCAAGCGCAGAGGCTCTGATTTCAGAAGATTATAGAAATTGACATGATCCTAACCAAATTTAGCTGTTATCTCATAATTATTACAGAGAATCAAATAGAAAAAAATAAAAAACTTACAGACAGAAAGAGATTAAAATGTTAATCTTACCTCCAAGAAAAATAAGCTTCCTGGTTAAAAATTTTACTCCTCTTCTAAGTTATAAGCAAATTTTGGAAGCCTCTAAACTTTAAAACAGGGCCTTACTTCAAGCCCCTATCAACAGTTTATCACCAAGAAAAATGACTCGGAAAATAGTTATCCCTAAAATATTAGACAGATAGCCACGAATAAATTAGTTCAACAGCCGATAACTTATTTCAATAAGAAATTTAACATGATAGACCTTTTCTCAACTTTAATGAGACAATGCCCTATATACATCAATCAATATTTTTAAAATTAGTAGAGCCATAAATCATACATGATTATTTGAACTGATCTTGCTGCGTCAAGATGTTCATACAACTATTTCTCTATACACAAAAATTGTTTTGACATGTCACTCAAAATGCCATTGTTAGCTTAATGTCATATAAAATGCTAAATTAGATCACTATCTTAATATGTTGACTCATTTGTATCCATTAATATTTGAAATACTAATTCCCCACACTTACGTCAACATTAAGCTTTATAACAATAATAACAGTTTTTCATAGATTGGTAAATAAAGGGCTATTCATTTCTCTATTTCATTTTTAGTTAATGGTAAAAAACAAAATATCTTCCCCATGCTTATTAAACACATGTATTTTCTATTCTGGAAAGATGTCTCTATATATTTCTCATGCCCCTAGTAAAGACCTCAGTTCCTAAGTTAAAAACTGTTTCTAACTTCATCCAAAATTAAGATAATCACTTAACTTAATCTAGAGCTAATTTCAAGGTACAAATTCTTGTATACAACTTATTATATTCTTCATTTTTGGTAATTCTGTTAAAGTCAAAAATCAAGTCATTCAATTAATAAAGACTAAATTTCTATTTACCATGGTCCGTTAACAATTCATTCATTAATGTTCAACTTTATTAGTGAATAAATTCATATCCTTGATTAAACAATAAATGTTTTATGACCAATGTTAGCTAAAAATGATAGATCCTTTCTTACTTCTTAAATACTTATACTATTTTCTATAACTTAAAACTAATGATATTATGATTTATGCCAGCCTTTTATTCAATTTTAATAAATTTTAAAAAGGGGGAAACAGGACCCCATATGCAAACACCAGATCTTACAAATATTTATAAAAATTTTTCTTAATTGTGATATTGAGAATCTTATTGCTTCTGAATATGATTTGGTAAGTTAAATCAAATTTCAAAAGATAGAATTTAAACTGGTCATCGTGGAAAGGCTGAAAACTCTGAATCAGGAAGGTAAATCTCCCAGCTGCAGAATTTATAATCATGCAGCTTCACTAGCTTGTCAGGTAAGTAATAATTATGAAGAGACTTCTGTGGACCCATCTCTCAGGTCCACCTTTTTTTTTTAAGAGAGAGAAAATTTTTTAATATTTATTTTTTAGTTTTCTGTGGACACAACATCTTTTATTTTATTTTTATGTGGTGCTGAGGATCGAACCCAGTGCCCTGCGCATGCCAAGTGAGCGTGCTACCGCTTGAGCCACATCCCCAGCCCCTCAGATCCACCTTTAATGTGCTTTGCAGTGTGGACTGGAAAGTTCACCCATGTAACTAGATTAACTGTACTGACTATAATGGTCAGTTTTATCTATATGTTGATCCTATGGTAAACAGGCTGTCTAGGAGTATCTTTTGAAATAAAGACAGCATATGACAAACCTAAACCAGCCATGGTCCTTAGAATTTAAGACTATATTTACATATCTAAACAATTGTCAAAATAGAAAGATTGTTGAAATAGAACTTTTCTATACAAGCCAGTTACTTACACACTGCCCTCTTAGAATTGACAAAAGCAATTACATCAGGGTGCCATAACTCCTAGAAGTTTCACCCTCAGTGAGATGGCACCCAGGAGGATGTTTGATGCTTAACTTCTGCCTCAGAATTTTTGCATTACTGACAGACTTAAGAAACTCCTTAAATGTGGGAATTAAGAGAAAGGGTGATAAATATCCTAACCTATAAAAAAATGCAACTTGCCTATTTGTATCACTAGTTATACTAGAGGAAAAGGACAGGATCCTTCAACAACATTCCTTTGTCCTATTGTCAGCAAGCATTTCACAACCATGGCGTGCTGAAATTAACATTCAGACTTGAAACAGGTGTATTCCAGATAACCAGACCTAGGCAATCTCTTGATCTCTTGATCCTTGAAATGACTACTTTAAATTTATTTATTGTTTCTACAATTACATTGTTGATACAATAGCCTTTATGGCTATGTTTTAAAACTTACAACATGTGGATTTTCTTAATATTTGACTTAAATTACTTCTAAGATCCTCCATAATCAGATAAGTGCTGATGGAAGGATTGGAACTAAGTTGAACACTCTAGAAGCTACTGTAATGAATAATGCAAATGAGCTCTCTGCTCTATGGTTTTAGGAAAGGCTTGAATGCCATGCTACCTATAAATATGTCAGTGTTACTATATTCAAATACAAAGTTCTCTAATAAAAATGGGAAAAGATTAAAAATCTTCTAATGAGTGTTTGGCAGAGTAATAATAATAACTGGGATCTTTTCAAGTTTATTCAATGACTTTAATCCTAAAAATAAGCTGAAACACTCTATATGGTATGTTATTGAAATGATATGTTTTCTACTCATTCTTTTAGTATCTCACTAGTAGGTCATGATGACCTCAGACCAAGAATACAGTGACTGGAAGACATAATTCCCAATTGCCTTTATAAGTTGAGAAAGGTGGAAATGTGGTGAGCCAGCCACGGGCTCTGTGTGTGTGACCTATGAGCATGAGTACATGAGTGGACTGGACTGATGATGCCTCTCTGTTTGGGCTGGCGACATATGTGTCTTTTTCGCTCACTCTGCCAATGATCCCCACACAGCACATGAGATGGGCATGGCCTTCCAAGATGTCAGTCAATTTGCTGACCACAAGACGTCACGAAGCTAGACTTAACCCCCTGAAACCTGACCTTCTCATTGGGGTGAAACTTTCTCCAGTGTCGTCCCCTCAATAAAAGGGGCTTCAGAATGTCCTTTTCCTCTTTTTTGTCTGCCTCCCTTATGGGAGCTGGAAGAGAAGGGCTGTCACTGAAGAATCCCAAGAAAAAGGTATTTTTTCTGTCTCTGTATGATTATTTCGTGCCAGCCCAGTTCACCTGGAGTGATCCTGAATGACTTAGTCATGTGTCCTGACATCACCCTTTTCTAACCCCTAATGAACTATTGGATCTTGGTATTGAAAAATCTTTCAGTTAGGGAGACAGTAGCACTTATGGGCCTCATTATGGAAGAACACAACCTGGCCTGTGAGGTAATTTTTAAAAATCTTAATCTCATCAAGGCTTAATTTAGCAGAGTGGCTCTAGACTGTGAAGGAGAGGCAATTTTGGCCCCAAGTTGATATTTGTCAGTGTCAGGAGACATATTTGATATTCACATCTTCAGCCTGTGTGAATACTGCTGGCATCTAGCAGGTCGAGGCCAGAGCTGCTGCCAACCATCCTACAATATCCAGGACAGCCATGCAATAATAAAACATTACCTGACCTCAAATTTCAATAGCGTTGAGGTTAAGCAGCCACAAATTCCAAGAAGCATGAAGGGGAGGGGACAATGACTAGTCATACCATGGAAATGAGCAAAATCCCAATGATCTAAAACTCCAGCATTAACAATGCAGTTTCTTTAACAACAATAAAACATTTGGGAGGTGGTATCAGGAAGAAAATGAGAACAGGAAGAGGGACCTATAGACCTAAGGAGAGAAAAACACACCAATTAATGAAAGTTATAGATTATCTGATTCCCAGTTTGAATAGTTTGATGTTTATAAGGCAATTGGATTTTTGAGCATTGAATGGATATTTACTATTAAGGAAGTTTTGGATATTATAATGGTGGTGTTAAGTCAAGAAAGAGACTGTTTTGGAAGTCCATCCTGAAATACTCATGGGTAAACTATGTGATGCCTGAGATTTGTTTCTAATTGTATGGCTAGAGGTACAGGTGAAACAAGATTTGCTCTGTATTGATAATAGTTGAAACTGAGTGTCAAGTACAAAGGGGCTCATTAAACTATTCTACATTGTATATATTTCAATTTTTTCCACACTGGAGTGGAGAGGCAGTGCATAGAAGTTGACTTCAAATCTTATTCCCTGGTGACTAGGAGAACTTCGTTTGTTTGATATTTATTGGCTCAGAAAAGTCAGAGGGATGTATTTTAGTTTGAAATTATTGCATTTTATGTAAGAGATTATCCAAGGAACAATTCAAGGGGACAAGTGGAAATAAACTCTTAAATTCCAGTTCAGAAAAATCTTGTTAAAATGAAGTCAAATTCAGTGGATCTAGGGGAAGAACTTGAGATTCTGCATTTGTAGGAGATGCCGATGCTGCTTTCTAAACCAAAGTCTGAATTGCAAGGCTGTAGATAACAATTCTTACAAATAAAAAGCTTAGATTTCAGCTCAAGCAGAAGGAAATGGATCTGATTAGATTCTAACTGTGGTAGATGGGTTCAACCCTCTGAATACCAGCCATGCTGACAGTTCAGATTAACAAATGAGAGATCTTAGCAGGGCTTCTGTGAAAGTAAATAGGATGGCATTCACTTGTGTTCAGAGACCAAAACCAAAACTGACCATATTTGTTGAATACAAACTAAAAGAAAAGCAGTTAGCTAGAAAAGCATAGCACACTTATTTGCTTGTTCTCTTCTCAAGAAGGTAGAATACATAAAACATCAGAGTCCTTAAATGGTTATACTACCATGAACACTTGTCACCAACTAGTCACTGAGATCCTCGTGTCAATTTAGTGGAGGCTGCCATTGAAATATTCAAATAAAGGCCCCTAAAGAATTCTCTCTGAGGAATATCTGGTTTCTACTTTAAAAAGGATAGAATTTAAAGCAAATAAGAAAGCTTTAGGCTTGCTGGCAAAGATAGAGGGACATAGATGAATGTAAGCTATTCTTTATCTCAGTTACATTTTACTCAGTAAATGCTAACATAGCATGATAAATGGGAACCAAAAAGCTTAGTTACATAAAATATGAGGTCATGATTTTGGGTGTGTTAATAAAATATCTTAGGTAAAAGCTTGCTTTCTGGAAATTTTGAAAGTTTGGAGTCTTCTCTCTTTTTTTTTTTTTTTTTGAATCAACTAATGGCAGTTGCATATTCTGGTTTGTATATCAATGGGAATATGGGAATGTTACTGGATTCTTTAGTTGGCAGGACAGTGATGGTCATTGCAAAAAATAGTTTGGTTAGTTGGTGCCTGTTGGCTGAGATCCAAGGAAATGAGGGAAGAATAATAGCAATGATAGAGTGTACTGTTTATGTCTTAACTTCCTGAATCAGGAGTGCCTATTGCTTCCCAACCTACCCTTCTCTTTCTCTCCATGGGAGGTAAAAGTGAACTGACCTCAGTTCAGTTTACATCCCAGCGGGCTTTCTCCTTGGGTTAAACATGCAAAAGAGCAAGTGGTATGCCCACTGTGCACACGGAGAGGCTGAGCTTCACTGACAATAGCCATTGTCAATGGCAATTGAAAGTAATTTACTTGGTATCAAACAGATGTAAGAAGAGTCAATATTCAACCCCAGTGCTGTCTTTTGACAGCATTCATGTTTCATGACTCCTAACTGAAGTATAGGAGAGAAACCAAATGAGAAGAACGGAAGAGAAATTTCACATCCCCAAGAATGTGTTCTCAGGTGTTTCAAGATAAACTTCCAAGTGAAAAAAAAAAAATTGAGTTTCTTTAAATTTGATAAAAGAACTCAAAATACCAAATGTGAAGTTTATGGATGCCAATTTATTTCTAAAGTCAAAATTACAGAAAGAAGCACTGGGTTTTATACATTGCAGAAAACTGTTTATGAGAAAGAAAAGCATTTTGGAAAAAGAAGTGAAAAACTTCTAAAATCCACAGCTATTCTTTGTCTTCTGACATCATAGAAACCATTTCATTGTAAACCTCTTGTGGAGCATTAATTGCCCAGATAAAGTCCAAGTGGTTGTAAGGAAGAATCTCCTTGTGGTAAATGAGATTGGAGAGTTTGGGAAGCAAAATGTTGACGTCGTGGGGGTCAGCCAAAATGTCATTGCCACCATTCCACACTGCAATCGGCACACTCATGGCTGTCACATTGTAGTAGGGAGGTGTGCGCTGAAAAAAAGATGAGAGAAAGAACCAGGGTTTAAGTGGCCATGCTATAGACCCAATGAGCATTCTTTGAGTAGATTGAGTAACATAACTGACTTGGTCACTTTCATCCACAAAGCAAAGCAGAAACAACATAGTTTGGATTGGTGCTTCTCAAATTAATGGGTGTGTGAATTACCTGGAAGATCTTGTTAAAATGAAGGTGAAGTCAGTAGATTTGGAGGAAGAGCTTAGGATTCTGCTTTTGTAGATGATTCTGATGCTGCTGGTCCTAACCATGATTTGAATTGCAAGATTTTGGTAATAATTCTTACAAATTAAAAACGCCAGATTTTAGTTCAAGCTGAACAAAATTGATATGATTAGATTTTAACTCTGGTGGATTGTTTCTATACTCTGAAGTATGGTCTCAATGGGTCCTGAGGCTTTTACTTTGGCTTTGTATTGACTCCACAGTGCAGCTGGTGAATAGGTCAGTTCATTCCGTTTTGAAGCTGAATCTGTTGGGCACTTACTTGATTTTACTAAATATTGCTTTAAGCTCTGAAACAAAGTATCATCAGTGTCATTTCCTATTTTTAGAAAATCACCATTAACACAAAAAATTTTCAGGAGATTCATAAAATGGGAAGAAGTACAAGGGAATCACCTCCAATTTGCCCAAAACCTAGAAACAATTTTATTAGACTTTTGATAATATACTTTCAACAATATTAATCTAATATACAAAACTTACTCTAGTCTCACTTATGAAATAGCCAACTTGTCATAGCAATATGTTCATTGTGTGTAATTTGTTCTTGCATTTTAATCCTTTTAATTTTATTCCCCTGTATATTAGAGAAAAATATGGAGAATATCTATAATTTAAATTTATTTTCTTTTATTTATACCCCATTGTTCAAAGATTTTCTTAAATGCTACCTCTGGCTCTTAAATTAGCATCACTGCTTCAGTTAGTTCAAGACCAACATGAATTGTTATTGACTTGGTTGGAAGGAGGACAACCTTGTAGATTGGATATTCCAGGTCTCACTTGGCCCCCTAAGATGAGGTCCAGTATTAGGGCCCAGTAGAAAGATAAACTCAAAGCAAACTGTACTTTAGAGGTTTGAGAAGGTTATGGTTGGGGAAAAAGTGTTTTCAACAAAAGTTTGATCTGAGGATGGTATAAAAATCTCTTTAAAGACATCAAAGATGTAAAATTAAGTGGGGGATCTTCTTTACACATAAGATGGTGTTATAGAAACATATATGTCCCTTCTAAATTTGAGTCATGGAAAGAGATGAAAAACAGTAGAGTTGCTCAGTTACTTACTATCTAGGAGGAAAATTTGAGGATGGAGGCAGAGGAAGAAGAGAATTTTACAAAATCATGAAGGGTGCTTCCCTTGTTCAAAATTAGTCAGTGACAGTCTATCATGAGCTAAGGGACTATAGATATTATGCCAATAAATCTTGTCAATAACTTCCTAAATCTAGATAGAGTGATGCAGAAGTTATTACAAAAATGTGTACTGACTACAGTTAAGATGAATTCCCAAGTCTGGGCCTTTGTATTACAGTAAGTGTGAAAACTGTTCAATATGTCTGTTTGTGGCTTGCTGAAAACTATTCCTTGCCTTGACTGTAAACATGCCATTTTTTCCTTCTGTATGGGAATGTGTTCCTGTGAAATAACTCCTCTGGCTGTCCACAAAGGGGAGGATATTGTTTGAGAAAAGTAAAGATTCCAGCTCTATCCCATGTATAGTTGGAATTGTTAATTTGCTATATAGGTTAGTTGTACTTTAGAAAGTGGGCTGAGACTGGGTTACAGAGCAGGCCACTGTAATGACAACAGGTGGTGCTGCATTCTAGATAGTGTCACATGTCCAGTGTGCTGCTCTGAGGGAAGTTTGAGCACAGCAGGAGTGCAGAGCCCTGTGGGAGAATAGGAGACTAGGCATCAACACTTCCCTTAAGAAACAGATGCTCAAATATCATAATTTTTTGTATATGTGAATAATCTCGACTTTAAGTTACTTACCTGATTATAGTGTTTCATGTTCTGAAATGGGCTTCCCCAGTCAAAAGCTTGAAATTTTCCAGACCTAGCAGCCTAATATAGAAAAATTGAAAACGCACACAAAAAAATCTCATTGCATGAAAAATTAAATTCAAACATTTCCAAGTAATTTATTTTCAGTTTAAACAACTATTAAAATATTTTTTATTCCAAATAAAATTATTAAGCATCTAGAATAGGGTCTGTATGCAAGTTTAAATGCAGTTTTGCTTGAAATAATTGTTCTTGCAAGCCCACTCACAAAAATCATTCTTTTTTTTTTTTTTTTACTCAAACACCTGTTTTGTAAAGTTCCATTTCAAGTTTTCTGAGGAATATCCATACTGCTTTCCAGAGAAGTTGCACCAATTTGTAGTCCCACCAGCAATGTATGCATGAACCTTTCCCCCAACGTCCTCACCAAAAGTTATTGTTACTTGTTTTCTTGATAATTGCCATTCTGAATAGAGTGAGATGGAATCTCAGTGTAGTTTTATTTTGCATTTCTCTAGTTGCTAGAGATGTTGAACATTTTTTCATATATTTGTCAATCATTAGTATTTTTCTTCTATGAAGTGCCTGTTCATTTCCTTTGCTTACTTATTGATTGGGTTATTTGTTTTTTTGGTGTTAAGTTTTTTAGTTCTTTGCACAAAACTCAACTCAAAGTAGATCAAGGACATAGGCATTAGACCAGAGACCTTGTGCCTACTAGAAGAAAATGTAGGCCCAACTCTCTGTCATGTTGGCTTTAGAACCAAATTCTTCAACAAAACTCCTAAAGAACAAGAAATAAAATCAAGAATAAATAAATAGGATGTATTCAGACTAAAAAAGCTTCTTCTCAGCAAAGAAAAAAGAAAAGAACATGCAGAAAGAGCCTACAGGATGGGAGAAAATCTTTGCCACGTGCACCTCAGAGCATTAATTTCCAAAATATACAAAAAAAAAAAAAAACCCTCAACAGTAAAAAACCCAAATGACCAAAATGATAATTGAGCAGAATGTTTTAAGGTTGTGCTTTAGGTAAAGTGCAAAAAAGGTTCAGACCAACAAAATAAGTTTTAACAGAATTGGAGTAATGATACCTGGGCCCAGTGGAGGACGTCTTGAACAGAAGTACCTGCTGGATTATGTGCTAGATAGACATCGAAGCGACTCTAGAAACCAAACACACATACATATATGCATGCATACTTAGACACATAGTTTCTGAAAAATAGCTAAGATCTGTTTCTGATTGAGGTCAAGTGTTTTAGGGTAGCTTTTCCTGGAAGGGAATAACCAACATAGTTGCATGTGACATTGGAGTTTTCCAAGTGTAATTATATGTTTTAACTCAGTTTGTAGCCACTCAATGAAGGAGTTTATTATCACCATTTTGTCAAAATGGAAACTGAGACTCAAAGAAGTTCAGAGAAATTTACATCCTCACACAGTGAGTAAAGTGTGGAGCCAAAGACTTCAAGCTATATCTCTGAATCTGAATTCTCAGCTTTTTATTGCTGTCGGCCCAGGGCCAGAGTGCAGTAAATTAAATCTAAACAGATAGGCACTTTGCTTTGCTGAACTTTAACATATATGAAATAGTAACTAACTAAATATATATATATATATATATATATATATATATATATATATATACACACACACACACACATACATATATATGCATGTATGTATATATAATGGTAATTATATATACATTTATACATATATATTCATATATAGATATATATTCATATATACATATACCACACATAATATATATATACATATATATAACACATAATAGTATATTCCTCTTGTTACTATTACTACTGTGCATAGACACCTATCTTTCTCAAAATTGTTAGTTTAATTTGTACCTTTGAACATAAACAAATTAATATACATGTGTGAAAGGGGGAATGTAATTAGTCCCTCTGAAGATCTTTTCCTGTTACATAAGGCAGTTTAGCATTCTGCTCCCTAGGAAGTTTCTTCTGGATAAAATAAGGCCATGCAAATGCAAAGGTATAATTGGAGATATATATATCTCCAATATGAATATATATATATATATATATATATATATATATATATATATATTTATATTCATATTCACTTATGCTATTTTATGAAGGCCCTAAATCACCTTGCTCAGACCTCCATCAGAAAACTTAAGTCCCCTTCTTGGATTGCATAGGTCAGTTCAGAGTGGGCCTTAAACCTTGACTGTGGACAACATCAAATAAATTGACAACATTCACAGGAGATTCAAGAATCTCCAACTACTAATCATGCAGAAAATGAAATCTAAATTTCTTTGTTCCCTAAATATCTATTTTACTATTATTTTTTTCATAAAATTCTTATTGATGGAATACAGTAATTTATACTGTCCTTTCTTAGTATGATATGGAGAGACTGCTCTGTTCTATTCCACATGCTGAATGATGAATGACACGCCCCCAAATCATCAAGAACTCATTTCTATTTATTGTTTATCATCCTAAGTCGGGAACAGAGAAAATACATGCATATACATATGTGTATAATATATGTGTGTACACACACACACACACATACATTTTTTAAATAAAAATATATTTTAAATATCCACAGATCCACAGTGATGGTCACCAGCCTCAAGAAAGAGAATTGAATCTTTGAACTCCATGAAATCAAGAGCTATATCTATCTTTTTCACCCCTGTTCTCCCAATGACCACAAGACTCTGTAGAATTATACTTTTCTATCAATACATTTGTTTATGTTCAAAGGTACAAATTAAACTCACAATTTTGAGAAAGATAGGTATCTATGTACAGTAGTAATAGTAAAAAGAGTAATATACTATTATGTTATATGCTTTGTACTATGTTTTATATTCTTTACATATATTAGCTGACTCAAGATTCATAGTAATACATTTTGTAAATGAGGAAACCAAAGCCAGTTCAAGGGTAGGATATGAATTCAGGATAACATAAATCCATTTATTTAACTACATTATTATGTTGCATTTTCTCGAGTAAGTCTTAAAATTGCAACTCAATGCAACAGGTATGAATGCAGATCTTGTTCTGCAAATCAAGAATATGGGCAAGATGTTACATAAATGGTTTTTCTGAAGTATTCTTTATAAAATGTATGAGATGACTAGCAGCTTCAAAAATATTTACAAGAATACTTATTCAATGCCTAGACATTTTTTATGCAAAGGATCCTGTCCAAATGGATGGTTCAGTTCCTTCTACCACATAACTTAAATGCTACACCAATTACTTAGGTGAGCAAAAATGAATCATGAATTTTTGTTTTCGTATTTTCTGCATGGCATGTATTTACTTTAGGGGCAATCATGGTGATGAAAAAGAGTAGGAAATGACAAAACTGTAATGGAGCCATGACTTGTAGTTCCTCACAGGTTTATCAGGAGATCAGGGAAACAATTCTGATTATTCCTAGTTCTTATATAATTCCATTTTTATGTGATGATGAAAAATAATCAAAGGTGTTCTTCAAAATATTCAGAATAGAAGCTATAGGCATACACACCGTGTTAAAGTTCTTACTGTCAAATCCACACATGATAAACAATGCATTGCTACAAAGGAGATCCATTAGCTCTCGGGAGCACACTTCAGTACCAAGAAATCCATAAAAGAAGTTGTGTGGGAGGAATATTCTGTTACCAAATATGATCTGAAAAACAAAAGCATCATTAGAGCATTGCAGAATTCAGGCTGCAAAATGACTCATTACCTAGTTGGGATTATACAAGTGGGATTAGGTTGATGATATTTTCTTACTTCTATAGGTTGTTTTGGAATATCTATACTTTCTCTCATTTAATTCCCATGATGAGGTTATAAAATGGACAGGGCTGATATCCACACTGGGTGTCTATTGGTATACTGAGAACTGTACTGGCTGCTCAGAGAAAGCAGATGATGTGAGTTACAATCTAGCTGGGGTATTAAGAGTTATGGGAAAAAAAACCATGAAACAACAATGTCAGACTGTTGTAATTATGTGACAAGATGTGCAATTTTAATAATAAGTCATGGAAAGAACAGGAGGGGAAACGATTACTCTGAGCCCTATTTTTTAGCAGAACCTTTGGAGATCTGTCCTAATTATTTTGAGGAAGGTGAACTTTTTGTTTTCTTCCTTTTATACATGAGGAAATATGAAGTTAATACATAGCAGCTTGGGCTAATTTGAACTACATTATACTTAGAATCCTTACCTAATTCTCTGAATTAAGATCTTAATGCCTTTTCTTTCTAAGTCACTTTGAAAAGTGCTATAAAAAAATCACTGCTATAAAAAAAAATCTGAGGGAAATAGGAAATAAACTCTGGGTCAATGCAGCAGTAAACACAATTAGGGTCATCACTACATTTTAGAGTTTGAATGAAAGGTTTATTAATGGATTTTGACTAGAGGTAAAGTCTCTTTGGCTTTAGACACACATATTAATACAGAGTAAAAAGAAATCAATAGTACATAGATGAATGGATAAAAAAATTGTGGTGTTTATATACATAATGGAACATTACTTAGCATTAAAAAAGAATAAAATTATGGCATTTGCAGTAAATGGATGGAGTTGGAGAATATCATGCTAAGTGAAGTAAGCCAATCCCAAAAAAAACAAAGTCCGAATGTTCTCTCTGATAAGTAGATGTTGATCCATAATGAGGGTTGGGGGGCATGGGAAGAATGGAGGAACTTTGGGCAAAGAGGAGGTGGAGAGGGGAGAGCATGGGGGCAGGAAAGATGGTGGAATGAGATGGGACATCATCACCCTAGGTACATGTATGACTGCACATATGGTGCGACACTACATTGTGTACAGAGAAATGAAAAGTTGTGCTCCATTTGTGTACAATGAATCAAAATGCATTCTGCTGTCATATATACCTAATTAGAATAAGTAAATAAATAAATATTATAAAAGAAATTAACAGTACAAAACCATAGAAGGACATAACATTATTACATTTCATAGCCTAAAACTAAATGATCCTAAAGGATATTTGTGTGTGTGTGTGTGTGTGTGTGTGTATGTGTGTGTTGGCTTCAATGATGGGAGAAGTAGGGTATCAAGTATTGGAAAAAGGAAAAAGATTATTAATTCTGTACAGCCTGTGCCTATTCAATAAGGCATTTAATTTTGTGCTTTATTGACATCCATACTATTGCCCTATGAAATCTCCATTTGGAGTTGAAGGAGCTTGTAGGAAAAGAGCTCTTAAGAAAGCCAAGACTATTTGATTAAGGGTCTCAGTATATTTTCTTGACTCAATCATTGATTTCTTTCCCCTCTTTCTCCTTTTCCTCTTTTCTTTACTTTTTTACCTCTTCCAGGTTAACATGGCCCTGATGGGTTAAGCTTCTGATTTGACTATTTTTCTTCAATTTTATGCCCCATTCCCTGCTACAGGAGTGGAATGGCAGCCTTCACACACCTATGTAGAGTGCTTGATAAATGAACTATCGTTGAGAAAGCCAAAACATTTATAGGCTTGGGCTAATCAGTCTAATCAAGAATAAAGAAATCAATAGGGGATCTCACAGGCTGGAGAGGGGATCCAGCCATGACACATGCTATGCAAGGAACAATATAAACGTGTACAGTTCCATTTTGGGATATGAACACATTTGTCCTGCAGGTGTGCTGCTCCTTCCGTCACTTCGGAGTCCATGGGTAATTGGCCACCTCAAGGTCAATGAACTAAAGAGAATCACTTACCTTGAAGAGGGGTGATGGAATAAGTGAAAGTTTTGTTAAAAGGCTTGTTGCGTACTTCACAGTGGCAACTGGAGCTAATGCATAAAAGGTTTTGATTCTTCTAGCCAGTGTGGGATTGGTAGAAAAGGCAATAAAACCTGAAATAGAACAAGGAACATGTGAAGAAAGGATGTGTGTGATGTTTTGTTTTTACAAGTATGACATCATCTTGCTCATAGTAAAGGTGGCATCTGACACAAGCTGAGAAATTGGCACTTCTGCTTGCTCAGATATTAAGGAGCATGGTAATAGCAATTTAAAGTCTGCTAATGGAAATAAAAGGATGGAAACATTCAAAATTCAAATAACTTAAAAGAGTAGTAGATTGGGGTTTTGGGGGTATCAGGAGAAGCAGCCCATTTACCTCAATATGTTCTAAGAAAACTGATGTATTGCATCTTGATGCAATAATTTTATAACCCCAGATCATCAAGAAAGGGTTAAACTGTGTTCAATATGTGCCAGTAAAAGAGAGGAGTGTGTCATAGGAGTGTAGTTTTCCATCCAGAAATGGATGTATGTACAGTTTTAGAAATTTAAAGGTATAAATTTTAGTAACCTAGAAAATGTCCTGCTTTTTAATAAAGGGTTTTGAGTGGAATTGAATGTATACCACTGGTGCTGTGCTATCTAGACTGAGGCAGTTCCTTAATCCTAGCTACAGAGAAAAGCGTGATCAACAGTCCCATATGTGAGTTCCCTTTGCTATTGCTTATGTTGAGGAGATCAGCTTCACTAAAGGTAACAGGCCCCCTTCCTGGGGGCATCCTGCATCGGACAACTGGTCAAGAAGTAGTTAAAAAGGCCAGGTCCCCTGGCCCCACTGGGGAAGACTCTTAAGGGACTATTTTGCAGCCCAGCCTCTCTTTCTGACCATGCTTGCTTTTTGCCCTCTACCCTAAAAGTGTTTCTAAGAAACTTCCTGAAGGAAGTTTCTAAGAAACTTACCCTCATCTTCTTGGGAACCGGACCTAGTATACAAGAACAAACACATTGGGAAGCTCTACATCACTGACTTTCTCCTCTAAAATTTGAGGTCAATTCTTTAGATTGAACAAGCTGCTGGAGGAGAACTTTTTACAAGCTTCTACCACCTATTTCATCCACTTATCTGCCTATGTGTCCATGGGAATTGTGGAGGAAGGAAGGTTATCAGGTGAGAGTGAGGGGCAGCATAAAAATGTGCCACGATTTCTCCCACATGACCTCCTTTTCCCCCTCCGACTTCCACGCTATTGTTCCTTTATACCTTCTCTCATACTCTCTTGAACTCACTTCATTATACTTTCACTCTAACCACTCCACCAGAACTGCTCTTCCAAAAGTCTCTTGTAACTTCTAGGCTGCTATATCCAATGGTTCATTCTTGGGCTTTATTTTCACTTGACTTATCAGTAGTCTTTTCCACAGTTGACCACATTCTCCTTAAAACACTTTTTTCCCTTGGCTACCAGAATAATGGATACTTTTGTTTCCCTGATACTATTGTCATCTTTTCACTATATTTTAATTTCTTCATTCGTTTCTTACTCATCTTCTAAATTGTGGAGTAGTCCAGGGCTTATCCTAGGACCTCTCCTCTTTCCTGCCTAAACTTATGGTATTACATTCTGTGGCACATCCCGATGACACCTGTTTTGTATTTTTAGCCCAGTCTTCTCCCATAAATTCCAGATCTGTTATATAATTGACTTCTTGACACCTCTACTTGAATCTCCAATGAGCACCTAAGGGTGTTTCAAAACTGAGCTCCTGCTCCCCTTACATCAGCTCTCTTCACAGCTTTCCCCATCTAGGTTAGTGGCATCCCCATCATTCCATGTGCTCAGGCACAAAGTCCACCCATCATGCCGACTCCTTTTTTATTTATTATTTCTTACATACATCACAATGTGAATTTGGTGTCAACATACCTTATATACAAACAGAGATTTGATAAATTGTGGTAGAAAGGTGTATTAAGGATTGCAATGCAAAAGAATCATGAATGTAATGTACTCATTTTTTTTCTTTTTTTACTCTTATGCCTGATATCCAATATATCAGCAAATCCTGTGGGCTCCATCTCCAAAATGTATCTAAAAGATATATCTAGAACCTGGCCATATGTGTTTACTTCCACAGCTACCCTCACCTCCAGTCACCAGCATAAATTATTATAAGTCAGCATAACCTCCAGCATGAATTATTTTAGGAGTCCTCTATGTGGTTCTCTGTTCCTTCTTATGTTCCCCTTCAGCAACCAGAGGGATCTTATTACAGGTCATGTAGCTCCTCTATTCAAAATTTGTCCATGATTTCCTTTTTCACTCAGCATGAAAACTGATATCCTGTTCATCCTGAACAGAATGCCCTCCCCAAACTTTGTAATCTTGTGTCACTCTCCCCATCTCTCTGTCTCTCTCAGGCTGATTCAGCCACAGGAGGAACTGCGTCACTCCTATTCCTTGAACATACTGAGTGTGCTCAAGCTTCAGATTCTGTACACCCTCTGCTCTGTCTTCCTGGAACATCAGCCAGCCAGGTATGCACATGAATTGCTTCCTGACCTCCTGCATGTGTTTACCCAGATAATTTTTTTTTTGTGCATGTGTTCACTTTCAAAAATTGCTCTGAAACCCTCTGACACTCCCTAATATCCTTCCCTATCAAAATTGCTTTGAAACCCTCTAATACTCCCTAATATCCTTCCCCAATTAATTTTTCCCATAGCATTATTATTGCTTAGTACATTGTATATTTTACATTCTAATCTTTGTTATTTTCTCTGCCTCCTCCCACTAGAGTATAGAGGATGTGAAGGCAGAGATTTAATCTATTTAATTTATTGTTGTGTTCTTTGACATTCCTTAGGCCAATTCATTCTTCATAAATATGATTGAAGGAACAAAATAAATTCAGCCTAGAGGCTGAAAGATGCTGACGTGAGAGATTGCCTGAGCTGATACTTGAGCCACCCTACTGAACCTATTGGTAACAACTAATTGTGAGCTTGTACAATTTACCCCCTTAGATTTATTTTTACCCGTCTATTGTCCCTGTATCATTAAGTTGTCATAGTACTGATTTTTATAGTGAATGGAAAGCAGTCAATGTGGTTATGCTGCCATAACCACAGAGAAAGGGTCTATGGTATAAGAACTAAATTATCTGGTCCCAGTGCCTTTACTTACCAATGGTGGTACCCTGAGAATGACCAACATAGTGTATCTTCTCCTGCCCAGTTTTCTTTACAATGAAGTCAATTGTGGCTGGAAGGTCATATTTAGCCATTTCATCAAAACTGCAAGACAGAAAAAAAAAGACAAAAAAATCTGAATATATTTTCTTGTTAGAGTTTTTAAAATTCAAGCATGTTCTTAGATAAGGTTCTATTTCTGTTAGAGAAATAGAAAAACTAGATTCTCTAAATATTGCAGCTTAAAAACCCTTAGCAAGGGCCAGGTGCCCTTTGGGGTAGTTTCTTATAAACAACTTATACCATTTATAAAGTACAACACTATTGCTATAATCTAATTCAAACAAGAGAGTAACTGTAGGTGGGAATTATTTCCATCCCTGAAATAGAATGTTAGATTTAATAAGCATCTGTATGCTGTGTTCCAGTGCCATTTAATATGAATCCTATCCCTCTCTATTTTATTCTTCACAACTCAGCCAGAATGACACTTTGAAAATAAAAACTCCCAGTTTAAAACTTTTCAGTGACTTCTCATTGCATTTAGAATGAGTTGCAGCACCTTCACCATCATCTACATAGCCCTGCCTGAGCTGACGCTTATCAGCATCTCTAGTCTTCTCTTACGTCACTTGCCCTCTTCCTCATTCCACCTGGGACACAAGTGTTTTCCTTTAGCTCCTAAAACTCCTAGAGCACTTTTGTTCCCCTAGCATCATCAGCCAAATTATCTTGTTCTCTTTCTCCCTCAGTAATTTCCAGGAATAAGGTACAAGAAGGTTAGTGATAGGAAACCTTTGAAAATCTCTCCATGTTGACTGAATTTTGTTCTTCATAATGATGCAAGTTGAATCCCCAAACAGGTTCTAATGTCCCCAGAATCCATATGGATATTCCCTTTGAAATTTGCCAGGGGCAGTGAATTCCCTTGCTTCAGCAATATTGTTTATTACACTTGGAAAAGCATATTCAGGAATCCCTACATAGTGAGTAACTGAGATCACAGAAAGTTTGAACAAAAAGCTATTTTTGAAATGAGGTGTATGGAAGCATTTAAGAAAGGATATGAGTAAAAATGTCTTCCTTCCCTTCTTACTTGGAGCGTGATTTGTTAAGATGGGACTGAATTGGAAAGAAAGATGTCTATACTTTTAAATCCCAATGATTGTTTTTTAACACAGATGTCTTTATGATTTGTTTTATTTATTAACAGTACAACATTTTCATGCATTCTGAAATTTCACAATGTTTGATTCAGTTTAGATCAAATTATTCAAGCCCACATGAGCGAGAACGAAGTGAGATTACCTTTCTAAAGCCCAAATATTATTCTTTTTAAAATTTTTTTTAGTTGTTGATAGACCTTTATTTATTTGTATGCAGTGCTGAGAATCGAACCCAGTGCCTCACACATGCCAGGCAAGTGCGCTACTGCTGAGCCACAGCCCAAGCCCCCAATGATTATTCTTAACAGCTCATTTTTATTGTCCATTTTCTTTACCTGAAAGCCCAGAATTCAACTGAGTCTGGTGAATAGTACAAATTTCTCCTGGACCAGGTATTTCCTCTGCTGTTGCCCAACCACACGTCATAACCAGCGTCTGCCAGAATGAAGGCAAGGCTGTTGTTGGGCAGGTTTGCAATCCAGTTTGTGGCTGATGCAAGCAAACCATGCTGCAGAAACACCACAGGTCTGTGGCCTAAAGAATACAATTATTTTAAAACATTATAAACTTACTCTTTTTTCTAAGATAAATGTGTGAATGGAATTAAACACGTTTGTTTGAGTTGAATATATTTGAATATGTTATCTTAATCATCTTTTCTCAGGTGGTTGGTTTCTCAGATGCCAAAGCTTACCAAATATTTACTTAAAATATGTGTATCCCATGGTACACCAACTGGACTTCAAGAAAGCTATTAATTATATTTGCAATAAATTCAGCACTAGGTTGATTTAGGTGGACTATAAATAGTAAAGTTATGGGGGGTAGTCTTTAAAATTTTTATATAATTTTTATACTACATAAATTTCCTACAGTGAAAAAAAGATAAAATTTTAATAGTACCAGCAAATATGGCCTGTATTTGGAAAATAGGTTTCAAATGGCTTCCACATCCTCTCCTCTACAACACACCCTGGATAACTTTTTTTTGATCCTATAGGATGGAGGTCAGTTACTATCTCTGAGAGCAACTTTCCTTAGACATCTTCATCAAGACTTCCAGTTTAATAGCCTGTGCACAGTCGTAGCTTTGGACTTAACACATTTCATTATAATCATTTGTTTATTTATCCATCTCATTGACTAAATGGTGATCTCCTCGAGAATCAAAAAATATGGATGAATTTTTGTTGTATTTCCAAAATGAGCAAGATTTATGAAATCCTTAGAAAGAAATGAAAGGAGAAACAGATGGAAGGAATGTGGGGGGAAGGATGGAGGAGGGGGAAAAGGAGAGGCAAGAAGGGAGGAGGGAAGAGGAAAAGGGAAAGATGGGAAATGGAAGGAAGGGAAGAAGGTTATACCTTTGTTCTCTGAGTTTTTCTTTCCATAAGGAATTCTGAAGATCCCAAGGATATAACCGTCTTCAGTCACAACTTCATATTCTTCACTTGGGTATCCCCAGTAGGAAATCATTTGATTCTGATGAGGAAGACCAAAGTTTTAGCTGGCTTTGGAAATATATCTAATGACTAGATAATGTTAATTATTTTAACTGCTCACTTAAAAATTTAAACCCACTGTGATTCTAAATCACATTAATATCTCTTAACTTTTATAGATAGCCATCCCCCTACCCCGCCTCTGGTTAACTTACAATATTCATGTGGGCTTCAGGGCTCTCAGGTGCTACTTTTCCTAAGAAACCATGCGTAGTTCCAAATGCAGATACCAAACTTGCCACTGCTAAAAGCGACCACATTTTGAACTGTCCAGAAACAAAAGAATGGCCTGTGCTATGGTTATCCCATTATACTTTCATAATACTCATATTTTGTGACAATATTACCAATATGAAAAGTAGAGAAATGTTTGAGGTTGATTATATTCTCTTGGGCAATAAACTGGGACATGTGGATGTCAGTACAGTCATCTTAATGTTTAAAATGTTTTCACCCTAATTTCATTTGTTTAAGAACGCTTCTCATTTAAATTTCAAGTCTTCTTGAAGGAAGTTAGATGGCAAAAACAAAACCTCCAAGTGTTCATATTCTTATTATGCCATATGTTTAAGATTTTTGCCAACTGATTTGAGAACTCAGTGTGGGAGTGAGAGTTGTATAGGCATTTGATGTCCTTATATTTAACCTCAATATAATATGCACGCAAACTTACCATGACATTATTAAAAAGTATTCTTTATAATAGTGACTACGTAACAATTTATTGACTTAATGTTATTATATGGATTTAAAAGCTGCCATCACCTCAAAATGCCACCCATAAACAGAATAATGTGTGAATATGATTTTAAGAAATCTATTGCTCTTTTAATTTTTGTTGTTGTTGTTTTGTTTTGCAATGCAGGAAATCAAACCCATGGCCTAATGCATGCTAGGTCAGTGTTCTACCTCTGAACTAGAGAAACAGTCCTACTGTTTTAATTTTTTTCTTGGAGATTTTATTTCATTAAAATTATGTAGATCATGAAAATTATAAATCAGCAATGTGTTGTATGATCCAATACCTTCACAAGTATTTAACAACAAAAAGGAAAATCAGTATCACTATATTAAAATAATTCAGGAGGCTTTTCTAATTTAACCTTTCATGTTTTGCTGTAGAAAAACAGCAATCCACTTCTTAGATGACAAATAATTTCAAGTAGACTGAATTAGTTTTACTATTTAAATGATTGGTCTTTCCACTTAATTGTGTATCAAAATTGTTAGGCTTTTTGTAATTGGAAAGCAATACAGGCCAGAAACTAAATGGACCTATTTTAAAATGAAGGAAATGTTTTTAGTTGAAAATAGCCCAATGGATGATCCTACTAGATTTAACCCCTCAAAAACTGAGTAGGCTACAGTTCAAAGTGACTTGTCAGTTTTAAAACTTATCATCCTTGGCTGTCAACATGTGGTCCTTGAGGCAACTACTCTTGGATAATGACTAGGAATTCCATATACACTCAAAATTACTAGAATTGAACAAGTGTATTTTATAGTTTTTGAATTTTGATTAAAATTTTAGTTTACAAATTTTCTTTTTTCAAAGGAACATTTCAGTAGGACTCTACCTTTTGATCTTGTGATAATTGTCTCTTGTTTCTCAATACAGAAAATATTTGACATTGGACTCAGAAGATCTAAACTTCCTTCTATAAATTTGAGAATCTCCAGATACTAAACTGTGAAAAATCCCCAAGGGAGAACTGCTATTTGTTCTCAAAAAATTGAAAGGATACTATGGAGATAGCTTTAAATCAAATCCTTTAGTGTATGTGTGAGGTAAATCACACAATAATTATTTATTGAATAACTAATGCATGTTAGAAGCAATATTTAGCCGTCACATGTAGAAAATTTTTAATTGCTTTTGGTGAAGAATTTGTAAAATTTGTATCACTGTATTCAAGTGAGGTTCTTTGGAAAGGGATAACTTCTCAGTTGCTGACAATATTTCAACAAAGGCTATAAAACCATTTGTCATAGTTCACTTAGCATAGTTCCTGACTTACAGAAAAGCCAGAATAAAACTCTCAAGGTCTAAATCTGACCCTCCTGGCTAACTTAGTAATAGAAATTATATTTATTGGCAACTCTTAATTATTTTTTAACCAGACCTTGTCTTTACAATGAAATTTTAGCAAGGGACACACTAGTATACAACCAGCAGTGTTTTCACATTCAAACCAGAAAGTTTGATCCAACTTTTCAGAAACCCTCTGTTTTATTCCCTCGATAGCCTTCCTCAAGTAATTTATTACTGTAAAGTAAAGACATTTAACCTATGGTTTGAGTTATAGGACACTCCAAAAATCCAAGTCAGCAGCACAGGCTCAGAAATGTTCAGGGACAGAATAAATGCCTCAAAGTACCTGTCACCAAGTTTTAAAATAAGAGTAATAACTAACTTCTATAGAGGACTCTCCATATGCTGGAGTGTGTACTCAACATGTAACATGTATAAGTGAGTTATCTTCACTAAAATGTTTCCTACTTCTATAATCTAAGGTAACAATAGTGCATTTCTTGATGTTATGAGCATTCATTATATAAAGAATGTAAAGTTTTCAATATGTTTGGCATCTAGTAGGTATTTGATAAATATAGTTATTATTACTTTCATCTCACTTAATTTTTATAACAACCCTATTAAGTAGGTAGCATTGTATTCCCTATTTTGCAGATAAGCAAAGCAAGGCCAGAAAAGAACTTGCCCAATAAATCTGCAGAAAGTAGTATGCCTATATTTGAAATGAGGTTATCTCTTTTAAAGATTATATTTTTCTCCACTATAATGCTTCTTTAGGATGACTATATGCCACCTTCTATAAGGAACTACTTGCCACAGCCACAGAAAGATTTACACAAATTTTTCCAAACTTCTGTTTTAGCTGGGCATTGTGGTGCATGCTTGTAATCCCAGGGGCTTGGGAGGCTGAGGCAGGAGGATCTAGAGTTCAAAGCCAGCCTCAAAACAGTAAGGCACTAAGCAACTCAGTGAGGCTCTATCTCTAAATAAAATACAAAAAAAAGGGCTGGGGATGTGGCTCAGTGGTAGAATGCCACTGAGTTCAATCTCCGGTACCAAAACAAAACAAAACAAACTTCCGTTTTGAGAAGTTTTAAATTTGAAGAAGTGTATGTAGACTATGAAGTACGCTATGAAGTTTAACTCAACCACAGTTAATTTGAATGATATTAAATTATATGATATAGCATGTTTATAAAGTCAATTCATATAACACTAGAGGACCAGCTTCTCAAAAGGGAGAATGAGAGAAAAGACTTTAACATTAACACTTGTTACAATAGTGAAAAAATTTGTTATTCATAACAAAAGTCAAGAATTTCATGTACTTTCAAAGCAAATCAAATCCTAGAGGAATAAGCCATAATTCAGATAAACACATTTATATAGGTGAATACAAGAGCTATTAAAGTCTTTTAAACCTGCAATCGTTGGGTTAAAGAAACAAATGAATCTAGAATTCAGATCATTTTGCACAGCAGAAGTTGTACTTACAGTCTCCTCAAAAACAGAACTAGGTTTCTGAATGGTCAGTATTTGAGTTAATGGTACATTTGCCTTTTATATATAAAAACTTCAACAATGGCCAGAATTAGTCATCCTCTGATTAAATTACCACGAATTCTTAATATCTGGACATCATTTTACATTGGAAGGGCAAACCTAAAAATCAAATATTGCATTCAAGTTCATATGAGTTATCACCTTTAACTTTTTAACAAAAGCAAATATTGAGCAAAGGAACTTTGATGATTAAAAATGATTTAGGAAACATTAAGATTGATAGATAGCTTAACCATATAAAACTATTAAATCAAAGATATGACACAATTATTAAGTTTGGTTCAGATAAAGAGGATTAAGATGGTAAAAGGCTCTAACTCCTGTGCTTCTGAACAATGCAACACAAGCTATTTTGACCATATGATGAGATAATGAATGTGATCAACATAGATTAATGCTTTTTATGGTCTTTGGCCTGGGTCTATTACCCTCCAGATATTGATATCCAAAACCCAGTCCCTGGCTTTTCATAACTCATGAATGGTACCATTTTTAAAAATGCAAAATCTACTTGATGTAGTTTCAACAATGTGAATGTGTTTATAAATAGATTTTACAATTCAAGATTTTTATTTAAAAATGTAGTCAAGTTTTTACAACTACCATGAACATCTGTGGCTGGTGGTAAAAGAAAAACAAAATCATACTTTGATTTGTTAAAATCATTTGCAATTTTTTTTAGGAATCTCTATTTGCTTATTAGTATGTATATGCCTAGCAGAAATAGTGAACAAATATTTTTTATTGTTCTTCTTTGTTAAATCTGACAGTAGAATCCATTTTGATAAAATTATACAAGCATGGGACATATCTTATTTTAATTAGGACCCCATTCTGGTGGGTGGGCACAATCGTGGGATTCACTCAGGTATTTTCATATGTGTGTATAGGAAAATTATATTAAATTTATTCTACTATCTTTCCTATTCCTGTCCCCCTTCCTGTCTTTTCTTTCCCCTTTGTGTAATCTACTGAACTTCTCTTCTTGCCTTTATTGTGGTTTAGCTTCCACAAATCAGCAAAAACTTTTAACCTTTGGTTTTGGGGGATTGTCTTATTTCACTTAGCATAATAGTTTCTAGATCCATCCATTTACCTGCAAATGTCATAAAGTCATTCTTTTTTGGTGGCTGAATAATAGTCTATTATGTATATATACCACAATTTCTTTATCCATTCATCTGTTGATGGGCATCTAGATTGGCTCCATAGCTTTGCTATTGTGAATTGTGCTGCTATAAAATTTGATGTGGTTGCATCACTGCAGTATGCTGATTTAAAATCCTTTGGATATACACTGAGGAGTGGAATAACTAGGTCACATGATGGTTTCATCCCTAATTTTTTGAGGAATTTCCATACTGCTTTCCAGAAGGGTTGCCCCAATTTGCAGTCCCACCAACAGTGTAAGAGCATTCCCTTTACCCCATGCTCTCACCAACATTTGTATTACTTGTACTCTTGATAATTGCCATTCTGACTATATCGAAATGAAATCTTAGTGTAGTTTTGATTTTCATTTCTCTAATTGCTAGAGATATCGAACATTTATTCATATATTTGTTGACCATTTATATTTCTTCTTCTGTGAAGTGCCTGTTCAGTTCCTTTGATCATTTAATTGGTTGGGTTATTTGGGGGTTTTTGGTGTTCTTTTTTGAGTTCTTTGAATACCCTGGAAATGAACGCCCTTTCTGAGGTGCAAGTGACAAAGATTTTCTCTCATTCTATGGGTTCTCTTTACTCTCTTGATTGTTTCCTTTGCTGAGAAGAAGCTTTTTAGTTTGATGCCATCCTATTTATTGATTTTTTATTTTACTTCTTATGCTTTCAGAATCTTGTTCACAAAGTCAGTACCTGTGCCAACATATTGTGGACCTGGGCCTACTTTTTCTTCTATTAGGTGTAGGGTTTCTGGCCTTATACCTAGGTCTTTGATCCACTTAGAGTTGATTTTTGTGTGGAATGAGAGTTAGGGGTTAAGTTTCATCCTATTACATATGGATTTCCAGTGTTCCCAGCACCATTTGTTGAAGAGGTTGCCTTTTTCTCCAGTGTGTGTTTTTGGTGCCTTTTCTAGTATTGAAAAGAACAAAATGGCAAGCTATAATCTAATACCTTTCCAACAAGCTCCACAATAGGACTAATTGGAGTTACATTGCTGATATGTATCAAACTGAATGTATGAAACACCATGTGTGTTTACATGATTTTATATACTGGTATCACACATTTCCTCAGCTCTAGCTGTTTGTCATTGATAACCATTAAGTTTTGAAAAGATGGCGATGTGTTCTCATGAGGATCACAATTGAAGGGAAGTGTTTTGCTGAACTAATGCAATTTGAATGAATTTTGCTAGCATATAGGAGGAAAATCAGCCATGTTTCTTTATGTTATTCTTTGCCTAAATTCAAGCAAGAGAATATTAGAATATGTTCTTTTATCTTTTTTTCTGTAAATAAAAAAGAGTTGGAGGAAGAATCTTTGGAAAAAATTAAGATCCTTATAGACTTTGAAAGAGATCTATGATACTAAGAGTTAATGCAATCAAATACACCCTAGCTTCTTTGTAAATACCTCAAATTTTGATTCACCAGGGGTAATTCACTAGGGGTAGTCACATAAACTACTGAGGGGATTTAGTTTCTAGTTTGCATTGTATATTAAGGTCCATTAAGAAATACAATACTCTCTCTGCTCCATTGTCTTTCTCTTTCCAACTCTTCATCTTTAGGTCTCAGCTTAGCTGTTATGTCTTTGAAAGATCACTCTGACACTGTTCTTCATCCATCTGTAGTTGGCTCAGGAGTCTTTTTCTACATCCTTATGAAACCCTATATTTACTCCATTCTAGGAGTTAAGGATAAGTCATTGTATCTTTTCACTTGGACACACACATACACACACACACACACACACACTCCTTAAATGCAGGGGCTGCAATTTGTTCACCATTATATTCTGCATGCCTAGAATTTGTTTATAACAAAGTACATGATCAATAAATATTTGTGAAAAAAATGTTTATAGATAAGAATTCCCATTTTGGTCTTGTTCTTTGAGCACAACCAGATTCCCTGAAATTCATACTTGCTGAGAATATCTGTCCTAGCTGAATCAGCTGTCTCTTAGGGGTCAACCTGTTTATTTATCTTGTCATATTTTCCTTCTTATTTTCTTCAGTTTGACAGTCTGTTGGAATGTTTTTCAAAAATGGGTAATTTCAATACGCTAGAATCATTTTTATAATTTACCTAATTTTGTCTTTGCATTCAAGTCCTACTATATATGTTTTGAAGGCATATGTCTCTTTTTCATTTTATTATATATTCTAGGCCTTTATATCTTTCACCTAGGAATTTTTGTCACTCTTCACTGGTATTCTGTCTGGCTGCTGATCTTCCAATATTTGATGCATTTCCAAACAGTTGCTCAATTTAAATCCTAAAAGTCAAAGTCTAATTATTATTATCTTTGGCTTTAAAACTTGTCTTGGCTTCCTGGTCCATGAATAGAGTTCAAATAGCAAAGATGTATTTTATTTAATTAGTAGGCAATTTTAGAATATCTTTTCTGAGGAATATAGTACTTTTAAAATTCCCAACTCCAGTTGACCTCTCTTTTTCCTATGACCTCCTATTGTACTTTGGTGACTATAAAACTCATTTTGACCCTCAAATCTCTATTGTTTTGTACTGTTTTTAAGACTTCAATATATGCCCAATTAGTTCAAGAAAATGAACTTCCTTAAAACATATGTTTATATCATTACATACATAGTGCAGGACTTTTCACCTCAGCAGGTGCTTAGTGCTTTAGATATTAAATTAGCTTATTTCATACATCATTTCACAAATAAATGAGACAGATATTGGGGTTTAGTTAACTATTTTATTTGTCCTTGTTAAATTCCAAAATTTCTTTATCACTTGGAGGTACTTACATTATCATTAAAACTCCCCTTATAAACTTGGATTGGTCTTTTTCACTCTGAATAGTTGAAGGTGACATCATAAAGGGCAGATGTTCATATCCCCGGGCTCATGTACATCTGTGTGTATGCACATCTGTGTGGAAGGAATAGTACATGGCTTCTATCAGATTCTTAAATTTATCATTCATCCACAAAATGGATGAAAGCCCGTGTTGTACAATTCTTTACTTTACAATTACAACATGTTCAATAAATGTATGGATAAAACTGGTAATGAAAACCTGAAGGAAAAATATTTATGATGATAGAAAAACATCCTACAGGCAAAAATATCATGCAACGGGTTATTTTACATGCACGATGAAGTCAAAGTAAGCACTGAATAAAAAACAATAGAGATCACAAATATGGTAATATTTTTTTCAGTAATTACTTTGGAGAACTGAAATAATACAATGGATCTTAAGAAATATTTTGAAAGAATATGAAAGATGAAAGCTTTGAGGAAAAGAAATCCCATTATCAATAAAATCTGGAGCTTTGCATCTAATAAGGTGTTTTTTATTGTTTCAATGATTTCCCAATAGATGTTCTGAAATACAGCATGTTGTTAGATCCAGTCCAATTCGTTGTAGGAAAGCAGAGACAGAGGCAAATGAGGTCAGGGATCTGAGAGAGTAATTGTTGGCAAAATGCCCTTAAAATAAGGGTTAGATAGTAAGACTATTTCTCACCCCTAGTACAGCTGGAACTTTCTCTAACCACAGATTGTGGAGGATTAGTTTAAATAAATATAAAGAAAGAAGTTTTACAATCACACTTCAAAGAAACATTAAGTCTTTGTAAAACTACGGTTACTACGAAAGAATGTAGTAATTTATTTATGTTATTATTCTTAGTGAAAGTGAGTTGGCTTTAAAATGTATGGCTTCTAGAAGAAAGACTACTTGAATGTTAGTACAATGTAAAAGATGCATACCAGAGTAACACAGCCATACTTGGAAAGGTATTTGCCTTTTTTCATGCACTTTGAGATTAGAAGAAAGATGATATTTTTATTCCTAATCTTTAAGGAAGCAGTAAAAATAGATTATTGAAAATTAAACCGGATCTGCTATGTTGACTTTTTGAAGAAAGAAAGATAAGTTTTCCTTAGAATTTCTAGACAAAGACCAGTCTTAGTAGCTGGCTCTTCTAGTATAACCAGTGTCCTGAATTGACTCCTGGGGGTTAGGGAAAGGAAAGTCGATCCAGCATTTACAGTCAACAAGTACTGCTGAGATCTGCCTTCCACCCCAGCCCATACCACCACACACCTAAGAAAAGTTTGATGGATTCCCTGACACAAGAATGGCAAGTGGAGAATCAAAGAAAGGCATTAAAGATGCTCTAAGAAATAAAGAGCTGTTGGAAGAGTATCATGGGAAACAATTTTGAGGAGAGGAAACTCTTGGTTGTCGTAGAATTCAAAGGGACACTTAATTCACTTCTTATTAAACAATTCTTGTTTTTATTTCTTGATCATAGAGTTTAATATTTAGTGTACTATTCCTTTAGTTCTATACTCTAAGCATCTTGTGATTATTAGAGTATTATTACCTAATATTTTTAAAGGAAAAGATGAAAGAATTATTCTTCTAAAATTCAAGAATTAAATTCTCTCTCTGCCATTATAATGAAATGACATTAAACTAATTAAAGCACAAAATTCAGAAATTATTTTGTCCACAACGGGAGAATTCTTTCTTGTCTACATTCATTGAAAAGAATGATTTAGAACCTTCACATTCTTAAAATTACTAAGACCTTCAAAAGCTTTTGTGAGTTCTATCTATCCAGATAGAAAAATTTTGAATAATTTGAAATATATTGAAAAAGCTTGTCACTGACAAGTGACAATGCTTTATAGTTTGCAAGTCTCCTTAATACCTTGCTTAAGATAAAACAGTTGGATTTTCATATTTTTGTCTATATTCAGTTAATTGCAGTATCACATGGAAAAACTCCACTACACACTGATGACAGAATAGAAATGTCTTTGCACTATTGTAAAAATATTTTATTGATACTTTATTTATTATAAATCTCCAATACCAATTAAAGATTCAGTGTGTATATCACAAAATTAGTATAACTGGTCTACTCTGCCTCCATAACTGTGTCCATGTTTTAACATTTGCTGGGTAAAAAAGATTTGATTCATATATAGTTACCTAGATTATAATATAAAACTGATCAGTTTGGGTATAGGATTGTCTGGTATCCATTTGGCATTTATGTTTAACCCTTTCTACATTCTCCTCTACTTGAAAGGAGAGAATCTTGGAATTTCTAGAATGCTTTTCTGCTTTTGTCTCACAAAGAGGGCTTACATTTTCTAGGGCAGTTGTGAACAGGTACACAGGCAGAAGTTTACAGTGGCTTTTAGGTGAACTCCTGGAAATCATCATACAGCAAAACAGCTGAGTTCTGCAGCTGTTTCCAAGTTTCCCCGCTGTGTTTCTATTTGCAACAGTTCCCAGGTGAGCCTCTATAAATCATTCATTTCTAGCAATGACTTCCGTGATCTTCATTGCTTGAGACATTGCATCAATTGTGTACGCATCTAATTCTACATATAAGGACACTTCTGCTTGGAATACTTAGAGTGGCTTCTATATCCTAGAAAATATTCTGATATATAGAGCTCAATTATTGTGGGATTAATATCCAGAATATAAAAGAGCTCAAGAAACTTAACACCAAAACCACAAATGCTCCAATCAATAAATGGGCAAAAGAATTAAACAGAAACTTCTCAAAAGAAGAAACATAAATGACCAACAAATGAATGAAAAAATTTTAAACATCTTTAGCAATCAGGAAATGCAAATCAAAACTCCACTAAGATTTCATCTCACTCCAGTCAGAATGACAATGATCAAGAACACAAACCATAATAAAAGCTGGTGAGATTGTGGAAGAAAAGGTACACTTGTTGATAGGACTGCAGACTAGTACAACCACTCTGGAAACCAGTATGGAGATTTCTCAAAAACACTAGTAATGGAATGACCTTATGACCCAGTTATCCCATTCCTTGATATTTCCCCAAAAGTACTAAAATTAGCAGACTGTAGTAATACAGCCACTTCAGTGTTTACAGCAGCACAATTCACAATAACTAACTAAATTATGGAATTAACCCAGTTGCCCATCGATAGATAAATGGATTAAGAGATTGTGATTCTCTCTCTCTCTCTCTCTCTCTCTCTCTCTCTCACACACACACACACACACACACACTTCTACTGAGCCATAAAGAAGAATGAAATTATGGTCTTTGACAGTTAATGGATGGAAATGGAGAACATCATGATAAATGAAATAAACCAAACTCAGAAACTCAAAGGTTAAATGTTTTCTCTCATATGTGGAATCTAGAGTAAAATAAAGGAAAGGAGGAGGGAAGGATAGAATATCATAAAGATAAAGAGTTCTCTCTGATATGTGGATGCTAACCCATAACAAGGGAGGGGACGGAGGGGAATAATAGAAGTACTTTGGATTAGACAAAGAGGAATGAAAGAAATAGGAAAGACGGTAGGATGAATTGGATATAACTTTCCTATGCTCATATATGCATACATGACTAGTGACTCCATCATGTTCAACCACAAGAATGGGATCAAAATTGCAATGGGTTGCATTCCATGTATGTATAATATGTCCAAATACACTCTACTGTCATGTATAGCTAAAAATAACAACTAAAATTTTAAAAAGATAAAGTGAATATCCATAGTGTATAAGAAGAGATCAAGAGGCAGAATGAAGAGATAGGAAAGGAGAAGCAACGTAGAAAGAATTCTAAAAAAAAAAAATGTTATGTGCATATATAAATTCATCACATTGAATGTCACCTTTATGTATAAATAAAAGTAATCAATCAAAAATTAATAAATAGATGAGACAAAGGAAATCTAATAGAGTAGAGAAAGGAGAACAGGAAAGGAGAGGGAGGATGGAAGGGAAAAGGGGGAAACGAACTGAAATTGAATTCCATGCATTTTTTTGAGTTTTGGGGGATGAGCCCAAATACCATGTATAGCTATAAAGCTCTAATAAAGAAGAAAAAAAACAAACAAGATTTTTGCTATTTACAAATAAAGAATTACAGATGTTAAGCCAATAGAAAAGGAAGGAGCTCTGTAACAAAGAATGCTAAATGTTACTCACAAGTGTTAATAGAAAGGCCAGGACTATAAATATAAGCAAGCCCCTCTCTGATATTCTCCATATACTTCGCAAAAGCAAAAAGCCCTTTTATTTAAAGAGAAAATAAACAGTATACTGTATTTTAGGCATATATACATATAAAATATGTATTATATGTCTATTCAAGTTCAGGGATATATTATCCTGTCATCATCCTGGAGCTCTTCTGGCTCTTATCCTTTCTTTGAATTGCCCATTTTATTCATGCACAAATGACTTCCATATATCTAACAAATTTTTCTCCTAAATTCCATTACCACATCCAAATGTCTGCATGGAATCTAATTTTCTGGTTCCATTATCTATTATCCATAAGAACCTTGGCAACTTATTTAATTGCTATAAATTCGACTTTCTTCAAATCTGAAGTAGAATTGTTAGTACCTATTTCATAGTACAAGAAAATTCAGTGAGGCAGTATATGAAAAACACCTGGCATACAGTAAACACTCAATGATAGTAGATATTTTGAGCATTATTAAGGTTGTCTTACTGCATGAAGACATGCATTCCACTGTTTACATAAACATCATACTGTGTTGAAATTATTGGTTTGCATGTCTTTTCCTCAAAACTCCTGTATAATTTGATATAAGAAGAAATACCTTATGAGGTGCTTTATTGACTGGACCCCTCACAGAAAGGTAGACATAGAAAAAAGTCAGTTGACATTGCAGAAACAAAGGAAGAATCATTAAACTCACTGTATGTGATTTCTATAATGAGCCTTTTGATGGGATACTTGGAATTATTTAAAAATATTTGATGCTTAATGGGATCTGGAAATTAATGCCTAAGTAACTATAGAGATCTGGTTCATAACAGATAATTATTCATTGAAAGTTAATCAAAGTCCAGCTTCAATGTGGGACTGAACATGAGGGGGGCTTTTGAATAGGGATCATAAACTTATCCATTCCTGATCCTGGGACTTTTCTTGTGAGGGATTTACCTGAAGAAAATGAGTCAGATATGCTTTACTTCCAGGGCCCTAAATCTGCTCTGGCTTAGCCACTGACGCCCATTTTGGTCTTGTTCTTTGAGCACAACCAGTTTCTTCCTTATGTCCCACCTCCTAAATTGGCTCTACTAACTACTAAGATTTATGTGACCACTTTGGTTTCTTTGGAGGCCCAATTCTCTCTCCAATGCTTTGTTATATATCATATCCACACTAAATTTATTCCTCACATTTTGGATCCAGAATTTGTGCCTAATGGTCATTTTATTCTATGGTGCCAGAAAAAAAAAAATCCTGAATCTGCAAGAATATGTCTCTACTTACCAGTAATATGAAATTACAAACTTGCTAGATGAGTCCTGGCAACTCTCCACCTCAGCACATGCTCTTTCTAATACAACTAAGCATTTCAAAACAGACATGGGGATTTTTGCAGTTTTGATTTCACAGATGATTCCTAAGATTAAACCTTTCTTCTAATTTTCACATCTGAGGCTTGCTCTATCCATGATGTTTCCATTTTACCCATGCCTCAAATTCTGTCTATGAAACTCATCTCCTCTCTTATGGGCCTAGTTACTGGTGTCACACATTTTCTACCATTGATTCCAAAGTTGCTTTATGGTTTGCCACAGAATGGGAATATTTCTTTAGACTCCTTCATGAGGGGATAAATCAAGAAGAGAAAAACATGACTTAAGTGAAGCCACCCCCATCATTTTCAGAAAAGATTAAATTTCATAATAAATTATGAATTAAATTTATAGAGTGAATTTAACATGAATTTCCAGCCTAATATTTAAAAGGTCTGAAATATTTCAATTTAGTTTCCTCATACCATTCTGCTTATATCTGGTTCTACATAGGAAAATATTTCCTTTTAGTTAGTAAATTTTTTCAAAATGTTATGACTCCCATACTACAGAAATTTACATATTTTTCTCTGACTCTAAAGTGGTAAAGTAGAACCCCTAATGGGTTATACAAATTCAGTTTCCAGTCTATTTATATCTCTTATATCTTAGTAAGCATTCACTCTTGACTCAGTAATGGTGTGCAAAATTTATATGAGATGCCGTTTGTTCTGTTGGGTCAAAATGCTGATCAATAGTCAAATATAATCAATATGGATAGGCATTCTTGCAAGTCCCTGTAACCTTCTTATAAAACAAACAGCCTTCTAAAGTACTGTTTTTATTGAAGGCAGTAATATCAATTTTACTTGAACTTCTGAGGAGACTGAGAAGGACATTTACATTACAGCAATCAGAAAGTTTTAAAACTCCTCCTCTGATGATGATGATGATGATGATGATGATGATGATGATTATTATTGTTATTTTTTGTTTGTTTGTGTTGCAGTACTGGAGATTGAGTCCAGGAGTTCTCTACCACTGAACTACATCTCCAACCCTTTTTTAATTTTTATTTTAAGACAGAGTCTTGCTCAGTTGCCAAGGCTGACCTCAAACTTGCAATCCTCCTGCCTCACCCTCCTAAGTAGCTATGATTATAAGCATGTGCTACAGTGCCAAGCTTAAAACTCCTCTTTTAAGCATATCACTTTTTTTCCCATAAACATTCCACCTCCTTCAATAGGAGTTACCTATTTATTTCTCCTTATCTTTCTTTCTCTCCAGAAGTAATTGGCTCTACTCTTTTTAAAAAAATATTTATTTATTTATGTATCTTTTAGTTTTTAGGTGGATACATTAGTTTGTTTTTATGTGGTGCCGAGTATCGAACCCAGTTCCTCATGCATGCTAGGCGAGCACTCTACCAGTGAGCCACTACCCCATCCCCTTGGCACTACTCGTCCTCCTTACAATCCCGCTCTAAAGTTCTACACTCATGGTATTCTAGTCAAGAATAAAAAAGTTTGATAAAAAATATGTATCAAAATTAAAATTATGACTGCAAACACCTATATTTATTCAGCATGTCTCTGACATGGTATTACAGAGAAAAGTGTGGTATTATAAGATAATATTATAATGGTACATAGTTTGAAAATTGAGGACATGCTGACTTTGAGCAGAAAAAATTCACATTGGATGAGCAGGATGAATAAGAAATATATGACACATCTTAGAAAATTTTTGGCACTGTTAGTTTGATGGGGCTGTAGATCCTAGGCAGAGAAAATGATGTGGTATGAAGGCCCTGTAGTGGGATGAAAATGATAACTGCAAGTACTGAAAGAAGAGTTATGTGGATAAAGTCCCACTTTTTAAGACAGAATGGCAAGATGGGACTGGTTAGATTGACAAATTAGATCACAGAGGACCTTATGAATTAATTTAAGATTTGGAGTGTTTTGTCCTAAGAACAAAAGAAGCTATTGGATTATATTAAGTAGAGAGGGAATTGTCAGGATTGTATTTGCTTTTTACAAGTCTCACTCTGGTGGTAGTGTGGAGAATGAATCAGAGAGGCAAGACTGCGTATGGGGGACCTAGACAGGAGGCTTTCCCAGGAATTCCAGGTAGAATATGATAGTATTAGAAAAGATAATGGCTTGAAGAAAGATGGCAGATTTGGAAGACAGTTAGCAAACAAATCAACAGAACTAATGATTTGGAAATGAGGAATAATGCAGATTCTGGTTTGAGTAGATTGGTGCTGATGTGCCTTTCACAAAGATTGGTGCCCTGGAGAGATGAATATAGAAAGGTAAGATGGTAGATTCTGCATGTGATGTGTGTAGTTTGGCATGCACGTGAGTCATCAATTTAAGCCATTGAAGAGGCAATTAGAGCTATAGACCTGGCACTAGGGGATGAGGTTTGGGCAGGAGAAATAAATTTTGGAGCCATTAACATAAAAATAGCACCCAAAGCCATAGAATAATTGCAATACTTAAGAAAATTTAAAATGAAAAGAGAACCTATACTAATTCTTCATCACTTGACTTTTAAAAGATGTAAAAGGATGACAACATAAAATATGAAACAATAAAAATAAGCCTACAAATCTTTTTTGTTGGTCTCAGGGTTCCTTAACAAATACTTAAGTAGAATTATTTGTGAAAATTATGCAGAACTATTTGTCAAGACTATTACATTTATTACCATCAACCTTATATTGCCGACCAAATAAAATGTCAAACTCATCCACTGAGAGATTTGATTTTAACATAACCATGAAGCATAGGTGCTGATGTGCCTTTCACAAAGATTGGTGCCCTGGAGAGATGAATATAGAAAGGTAACAACTAATCATTATGAAATGACTATATAGACAAGGTTTTGATCACAGAATGATGATGGATGGAACTCAAGATTAAAAATACTGAACTAATAATCAAACTCTTGAGGTTTTATCTCTTTGGACATAAATTTTCTTGTCTCCTAATTGAGAGTTGGATATTTGATGAGTGATGTAATGATTAACCCTAGGCTACTTAATATCATGGCACTGACTTAGCTACAGAAAATCAATCCATAGCTTTGATGATCTTGGTCACTTTCATTACAGCCTTAGATCAGACATACAGGATAATCTCTTTTTTACTTCCTAGATATGTAAGTGTAAAGTATGAGTTATTTGAGACTTCCATGAGGATAAATTTTCTCACACAACCACATTCCAGTCTAATTGGTCTCTCAGAACAAGCTGTACAAATGAGAGTGATAGTCCACCCTGTCCCAAGTCCCTTGGGTCCAAAGATCCAAAAAAAAATTATTTTTCTTCTTGTCATTTGAAGAGAATAGGAAATAGGAAATACAATATATACAAGTAATATTCTGAAGAGTGGAGTAGATCATAGGGTATAAACATTTGCCATACAGATTAAGTTGTAAAATATCTGTTTTAATTTTCTTTCTTTTTGCTCTTTCTCTTTATACCACCCTCTATTACCTGAAACTCCTTATTACAATATTTAAAATTACTTACTGCAATATTTAAAATTAAAAAATAAACTCATAATGACTACTAGATAATGAATGAATCTCTAAGACCAAGAGAATTTGTTTTCCATATCTCAACGTTCTTTTCTGCTTTATTTTGCTATGTGCAAGGAACACCTACTACACATGCGCTTAAAATGAAACTTTCTCAAAACAAGAAAAATAGGACCTCCCTGTAAGTTTTTTCACTTAGCAAATATCACCCTAAAAAATAAGGTATAATTTTGATGGTTTTGACTTATCAAAAATACTTGAGGGAAGAAATTAAATTACCTTTAGAAATCATGTATCCCAAACCTTTTATTTCAAGGGTAAAGTGAAGTCTTTGAGAAATGAGATGATTTGTCCAAAATGTGCACACCAGTAATTTTAAAAGTCTCATGGTACAGATGACTAGAGCATCACCAAAAATAAAACATTATGAAGCTTTCACCTGATACTGCTTCCAGATAATTTATAACTAGTATAGAAAGAGGCCACAGATAACATATCTATCTAATGTGTTTGTTCCACCATTTTTTAACTGATGTATGAAATTATACTTATTATGGAATACCATGTGATGATTTCATATGTGTATGCATTTTGTAAGGTTCAAATAAGGGTATCCAAAAATTACTGAAAGAAAAAAAAATAAACAATGGTTGGAATGCATTTGGTTAAAAAGTAATCAAAGTGTACAATATGGACAACGCCCACTTGGTATCATTAATATAACCTTGGACTTTCACTCAAGCATGAAACAAAAAAAAAATCAACATGTACCTCTGAGGGCTATTGACTGGAGGATTAAGATAAGATAATTTTGGATGGAGAATTTTATCTTTGAAAATAACTAGAATTTACTTGCTGGTTTAAGAAGAAAGGCACATAGAGTAAAATAAAAGACTTCTTATTTGAACTTGTTAAATAGGCAGAGATTTAAATACCTTTTGTTCCCTGTGTGCTTTTTAATACTAAATAAAGTTTAGTATAGTATTATCTGATACTCCTAATAAACATTTGGAAATTCTCAATATCCTGAAGGAATTCCTGCAAAGGAGAAACAAAATACAAATACAGTTTTCCAAGAGGTGCAAAAGCTGCACTCAGATTCTTTTTCTAAGCAATTCTCAATTTCACTGCATTTATTCTTTCTTTATTTTCCATAGGCCTTGTTGCTTTCTTCTCTTCCTTCTCCTATCTCCTCTCTATGAGCACATGTGCACAGGTTCAGGAGGTAGTGATTCCTAGAGAACCCTATGCAGAGAAGGCCTTGGGGACTCCTTAAGGAAAACATATACTTTATAAATTATTAATAGCTCAGTTTTCACTTTAATCAGTAATTTTGATCTAAATAAGGTTTTGGAAAACTAACCTATAGGTCAGTATGCCTGCATTTGGAGTTAAGAATGGCTTTTGCATTTTTAAGTGCTTAAAGAGAATTTTAAGAAATCATATCTCATGTCATGAAAAAAACTATATGAAATTTAAATTTCAGTAAAGAAAGTTCTAATGGAGCATGCCCCTCCTATTTGTTTATGTACAGCTGCATTATGGCTACAGTAGAAGTTCAGTAGTTCCAATAGTGACTATGGCCAGTAAAATCTAAAATTTTTATTATGACCCTTTACAGGAAAAGTTTATTGACTGCTGATCTAAAGCACCAGTCATTAAGTGTTCCCCAGTGATCCTCTCTGGCTATCAATGGCCCTACCACATTGGTTCCGGCTCTGTTTTCTCTCCAAGGACTGATTTATCTCTGGGATAAGATCAAATTATTTCCTATAATTTCCAAAATGATAACAAAGTGTAAGTGCCAACTTTTAACTTGGCTTTACTGTAAGTATTGGAGAAAAGTGCTTCCAGATAATAATTTACAACATGTATAGAAAGAGGCTACAGATAACATAAGTGTATCTATCTAATGTGTTTGTAAAACCATTTTTTAACTGACACATGAAATTGTACTTATTATGGAGTACCATGTGATGATTTAATATGTGTGTGCATTTTGTAAGGTTCAAATCAGGGTATACATCTATTAACTCATTCATTATTTATTTATAGTAAAAACATTCAAAATTGTTTCTTCTAGCCTTTTGGAATATACAGTACATTACTTTTACTTATGATCACCCTACTGTGCAATACAATACCAGATATTATTCTCCTAACTGTAACACGTAGTATGTATTAATCAACCTTTCACCATCCCTCTCTCCCCCTTCCTTTCCCCAGCCTCTGGTAACCACTATTCTACACTTCATTTCTGTAAGATCAATTTTTTTTAGATTCCACATGAGTGAGATGATGTGGCATTTGTCTTTCTGTGCCTGGCTTTATCTCATTTAACATAATGATCTTAACTTCCATTCATATTTTCACAAATGACAGGATTTCATCCCTTTTACAGGCTGAATAGTATTACATTATATATATGTTGCATTGCATTGTGTATCAGTTGCCAGCCGCTTAGGTTGTTTCTATTTCTTGGCTATTATGAACAGTGTTTCAATGAACATGGGAGTCCAGATGTTTCTTTGAAATACTGATTTCGTTTCCTTTGGATACATACCCAGTACTGGGATTGCTGGATCATGTGGTAGTTCTAGTTTTAGTTTTCTGAGGAAACACCTTACTCTTTTCCATAATGGACCAGAGATTGAACTCAGGGGCACTCAACCACTGAGCCACATCCCAGCCCTATTTTGTATTTTATTTAGGGATAGGATCTCACTGAGTTGCATTAGTGTCTCTCTTTTGCTGAGGCTGGCTTTGAACTCAGGATCCTCTTATCACAGCATCCTGAGCCTTTGGGATGACAGGTGGGAGCCACTGAACCCAGCTCATTTGTGGTTTTGATTTACATTTCCCTAATTATGTTGAACAATTTTTATATACCCTTTGGACATTTATATTCTTTTAAGAAATTTTTATTGCCCAATATTTAATTGGATTATTTGTTTTTCTGATATTGAGTTTTTCAAGTTCCTTATATTTCCTGGACATTAACTCTTTGTCAGGTATGTAGTTGGCAAATATTTTCTCCCATTCTACTGGTTTCTGTTTACTCTTTATTGTTTCATTTGTTGTATAGAAGCTACTTGGTTTAAGATAATCCCATTTGTCTATGTTTGATTTTGTTTCCTTATTCATTCCAATGTTTTGAAGCATTTTTTCTATGTTATCTCCTAGAAGTTTCATACTTTGGGTTCTAGCATTTAAGTCCTTAATTCATTTGAGATTATTTTTGTAAGACCCAGTAGAACTTTCTGCATTGACAAATGATGCATATTATTGCTTTCCAATACAGTAACCACTAGCCACAGAAGGCTGTTAAGCACTTGACATGTGACCGGTGAGACTTAGAAATTGAAATTTAAACTTAATTGAATTAATTCTAGTTCTAATTTAAATAATCACATGTGGCTAGTGGCTACCTTAATGGATAGCACATTGGGACTGATAAAAGAGGTCAAAGTTATTATTCTTGGGCTTTCAATATATATGGAGTAATCCTAGCCATCATAGGTTAATGGCTCAGATCCTTTTAGATCAAGGCATAAATTAAAAACAAATGGGACCTGGTAGTCAACAAATAATGTCTTATAATTCTGCCAAGTTATACTAAGTTAATTATGTATTAGAAAACTCCCTGGGACTACTAATCCTAAGAAGAAGAATAGAAAAATGATTCTAAAATCATTTTTTTCTTTTCTCCATGCTAGAGAATATTGATATAAGTAGTTTCTTTAGAATAGTTTCTGGCATATATAGACAGTGACACAGGGGAGTCCTGTGCTGAGTCCAGTGAATAAAGACTTGTTTCCAGGAAAAAAGGATTAACTGACAAAGCCCATTTGGCTTCCTTGCCAAAACGTATGAGAAACATTTTTATAGTCTCTTGTCCAGACACCACATGCTGCAAAAACATATCATATACCTGGCTTATTCTGGCATCAATATTTGAGGATTATTTTATTGCATATAAAAAGTATGCCTAACTTTATATTTCTTCTCAGAAATATAAAAATCTCCCATGAGTTTGGAAGAATTTGCATGAAATATTTTATTAGTTTCATACTTCTTTGAAAAAATGCAAAATGATTTAGCAAAATAATTGTGGCTTAAAAATCAAAGACCATCAAAAGGAAAAAAGACAAGCCAAACAGGTTCTGCACCTAGAAAAGCAAGAGACCTAGAAAAGCCAGGGACTAACATAAAGGTAAGAAACTAGGTGAGAAACCAAGGAGAACCCCCACCTCATAGAGTTTCATTAACTATTCTGAGGATTTCAATGTAAGACTGATAATAAGCATCTAAACCTATTACCAAATCATAGTGATTATAGGAAGTAATCTTCTTATAGTAAATGAGAGTGGGAGTTTTAGATTCTAAAGATTTAACATCTATTGGATCTTCCAAAAAAAAAAAAATCTCACTCACCATTCCACATTGTGGTTGGAAACTTCATGTCTTCCACATTGTATAATGAAGGATTGGGCTAAAGGAAAATGAGGAACAACAACTTTTTATTCTAACAACATATCAAACTATGAATGATAAGTTGATATTCTCTTCTGTGAAATGGTAACAAGTAATTAATTATTTGTTCATTAAGTCTGCAGAAATTATTTACAGAATCAAATTTTTATCAATCAGAAATAGAATATTGGTCAAGGCTTAAATTATACTAACTAAACTGACTTTCTCAAAGTAGAGTCTCTCTATACCTTAGGTTCTTACCTGTGAAATAAAACTATCAATAAATGTCTGATAAATTGCAGAAGATGGTTGTGAGGTTCAAATAACATAATATATGAAAAAAGTATTTTTGCATAGCATTATAATTTTAAAAATTAGTGTTATCATAATCTTGAACCCATACCAATGTCTACTTATATTATATTCCCAGGAAATATAAAAGAATCCATAATCTTTTAAAAACAAGTGTTCGATTAGAGCTTTAATATACTTTCTTTTTGTCTTTCCATAAAGACCAAATCATTGAATTTTGAAAAAGGAAGCTGATTTGATTATAATGTGTAATATATAGCACTAGACTTCCCTAATCAAAAATTGGAATATACCTTTCTTTTTTGTGGTTTTATTTTTAATTTATATTTACTTTTATTTTTTAATTAATTTTTTATTCATATATGACAGCAGAATGCATTGCAATTCTTATTACACATATAGAGCACAATTTTTCATATCTCTGGCTGTATACAAAGTATATTCACATCAGTTCACGTCTTCATGCATGTACTTTGGATAATAATGTCCATCACATTCCACCATCATTTCTAACCCCATCCCCTCTCCCTTTCCCTCCCACCCCTCTGCTCTATCTAGAGTTCTTCTATTCCTCCCTTGCTCCCCCTCCCTACCCCATTATGAATCAGCACTACCATAATTCGCTGCATCAACAGATAGATCACAATGCATACAAGTGATACATAGTCCAGGCAAGTTCTGTAAGCAGTTCAAAGTGGAGGAATCTATCAATATGTCCATTTCCTCCCAAAATAAATCGACTCATTGATTGAGCATTACTTGTTGAGTTATTATTCATTGATGTATCAGTTTATACAGTTTGTTGTGATAATTATCAAAGAAGTTGTAGTTTGGTTTCATCTTTGTCTTCACCGGCCCTGGGATGAAAATAGGAATTCTGACAATGATGCTAAAAAAATATGTAACATTTCAACAGGTACTAAGAAAACAATTTTCAGAACAATTTACATTATCCTGAACAGAATTATTAAATATAATGAAAAGGAAAGGTGAAAGTAAACAAACAGATCTGTTAACCTGTTTATTTGTACACATATTAAAACAATCCTCAACAGCTGTTTACCCAATTTAAATTAAACCATTAAAATCACGTGAATAATAAAAAAAATTCGGATCCATTTATTCATGAGCACTCCTCATATATGATATATGGACATGTGCACATACAGACATACAACACAAAACAGAAGTGTGCACATGTAACATACAACATATAAGACAATAGTAAAGGCCTTGTAGCTTTACCTAGGTGAAATCTCCATTGCAATGTTTAAAAGCTCCACAGTCAAAAAATAAAACTGATCAGAAAAACATTAACCTAGGTCTGTATGAGCTCAAAAATAAAATAGAACTTTATGATGTGGGAAAAAGCAATAATAAAATAGATATTGAAAAAAGCATCCTGGTTAATCACTGTCGCAGATGTAAGAATAGCCAAGCTGGAGCTCTGGATATCAGCTGTTATGGATTTGAGTCAAATTATCTTCTTTTTGGTCTGTAGAAATTGTTTTGGTTAATCTCTCTGGAATCTAAATCGGCTTCTGTTCTCCCTGTGGAAACACACAAACAGAGCCCCGACTCCAGACAATCACTGGGTCAGGACCTTTCCATTGTCCTGTTAGAATATCCTTCCAAAGTACCTTAGGCTTATGTACATTTTTTGGATACAAATGTCTTTCCACAGCACTAAGCCCTGATGAATCCAAATTTTAAAAGTTTAGAGTAAAAAGGGTCATTTTAAGTTTATCTTTGGGGGATATATACCCCTTTCCAATTCCCTCCTTTTGTTTTAATAAGTACATTTTAATAGTTTGATGAGCTCTTTCAACTATGTCTTGTCCCTGTGGATTGTATGGAATTCCTGTTATGTGAGTAATGTCAAATGATGAGCAAAATTGTTTAAAAGAGGTAGAAGCATAACCAGGACCATTATCTGTTTTAACTCTTCTGGAACGCACACAGTGGCAAAATTTTGTAATCAATGAGCTATAAAATCTTTAGTTTTTTCTCCAACATGAAGGGAGCCCATCAAAAATCCAGAAGCAGCATCAACTTTAACATGCAAATATTTTAATTTTCCAAATTCTGGCAAGTGTGTGACGTCCATCTGCCAAATATGATTAGGTATCAGTCCTCTAGGATTGACTCCAAGATTAACTTGTGGTAAAAATGTCACACAATTTTGACATTGTTTTATTATATGTCTGGCTTATTCTTTAGTTATTTTAAAATGCTTTTGTAAAGTATTAGCATTGACATGAAACCTTTTATGAAAATTTATAGCTTCTTCTATTGTGGAGAAAATATGTATGTCATGTGTAGATTTATCTGCTAATTCATTGCCCAAACTAAGGGCTCCAGGCAATCCTGTATGTGCCCTGATATGTCCTATAAAGAATGGATCTTTTCTGTGCCATATTAGGCTTTGTATAGTGGAAAACAAAGAGAAAACAGTAGAAGAAGGGGAAATCCTACCAGCATCTTCAAGGGATACTATAGCATTATCTACATACTGACTATCAGAAAATAAATTAAATACAGAATCTTTAAACATCATAAAAGCTTGTAATACTGCATTAAGCTCTACCTTTTGAGCTGATTGTTTGGGTACTAAAAATGTAAAAGTTTGATCAGGGGTAACTACTGCTGCTCTACCATTATTTGACCCATCAGTGAATATATTTGGAGCATTTATGATAGGGAGTTTTCTTGTCATTTTTGGAAAAATTACAGGATGCTTAAACCAAAAAGACAACAAAGGATTAGATGGTAAGTGATTATCAAATGAAACATTAGATTTACACATGATTATTGCCCAAGTATTTAACTCATTAGCTAACTCATCAATTTGATCCATAGTATTTTTAGTAATAATTTTATTGGGAGAAATCCCAAACACTCCCTTTGCTGCTTTTATTCCTTTGAGTATTAATTGTCCTACAGCCTCAGGATATCTAGTATGAATAGTGTTAGGAGAATAAGATAAATGTATCCACAATAATGGACCTTCTTGCCAAAATACTCCTGTAGGAATATTTTTTGTTGGTAGTACAATAAATAATAAAGACAAACTTATATCAATTCTATCCAAATGCATATTTTCCATGTATGTTTCAATGATTTTTAATGCCTTTCTTGCTTCAGGCATTAACATGTGGGGTGAATTTGGATCTGATGGACCTTTTAGGATATCAAATAAAGGTCCTAGCTCTCCTGTTGGTATTCCTAGATAAGGCCTTATCCAATTTATGTCTCCCAATAACTTTTGAAAGTCGTTAAGTGATTTGAGTTGATCTACTCGTATTTGAATTTTTGGTGGACGGACCATGGTTGAGGATAATAGAACTCCTAAATAATTAACTGGAAGATTTAATTGTATTTTATTTATTGCTATCTCTAGATTATAATTTTTTAATAAATTTGTAAGTGTGGCATAACATTCTAGCAATGTGTTTTTATCTTTATGTGCTAATAACACATCATCCATATAGTGAAATATTTGTAGTTCAGGATTTTGATTTCTAAGTGGCTGGATTGCTTTGTTAACATAAATTCGACACATAGTTGGACTATTAGCCATCCCTTGAGGGAGTACTTTCCATTCATATCTCTGATCAGGACCTTCATGATTTAGTGCAGGGATAGTAAATGCAAAATGTGGACTATCCTCAGGATGAATTGGAATTGAAAAAAAACCAATCTTTAATATCTATAGCTAAAACATACCAGGTTTTTGGTAAAGCAGACAATTGGGGAATCCCTGATTGAGCAGGTCCCATAATAACCATCTCATTATTAATGGCTCTTAAATCTTGCAATAATCTCCATTTACCAGATTTCTTTTTAATGACAAAAATGGGAGTATTATGGGGAGATACAGAAGGTTGTATATGTCCCTCCGCTAATTGTTGTTTGACCAGGTCATGGGCTACTTGTATCTTTTCTTTAGTCAGGGGCCACTGAGGAACCCACACTGGTCTTTCTGATTTCCAAGTAATTTTGATTGTCTCAGTGGCCCTTTCTGAAAACCCAATCCATGTCTATTTATTTCTTGATCTATTTGAATTGGTGCTGTCATACCTTGATCTTGTTCTCTTAATCTTTTTTCTTTCCTAAAGCCTTGTCTAGCCCTAATAGTGGGCGCGTTAGGACTGATGTTATTTGTTAATGTCAAACCTAATTGATCTAGGACATCTCATCCCCATAAATTTATAGGAAGATGATCCAATACATAGGGCTGTATAGTTCCTTCACATCCTTCAGGATCCCTCCAATCTAATACCATTGCACTTCTATGGGGATTAGTCGCCACTCTTAGGCCTCGAAGCGTTTGAGTGACTTGTTGTAATGGCCAATGTTTTGGCCATTCTTGACGAGATATGATGCTAAGGTCAGCACCTATGTCCAGTAGTCCATTAAATTCATGTCCTTGAATATTTAGTTTTAGCATGGGGCGAGAATCTAAATTTAAAGACAGCATAGCCCAATCTACACCTGTGGAACCTAATCCCCTGGAACCTCTTTCTACAGTACGACTGGAAAATTTATCATGTAGGCTGGGTATTATTAATAACTGTGCTATTCTATCTCCTGGTGAAATTACTGATATACCTCTTGGAGAAGTAGCTATAATTTTTATTTCACCTTCATAATCGGGATCAATTACCCCAGGACTTATCATAAGTCCTTTTAGTGTAGAAGAACTGTGTCCCAATAATAAGCCTACTGTTCCTTGGGGAAGAGGTCCTTTTACTCCTGTGGGAATGATTTAAACTCCCATCTCTGGAGTTAGTACTGCTCTGGCAGAGGCGCAGATGTCCAACCCTGCGTTAGCTCTAGTTTGTCTGATGAGGGATCTAATGGATAATGCGTCCTGGGCACTACCTTGATGGTGCTGCTGGGTTCCTCCATTGCCCCATATATTTGTGGTTTTGGGCCCCGGAGCATTGGGCCCTCCAGTCCGTTTTTTGGCAATGGAGCCTGATACCTTTCTCCACGATATTGTGGGTGAACACTTGGTCCTTGTCCGTTTTTTGATAACAGAATACCCTTTATGGTGGTTTGAGAACGGCATTCATTAGTCCAATGTCTCCCTCTATGGCATCGTGGGCAAATACCCGGTATTGTATTCCTTTGATACCTAGCTTTGTTAAACCCTCCTCCTATGGGGCAACTCCTTTTAAAATGTCCTGTTTGATCATAATTATAGCATGTTTTTGGCCTGGCATTTAAGCCTGTTGTACTGCTGCCAAGACTTGCCCTTGTTCATTAATGTCTCTACATAATTTAATATATGTGTTTAAATCTTCATGTCTCCATGGTCTAATGACCTCTCTGCAGCAACGATTTGCTTGGTCATAAGCCAGTTGTTTTATAAATGGCATTGCCTGTTCTGTATGCCCAAATATTCTAGATGCTGTTTGAATAAGCCTATCTACAAATTCAGCATAAGGTTCATTAGTTCCTTGTATTACCTTAGATAATTGTCCTTGTAAATCTCCATGCCCCTATAAAGTTTTCCATGCCCTAACCGCATCTACAGCAATTTCTGCGTATACACCAGGATCATATCAATTTGTTGCCGTTGACCCTCATAAGGTCATTTTCCTAACAACATTTCTAGATTTCTTTGAGGGTAACCAGCTGCAGCATTTCACCTAGCTGTCTCCGTGCAAAATTCCTCATTGGCAACCTTCCATAACAAATATTGTCCTCCATTTAGCACAGATCGACACATGTTAGCCCAATCTGCTGGTGTCATGTCCAAGTTGGTAATGGATTCGACCATACTTATGGTAAAGGGTGCTTGCGGACCATAGGTTGTTACAGCCTCCTTTAATTGCTTCACTGTTTTAAAATCTAAAGCATGGTGAATTTGTTGCCCTCCTGCCTGCTCAAGTATAGGGCATGCTAATCTTTGAGGTCCTGCCTCGGGATTCCGTCCATCAACTACAGGAGTAGAGGGCTGCTCAGCTGTAGATGGAGCTGTTGGTTGAATTACGCCCTCTGGTGATAGAATGGAGTTAGTAGCAGCCTCCTGTTGTAACTCCCCCCTGATGGTTGTTTTTCCTCTAAGCTTTCTTCCTTTAAATTTTCCTCTGTCTGACTAGCTCGAGAGACCTTCTCTTTTGCTTGACCTAACATGTTTTCTACCATAGTCTGGACCTCTAACAATTTACTTAACAGTCTTTCAGTTTGTTTTTTAATAGTTTCTAATCTACTATAAAGGTAACACAACCCAATAAGATAGCATAAAACAAAACCGAAACAGAATGAAACAAAAACGGAACAAAAAATCGCTGTATCAATTTTTTTCTTTCTCAGGGCCGAACAACTTCAAACCTTGAGCCAACCATTTTTCCCAGTTTGCCTGAGAAAATTCTAGGGATAGGCAGCTTGAAACAAAAACAAAATAAATCAAAACAAGAACACATTGTTTTTTGAAATGGTCACCCATTCTCTCGCCTTCCCTCAGGGGCGAGCAATTTTACTCACCTCCAAGCTTTAGGCGTCCCCGTATGGGCCACCAATTGCCGCAGTCTGGCTGGGCACAAAATCACGAGCCACTCAAGCAGGAACAAACTTTATTTTTTGAAACTGCCGCCAATGACCCATAAGCTCCTGGGAAGATTGCAGATCGACGCACGCGGCGTTCTCCCAGATCCCAAGAGGAAGTTCCTCTTCCGGAATTCCCTCCTATTGCACTTCCCCAACCAATGGGAACTCTCCAGGTGTCCTGTAGCAGGCCGAGGTGAACAGCAGGAGTCCAATATCCATATGAATGCAAATCTTAACATAATCATATCATCTCAATGGCTTGCTGGCATCACCTTTCAACCAAAAATGCCATGCATCATATTACTTGGTTGTGGCTCTTAGCAACATACCAGTCCCACAGAACTGGAAAGAAAGAAATGTGAGCAACATGAAAGACAAGGAAAGAAAATACCACAAACAATTCAAGACAACACATCATTAGAAGCATTGGCAGCTATAGCAAAAAAAAAATTACAGACAAAGATTTCAGGATATACATGATTAAAATGTTTGGGGATCTCAAACAAGACATTAGAGAACAAATACAGGCAGTGAAAGATCACTTTGACAATAAGCTACAAAAACAAATCCAAGAAGCAAAAGATCACCTCAACAAGGAGATAGAGGTTATACAAACAAAAACAAAACAAAATAAAAAAACAGAAGTCTTTGAAATGAAAGAAATATAAACTAAATTAAAAACTCAAGTGAGAGCAACACCAACAGAGTAGACTGCTTAGAAGATAGAACACCAGAAAATGAAGATAAAGTATATTATCTTAAAAAGAACATAGACAGCAAAACAAAAATGATAAGAAACCACAAGCAGAACATCCAAGAAATATGGTATAGCATAAAAAGACCAAATTAAGTGGTTATTGGGATAGAGGAAGGCATAGAGGTCCAAACCAAAGGAATGAGCAACTGTTCAATGAAATAATATCAGAAAGTTTCCAGACATGAAGGATGAAACAGAAATCCAAATTCAAGAAGCCTACAGGACACCAAATGTGCAAAATCACAACAGGCCCACTCCAAGACATATTATAATGAAAATGCCCAACATACAGAATAAGGAGAGAATATTAAAAGCCACAAGAGAAAGGAATCAAATTACATATAGGGGTAAACTAATTAGAATAATGACAGATTTTTCAACATAGACACTGAAAGCTAGAAAATCGTGGAACAACAAATTTCAAGCCCTGAAAGATAATGGGTACCAACCAAGAATCTTGTATCCAGAAAAATTAAGCTTCAGATTGGAAGATAAAATAAAAACCTTCCATGATAAACAAAAGTTAAAAGAATTTATAGCTAAAAAATCAGCACTACAAAACATTCTTGGCAAAATATTTCATAAAGAGGAAATGAAAAAAAAACAATGAAAACCAGCAGAGGGAGGTAGTACACTAAAGAAAAAACTAATCAAAGAGGAAAACCAAGTCAAGTTAAATAACAAAAAACAAATATGGCTGAAAATACAAACTATGTCTCAATAGTAACCCTAAATGTTAATGGCTTAAAGTCATCAATCAAAAGAAATAGGCTAGCAGACTGTATTTTTTTAAAAAAAGATTCAACAATATGCTGCCTACAGGAGACTCATTTGATAGGAAAAGACATACAAAGACTGAAGGTGAAAGGTTGGGAAAAATCATACCACTCACATGGACAGTGGATGCAAGCAGGGGTTACCATACTCATATCAAATAAAGCAGATTTCAAGCCAAAGTTAATTAAAAAGGGATAAAGATGGATATTACATACTTCTCAAGGAAACCATACAACAACAAGACGTAACAACTATATATATATATATATATATATATATATATATATATATATATATATATATATATATATACACACACACACACACACACACACAAACACACATACCTCTAAACAATGGTGAAACTATGTTCATCAAACAAACTCTTCTCAAGTTCAAGAGTCAAATTCACCACAAAGCAATAATCTTGGGAGAATTTAACACACCTCTTTCACCACTAGATAGATCTTCCTAACAAAAGTTGAAGAAAGAAACTATAGAGCTCAATAATAGAATTAATAATTTAGACTTAACTGTCATGTATAGAATATTTCAACTGGCATCAAGTGGATACATTTTCTTCTCAGCAGCATATGGATCCTTCTCTAAAATATACCATATAATATGCCACAAAGCAACTCTTAGCAAATACAAGAAAATAGAGATACTAATATGAATTTTATCAGATCATAATGGAATGAAACTGGAAATCAACAACAAAATAAAAAATAAAAATTTTTGCATCACATGGAGACTGAACAATATGCTACTGAATGAACAGATGGTTATAGAAGACATCAAGGAGGAGATTAAAATGTAAATGAGGGTCATCAGAATGTGGCGGAGGAGATAACTTCATTGAAACCGGCGGCGACAGCATCAAATAAATTTATAGGAGTAAACAGTAACTCAGCAGTCAAACAGAACAAGAAGTAACATGAGCAGCATGAAAAAGCAAGGAAGAAAAGGAGTACAAACAATGCAGGACAGCCTAAATATTCAGGAGGACCTAGAGGCATCAGAAAAATGGCCAAATAAAGAACTCAAGGAATACCTTAGACAGATGGAATGGAATCTTAAAGAGGATATGAGACAGCAAATTAAAACAGTGAAAGGACACATTGAAAATGAATTACATAAACAGATAAAAGAAGCAAATAAGCATCTTTATCAGGAGATAGAGATTATTTAAAAAAATCAAACAATAATTCTAGAAATGCAGGAAACTATAAACCAAATTAAGAACTCAAATGAGAGTATCACTAACAGAGTGGAGCAAGTAGAAGCCAGAACGTCAGATAATGAAGACAAAATATATCATCTTGAAAAGAGTCTAGCCAACTCAGAAAAGCTGGTAAAAATTCACGAGAAAAACATCCAAGAGATACGGGATAACATAAAAAAACCAAACTTAAGAGTCATTGGGATAGAGGAAGGTATAGAGATTCAAACCAAGGGAATGAGTAACCTGCTGAATGAAATAATTACAGAAAACTTTCCAGAAATAAAAAAGGAAATGGATATACAAATTGTAGATGCATACAGGACACCGAGCATACAAAATCACAGTAGACCAACACCAAGACACACTGTTATGAAGATACCCAATATACAGAACAAAGAGAAAATATTAAAAGCTACAAGAGAAAGGAGGCAGATTACATTCAGGGGTAAACCAATAAGGTTAACAACGGATTTTTCATCACAGACGCTGAAAGTGAGAAGATCCTAGAACAACGTATTTCAAACACTGAAAGACAATGGATGCCAACCAAGAATTTTGTATACAGCAAAATTAAGCTTCAGGTACGATAACGAAATAAAAATCTTTCATGATAAACAAAAGTTAAAAGAATTTGCAGCCAGAAAACCAGCACGGCAAACCATCTTGAGCAAAACAATACACGAGGAAGAAATGAAAATCAATAACCAAAACCAACAATGGGAAGTACCTCAGAAAAGACAGATGGCAGGGGGAAAGCTAATCATGGAGAAACAAACTAAATTAAAAAAAATGATAAATAATCAAACATGGCTGGAAGTACAAATCATATATCAATAGTAACTCTAAACGTTAATGGCTTAAACTCTCCAATAAAGCGACATAGGCTGGTAACATGGATTAAAAAAACAAATCCAACAATATGCTGCCTCCAGGAGACACATCTGATTGGAAAAGACATACACAGGCTGAAGGTGAAAGGTTGGGAAAAAATATACCATGAACACGGTCCTCGTAAGCAAGCAGGGGTGGCCATCATCATATCGAATAAAATCGACGTCAAACCTAAGGTAATCAAAAGGGATAAGGAAATACATTATATACTGTTAAAAGGAACCATTCACCAACAAGACATAACAATTATCAATATTTATGCACCAAATAAGGGTGCTGCAACGTTCATAAAACAAACTCTCCTCAAGTTCAAGAATCAAATAGACCACAACACAATAATTATGGGTGACTTCAACACACCTCTCTCACAATTGGACAGATCCTCCAAACAAAAGTTGAATAAAGAAACTATAGAACTCAATATCACAATCAATAACCTAGACTTAACTGACATATATAGAATATATCAACCATCATCAAGTGGATATACTTTTTTCTCAGTAGCACATGGATCCTTTTCAAAAATAGACCATATATTATGCCATAGGGCAACCCTCAGTAAATATAAAGGGGTGGAGATAATACCATGCATTTTATCTGATCATAATGGAATGAAACTGGAAAAAAATGATAAGAGAAGGAAGGAAAAATCTTACATGACAGGGAAAATGAACAATATGTTACTGAATGATCAATGGGTTACAGAAGACATAAAGGAGGAAATCAAAAAATTCTTAGAGATAAATGAAAATACAGACACAACATATCGGAATCTATGGGACACAATGAAAGCAGTTTTAAGAGGGAAATTCATCGCCTGGAGGTCATTCCTCAAAAAAGAAAAAACCAACAAATAAATGAACTCACACTTCATCTCAAAGCCCTAGAAAAGGAAGAGCAAAAAAAACAGCAAATGTAGCAGAAGGCAAGAAATTATTAAAATCAGAGCGGAAATCAATGAAATTGAAACAAAGGAAACTATTGAAAAAATTGACAAAACTAAAAGTTGGTTCTTCAAAAAAATAAATAAGATCAACAGACCCTTAGCCATGCTAATGAAGAGAAGAAGAGAGAGAACTCAAATTAATAACATACAGGATGAAAAAGGCAATATCACAACAGATGCTACAGAAATACAGAAGACAATTAGAAATTATTTTGAAAACCAATATTCCAATAAAATAGAAGATAGTGAAGACATCGAAACATTTCTTAAGTCATATGATTTGCCCAGACTGAGTCAGGAGGATACACACAATTTGAACAGACCAATATCAATGGATGAAATAGAAGAAGAAATCAAAAGACTACCAACCAAGAAAAGCCATGGACCGGATGGGTATACAGAGGAGTTTTACAAAACGTTTAAAGAAGAATTAATACCAATATTTTTCAAGTTATTTCAGGAAATAGAAAAAGAGGAAGCTCTTCCAAATTCATTCTATGAGGCCAACATCACCCTGATTCTGAAACCAGACAAAGACACCTCAAAGAAACAAAACTACAGACCAATATCTCTAATGAACCTAGATGCAAAAATCCTCAATAAAATTCTGGCGAATCGGATACAAAAACACATCAAAAAAATTGTACACCATGATCAAGTAGGATTCATCCCTGGGATGCAAGGATGGTTCAATATTTGGAAATCAATAAATGTTATTCACCACATCAATAGACTCAAAGATAAGAACCATATGATAATCTTGGTAGACGCAGAAAAAGCATTCGACAAAGTACAGCATCCCTTTATGTTCAAAGCATTAGAAAAACTAAGGATAACAGGAACTTACCTCAACATTGAAAAAGCTATCTATGCTAAGCCTCAGGCTAGCATCATTCTGAATGGAGAAAAATTGAAGGCATTCCCTCTAAAATCTGGAACAAGACAGGGATGCCCTCTATCACCACTTCTATTCAATATAGTTCTCAAAACACTGGCCAGAGTGATTAGACAGACGAAAGAAATTAAAGGCATAAAAGTAGGAAAAGAAGAACTTAAATTATCACTATTTGCAGATGACATGATTCTATACCTAGAAGACCCAAAAGGGTCTACAAAGAAACTACTAGAGTTAATAAATGAATTCAGCAAAGTGGCAGGATATAAAAACAACACGCATAAATCAAAGGCATTTCTGTATATCAGCCACAAAACTTCTGAAACGGAAACGAGGAAAAACACCCCATTCAAAATATCCTCAAAAAAAATAAAGTATTTGGGAATCAACCTAACAAAATAGGTGAAAGATTTATACAATGAAATCTACAGAACCCTAAAGAGAGAAATAGAAGAAGATCTTAGAAATGGAAAAATATACCCTGTTCATGGATAGGTAGAACTAACATCATCAAAATGGCGATATTACCAAAAGTTCTCAACAGGTTTAATGCAATGCCAATCAAAATCCCAATGGCATATCTTGTAGAAATAGATAAAGCAATCATGAAATTCATATGGAAAAATAAAAGACCCAGAATAGCAAAAGCAACTCTAAGCAGGAAGTGTGAATCAGGTGGCATAGCAATACCAGATTTCAAACTGTACTACAGAGCAATAGTAACAAAAACAGCATGGTACTGGTACCAAAACAGGCGGGTGGACCAATGGTACAGAATAGAGGACACAGAGACTAATCCACAAAGTTACAACTATCTTATATTTGATAAAGGGGCTAAAAGCATGCAATGGAGGAAGGATAGCATCTTCAACAAATGGTGCTGGGAAAACTGGAAATCCATATGCAACAAAATGAAGCTGAACCCCTTTCTCTTGCCATGCACAAAAGTTAACTCAAAATGGATCAAGGAGCTTGATATCAAATCAGAGACTCTGTGCCTGATAGAAGAAAAAGTTGGCTCCAATCTACATATTGTGGAGTCGGGCTCCAAATTCCTTAATAGGATACCCATAGCACAAGAGTTAATAACAAGAATCAACAAATGGGACTTATTTAAACTAAAAAGTTTTTTCTCAGCTAGATAAACAATAAGAGAGGTAAATAGGGAGCCTACATCATGGGAACAAATTTTTACTCCTCACACTTCAGATAGAGCCCTAATATCCAGAGTATACAAAGAACTCAAAAAATTAAACAATAAGATAACAAATAACCCAATCAACAAATGGGCCAAGGACCTGAACAGACACTTCTCAGAGGAGGACATACAATCAACAACAAGTACATGAAAAAATGCTCACCATCTCTAGCAGTCAGAGAAATGCAAATCAAAACCACCCTAAGATACCATCTCACTCCAGTAAGATTGGCAGCCATTATGAAGTCAAACAATAACAAGTGCTGGGGAGGATGTGGGGAAAAGGGTACTCTTGTACATTGCTGGTGGGACTGCAAATTGGTGCAGCCAATTTGGAAAGCAGTATGGAGATTCCTGTGAAAGCTGGGAATGGAACCACCATTTGACCCAGCTATTGCCCTTCTCGGACTATTCCCTGAAGACCTTAAAAGAGCGTACTACAGGGATACTGCCACATCGATGTTCATAGCAGCACAATTCACAATAGCTAGACTGTGGAACCAACCCAGATGCCCTACAATAGATGAATGGATAAAAAAATGTGGCATTTATACACAATGGAGTATTACTCTGCACTAAAAAATGACAAAATCATGGAATTTGCAGGGAAATGGATGGCATTAGAGCAGATTATGCTAAGTGAAGCTAGCCAATCCCTAAAAAACAAATGCCAAATGTCTTCTTTGATATAATGAGAGCAACTAAGAACAGAGCAGGGAGGAAGAGCAGGAGGAAAAGATTAACATTAAACAGAGACATGAGGTGGGAGGGAAAGGGAGAGAAAAGGGAAATTGCATGGAAATGGAAGGAGACCCTCATTGTTACACAAAATTACATAAAAGAGGTTGTGAGGGGAATGGGAAAAAAACAAGGAGAGAAATGAATTACAGTAGATGGGGTAGAGAGAGAAGATGGGAGGGGAGTGGAGGGGGGATAGTAGAGGATAGGAAAGGTAGCAGAATACAACAGTTACTAATATGGCATTATGTAAAAATGTGGATGTGTAACCAATGTGATTCTGCAATCTGTATTTGGGGTAAAATGGGAGTTCATAACCCACTTGAATCTAATGTATGAAATATGATATGTCAAGAGCTTTGTAATGTTTTGAACAACCAATTTAAAAAAAAAAAAAAACTCCTGAAGTACACTAGAGCCCAAAAGAAAAAAAAAAAGTAAATGAGAACACAGACACAACATATCGAAATCTCTGGGACACTATGAAAGCAGTACTAAGAGAAAAATTAATTGCATGGAGTTCATGCCTTAAAACAAGAAAAAGGGGGCTGGGGATGTGGCTCAAGTGGTAGTGTGCTCGCCTGGCATGCTCAGGGTGCTGGGTTCGATCCTCAGCACAAGCACCACATAAAATAATATAAAGATGTTGTGTCCACCGAAAACTAAAAAATAAATATTAAAAAAAATCTCTCTCTAAAAAAAAAAAACAAACCAAAAAACAGAAAAAATCAACAAATAAATGACCTCACAGTACATCTCAAAGCCCTAGATAAAAGAACAAATCAGCAGCAAAAGCAGTAGAAGGCAAGAAATGATTAATATTAGAGTTGAATTCAATGAAATTGAAACAAAAGTAACAATTGAAAAAAATTGACAAAACTGAAAGTTAGCTCTTTGTAAAAAGTAAATAAAATTGACAGACCCTTAGCCACACTAATGAAGAGAAAGAGAGAGAGAACTCAAATTACCAGCATATGTGATGAAAAAAGCAATATCATAACAGACACTACAGAAATACAATAGGTAATTTAAAAGTATTTTAAAACTTTATACTCCAATAAAATAGAAGACATTGAAGGCACTGATAAATTCCTTAAGTCATATGATCTACCCAGATTGAGTCAGGAAGATATACACAAATTAAACAGAGCAATATTAAGTGAGGAAATAGAAGAAGCCATCAAAAGCTTACCAACCAAGAAAAGCCCAAGACCAGATGGATACACAGCTGAGTTCTACAAGACCTTTAAAGAAGAATTAATACCAACATTCTTCAATTTATTTCAGGAAATAGAAAAAGAGGGAGCACTTCAAAACTCATTCTATGAGTCCAATATCACCCTGATTCCAAATCAAGGCAAAGACACATCAAAAAAAAGAACACTTCAGACCAATATCTCTAATGAACATAGATGCAAAAACTCTCAATAAAATTCTGGCAAATCGAATACAGAAACATATCAAAAAGATAGTGCACCACGATCAAGTGGGGTTCATCCCAGGGATATAAGGTTATTTCAACATATGGAAATCAATAAATGGAATTCATCACATCAATAGACTCAAAGATAAGAATCATATGATCATCTCAATACATGCAGAAAAAGCATTTGACAAAATACAGCACCCCTTTATGTTCAAAACACTAGAAAAACTAGGAATAACAGAAACATATCTCAACATTGTAAAGGCTATCTACACTAAGCCTCAGGCCAACTTCATTCTAAACAGAAAAACTGAAGGCATTCCCTCTAAAAACTGGAAAAAGACAGAGATGCCCTCTTTCACCACTTCTATTCAACATAGTTCTTGAAACACTGGCCAGAGCAATTAGACAAATGAAAGAAATTAAAGGGATACAGATAGGATAAGAAGAAGTTAAATTAGCACTATTTGCTGATGATATTATTCTATACCTAGAAGACCCAAAAAAAAAACTCCACCAGAAAACTTCTAGAACTAGTAAATGAATTCAGCAAAGTAGAAGGATATAAAATCAACACCCATAAATCAAAGGCATTTCTGTATATTAGTGGCAAAGCCTCTGATAAACAAATGAGGAAAATTATCCCATTCACAATATCCTCAAAAAAAAAAGATACTTGGGAATCAACTTAACAAAAGAGGTGAAAGATCTATACAATGAAAACTAGAGAACCCTAAAGAAAGAAATAAAAGAAGATCTTAGAAGATAGAAGACCTTGCTCTTGGATAGACAGAATTAATATTATCAAAATGACCATACTACAAAAAGCACTATACAGATTTAATGCACTTCTGATCAAAATCCCAATGGCATTCCTCATAGATATAGAAAAATCAATCATGAAACTCATCTGGAAAAATAAGAGACCCAGAATAGCTAAAGCAATTCTAAGCAGGAAGAGTGAAGTAGGTGGCATTGCTATAATGTTACTGTACTACAGAGCAATAGTAACAAAAACAGCATGGTATTGGCACCAAAACAGACTGGTAGAATAATGATACAGAATAGAGGACACAGAGACTAACCCACACAATTACAATTATCTTGTATTAGACAAAAGTGCCAAAAACGTGCACTGGAGAAAAGATAACATCTTCAACAAGTGGGGCTGGCAAAACTGAAAATCCATATGCAACAAAATGAAATTAAACCCCTATCTTTCACCATGCACAAAACTTAACTCAAAATGGATCAAGGACCTAGGAATTAAACCAGAGACTCTGTGTCTAATAGAAGAAAAAGTAGACCCTAATATTCATCATGTGGGGTTAGGCCCCAATTTCCTTAATAAGACTCTTGTATGCAAGAATTAAAACCAAGAATCAATAAATGGGATGGAATCAAACTAAAAAGTTTCTTCTCAGCGAAAGAAACAATCTGTGAGGTGAACAGAGAGCCCATATCCTCGGAGAAAATTTTTACCCCTCACACATCAGACAGAGCACTAATCTCTAGGGTATATAAAGAACTCAAAAAGCTAAACACTGAAAAAACAAATAACCCAATTAACAAATGGGCTAAGGACCTGAACAGACACTTCTCAGAAGAGGATATACAATCAATTAAAAAATATCTTAAAAAATGCTCATTATCTCTAGCAATTAGAGAAATGCAAATCAAAACTACTCCAATATATCATCTCACTCTAGTCAGAATGGCAGCTATTATGAAGACAAGCAATAATAAGTGTTGGCGAGGATGTGAGGAAAAAGGTACACTCATACATTGCTTGTGGGACTGCAAATTGGTGCAGTCAATTTGGAAAGCAGTATGGAGATTCCTTGGAAATCTGGGAATGGACCACCATTTGACCCAGCTATTCCTCTCCTCAGACTATACCCAAAGGACTTAAAAATAGCATACTACAGGGACGTAGCCACATCAATGTTTATAGCAGCACATTCATAATAGCTAAACTGTGGAGCCAACCTAGATGTCCTTCAGTGGATGAATGGATAAAAAAAAAATGTGGCATATATACACAATGGAATTTTACTCAGCAATAAAAAAAATCATGGCATTTGCAGGTAAATGGATGGCATGGGAGAAGATAATGCTACGTGAAGTCAGCAAATCTCAAAAAAACAAATGCCGAATGTTTTCCCTGATATAAGGAGGCTGACTCATAGTGAGGTAGGGAGGGAGAGCATGGAAGGAATAGATGAATTCTAGATAGGGAAGAGGGAAAGGGAGGGGGTGGGGGATTAGCAAGGATGGTAGGATGTGATGGACATCGTTATACAAAGTGAGTTTATGAAGATGTAAGTGAGTATCAACATACTTTATAAATAAACAGAAATACAAAAATCATGGTATATATGTATATTAAGAATTCTAATGCAAAAGAAAAAAACAACAAAGTACATGTAAAAAGGCATAAATTGGCATGAACATACTTTATATACAGAGAAATGAAAAATTGTGCCTGATATATGTAATAAGAATTGTAATGCTTTCCACTGCTGTTGTGTAGTTTAAAAATAAATAATTAAATAAATAATTTAAAAATTAGTGAATTAAATATATATTTAATTTATATATTTTAAAATATATATTTAATTCACTAATTTTTAAATTATTAATTATTTATTTTTTAACTACACAACAGCAGTGGAAAGCATTACTATATATATATATATATATATATATATATATATATATATATATATATATACACACACACACACACACACACACAAACAGAAGGAAAAAATTCCATCATTATCAATAATTAATTTTTTTCCAATTTAATTTTTTTCCAAGAACAGTAATCTTTCAAACTAGTGGAACTGTTACTTCCATGATTAAAATCTCCCTTCAATCAATTTAGAAGGAACCACTGGATTTTGACCATCACAGAGAATCTAAATATGTTTGTGGGGTTGTTGTTGTTGTTGTTTTGTGGTGCTGGGGATTGAACCCAGGGCCTTTGCATGCAAGGCAAGCACTCTACCAACTGAGCTATACCCACAGCCCATGTTTGTGTTTTATATGGCAATATCTGATGGAAACTTTCTTTTTCCCTGAGAATGCAGTCTTACACTGAATGATCAGTGCCTAGAAGAATGACACTAGATTTATTAAAATGAGGTAGGTAGAGGAAGATTAGAATTCACTTACACATGATACTTTGATATAAACTGATTATGATGCATATTGAATTTTCCACATGTCATATTGATTACTTTAGAAATTGTATGAATAATTATATTACTATACACATATATTATTTTCAATATAGTTTATCTATATTTAATAGGTTAACATATTCATGTATTGGGTAGGCAAATTGTTCCTAGATTTGGATATTTATCCATTAAAATATTGATACAACATCACTAACACATCATTAAGAAAGAAACATTGATTTTAAATCAAATAACATATACCTCATTTAATTTTTTTGGATCATTTCTACCCATCAGCGTGAGGAAAATGTTACAAACTATAGCAAATGTCTCATGGTTGCACACATTCAGAGAAATATTATTAAGATATTTATTGAGTAAAAATGCTTTTTCACCAACCAGGAGCTGAAAATGATACGTTTGGGTTTTTTAATTGATTTTATTTTTCTAAATACATGACAATGGAATGCATTACAATTCTTATATTCAGCATAATTTTTCATAACTTTGTATGTAAAGTATATTCACACCAATTCATGTCTTTATACATATACTTAGTTTTTTTCACATTACAATTCTTATTACACATATATACCACAAATTTTCATATCTCTGTTTGTATATAAAGTATGTTGACACCCAATTAGTGTCTTCATACATGTACTTTGGATAATGATGTCCATCACATTCCACCATCCTTACTAATCCCCTGCTCCCTCCCTTTCCCTCTCACCCCTCTTCCCTATCTAGAATTCATCTATTCCTCCCATGCTCCCCCTCCCTACCCCACTATGAGTCAGCCTCCTTATATTAGAAAAAAACATTTGCATTTTTGGGGGGGCATTGTCTAACTTCACTTAGCATTAGCTTTTAGATGAAGAATGTGTTTTACCTGATAGAAAGCAAGAAGGATAGGGAAAAAAACAAGACAGAAAACAAAACTATACAATATTACTGAATAGTAGAATGGCTTAATTAGTTCACTGTGATAGTATTCTATGCATAATTTAAGAAGAGTTGCTCAATAAAATAGTATGTGTTAAAATTTTTTATCAGTTCAACTGGGATAAACACATTTTGGAATAATAAAATCAATCAGAAATAGAGTTTACTTTAACAGAGCTAATGAAAGCTAAAAATATATAAGTATTTTTGATGCTATGCTATATATAAATGGAGAGAAAAACATACCTACACTTCCAACACATATACTCAGGTAAGGAGGTAAAATTTACTCATCTTAATAACATCATTGTAAGAAAAAGTATACAATATGATTTATAACTGATACTTTTAAAGACAGAAAAAAAATATCAAGAGATATTGGGGTAGAGGAGATAAAGTAAGTAAACAAAATAACGTGGTAATGGATTAACCAAAGACCAAAAGGCAACAAGAGAAGTATTGAATAAAAATGATTTTTTTACAGAGAAGAAAATTTTCTCTGAAATTCTCTAGGGAGAATAGAGCAAAAGAAATGTATTTAGAGAAATTAATTGCAGGAAAACAAACAAATGATCTTAGATATCAGTATAGAATAGTATCTCAGAGACTGAAACACAAGAAAATATAAAAAATAGTTAGAAGTGAAAGAATGAATGTAAATAAAAAATTAAAGCACAAAATCATATTTAATGTGTGAAGCTATTTATATGTGTGTCTAGAAATGTAAAAATCAATCCCTAGTGATACAATGCACTGTAACTGTCTAGTGTTGCCTAGAATTGGGGGTGGGAGAGTTATGAATCTCAAATGAACAAGTGGAAACTTTCTTGGGTGATAAAAATCTTCTAGATATTTGTCTTGGTGGTGGTTACATGGGTCATCACATTTGTCAAAGTTACTGAACAGTATATTTCAAATTGTGCATTTTGTTGCACATAAATCATACTAAGTGAATGCAGAAACCAGCATACAAAAATCACATATATAGCAAACACAAAATTTAAAGGAGCATCATGTAAGGTAGCTAATAGAAAGAAATATATATATAGCAAACAACAGTTGTATATTGAGGATAAGAGATATAAATGTAAGACAAAATTAGTTTTGTTATGAGTGACATTAAAACTTTCATGCTTCAAAGGACACTATTAAAACAGTAAAAAGACAATGGATAAAATGGAAGAAAATGTTGACAAATTAGATATCAGATAGAGGTCTTTTATCCAAAATATGTAAGGGATTCTTACAACTCACCAACAAATAGATGAATAACACAATTAAAAATAAACAAATGATTTGAGTAGATGTTTGTTAAAAGAACTATAAATAATAAATACATTAAAAAATGTTCAAAATTAGTAATCAATCGAGAAGTATAAATCAGAAATGTAATGACCTACCACTTCATAATACACCTGGATGGCTATAATCAAAAACAGATAATAACAAGTTTTAGCTAGCCTGTGTAACACTCATGCACTGCCTGTAAGAATGAAAAATGGCACACCTACTTTGGAAAACACTTTGCTTGGAATTTCCTAAAATATTAAACATAGTTAACCTATAAGCAAGCATTTCAATCTAAAATATAAAACCACATGTCCACACAAAAATAAATGTAAAAAGTGTTCACTGAAACACTATTCATAATAGCAAAACACTAAAAATAACTTGACTATCTATGAATTAATAAATACATAAACCAAATGTGGCGTATATATCCAAGGGAATATTTTCTTCCATAAAAATGAAGTAAGGACTGATACATGCTGTAAGGATTCTGGCTGTGGAAACATACAAGGCAGCATTCCTCTGATGACCAACTCCTGGCTGGGGGGAGCGGGGGTTATAGGCACCCTGTTTTCCACAATTAAAATATTCTGCAGTTTCTCCCAAGAACTAGTAAGATGACAAGTAGAATGTAATACATACTATGTAATACATATGAATACAAATGTAATATATATAATGTAATAATAATACAATGTAATAATACTAGTAAGATGACTAATACAAGCAGCTCAATGTCTGGCTGATTTGGTAATGTCCTCTGTGAGGAGGCTCTATGCTAGAGTCTTATCAGCCTCAATCTGGATCTAAGACACTCAACTTCTGGGAATAAAGGAACTCTCAGACAACACCAATGAGGCACAGTGCCTAAACCTGCCCACATAATAGTAACTTTATACAATGAGCAATATATTCTGATGATGCCAATGACCTAATAAAACCTATGGATATAAACAAAGCTGGCATCTCACGAGCAGCTCCCTTTACTTTGCCCCTTCACCTTGCTCCTGTCTCTTTTTGTTTTTCTTTACAACATGCTACAACATGAGTGAACTTTGAGAACTGTATACCAAGTAAGATTCCACACAAAAGATCACATATTGCATGATTCCATTTGGATAAAATATCTAAAATGGGTAAATCCATAGAGACAGACACATTAATAGTTTCGGGTGCGGGGGGGAAGGGAACAATAACTTATTTGTGAAGTTGTTAAAATATCTATGAATCAGATAGTCGTCATGAGACAGGTCTAGTTTAAAACCCAAGTTTAAAACCCAAGGCTAGAGCTTGATTTTTGTTGTTTTTGCCTGCCTAACTGGAAGGCCCCACTCATGCTTGGATACCCAGACATTCTGTAGCTGCGCTTGATTTCCTTGACTACCCTAACATTAGACAACTTCAAAGAGTTGTTTTGAATCCAAGCAATTCTTTTGTTTTGAAGAATTGTAGTATGTACTTCCTCAGAACTAAGGAAAGATAACATGGCTCCATCAGCATCAGTGTGTACATTCCACACCTCTGTTGTAACATGATTGGAACTTTATACTATAGAACAAGAATACCCAATCAGAGAGTGCATTACCTTATATGGGAGACCAACAGTTGGCAAGTAAAAGAGAAACTAACAAGAGATATATGAGGCATTGAGTTCTGTGTTCAGTGCTCAGCTTTTGGACATGAATTTGCTGGGCCAGTACTAGCACTAATAAAATGCTAATTCCTGCAGAATGCACCCAATTCTCTGTCTCTCTGTGCAATAATCCCACAACAGAACACGTACAGGTCAATAACAGGGTGACAAACACATTAAACCATCCCATTATGGGAATAAGAAATAGATAATAGAGGAAAAATTTAACGTTACATACAAATATGGAAGATATAAAAAGACTAATAAGACTCAAATTGAACATTTAGAATTACAACTAAAATGTCTGAGATGTAAAACACATTCTATAACATTAGTAGCTGATTAGATATTACAGCAGAAGAGATTAGTCAACATGAAGACATAACAATGGAAACTAACCCAAACATAACATAGATAGAAAAAAAAATGCTCAAAAGAAATAAACATGTATCAGTGGTCCATGAGACAAATTCAGATGTACTAATATATGTATTACTGCAGTTCGTAAAAGACTGGCTGGAGAAAATATATTTTAAGAAATATAGAAATTTTAGTTTGATCTTCTAAAACTATCTCATAGATCAAAAAACCCATAAAAGAGATAACATGAAAAAAATTATATATATATATATATATACATGAATATATATGAATATATATATATATATATATATATATATATTCATATATATATATATATATGAAATATACTGCCGCAGTCTGGCTGGGCACAAATCACCGAGCCGCCACAAAGCACTTGTATGTTCAAACAGGAAACTTTATTGCCCGAACTCCACCAGCACTCCACGCACACTCCCCGGGAACTCTCTCTGCTCTGCACACTCCCCGGGAACTCTCTCTGCTCTCGCCGGTCCACGCCTCCCCCACTCGGAACCCCTGGAGAACTCACGGGAACTCCAAAGTAGCGGCCCAAGGCAGCAGGAACCACCCTATTCCCAGAGCTGCCCTATTGCCAGATAGCAGGGGTCCATATACAACTGAATACACAGCTTAACATAACCATCATCAACTCAATGGCTCGCTGGTGTCACCTCTCAACCACTCCCTTCTGGCAGAATGCCATGCGTCATCCTGACTTGGCTGTGGCCCTCAACAATATACCAAAATAAGACAGAATAAAAATGGCAAAGAACAACCTGGACAAATATAAACAAATAGCAAATTTTAAACTTAACCATCCTAATAATGTTATTAAATATCAATGGTTCAGACACAATAATTAAAAGACAGGGGTAGTTAAAGAGGATTTTTTAAAGCTTTAACTCTGTGTTTTACAATAGAAATCTATCGAATATATGAAAGCAAACAAATTAAGTATGAGAATAGAAAAGACATGCAATGCTAATATTAATAAAAAGAATATTATGCTATGTTGATTTTACACAAAGTAAGTTTTATAGCCAAGATTATTACAGAGATAAAATGGATCATTTAATAACAGAATCAATTCTTTAAGAGAATATTGAAATCCTCAATGTTTATTCACCTAAGAAAACTTCAAAATGCATGAAGAAAAACTAATAGAACTGCAAGTATAAATATAGAAATCACAATTATGCATGAAGATTTCAATTCTCCTCTCTCCATAATTGATAGAACAAGTATAAAATATGTAAAGGTATATAAATCTTGAAACATTTTGACATAATATAACATGATTAACATTTAAGAACAATCTACCTGCTGGCAGCAGAATGCACAATTCAATATACTTTCTATACAGTGAGTACAAAATATTAACCAAGATGGACCTTTTCAGAGCTATAAAACAAGTCATGCTGAATTTAAAAGGACTCCAGATCATACAAACTATGATCTTTGAAAAAAATGGAATTAAAATCAAAATCAATGGCAGAGGTATACTGGAATTTTTCCAAATATTTGGAAGTTCTATGATACTTTAGAGTAGTCAAAGAGCCAAAAAGGCATCAAACAAGAAACTGAAGTATTTTAACTTGAATGAAATGAAAGCATAACATATTCATATTTGTTTGATGTTCCTAAGGTAGTGAGTAAAAGAAAACTTATAGCTATAAATGAGAAAATTAAAAGGAAAAAGCTTAAAAAACAATAATTTAAAAAGCTAGAAAAGGAAGAAATCATTATACCCAAATTTAATTAAAACCAAATTTATAAAAAATCAAGTGGTAATCAATAAGCCAAGGGAAAAAAAATAGAGAAAAAAATCAATAAAATTTTTGTTTTTATTTGACTGCTTCTTTGAGAAAATTAAGAAAATTGATAAACCTCTAGTTTGGTCAAGATGAAAAGGGAGATGTAAGAAATAAATAACATCTAGAACACCAAAGGGGACATCGCTACATATTCTCTTTCTGTTAATGAATAATAAAGAAATGATATCAGTAAATTCAATGAGTGATCAGGCTTTAAAATGGCAGATTAGAGAATGTTGCTTTCCTGGTTGCCCCATAACATGAAGCCAAGAATTTAGACTTCTCAGCAAGGTGAGATGGGGAACATTTGGGTAATTAACGTTCAAAACAGATCTGGGAATCAGGCCAGTGGATATAACAAAATATAGAAATCCCTAGCACTGCTGGGGCCACCAGTGGCAGCAGCAGGTGCCAGCCCCCCTGCTCTAAATAGTGGTGTGGTACACAATTAAAGGAACCCCAAAATTTAGGAGGTCTGAGGTATTTGGATACAGAGACACCAGAGACCAAAGGCACTGCACAATTAATCTGAAAGGTGTCTTGGACAACATTATTGTACAGAGGCATAGGAAAAAATAAACCAACTCTGTCCTGGCAACCACAGGAACCAGAGGAAAGAACCTTTTTGCAGCTACAGCAGGAGGAACATCAGCTGGGGCATTGGAATAATGACAAATGTGCCTAACCTACCTGAATGGTTCATGGACACATATAATCTTATAACTATTTTTGTTTTGTTTTATTTGTTTGTTTATCATTCCCTAGCATTTTTAAGGTAGTTATTTCTCATCAATCAATATTTTAAGGACTAAGATGTTTGATTAGAATATATCAGTTTTGTAATTATACTCTTTTATTTTTATGTTTACTATTAATTTTAAAATTTTTATTCTATACATTTTTTCTCTCACTTATCAGTCTCCCTAGATTCTCTCTTTTCCTCTGCTAACAGCTAACATTTATTGATCTGTCTTTCACTCATTCTCTATTTTCTACTTCTATTTTCTTTCTTCCTCCCATACAAACATCACATCCTATTCAATTTCTTTTCTATCTCTGTTCACAACTTAAAATTATAAATCCATTTGTAAACTTACTCTTTTGACTGTGGGCAATATCTGATCATATCACCTCTGTTTATTGTGACAATTAGCATAGTAGATCCAAAGCAGGAACTATCTGGTTTGCTAACTGTAAAGTATTTGCATTGGTCCTTGTCAATATCTGACTCCTCCTAAATTATAAGGTACCAGAAACCTTCTGAATCCCTATAAGTCCACAGGGAAGAATCTCTACTGCCTTGAAACTGTATCGTCAAGTGGGGAGACACTTAAACAACATGAAAAAACAGGAGAAAAAATTGCCTCAAAGAAACCAATATAATTCAATCACAGAATCCATTGACACCACAGTGGAAGAAATGACAAGAGAAGGAGTTTAGAATGTTCGCAGGTAAATTGATCTGCAAGGTAGAAGATGATGGAGAATATACAGGAAGCAAAATATCACTTCAACAAAGATATAGACTCTGAAAACAAAACAAAAAAAATAACAAGGAAAAATTCTAAAAATAAAGGAATCAACAAACCAAATTAAAGACTCATTGGAAGGCATTACCAACAGACTAGACCAATTGGAAGACAGAGTTTCAGGCAATGAAGACAAAATAAAGTTGACTATGGGGAAAAGATGTTAAGAGACTATGAACAAAACTTCCAATAAATATGGGATAGCATGAAAAGGCCAATCTTAAGATTTGTTGGGATAAACAAAGGATAGGAGGAAATCAAAACAAAGGAATGCACAAATTTTTCAATGAAATAATATCTGAACATTTTCCAAATCTTAAGAACAAAATGGAAAATCAAATACAGGACCCCAAATATACCAAATTTACAACAGACCCATACCAAGGTACATTATTATGAAAATGCCCAATATACAATATAAGAACAGAATTTTAAAGATGGCCAGAGAAAAATGTCAGATTACTTTTAGAGAAAAACCAATCCAGATCACAGCTGGTTTCTCAACCCAGACCCTTAAATCTAAGAGGTCATATACTAATATTCTCTCCAAGAAAAATGAAAGCCAACCAAGAATACTATACCCTGCAAAATTAAGCTTCAGATTTGACAATAAAATAAAAACTTTCCATGATAAACAAAAGTAAGAAGAATTCACAACTGGAATGCCTGCACTATAAAATATTCTCAGCAAAATACTTCATGAAGGAGAAATGGAAAATGAAAGAGAAAACCAGTAGAAGGAGGAACTACACTAAAGAAATAGTCAATCAAAGTAGAAACTAATTCAAATTAAAAACCAGAAAAAAAACCAAAATGACAAGGCATAAAAAGAATTTCTCAATAATAACATTGAATGTAAATGGCCTGAAGTCATCAATCAAAAGATATAGACTAGAAGACTGGATTGAAAAACAAGATCTGATAATATGCTACCTAGAAGAGACAACCTCATAGGTAAAGACATCCACAGAGTAAAGGTAAAAGGATGGGGGGAAAAACTTATCATTCACACGGATCTCGTAAACAAGCAGAGTTTTCTATCTTCCTGTCAGATAAATTGGACTTCAAGTCAAAATTAATCAGAAGGGACAAAAAAGGGACATTTCATACTGCTGAAACTGTATACACTAATAAGACATAATGTGGTGAGCCGTTCCTATAGACCGTGGCCGCCATTAGAAGATGGCGCCGGCTTCCACTGTGGCCTGTGATAAACAACTCCTTTTATGGGAGAATTGGCGCGCAATCCCTTACCACCCTATGAGAAAGATCCACGTGGCAGCTTGGGATTGGTATGCGGGAGGCTTTATTAGGCTGTGCTTGGGCGCTCGGCGGGGGGTCGCTAGAAGATGATACTTGAATCAAGGCCTGAATAAACTGCTGAAAGAAGAATCCTGTGTCGTGTTTTCCCTTGCTGGCGAGGGGTCGCGACAACATAACAATCTTCAATATCTATGCCCCAAACAATGGAGCATCTACATATATCAAACAAACGCTTCACAAACTGCAAAATCAAATAGACTACAACATAATAATACTGGGTGACTTTAATATGCCTCTCACCACTGGATAGATCTTCAAAACAAAAACTAAGTAAAGAAGCAACTAGACTAACTAAAAAATATAATTCATAATTTCTTTAAATTTTATTCAATTTGCATCTTCTCTTTCCAATCACCATAGTTTCTGCTTCCATAGCCTGACTCCTAATATTTGGTTCCATTAGGGGAAAAATTTTGAGAAACTAAACAGTGTTAACTGATCTCTACTATACTTTCAGAATTCTAATTATCACTTAGGCATTTTTCTCCTTGGGCTGTTCTGCCCATTTTTGTTTGTTTCATTGTCTGGTTGTATTTCTTTTTTCTTCTTCTTCTGACGATTTTAAATCTGATTCACATGTATTGAGGACCTGTATGCCTCCTTCACTTTTTTAACTTCTGTGCTGGATAATTTGAGAAGTCTGTCTTTTGAAAAAATAGCCATATTTAATTTTCAGGTCAATATGTTTTTTTCTCTATAAAATCTTTCCTAACTGGGAGCAAGTATACTCCTCCATTGGCCATATGTTGATTTTTATGATCTATAGACACTTTTATGTTTATGGATCCCCTTTTCCAATTGCATTCTGACCCATAAAATCATATTTGTGATAATTAATGTAACAATCTCCTAATTTTAACAAATACTAACCCTAGGTGGCTCCCTTAAAGGTCATGAACCCTAGAAAGTTAGCCTGCTCTGCTGTGCCCAGTGGTTTTATCAGCCCCACATTCTCTGCTCTCCTCTTTCCCGTCCACATGACTGCCAAGAAAGACTTCTGTAAATGCCATTCCATTTTTGTGGTGGATCTGTACTAAGGGTGATTTTGATTCCTACAGACATTTTGCAATGTCTGGAGACATTTTTGGTTGCCAGAACCCCAACAGGTGAGAGAGGAGGGTATGTTACTGGTATCAATATAGTTGGTAGACACCAGAGATGCTACTAAGCATCACACAATGAACAGAGAAGCCCCACAACAAAAAACAGGTGGCCCAAAATATCTGAAGTTCTGTGCTGATGGTGAGATACCCTGTCTTGTTGGATGGTGAGCTTTGGAAATTGAGAATTCTTTAGTGTACAGTGTACATTGTAAATACCAACCAGAAGAGTATCTTCCAAGTAGTAGGTATACTATGTGTTTAAACAAATGAATACTTGAATTAATTATGAATGTTTTCCTCGCCAAGTAGAGGGTTTGGAAGGAACAATTCTTCATTAGGTTTTTCAGTATGAAAATTAACATGACCACACCAGCCCAGAACAATACCAGGCAAAACCCTGTGAAAGGTTACTGGGTCAACAGAATTTATCTGCTCAAAAAAGCTGAAGTAATAAACCTTCTCCTAAAACATGTCTATACATCAATTTTCTATTAAGAAGGTTGTATAAGGAGAAGAAAAAATATATGCCAAGACCTTGGTCTTGGAAATTTCAGTTGCAAAGAATTCCAACTGTTCTAATTACACACTCCTTGTTTAAATCTATTGTATGTTTGGAAAGATGGCATTAATATATAATGTTTTAAAAAATAGGTTACAAAATTTGTTTATTTTTATAAAGATCGAATATGCCAAAATAAAACAATTATTATCACTGAGTTTCCAATTTTTTAAATGTTTTGGTTTGTTTGCATGTTCTAAATAGTTATAATGATTTCTATATATTATTTCTACAAATAAAATTATTTTTTAAAAAGACACATTTTGTGAGATATTTATGATAAAAAATTACAGCATGGTAAGGTTTCAGTCTCTCTTATCATCCCAAAAAGGATGCCTTGGGAATAGACCACATAATGAATTTGCTTTTGTCCTGTTTCCTTCACAATGAAATTAATAGTGGCTGAAAAATCATATTTTATCATCATAACTGCATGCAATAAAAATAGATAAAATTTAATTTAATTCATTATTAATAATAAAAAGTTATTTTCATGATTTGAATTATGACCTTAAAAAGTCCCTCTGAAGGGAGGCATGGGTAATAAAAGCTAACATTAGTCAAACACTTCCTATATGCCAGCTGTTATGTTTCCTGTTTATAAGCACCATTTCAAATTCATGATACCTGATTTATCTTTATTGACATTGTAAAGAAAACAAGGCAGTCTTTGATTCATCATCTATTTTGTATGTCAGAGCTCCTTTTGATTGTCTCAAAATGGCAGGCCAAATACTGCTCAAACATTGACAACGAGAGGGAAATTCTTATATTATTGCTTTAAATATCTAGAAGCAAAAATATCCCATTAAATAATTCTTTCGTTCATTCACTGCATTGCCCATGATGCCTACTACTTAATCAGAACAGCTTCTTATTCCAAACCTTCAGGGCTCTTGATTCTGTTCTTTCCTACTTTAAAATGTACTCCAATTCTTCCTCTCCCCAGTGGATATTGTTCCTAAGGGACTCCTGCACTAACTACATGTCCCACCCTACTCCTACTTTGGAAATTCTCTTACCATCTCCTTTCCCTGCCCAGTAATCTTCACAAAGTTGCCAACCTCTAGATTCCCCCACTTTCTACATGAATCCTTCATGCTCCAACGTGACTATAGTTTCAAGGGCTGAAGACTCTCCTGTGATAGTTCTGCTCTAACCGTGACACATTCATATAAAAGGAGGGTCCGGTTCAAGAACCACAAAAAGGAATCATACATCCTTTGCCTTTGAGGTGCAGGGACTATTTCAGCAGTAACAGCTCTTCCCAGTTACTCTCTTGCCTCTGCTTCCCATGCATTTCTGTCTCCTCCATGTCTACATATGTATATTTGGGATAGGGGACATGTGATTTCCTTTAAAATCCAATATGTAAGTTGAAGTTTTGGGCCTACTCAAATAAAAGGATGATCAGGTTGGTTAGCAATATAATATCCTCTGGCTCAATAAATAGTTGCTGCTTAATAATTGAAAGTTGATATCATCCAACAGATCTCTTTGGAATAGCTCCACCTGTGGTTAAAGTATACAATAATTTGGGCCCTAAATCACTGTTATTGATGAGTAAAATAATGTTTTCAATAGATTTTTCTATAAATGAACTTAGTACAAAATGCTATCAAAAATGGCAAATAGTATTGTATATAAATATATAAATGACAAAGCATTAGTAACCAAAATATATGAAAAAATACACGAATTTATTTTAAAAAGCAAACAGCTCAATAGGAAATAAAACTATACAACAGCAAAAACCTATTACAAATGCCAGAGAACATTCATATTTCCTGTAGTACAGTAAATTGGAATAATCATTTTTGGAAAATAATTGGCATTACATAGTAAAATTAAGATTTAGGTTCCCTACCTACAAATTTCTACTTTAGTGTATCATTGAAAGTAACCTGGCATATATACAATAGGAAATGTGCATGTTATAGTCTGGATGTGATTTGTCTTCCCAAAGGTTTATGTCCTGGAAGCTTGGTCCCAAAGTGGCAGTGTTGAGGAGCTGGAAGCTTTAGAAGATAGATCCTAGTGTAAGGTGATTAAATCATGGGGGCTCCATTCTCAGAAATAGATTAATGCTGTCTCACAGGAGTAGATAAGGTCTGGTTAGGGGTACTAGTTTCTGCAAAAGCTGATTGTTTTATATATATATATATATATATATATATATATATATATATATATATATATATATAGTATATAGATATACATGTGTGTGTGAGAAGTAAAGATAGATAGGTAGATAGATAAATAGATAGATAGTGAGCTGGCCTCCTCACCTATTTCTTGATTCCTGTCTTAACTATGTGATAACTTCTGCATACGTTCCTGCTATTAGTGAAGCCATCTGCCATTAGGCCCTCATCAGAGGCAAGCAGATACCAGTGCCATGCTTTTAAATTTTCAGAACTGTGAGTTAAATAAGCCTCTTTTCTTTATAATGTATCCAGCCTCATATATTTTGTTACAGTAAAACAAAAAGGACTAAGATGACATAAAAGAATTTTCAACATTAAATTACTTGTTCAAGTGAAGATGTAGAGGAAAAAGTCATCAAAAATATATGGAGAGTATATATTATATATAAATAAATACTAGATAATAAATTATATTGTATTTATTATTTTATTTTACATAATATACATATGTTATTATTATTATTATTATAGCATTTCTATATGATATGTTGAGTAATTAAAAACTGCATGAGCTAGTCCCTGCCTGCATCTAATAGCTCTTTTCTTTCTTTATTCTTCCCGACCATCTAATTTCTGGAATCAATAAGCTTTATTCTGTTAACTAGAATGCAGTAAGTTTGTGATTTCTGTAAAGGTTCTGCATAAATTCTGATCTCTGATTGGAATTCCATTCCCTATAAATTTGTCTCACTGGCCTATCTTTGATATTCCATTTAAAGCCACCTCTTCAGAAAATCCCTTTCTGACCATGCAACCAAAGCAGATAGCCAGTCAATCACTCCGATCATTTACTCTTCTTTTGGTTTTTTTTTTCTCTAGTATTTGTTAATATCTGGTACATTCCTGCATATTTATATAGTTTGTTTTTACATATTCTTTTCACAATAATGTATATTTTGTGAGGGTAGGAATTTTTCTCTCTTGTTAACTACTACATTCTCATTGTGCATACTGGCATCTGATGAAATTGGGCCCCAAATTATTGTGCAATTGATGAATTTAAAAAAGCAAATGTATATTTTAACCACAGATGGAGCATGAATTGTAAGCCCAAGATGAACTCATTCACAAAACTTCAGTTAATACATAGGCGTATCTTATTATTTTCTATTGAATAGAAAGAGCCAGATATAAGGAATGCAAATCTGTTCTCAATTCTGATAGTTTCCTATGACAGCTATGTTTACTCAGGAAAGTATTGGCAATAAATTTGTCAGAGCATAAAATCATTTGTTTTGAAAATTTAGTCTCCAGTTTTGATTTTGTAATATTTATCTTTTCCACTGATATTCCTTCCAATACTTATATTAGCAGGAAACTGTTCTATTATTGATTTATCACTTGGAAACTTTATTATATTTCAGAGGTCTTTTCTTTATTCAGAAATTTGAATAAACTTTGAACACAATTTCAGTCCTTTGTCACAATTAAATTGATGGTAATCATTACTCTAATGTCATTACTTTTTAAATTTAATTTTTAAATTGCAATGAATTTCAGATTTAAAATAAATTTAAAATGAAGTATGACAAATTATGCCAAAACCAGTTTTTAAAATCTAAAAATAGTCTGGGGGAAGAAATGAAAAGTCAAAAATGAAGATCTGCTATGGCCTCTGCAGAGCCCCCTCTGTGTTGAGCACAGTCCTAGAGCCACTCCATTAACAAAGCTTAGAGTCGAAATTAACTTTCCTGGACAGGGATTCTCTAAAGCTGAATTCTTTATCATAATTTTATTGTATCTTCATGATGATGCCACTGCTCATTCCTTATATATTGATTGACCCCATTCATACTATTCTTGTAGATATTTCTAGCTCAGCACCAGTGATTCCACCTGCACATGATATATGGATGTTGAGGAACAAAACATGATAATTATTATATTTAGGGAAATACATTTATCTTTTTTCACTTATAAATATTCTGGCTATAGAATAAATGCTTGAAAGATAGCTGAGGTATGACATGTATGCCCTTAGAAAATAATACAGCCCTGTACAATCCGCACTGCCTGGGATAGAGCTCAGTATCTTGGCCTGATAGTGCTCAGTGGATGAAGATTAATCCGCTTCTCAGATATAAAAGCTGTGCCAAGAGACTGTAGTTAACTTATCTTTGGCCTTACATATTTGTACCTGTCAGATTTATATCAAGAATACTCAGTGTTCTCAAGGTACTATCAGAAGTGAATAATTCTATATTTCTGTGACGTTAGGGCTTTCTGGGAAAAGAACTCTAGTACCTGTGTTAAAGGACAAGACTCAGAAGTTAAAGGGGATTAGTGATCTGCTCCCATTCAAAAAGCAATAAAACTTTCCCCTGGAAGTCAAACACTTTCATTTTGTGTTAGCAAATTTTCTCTTTCTCTTCTTATGACTTTATTCATATTTCAGAGAGGAATGAAACTAGTCATGGAGCCAGTCATTTGTATTCCAAGGGGATTTCTGTCCCTCTCTCAGCAGGAGAGCTTATAGCTAAAAACTGTCCTACTCTTATATAAACTACCAGGCTCATAATTCTCTCCTGAGGCACAAGAAAAGCCCTCTGTGCACACATAGGCCTGATCATCTGGTTATCATCAAATAGATTCAGAAGTGAGGAAGATGGGGACATGGGGAACTGACATGGTTACTGCTGTACATAACGATAGTCTTTTTAATCCGGGTATTTCATGTTTCTTTCTCAGGCTGAAATATAGTAAAAAAATCTATCATAAATCTTCAAATTAATCCCTAGACAGAAAGCAAATACACTGTAAATTTCATCTTGGTAGTTTTAACACAATATCCAGCCTTCCAGAAAATGTCAACTTGGAAAGAATAAAATTATATGTGTACATATAATAAAATACAATAAAATTATATGTGTAGATATAAATTCATTTCTGAATGACATTCAACAAGGTAATTGCTATAAAAAATTTAAAAAGGGATTAACAACAATATACATTGTCTTTTGTACTCTGTAGGTTTAACTGGTGTCTTCTGGAGCCAAATGTTAGTAAATGAATTAGGACACAGAAATATGCAGGAGGCTTTTATAGCTGTTTAAACAACACTAAATAACTAACATTGAAAATTCCTACCAATGCTACCATCCACAGGAATGCACACTGCATGAAGTAAGTTCCAGGAGCAATTGCAAGAAGAAACCAGAAGTAGAGAAGCAAAAATAGGTCATATAGATAATAGAGAAAATTGAAAGAAATTTTTCATGTACTTTTCTTTATGTAGGGTCAATTATAGTAAAATGAGACACTCTTGACTGTTTTGGTTAAAAAGAAAGAAGCTAAAGACAATGCAATAGAGCATAATATTGATAGTTCATACAAACATTTGGGTATATCTGATATGCTTTGGCATGAAATCATCTTTAGTTGGAGATAAATTACACAACCATATTGGGAAAAATGTATAATTTAATGTAGCAGTAAAGTTATTATATACATATAATATATGTATAGACTATTGATAGGTCCAAATCTAACGTTTACAAGTCAGGGATCAAATTACAGATTAAGCAAGATAAGATTTGACACTTGTGACTCATCCATATGAGATATTGAATAATGTTTGCTTGTATTAGTAATAAATTATGTCAGGATATTTTGAAAGTAAAATTTAAAAGAAACTTTCCATGAAGAAAGTGTTAAAATAAATATTAGGTAAAAATTTACTTCATGATAAGATAGCATAAAATACAATAATATGCCATGTGTGAAACAATTTTCAAATATGCAGTTGTTGACAGTGATTGTTGGAGAAATCTACATCTTCTATCCTCAAAAGGAGGTTAAAATAAGAATTTATCTTTATTTAAAGATAAAATATTTGATCTTCCATTGGAGAATAATGTTGAGCCCTGGAGGGCAGATAGAAAAAGGAGGCAGTACCGTATGAGAATGGAAAGAAATTTAGAGTAGATCCCTAAATGGTAATTTTCTCCAGCCCCGACCTATTCAAATAGAGAAATGAAAAAATACCAACTAACTAGGAGATTCTGTATTTATGCTTACTCTTTCAAAACCACAGCCAAAAATATCCCCAAAATATTCTTTATTGATGGAATGGCCAACCACCAGGGGGTGGTTTCAATCATTTGCCTGGATCTTGGTAGATTTGGGCGGGGGTTGTTTGTTTTTGTTTTTTGGTATTGGGGATTAAACCCAGGGGCACTTAACCACTGAACCACATTCCAAGCCCTTTTCATGTTTTGTTTTGAGACAGGGTGGTCTTGCTAATTGCTTCAGGCCTTGTTTAGTTGCTGAGGCTGGCTTTGAATTTGCAGTCCTCTTGCCTCAGCATCTGAGTCACTGGGATTACAGGCATGTGCCACCATGCCTGGTGGTAGATTGCGTTCTTAAAGGCAAACCCTTAAGACGTTTGGCCTGGTAACTGAATAGGCTGCCTGATCATCGTGTTAACTTCACACACACACACACACACACACACACACACACACACACACACACCATTTTGGCCTTTTAAAACATTTTATGGTTAAATTTTATCATCTTTGTAGAACTATTACAATAGGCATCAATTTTTTACTACTCTAAAACGACAAAATTACATAATAAGGATGACTTTTAAGTTAATATAGTGTTTTAGTCAGCTCTTTCATCATTATGATCAAAACACCTGATACATACAACATAGAGGAGCAAAAGTTTATTTGGGGCTCATGATTTCAGAGGTCTCAGTCTATGGATGGGCTGACCACATTGCTCTGGGCCCAAGGTGAGGCAGAATATCATGGGGGAAGGGCCCAATGGAAAAACCTGTTCAGCTTATGGTGGGATCAGAAAGCATGGGATCAGAGAGGTGAGGGAAGATAGCCACAGGAAAGATTCACCTGCCTGGGCATTCCTCCAGTGATGCATCTCCTCCACCAATGCCCCACCTGCCTAGAGTTACTACCCAGTCAGTCCATTCAAATTAGGATGGATCAATGTTACCGCTGTTGACCGGTGACGAGTTCTTGCTTCCCCAATGTTGAAGAATAACACCAAAGAAGCACGCCAAGGCAAGGTCAGAGTAGAAATTAGAAGTTTATTAAAGGACAGCAGAAAAGACTTCTCCCGGAGGAAGAAGGGGACCCAAGAGGTGGAATCCGTAGAAGGGATGTTGTCTCCCCTTTTTATAGTTCTTTCAGTGATGGAATGTAGGTGGGAAGGCCCGAGGGGTGGGACACAGGTGGGCCAAAGAAGTAATCTGGTCAGGAAGGACTTCTGAGTCAGCACCTTTTTGCTGGGGGCTGTTCATTAACATTTCTTTGAGGTGGACTTTGGCCTAGGGCCTTTTAGGGACTTCATTAACATTCCATAAGTTGTCCTGTGTTTTCCCTGAGTCATTCTCCGCATGGTCTCCATTTTAGATTTCACTCGATACTAGACCCGATTTACCTAACTACACTGACTACCTAACTTTAAATCTGGCTTCATTCCCCCCTCTAATTTGGGAACTCCTTACTGCTGTAAGGAAGGGGGGGCGAATAAGATCTTTCTGGCTTCTTCAGGCTGAAAAGGGACGATGTGGGGCAAGCAGTTTGGAGTCCCCCTTTAAAAATCGGGTCTATCGAGTGGTCCATGATAGAAGTCTGATTGAGAAGTAATAGTCTGGAGGGCCATTTGAGTGATGGATTGTCTATAAGAGAAACAAGAATTCATTAGTACTGGAACCATATTGATGCAGCAATAAATGCCATAGCACAGGAATATGCCAGTGAGTATGATGGCAAAGACAAAGACTAACAATGTTTTCCACCAGGAAGTACCAAGAACCAGGAGCAAAGATATTGTTTCCATGACAAAGTTGCTGAGGACATGGCTTCTATCTGAGCATGTAAATCTTTAAGGATATTTGTCACATTGCGAGAAATGTCAGGGATGTAAACACAACATTTAACTTTTAGGGTTACAGATGTCCTTTTCCTTAAGATACAGTTTAATAATTTAATGTCATCTGGTCTTGTAAAATCCTTTTACTAGTATGACCTCTATGTCTAATAGAGAAATCTTTAATTCTGTTACTTAGGGCTGGATAACCATACTAGCAAACACTAAGCCTACCTGTGTAGGATAGAAATAAAGGCCTTAAACTAAAAACTACTCTGGCAGTTCCTTTTGATAGTTATCAGGCATTCCTGTCTGAGAATCTCTTTTTCAGCCTCCAGTTTACTTATTTATGGAATAACTATTATTATCATTTAAAATGCCCAGGAATAGCTGTGTCTTTGCTAAGTGTTTAAGATGAAGCAAGTCAAACTGACTTTTGTTTCTATCTATTGTTAACAGTCAGCTGAGCTTCCCTGGGAGTCCTTGGGGAACTTCACAGCAGCTTCTCAGTTCTGCTAGTGCCATTGTGCTAGGATGGGTCCAGGCCTTGCTTGACCATGTGGCTTCCCTTGGAAGCATCAGGGATGTCTCCCTTTTGTGATGACCCTCCTCTTCACAGAAAATGCACTGATTGGCTTTCTGTCCTCCACTGGTCTCATTAATCTCCCTGATCGGGAGGTTATGTGGCCTAGAGTTGCAAAGCTCTTTGGAGAAGTCCCCTATTCCCTGATTCAGACTGACTTAGAGGGCAAGAGCCAAATATTGGTTTTCTTGGCCCTTTTAATTTAACTTTAATTTTAAAACTTTATCTTAAACATCCAGCAAATAAGTTTCAACAGCCTTATACTAAGAGTACTGGGCTTTAATGTCTATCTCTCTCTCCTGTAAGTGATAACTCCTTATCATAAATTAACCCAGGTTGTGTGTTCTTAAAGCAGTACCTCTGCAAAACATTAACAGGCAATCTTAAATCATTTATAAGAAAACTACAAAATAAAATTATCAAGAGTAAAAACATATTTAGTTCATGTAATAGCTACCTTGAATTCTGGCAGGGTTACACATCATAATTCCCTGTTTGAGATCCTAGTAATCTTGGCAAAAACCTACTTTTGGACACAACTTTAACTGTACTGAAATCTGGCCTACTTCTTTCATAGTCACTTTCACATGTAGTGAGATGGGACAGAGCCTTATCTCAAGTAAGGCAGGGCTCTTCATAAATCTTTTAAGTACTGTAGTTCTGAAACTGATCTTTGCTTTTTAAACATCATTTTACAAAGCCTACATAAATTGTTGCTCAAGTTCACATGAATATTAGCTAACACAATATAATATCACACCTAAAACATGAATTAAAGAAAAGCTGAAAGCTTTTAACCTTTTGTAGAAAAGTAGTAATGTACTTTTGTGTTTTGCAATAAAACCTTCACACAGATTAGGCTCTCATTAACTTAAAAATACATTTAAATTGTATCTCAGTGTAAAAAGTAACATAGAACTTTACATATCTTATGGATAACAAGTCCAGTTATAGAACACAAATGATAAATAAATTTCCAACATGTTTTTCTTTTAAGCCTAAAATTACCATACAACTTTAGAACACAGCTTGATATAATGCTCTTTCTAAAGCTTCTACCTAACAGACTTGTATACCTGGAAGATATGGACACATTAACACCACAATTACATTGATGTTTTTATATTAACCAAGTTTAGCTTTTAAAGAAATAACATAGCACAATTCTCTAAAACAACAGCATTTGTTTGACCAGCTGTTTAATTTCTTTAAGATTACTTGCTCAAAAACTTACACTTATAAGCAACTTACACAGACCTTTTTTATATCATTTACTTAAACCCTCTTAATCATATAGACTCTTATCCAGAAACACATTTTCCCTCTATTAAATCCATATCTAGAACCTTCTAGTTTCTCTTTTTTATCTGTTAACCTCCTTCTGTTCACATTTTGAAACAATACTTGTAAATTTTTGAATTTAAGCAGATTTAACATTTTATTAGGGCCTTTTTTGAACACCTAGAAAAACTTATAAGCTTAGTTTTAAAGACATCTTTACTTTCATCTGTTTACCCAATTTAAATTGAACCATTTGAATCACGTGAATCAAAAGATATTTGGATCCATTTTTTAATTTTTTATGAGCGCTCCTCATCTGTCAATTGTCATATCACTGCATGATATATGGACATACACACAGACATACTGACATACAACATGTAACACAAGTGTAACACAACACAATAGTAAAGGCTTTGTAGCTTTCTCAGGTGAAATCTCATTGCAATGTTTAAAAAAAAAAAAAAAAAACTCCAGTTGATCAAAAATAGAACTTATCAGAAAAACATTAACTTGTCTGTAGGATCAAAATCATGAGCTCAAAAAAAAAAAATACAGAATCTAAGAAAAAAAAAAGTCCTAGAAAAAATTGATCGGCCAGTAATTAGTAAATGCCATACAATTTACTCTTTGGTTTAATCTAGTTTGAGTTCCCATAAAAAGACACTTTTACTCTTTTTTTTTTCTTGGGCCTCAGATCTGTCTCCTACTGAGTGCTCCAGGCTTCTTCTATTTGCATATCAACTTAAGTCCTGGCTGAGGTCTGGAAAGAACTGGGAAAACTGGAATTCTGAGCAGAAACCTCATGCCTAAGGCATTTTAACCATAAGTCACAATTTTCAGGTTTGGATGTTGAAAATTATGATACAAGTTTAAGATACAATTTACAAAATTTCATACCTTTAACATTTTCCTACACTAGAAAAACTTGCTCACACAAAACTGAAAATAGGATCTTTCTTGATAATATAAAAGCCACCATCAGAAGAAATTCCTTCAGGATCATTAAGCTACTTCCTTTGTTCTGAAGTTCCTAAAGTAGTATTAAGTTACATTAAATCACCTGAAAAAAAAATCTTAAAAGAGAACCACACACTACCATGTATATCCAAAATTAAGCTTTAAAAATTTAAGACTGTTGCTATTCAATGTTATTTCAATAAGCCAGACCAACGTTCCAATTCAACATTTTTTTCCTAAATCTTACACACTGAGGGGAACAGATACCATATCATAATTTACTATCCTTGCCCAAGTTAATGCACTGGTACACCTAGTGAAATCTTCTCAGGCTACCCAGTTCAAAATAAAACTAAATGATTGGGAGTTACTTGCCAACTTGGAAGTAGAATTCTTTTAATTTTTTTATCCTAAGTATTTAAGTTCTCTGGCATGAATTATCTGTAATCACAAACTAAACAATTACCTAACCCCAACTTTTAACTGCAAGATTATGCAATGCTTCAAACTCATTTAGGTACCAGATTATTACAATAAAAAAATCATCTTTTAGATACACATTCAGCCAAGATCATCCCCAAGAAACAATCTATAATAACCTTTAAAATAGAGAGACCAGATAAGAGAAAAATCTCTCCAGGTTTTTAACTTCCATTTAATTATGACTCCTATCAGTGGCACCTTAGATTTCCCCATGAGTGGACCAGATGTTTTCACATAGGGGCAACTATAGGTGTAAAATCAAGGATCTCAGTGTGACTGACTTTACTGCATTCAGTGTCCCTTCCTTTTAAGTGGACAGAGATGGAGCAATCCTTACAGTGCAGGGAAGAATGAGGAAATTCCCCAAAGTGAAAATGGCTTTGGCAGCTGCTGGGAGCCCCTCAGTTTCCCTTTTACTTACAGGATTAGCTCCTTTGGATAGATCCAATCCCAGGCAATCTGGCATATCTCCTAACTTTCCAGTAGAGTCAGTTTTTATCTGCCTTAGGTCTTGAAGGGGGAAGGGGGTATGTACTTTGATCGGCCCAAATTTTTCTCTTGATTCTTTTTCCTCAGTGAGTCCAAGATTTTTTCTCTTCATGGCAGATATCATAGCTAAGTCTACTTTACACTGTTGGCATAATTTAGGATTTTCCCTTAGAGCAAATAAAATCTGAACATACAGCACCTCACACCATTTCCTTTTTTTGTAAATTTTATCAAACTGTAAAATTGTATTAAAATTGATATTTCCCTCTGGTGGCCAGGTTTCTTCATCAGAGAGTTTGTATTGAGGCCAGACCAAGAAAATGAGGCGCTTTTTCTTGAGCGTCTGAGGTTCAAATTTATCCCAATTTTTCAACACGCAGGCTAGTGGTGCACCTGGCGTATTGGAGAGAGAGAAGCTCCCATCTGAGTGAGAAGAAAACAGGACTCAGGCGCCCGCGCCACGCCAGAGAAAACTGTTCTCATTAGGGACGTCTCCCTAAGCTTGAGCTTCCTAAATGGTCCAGAAAACCCGTCTCTCACCTTGCTTTGCCAAGGGGTTTCTGGTCCCCTTTAGCAAAGTGCTAGGGTCTCAGTTTGCCCTGTGCCAGAGACCCTGGGAGGATTCAGACTTAAGGGTATTACTGCTTATCCTCCCGGCCACTAAAAACCCATTGCAAAAGAGAATTGTGTGCTCTTTTGTTGCCTTTGCTCTATAGACTAAAGGAGCCACCTAAGTGTTAAGGAATATCTACTGGTTGTAAGGTAGCAGATTACCAGAGGAGTTGATTCTAAAACTGCCTCTCTAGCAGCTTAGGGAACACAACACATTTTAAACATTGGGGCGATAAAACAGACTAGTGAAATTTACCTATGCATCTTAGGGAACCTGGGCAGATTTTGCTAATTATCCCCTGCCTTTCTCTCAGTCCTACAACCTGAATTGCTAACATTTCTGACCTGCGAAGGAAGGGGAGCATCCAGGAGGAATGGATGCGGGGTTGGGAGTGTTGCATAGCCCATACAGAGACAAATGTGATTGGGGCTTTCCCTCAGTGCCATTCATCTACCGATCACCTTAGATACCCCTGAGGGCTGTCGGAAGGGGGCTCAAGAGAAAGGAACCTTAAGAATATGTCTGAGTGTAGCGGAGACCGGAATTCCGCAGTTGTTCCAAACTCCTTCCACCACCTCCACGCATCCGAGGCAGATCAGGATTCGGGACACTGTGTACTCACGCCAATTGCTCTCCAGGCCCAGACAGAAAAGTTGGAAGCGGCTTTGGCAGAACCCAACATGCCTGCTCTGTATTGAACAGGTGATTGAGAGCTGCCTAGGCCGGGAAACCTCTCACCCGAGTCTTGAAGAGTGGCGGCTGCACTAATTGCGTTTAAGTAGCCGTCGGGTGCCCACCTTACCCTCCAGAAAGAAAGAGAGAGAAAGATGCACCTCAAACAGACATGGGGTGCGTGCACTTACCTCGGTGTAGAGTCTCGGTCTGGGACCTCCAATATGTTACCGCTGTTGACTGGTGATGAGTTCTTGCTTCCCCAATGTTGAAGAATAACACCAAAGAAGCACGCCGAGGCAAGGTCAGAGTAGAAATTAAAGTTTATTAAAGGACAGCAGAAAAGACTTCTCCCGGAGGAAGAAGGGGACCCAAGAGGTGGAATCCGTAGAAGGGATGTTGTCTCCCCTTTTTATAGTTCTTTCAGTGATGGAATGTAGGTGGGAAGGCCCGAGGGGTGGGACACAGGTGGGCCAAAGAAGTAATCTGGTCAGGAAGGACTTCTGAGTCAGCACCTTTTTGCTGGGGGCTGTTCATTAACATTTCTTTGAGGTGGACTTTGGCCTAGGGCCTTTTAGGGACTTCATTAACATTCCATGAGTTGTCCTGTGTTTTCCCTGAGTCATTCTCCGCATGGTCTCCATTTTAGATTTCACTCGATACTAGACCCGATTTACCTAACTACACTGACTACCTAACTTTAAATCTGGCTTCATCAATTAGGATACAACTCTCATAATCTGATCATTTCACTTCCTTAGCCCCAGCTTTACATACAATTTTCTGGCCAACCTGCAAGTTTTTAAAATCCTTTAATTCTGTTTTCTACTCCTGACTCTCACAGAAACCCTGACCAAATGCCAGGGAAATAATTTAAAAAAAAAAAATTCTAAACCTTGAGAATGAGATAGATATCCAAATAAGAAAGCACAGAATCCCAAATAGACAAGGTCAAGAAAGAATCACTCCATGACACTTTGACTCTTTATAATTAAAATGCCTAGCATTCAGAACATGGATAGAATTTTAAAAGCCTCAAGAGAAAAACTTCAGGTCAGATTAGAGGCAAGCCAATCAGAACTACTGCCCATTTCTCAGCACAAACTCTAGAATCTAGAAGGGCTTGGAATGATATTTTCTAAGAAGAAAACTAAGAAGAAACTGTCATCCAAGATTACTATATCCAGCAAAGCTATCCTTCAGAATGAGAGGTAAAATAAAAACCTTCCAAGATAAGCAGAAGCTAAAAGAACTCATGACTACTAAGCTGTCTCTACTAAGAAAAACCAAGAGATACATCTCAAGGCCCTTGAAAAAAACTAAATCAAATCAATTTCAAAACCAAGAAGAAAGGAAATAATAAAGATCAGAGATGAAATCAATGAAATAAACATTTTACGTGTTTAGTTTCACTGAATCATACACTTGAGGATGGTTAAAATCACAAATATTATGTCATATATATTTTACTAATAGAGGTGATGGCCAGTGTCTCATTGGGGGGGGGGGGGGTGTTCTTCTTATTGTCTAGGAGGATGTAAGCCACCCTAAAACTTAGTCTCAAATAATTAGTGAATAATAAAACACAAATAGTCAAAAATGTGTTTACAAAAGCAAAGCCCCTGAGAGATCTAGTCTACATAGGTGCTGGAACTAGACAAGGGAAAGATGGTTCTGGTGGTTTATTTAAGGGGTACATCAAAGGCAGGGATACAGTTTCAAGGGCACAGTCTTGCTTCATGATGTCTAGTAGTCAGCAGGTTGATTGGTGTCTTCTCAAGCCACACCATCTCAGGTGCTCTGTGGGATCTTTGGCAGAGCTCAAGGGGGAAGTTCATCTGCATCAGGTGATCAATCCCATGGGGGGTGCCACAGGAAGTTCCCAATACCCAACTTATCCCCGCACTAGGCTACAATGTGCAACATAGTCCACACACAGCCCATGGACAGCTTGTGACATTTTACCATAATTTTTAAAAAGAATACAAAGCCTTGAAGAATAAACAATTCCAATTAAAAAGAAATTCATGCATATGAGTAATATGACTATTGAAATGTTCTGTGAGAAAAGTTAAACAATTTTCAATTCTTAAGATCTAGAAAAAGGCTAAAATGCCTTCCAATTTCTGAATATTTTTTCAGCCTTATTTCTCATACTAAGTCTGAGATTACCTCAGGTTGAATGATAATTGTAACCACCTATATTATTGTTAAAAAAAAATCCTGGATATTGTCCCTAAAGAAATATCCTAGTGGAACAATCTCCATAATCTGGGTTTTTAATAGAAATTTCCACAAAGTCTATGATCAGTATATTTATAATGATAGGAATGAGTGAGTAAGCACAATCAGGCAAAGGGATAATTATTTATCCAAGATAATTTTAAAATATTTTGTAACAGATCCCTATTCGGTAGACTAACCCAATTTTGTAATGATTAAATTCCAGGGTCAATTAGTATAGTTGTTACTTAAGAAAGTTCCCTAGTACATCCTTGAAGAAAGATATAACTTTAGAGAAATGTGAATCAAATATGAATATACTTAGGTCAATTTAAAACTACCCAAATACCCATATTCAAAGATTTCTTCCTAACGGATAAATGAATCCATGGAAGAAAATTTACAATGGGAAACCAAAGGATTAAATGTGTTAGTTTTATCATGTTTAACCAGTTTATGGCTGGTGTATTTTAATTAAACATACTTAGCTTCTAATTTTTAATTTCAGAAATTTATAATTTCAAATTATATTTTTCAAGACCCTCAAACCTCAGCATTCTTTTTGAGGGATGGGAAGCAGAATATATGTCATAAATGGGTTTGCATGAATATGTGTCTACTCTTATATACCTGTGAGTATCTACAAAATATAAACACTTATTTAATTAACATCACACTGTAAAGACTTCAGGCATTGCTGGACTCAGTGAAGGTTCATTATACAGACAGTTGTTCAGTGAAAGTTACTGAACTGGTTTAAATAATGAGTAAATAAGCCTCAGAGTTCAGATTTGAAAGGTACAGAAAATCATCTACAAAGATAGATCATCCAGGTCAAATTAATGGATAAAATTACCTAGAGAAATCACACAGACAAAAGTGCTAAGGATAGAGAGAAGGACATGAGAATTTAGAATATGCAAAGGAAACCAGAATGCAGTAGGATGTAACCTGAGTTTGGTGGCAGTGGGCTAGGAGGGAGATGGTAACAATCTCATTATATGCAAGATGAGAGATGAAAGGACAACTAATGAACTTATTGAACATATTTAGTAACATGATAAATTGATCAATTAAATTATAAGACAGGTACTTGATAAACCAAGGCAGACCAGAAGGAGAGTAATGAAACTGCATAATGTTTAAGTGAATGAATATCTATGATTGTCTTCACCCAGGTGTGATCTGACCCATTTTAAAAGAGCCAGTTCTTGGTTTTAATGCTTTAGTATTGCCATATTGAAATAAGAGTTTTAGAACAAGGGGTGCTTTTTTTTTTCTTTTTGCACTGGGCCTCACAAGTTAGGTAGCAGTTCTGTGAAAACCTAAGTGCATCTTTGACAGAAGATAATATTGTATAGGAGAAAAAAAGATTGAAGATGCAAAACACAAATAGTAAATTTAATAGAATGAGATCCTAGAATAAAAGAGAATAAGATGAAGAACATGGATAGAGGTCTTAGAGTTAATAGGGATGAGAACAGCATTTACTCAGAGAAAAGAAACATGGGTGGAACAAGGATGTGGAAACGTGAAAAGATACTACATTGAAAATGAAGAAGCTAAGAGGTTTCCTTATCTTAATGGTCTCTATATTCTCAAGTAAGCAGTTCAGTACTGCGTGCATGTGTTTAACCAACAGAGATTTCAAGAAAATGGATGAAAGAAAATGAAGATGGATGAAAACATTTATGAGAAACAGGGAGAAAAAGTAAAAGTATGAGCAAAAAATAATCTTGATTAGACAGAATGGTGAATATAAACCCTATTGAAGAAAGTTATAACATCATATAGAGAAGAGAGAAACAATGTGCATTTGCTTTAGCTGTGAGTATGTCAATATAAATTTTTGACACATGAACAAATATTCAATATTCTTTAAGGTGAATTGTCATTTCATTATGTAGCATTATTGACAATATTAATAGGATAACTGCCTGAGAAAATTGTTATATTTAAGCTCCTGAAAATCCTCTTGTCCACCACTTTCTTCACATCAAGCTTTGAGGGTTCTTTAGCTCCAATATGTCTTATTCATATAATATAGTATGCATTAATGAAAATTAAAAAACCATTGCTACATCAATAATACATAATAGTTCCACAAAACCTAATTGGGAGTAAAAGAAGCAAAACTAAGAATGGCTAACTTGCTTAATACAAATTTCAAAAACATACTAATTTATAAGATTAGGAGTCAAGACCATGGTTACCTTTTGAAGACAAAGGTGAGTGATAACCTGTTTCTTGGGTGTCAGTAGTGTTTTATTTATTGGTCTGGATAGTGGGTACACAGATTCATTGTATTAATTTATTGCTCTGTCCACATGGGATTTGTACTTTTTTATGTGTTATAAATCAACAAAGAAGCTAAGAAAAACCTTTATTATTATTATGAAAAAAATTCAGAGGTGATTATTAGGGAATGATTTATTAAAATGGGAATGTATCTAGCTAATTGGTTGGGCTGCATATGACATATTGGAGCTAAAGAACCCTCAAAGCTTGATGTGAAGAAAGGCAGTGGACAAGAGGATTTTCAGGAGCTTAAATATAACAATTTTCTCAGGCAGTTATCCTATTAATATTGTCAATAATACTACATAATGAAATGTGGTGAAGGCGATCCCCCTCTCAGTGTCTTGACAAAGTCACAGTGAAAATAAGTGCTGGCAAAGCCGCTCCCCCACTGTCTTGACAAGGTCACAGTGAGGATGAATGCTGGCAAAGCTATGCTGGTTCTTGAGAAACCGAAACCATGAGACCCTTTTTTTATGTAATTGGGACTTCTCATTTTCATGCTCATGTTCCTGACTGGAGGCATGAGTATGTTAAATGCCAAACCAAATTAAATTTCAGATGGCTAGAACATAACAGGTAGTTCATGCCTTGAAGGCTGTTCTACTACCCCTCAGCATATCAAGGACAAAGTAGAAAGCTGCTCTACTATCTCAACACATTGAAGACAAAACTGATAATGGACAACAATCATTCTCTGAAAGGTCACGAGAATTTTAGGCACCACATTGATTATATCAACTAGAACCCAAGCCCATATTTCTGGTCTTTTAGAAAACCTAATCATTGTGCTCATTATACAAAACCCACCATATGTAGTTTCATTCTTGATTAAAGAAAGTTATGTTATACACTTAGGAAAGTCAAGACATATAAGGGTACATTCTTTTCATTTCTATAAACCCTCTTTTACTGCACATAGGGATTTATAATGAGCATACTTAATATTGGCAGAAAGTGGACTGATGTTTAGAACTTACTTTTTATTGAGAAAGATTATAAAGATATAAGAACTAGTGCACCTTGATTGAGAAATAAAGAAACTCTTTGAGAGAGCAGCTCAACCAGTTTTATGAGAATAAATTTAGGAATTAATTAAAGTAGCTTTGTAAAAGATATTTTTAGAATAATGTTAGAAGTATTATTCTATTTAGATTCTTGGGTTTAGAATTCTTAAGTTTTTAGTTATATGGGTTTCTGATATGTTTTAAGAATGGTTTATAAACTTTAGGATATTTTAAGTATAAGATTTAAGGGATCTTTTTTAGATGGGAATTTTAGATTAGAAATAAAAGTGCAGGTGTACTTTAAAACTTAAAGGTTAATGATAGGTTAGGAGACTTAGAGTCTGGTTACGTAGTTTGGCATTAGTTAATAAGAAAATAGTACATCTTGGGAAAATCTGAAAAAAATGTAAATTAGTGACGCATTTTATTAATGATTGATAACTAAAAAGTCACATCCTGGAAAAATGTAAATTGATGTTACATTTTTCTATACCCCTAATTATGGTTAAGGAAATGTTATGTCTTGACAAAGTTTTGAAATTGTATAATCAATGATGTATTATGAATCTATAATGATGAGAAAATTGTAATATAAGATGACCCAGAGAAAGCTGCATTAGAGCTCTCTCTCTCTGGAGATTACTCCAATGAAACGACTCCTGTCTCATCTTTTCGCTGACACCACTCATCCTTCAGGATCCCTGGACCCTGCTAGGGCTGGACCCCAGCAGAAATGACAATTCATCTTAAAGAATATTGAATATTTGTTCGTGTGTCAAAAATTTATATTGACATACTTACAGCTAAAGTAAATGCACATTGTTCTCTCTTCTCTGTCTTTTGTTATAACATTCTCCAATAGGGTGTTATGTTCACATTCTGTCTAATCAAGGTTATTGTATGTATTTGCTACTGTGCATGGATATTTGATGTTTTTCCAATTCTTGCTGTTAAAATAATGCTGTTATAAACATTCTTGTACATTTTCATACACATTTGCCTGCAAGTTTGTTGAGTATATTCTCAGTTATAGAATTGGCAGGTTATAGGGTGTATGTATTTAAAACAATAACAGTCAATTTCAAAGAACTTTCCAAAGTTAACTTCACCAATTTATGTTCTCACAAACAGTATATGAGATTTCTGGTTGTTTCACATACCCATACAACAGTTGGCACATGCTATTTAATTTTAGCCATTTCGTCATGTTGTATTTGTATTTTGTATCTTTTTAAAGCTTTCAAATGTGGAGCATCTTTAAAAAGTTTAATGGTATTTTGGATTCTCTCTTTTATGAAGGGTCTGTTCTAGTCACTTGCCTCTGTCATTTCCTTTTAGATTTCTGTTGGGAGATCCCAAGAATACTCTTAGGACATGATAACACTATAAGGACACACAGGCCTCAGAAAATTTGTTTTGTTCACAGTTTCCTTTATTCCAACACATGGATACAGATTAAATTCAGCAAAAGTAAGTGTACCCAGGACAAAGTCTACGAGAAACCAGGCAGAAGCTTCCAGATGTACTCTCCCAATGGAAAAGCATAGAGATACACTTAATTCTTTCAGCAATGATGTGGGCAAACATGAAAAGTGTTAATCAGCCAGAGGAACTCTCAAGTCCACCCTATCCCCACATCAGGACTAGAGTGACTAGATGCACTAGAGTGAGTAGAGCCAGCTATTTCCTTCTCACACATTGAAAGGTTATTAGTGGAGTTGGATATTTCCCTTCCCCCAGGTTTTAGGCTCTGGCGAACTAGTTTCCCCTGAGATAAACCTTGCTAATTTGTTGTTAACAAAGTGCTCTGGTCTTGGCTTGGTGAGAACCTGGTCAAGCTCACTTGGCTTATAAAGCTCTTGGAAGTGAGACTTAACAAAATATTTATATATTCTATATATATATATATATATATATATATATATATATATATATATATATATATAAATGGGTTCCCCTGGAGTTTCTGACTCTCAGACTTTGCACACTGAGTCTCTTGCAGTTCATTACTTACCATTCAGATTTTCCTACTTTGGCATTGGTTCTCTATTTATTTCTGCTACCTTGAGCCTCTGCTCAGGTAAGCTGCAACCCCCTGTATTCACCTGTCTCTCTCTCTGACCTTTTCCCCTATGTCTTCACCTTACTTAAAGATCCAAGAAAAGTTGTTGGTTTTTTAGTGTGTTCACTCTCCTTATGTTGGAACCAGAAACAGGAAGTCTGAATGCCTTTAGGGCCTGCCACTGATGCCATTGTTTTGCCACCGCTATTGACAGCATCCTTTCATCCTACATCTTCAGTCTCTTCCCATCTTCTAGTACTCTCCTGAACATATCTATACTTCATTGGTGTTAAGGAAACTCTTGGATCTTTTATGCACTAAAATACACTCAGATCTATTTTCAGAGGAATATACCTCAACGATTGCTACTTTTTACACACACTGTGCTGGAAAGCTAACTTCAGTCTTACTGGGCTCTGTACTTGGGGAAGTGAGGCACAACCCCATATGGTTTCTATGATGTCCTTGCCTCTGGGTCACTGCCTAAAGCAACCAGCAGGCAGCAACACTACACTGAAACCCAGGCCTCTTCTTCTTTTTTCTTTTTTTTTTTTCTTACTATGGATTGAACTCAGGGGCACTTAACCAATGAGCCACATCCCCAGCCCTATATTGTATTTTATTTAGAGACAGGGTCTCACTGATTTGCTTAGTGCCTTGCTTTTGCTGAGGATGGCTTTTAACTCATAATCCTCTTGTGTTACCTCTTGAGCCGCTAGGATTACAAGCATGAGCCATGGTGCTGGCCTCTTCTTATTTTTCCCCCCAATTTTTTTCACAGCTAGGAAAGTGTTTTTACTCTCCATTCAGCAGAGAGAAAAATTAGCTTTCATATCAGGTATCTTCCAGACTCTAATTTTATGCATAACATTAGTTCATATTCTTTTGAAGAAAAAAAAGAACTTTCTTTAAAAGGTTATCTCTTGCAAAAAAATGGTAAGATTATTGTTTCTGATATTAGGTATTTAAATTCTATTAAGAAACTCAATAGACTGTACTGATATATGTCTACCATTTTCCTTGTAAATATAAATACCACTGATTTAATGAACAGATAGTCTGGGAACAAGGAGAAAATAGACAATTGTTTTATTGAATACTCTAATATGTGAATAAACATACATAGTAAGAAAAAAAATGATTGGATTCCTTTTTTGGCACAGGGAATTGAAACCAGGGGCACTCCATCACTGAGCTACATCCCCAGTCCTTTTTTATTTTAAGACGACTCACTAAGTTGCTGAGAGTCTTGCAGATTAGTCCAGAACTTGAAATCCTCCAGTCTTAGCCTCCTGAATAGCCAGGATTATAGGCATGTGCCATCACTCTTAGCTTATAATAATTGAATTTTAATAGGAATGATATAAGTCCTTAAACACAGAGTATCATGGTTCTTTATAGATTTTTTTGGATGATATCACGGATTTCATGGTAAACTTGATGATAAGCATCTAATCCATACAAAAAGTCTATATGATTATAGTAAGAAATAGTTTTATGATTAATGAGGTTTGTGATTTCAGAAAGTAAAATTTTAACATCTTCCAGGTCAGCCAATAAGTCATTTCTACCATTCCAAGTTGCAGTTGTCACATTCATATTTGTCACATTGTACAATGGAGAATTTGTCTAAAAATAAATGAATAAAAAAAAGAGTTTTCACAGAAAATGATACATTAGAAAGTTTTATTTATTAAATTATTAAATGATGTTTTAAAATAAATTTAATCTGGTGGATTAAACAGTGAATCTATGGAAGCAACGAGTATGAAAGAACAGATCTTACAATTTTTACTCAGAAACAAGCATAAATCGAAACTAGGTTGTTAGAGTCTGTAAACAAGTCAGGATGGCGCCTAGCAAATGTTAGAGTCTGTAAACAAGTCTGGATGGCGCCTGGCAAAATGCCAGAGGGAGTGGTTTGTGAAGTAACAAAAGCGAGCAATTAAGTGTGGAGATTCTTTATTGGTTAACTGCTGTATCTAGTTTATGTTAATTAGATAAGCTGTGTGAAATGTATAAATACCACTCCTGTCCTACAATAAATGGCTCCCTCTCCTGCTGTATCAACGTACACAAGTTATTCGTCATCCACCGGTTATTTTGCTGCAGCCGGACTGCGGCACTAGGTAATTTACTTTTTATTTTGTTTGCTTTATAGTAATGGGGATTCAACTCATGGACGTTCTACCACATCCCCAGCACTTTTTGTTTTATTTTGAGACAGGAACTTGCTGAGTTGCTGGGATTGTCCTTGAATCTGTGATCCTCCTGCCTCAGCCTCCCAAATTGCTGGGATTATAGGCATGTACCACAACACCCAGCTAATAGATTGTTTTAATTCAGAATATTCAAAGATTCCACACAGGTAAGTTCAGTATTTCTTGTAAAGCATGGAAGTATCTTGAAGGTATTTGAAAGCATTTCAAATTTTCTGTGACTGTATTACTGCTATATGTTTATTAATAAATTATAAATATTGGCAACCAAGGTTACCTCTAATCCCACTGAATTTGATTTTAAGATCTTACTTCAGACTTTTTCATATGAGCAGATTATATATGGCCCAGAATTTAGCTGAGGCAGAAAAGTGTAGTAGGGAAGTAGAAACTTTGAAGTCAGACAGGCTCAGTTTCTAATATTTCAAAAATTTTGTCATCACACTTACACAATTTTTACCATGTTCTCATTGAATTCTAAGTTATTTCTAATTATTATATGTATTTGTCCTGTATTCCCAAATAGAAAAACTGGTTTTAAGGTCAAGAAATACATTATGCATTTTATCTCATATTTACCAAGTACAGAGTTGTGCAAATTATAAATAAAATAGTTTTCCAGACGAAGGATGATGAATTCTTCTACTACTGTCAACTTCTCTAAGTTTATCCAGGGTATTTCCTATTAAGATATGTAAAAGTATGGAAAAGCTGCTTTGGTTGGATATAACAATATGATTCCAAAACAATATGATTTTAACTTGCTGGTCTCACTATGTAATAATACTCTGCAGATTCACAGACGACTCTTATCTATGAGGGTCATCTTAACAAAATGGGAAGGAAGATGGTTTTTAGAATATACATAGACATACTTGATTAAAATGAGGAAAATTCAAAACAGGACTGCCCCAATCATAAGCTTTCAAGTGGTTACAATGAAGAAGCTAAAAGAAAAACAAAAATGAAGACCATAAAAAAAAAAAGAAGAAGACCATATATACTTGCTCATTATGGTGGCAGTTGATGTAAATTAAGGCATGTATTGCATGATTCCCCTTTGTACTGGGTCTGCTGGTATTTATGCAGGGGGGGCTTCTTCCCTTCTCCCTTCCTTTGTTTAGTGTAAGAAATGGAAGGGGTGGAGATGGGGGCAGGAAATCTAAAGATGTGAGTCTATCATCTTCACACAAATGCATGTGTCCCCAAAGTCTTTTACTTCCCCAAAGGGGACTATGTGTTTTGAGTAATCTTAGGTTTCCTCAAAAATCCTCAGCTTCATCAATAGAGGTCAAGAGTGAGTGCCTTGCATTGGGACTGTGACACCTCTCTAAACAACCTTGCCTCAACCAACAGGACTCAAGAGTGTGTCTCAGAAGCTGTCCCTTCCTTCACTCCTAAACACCCTTAACCTCACCATTAACACTGGCTTTCAGTCTATTAGATTCAATTTGATTATGCTTACTTTCTCTTTGTGTTTTCATTACAAGAAGGTCACACTCTCAGGTTACTTATGATCTATGGATTTCTAAACCTTATATGGCTCCATATAATCCTTATTCTAATTCTTCCCAACTCTCTTTAACTCCTAAAACTCTTATTATCTGGAATTCCATCATCACCTCTGTATCTTAAACCTCTCACTGGCCTCTTCACCTTCCTGCTCTACTGACAATCTGTTTTTTTTTTTTCCTGAGAATGATACTTCCCTCATAGCTCCTTCAAGTGGTGCAACTTTTTTCTCCCATATACCTGGGTTCACTGGACCTGAGTGTTAGTTAATCCTCTTTGTTCATTATTTCTTCTTTTAAATTATTCTCACTTCCTCCTCTCTAAGAAGTTTCCTCCAAGCTCTGAATATCATACCATTCAATTATATTACTTACTTTTTTTTTGCTGTTGTGATCATCTATTAAACTACAGGTTGTTCTGCCTGTTTAGTTCCTGCTTACTGTTACTCCCTCTGAAACTATTCCTGCCTTCAGTTTTAGCGATTTAATCTTTCTCACAACCTCATTTTAATTCCTTGAGCTCTTCACCTCAATGATCTTGTCCCCCATCTTATACTAACCATTCACCCTGTGACCTTATCATAAACCTTTATAATACTTCAGTCCTTGCATACTCTAATTTTTATCCATTCCATTTTCTAAACATCACCTAATTCTCCCTGACATAGCAATGTCAAAAATTCTTCAACATTGCCAAGATTGTGCATCCATTCATCCTTTCAACCTTTTATTATATCTTATTCCTTCAATGTACTTTCTTTCCTTCTTATCCAGCTGAAATTCCATAATCAATCATTAAAATGACTCACTTATATCTACTCAACACTTTTCTACTTGCATTGCATCATCCTACTTGCTTCACACAAAAAAAAATTGTAGAAAAATCCAATTCCTACACACTATATGCCTATACTAATGAGACTGAACAAAACTGGAGGAAAAAAAAAAACTAAGCACTACGCTTACTGAAGTCACTTCAAATTGATGATTGCACACCTCATGCAGGCCATTAGTCTTGCCCAGCAACCATACCATAATTCCCTCATCCATTTCCTTGTCCATGCTTCTGGGCAATTATGTAATATCTTCTCTTTGCTCCACTGACTTCTACTTTCTTTTCTATCCATACTCTATTTTATTAAAATGCACTTTCCCATTTTGACAAAAAAACTGCAGCAATCATAAAAGTTCAGAGACTTTTACTACATCAATATACTTACCAGCAAATAAAAAAGGGATATTATCTCTGTTAGCTCAAAAGCTTATCTATTACTTGTCTACTAGATCACATCTATCCTAGAATTCCATCTCTTTCTCTCTTCATAAATTTTCTCCTCTTTAGTAGGGCATTTTCATTAATGTAAAAACCTGCTGTTAATTGTCTCAGAAGATAGATTCACTTCCCCATTTCCTACCACAGCTCTTGACAAATATTTTTATTCTCCTTTCAGCAAGATTCTAGAGAAGGGTTTTCACCATCTCCACTTACTCTCATTAATCATCTTTTTAAAGATTGTAGTAAAATACACATAAAATAAAATTTATAATTTTAACCATTTAAAGTGTGCAACTGAATGTCATTTGTCAAATTATTGGGCAATCATAATAACAATCATTTTAAAAATCCAATCTAAATAGTCTTACATCTCCATCCAGTAGTATGCTAGAACCAGTTTCTATTAATAAGATCTAATTATGGGCATCTTTTCCCAACTTTAAGTACAGTGGTATTGCATTGGTTGGTTAAAATCAATCATGACAGGAATAACCTCACCACAGAAATTGACAAATGTTACTTATGTCTTCACCCCCACAAGTTATAAAATATTTACCAGCACACACTACTTAGATCCTTCCACCAAAAGTGTTCAAGATAATTTATAACCTTAACATTTATAAAAGCTTCTGTCTTTGAGGTGGCCTGAAGGAAGTGAAATGAAACTTAGACAACTTTCAAACCCTGACTGGATTTGATCAGGAGTTCTCTTATGTTAAGGCGAGCACAGCTTTTTCCTAAAATGAAACCAGGATTTCACTTTGACCCTTCCGAACTTCTGCAAGCTCAGAGAGAGGATCACTAGGCAATGCTGAGCTGACGTGGATCTGGGGCGAACAGTCTGGGCCTCTCAGAACACACACGGAGCCCGGATCGGCTGAATTCAAGCTCCCGTTCGCCTGCTTCTCACAGACAAACTGCTGTGACTCAGCACTAAACGATCCTGCTGAAACAATTGGTTGGCCCTTCTGAAACTACAGAGGTTAATGCCAACCGAGCCTTCATAGGCAGTGGCCACAGGATTGAAACGGGGCTTCAGAGAGCCAGTCAGGACCCACCAATTGCATTGGTCACCCAGCAAAGGGAACGAACTGTCACCATTTGCAAGGGATACCACCATGGCAGAGAACTGACGTCACAGGCGGAGGCGATAACTCCATTGAAACCAGCGGCAACAGTGACTTCTTCCCTTCCCTTCTAATACCTTTCCTCCCAAGCATCAAATAAATTTACAGGTGTAAACAGTAACTCAGCAGTCAAATAGAACAAGAAGTAACATGAGCAGCATGAAAAAGCAAGGAAGAAAAGGAGTACAAACAATGAAGGACAGCCTAAATATTCAGGAGGACCTAGAGGCATCAGAAAAATGGTCAAATAAAGAACTCAAGGAATACCTTAGACAGATGGAATGGAACCTTAAAGAGGATATGAGACAGCAAATTCAAACAGTGAAAGAACACATTAAAATGAATTACATAAACAGATAAAAGAAGAAATTAAGCATCTTTATCAGGAGATAGAGATTATTAAAAAAATCAAACAATAATTCTAGAAATGAAGGAAACTATAAACCAAACTAAAAACTCAAATGAGAGTATCATTAACAGAGTGGAGCAAGTAGAAGCCAGAACATCAGATAATGAAGACAAAATATATCATCTTGAAAAGAGTCTAGCCAACTCAGAAAGGCTGGTAAAAAATCACGAGAAAAATATTTATAAAAGCTTGGTCAACTCCAAGGAATTCTGCTGTATTACTTATCAATGTCATCTGATACTGTTGTTCATTCCTTCATCCTTGAGATACTTCCTTAACTTCTAGAATACAGTGATCTTCATGTTTCGCTTACTGCTTCTTTTCAGTCTCCTTGGCTGATTTAGCCTCTGCTAAATCTTAATCTTCAATAATTCGGCACTCAATCCTTGCTCCTCATCTCTATCTATACTCATTCTATTGTGTTCTCATCTAGTCTTTCAACTTTACATGCCATTTATATTCAAAATATTCATCTTCTTTTAATAAGTATCTCCTTAGTTCTATATTGCTATATAAAACTGCTTAATCATATTCGTTGCTTGGCTGTATAAACTTAACAAACAGAACATTTTACCTCTCCTCCAACTCCACTCTACCATCGAATCTCCCTATATCTTTTAAGAGTCACTTCATCTTTTCATTGCTTAGGTCGAAAACTTTAGAGTCATCCAAGCTTCTCTCCTTTTCTTTCACTCCTCACAGAATCCATGACTGTATCTCATCAGCTGTATGTACATGATATGCATGTGGATGCTCATAATTCAACCATTTTTACAAACTCTGCTGTCAATACATCAGTCCAAGCCATCATTATTTCTTCTTTGGACTACTGCAGAAGTTTCCTAACTTTCTCACTGCTCCCACCCTTGCCCCACTACAGTAGACTCAACATAGCAGCCAAAGTGATCCCGTAAAAGTATAGCTCATTGAGTGTCACCTGTTGATGAAAAACTTGCAGTGGCTTCACACAGGGTGAATGCCAAAGTGTTTGCAATGATAGATTCTTTTTTGCCTTTCTTTTCTACTACTTTCTTACTTACTCATTTCAGAACTGCACTTGTTTCTTAAGTGTGCTTCTCTTTGGCTATTCTCTCTCTCTGTAAACCCTATCCCCCATGCTATGATCTAAATGTTTATGTCCTCCCCAAATTCATATGTTGAAATTTTAACCACCAAGGTGATGGTATTAGGTGGAGACCTTTAGAAAGTGATTAGGTTCATGAATGGGATTAGTGCCCTTATAAAATAAGCCCAAGGAGACTTTTGCCTCTTTCACTATGTGAAGAAACTACTAGAAAATGCATCTCTAATGGAGAAAGCAAGCTCTCATCAGACACTGAATCTGCCAGTATCTTGATCTTGGACTTTCTAACCTCTAGAACTGTAAGAAATAAATTTCTTCTGATTATAAACTACCAAACTTACTCTAGTTGCATTAATGGACTAAGAAGACATTTCATATTGTCCATATTGTCAATTCCTTCACCTCCTTTAAATCATTTTTCAACTGTCATCATCTTACTGAGACCTCTTAGCCTAATCTCTCTGTTCAAATGTATAATCCACTTATAAGAATGCCTAATCCTTTTCTCCTATTCCTCCCCCTACCCCATTTTCCTATGATGTCTATCCCATTCTATCATATGAGGATAATTTACTTACCTGCTACCTTATTCTTTTTGTTGTTGTTGTTGGTCTTTCTTTCTTTGGGCAGGTGGTGGAGGTGTACCAGGGATTGAATTCAGGGACACTCAACCACTGAGCCATATCAACAGCCCTATTTTGTATTTTATTTAGAGACAGAGTCTCACTGAGTTGCTTAGTGCCTTGCTTTTGCTGCAGCTGACTTTGAACTCAAGATCCTCCTCTCCTGCCTCAGCTTCCCAAGCCACTGGGCTTACAGGTGTGCTACTGCTCCAGGCACTACTACTACCTTATTCTTTTTTTTTAAGATTTTTTTAGTTGTCAATGGACTTTTATGTTATTTATTTATATGCAGTACTGAGAATTGAACCCAGTGCCTCTCACATGCTAGGCAAGTGCTCTATGACTGAGCTACAACTCCAGCCCCCTACCTTATTCTTTATTCCTTGTGTATCAACTACTAAAATGTAAGCTTAAGGAACACAAGCATCTTTGTTTAGCTCACTTGTGTTTCCCATGAGTATAGTACAATATAGGGCACATTGTAGGCACTCAGAAAACCTTATTATAATGGATGAAGAAATACAAAGATTAATTTGATTTTCCTGATGAAGCAAACATCAGGGGTAAACAAAATTTAAAGATAAGTTATAATGAATATTTATAATGATTACATCAAAACAATTACTTCATAAATGTAAACATTTTGTAATTGGAAAAGTTTTATCTAATATCTTAATAATACTTTAATTTTTAGTGTTTATTAGCTTTAAAGAACTTTTATAATCATCATTCTATTATAATATTTTTGTTAGGTTAAAGAATGATTTCATTTTAAAAATCAGGAACTTATTCAGAAAGGTTAAACCAACTATTCAATGTTACCCTCCCAGTAAGGTTCAAAGAAAAAATTAATGTTTGGTTTTTTATTCCCAGGAAAATGTTCTTTCTACTGCATTGTCCTAGCTTGAACATTAAGATTACATTCATACTTGATTTTTCTCTTTTTCAGTATCAATCATTAAACAAATATTAGTTTAATATCTATTATATGCCAAGAAATGTTAGTCTTGGAAATACAAAAGTGAACAAAACTTTCCCATGGTCCTCAAAAGGCTTACAGCTTAACATAGAAAAAAAGTGCAGTCTAGAGAAAGCATTTCAGACTAGGCATCAGGAGAACTGGGTTCTAGTCTTAGCTTTGAATCTTGGACAAGTCAAGTGAGGTGTGTGGAATAGATGGTCCCTATTCTTCTGTTCTGACTAACATTTTGTCATTTGTAAGAAATAGTTATATTGCTCTGTTATTGCTGAAGTTTAGAGGATCCAATAGATATGATGTTAATACATTATATAAACAATAAAGATTCATACAAATATGTAATAACTTCATTTTATCCCTATGAATTTGTCATTCTACAGCAGTGGCATGATTTCTATAATGATGAAGTAAACCATGAGTAGTGTAAGTTAATCACACTGAGATACACTTTTCTTTCCTATGATGTCTATCCCCTTCTATCATAGGAGGATAATTTACTTATCTGTTACCTTATTCCTTTTGTTATACCTGACTCCAGTGGAGCATATTTTGAACAGATGTTCCTGCTGGGTTCTGTGAAAAATACACATCCAAACGGCTCTGAGGGCGAGATGGAGAGGGGTGGATAAAAAAGCATTTTTATACTTAGTTCAGTCAGAAAAAGCATAAGTTTAATCTTTAATTAATAAAATTATTTCAAGGAAATGGAAATTCAAATTTTAATAAATAGTATCAGTAATGATATATAAAATCATATTTTAATTAAGTACCAAATGTACTTATTACTGTTATGCAATTTGAAGAAGAATTGTAGAAACTATCACTGGATTTCTGAGTTATTAGATCCATCATACCTCCTAACAAAAACAAAAAAAAAATTGATGAACTCCACAGTCAAACATACACACACACACACATACACACACACACACACACACACACACACACCCCTTTTGAAAACATTAAGAACCTGACAAGATAGAAATTAGCAGAATATGAATTGAAAAGAAAATTAAGAAACTCAAAAGGTAAGCAAAGCACTGGAGACATTGTGTCCTTAATGTTATTTGTCAGTCCCAGAGAATTTTAAGTTTCATTTTGAGAGCTTAGTTTGTGGAGGAAAACAAAAATCAATGCACAGAAACTGCCAAGATTAGAAATTTTTAAAAAGAATATTTAAACTATAAAGTTATACTTATGTATAATAATTTCATTTTGTTTTTCTAAATTTGTCATTCTATGACAATGACGTGATCCCTAGATAAACCAAATTATGCAGTACTAAGGTAAAGCTGAATAAGAAGTACACCAGGCATTAAGTCAATCTGAACCCAAGTTTGTATTGCCTAGGTAGTTCCTGGAAAGCTTCATTAGTATACAGTGGTCCTGAGTTCAGAGTGACCTCAGGTGCCTTGCAATGGCAAACAATGCTCATGTCCAAAAGAAAAATAAAAGACTTGTTTTATTACTCAAATTATTACTAAAATAATTTGTTAAAATCAGTTAACATCACTTAATTAAAGTAACTTCATGAGGTGAGTTACCAAATGTCAAGTAAAAAGGAGAAGAAATTACTAAAGAAACCACATGAATTTTGTGTGCTATCAGATGTGAACTGTAAAACAATTGTTTTACAGAAATTGGAAGGCAGCCATCACAGGATATGAACATTGACAAAAGGAAAACAGAAAAGGAAAACCTTACACTAAACCCAACTTTCATCCTGAGGGCATGTTCCAAAGTAGTAGGGCAAAACCAGAGACAAGCAAAGAGTGAAAGACTTGCTGAGCAGAAGTGACAAAAATCAGTGTGTCTGGGTGCAGCAGGTTCCTAAAGTAAGTAGTCCCTTGAATTAAAAAAAAAAAATTGAAGGGATCTACATCTACCCTAAGAAGTCTGAAAATGAGCCTAGACAACTAGCTAAATAATCCAAAATTTTTCTATGAGGTAACTGCTAGAATTTAATATCTGTCCCCTTCCAAACTCATGTCAATTTTTGGTGGCCATTGTGGTGGTATCAGAAGATGGGATCTTTGAATGTGATGGGGCCATGAGGATTCTGCCCTCATGGGTGAGATTAATAGCATTATAAGACAATGAGTTTGGCCACTTTTGCCTCTTTGCCCTTTGCCATTGAGCAAGAAGGCCCTTGACAGATGCCAGAGACTTAATCTTGGACATCCTAGACTTCAGAACTGTGAGACAACAATTTTTTTTTCATTATTAACTACTCCGTTATTCTGTTATAGTAACATAACACAGACTAAGACAGTAACTGAACCAAGAGGATACAGCATATCATTCATCATGTCCTGCATACAATAAAATTTTACTAGTTATGGGATAAAAAAGGAAAACATAACTAACAGTAAAGACATAAAATAGGTAATGAAAGCAGATGTAGTAGTTATGCACAGAGTTAATAAAGAATTTAACCATGATTATTATGTTAATTAAGGCATAAGAAAATAAGTTTAAAATGTTCTGAAAATAGTATTTCAGCAGAAAATTTGTATTTATAGTAGTCTGTGCCTTATGTGTGAGGAAAATGTTCCAAGACCCCCCCAATGGATGTCTGAAACCACAGATAATACAAACCATACTATGTCCTCTCTCTTTCTCTGTGTACACACACACACACACAAATTTAATTTATAAATTAGGCACAGTAATGAGTTAACAATAATAAATAATAGTAAAATAGAATAATTATAACAATATACTCTAGTAAATATAATAAATATAATAAAATTATATGGTCTCTCACTTTCTCTTAAAATATGCTAATTCCTTATTGCACCATAATAATATTTTTGAACAACAGATGACCACTGGTACCTGAAACCATAGAAAGTAAAACCACAAAAAGGAGGACTACTATATTTTTAGTCAAATAGACCTTCTAGAAATGGAAAATATAATCTTTGAAAGTAAAAATATTCTTGATGGCTTTAAAAGCAGATGAAACACAGAAAATGACAGTAGTTGTGAACTCAAATATAAGCCCCCCAAAAATGTTCAAACTTTGGAATTGAAAAAAAAATTGAGCCCAAAATGATGTTAGACACTGTCAGATAGTCCAATCTTTAAAGCATTTGGTGACTTGAGATTAAACAAGAGGAAGAATTAAATAAATATTGGCTGAGATTTTTTCAAATTACCCCAAACAAGATATAAACAAAAGAATCATCTATTCCTAAGCATTTCATAATCCATAGAGCAGTTAAAAAATACATTACCTTCAGAGTAGTAACAATGAAATATAACTAACTTCTCACTGAAGCTGTGGAAACCAGAAGACAGAATGTCTTTAAATGCTGATACAAAAAAAAAATTAATATGCCTATTCAAAATACTACAATAAACAAAATATCCTTCAGAGTTGGGAAGAACAGAGAGGTATTTTTGTTTCTGCTCCAACATGGAAGGAGCTTGGAAGCCACTACTCCATCCTAATCAGTAAAAAACTTAGCCTGAAAATCAATAGGTTTACTGAAATCACAGATCAAACCACGCTCCCCACCCAAACTGAAAAGAGGCAAGTAAATGCAGAGAATCAACAATTCAATGAAGCAGAGACTAACAAGCAGAAATCTCAGTGATAAACAGTGTAGGGGTAAGAAAATGTGAATTGTTATTGATAAATTGCTACAGCCTCAGAGTGAAAAAGTCTGAAAGTAACTGCATCTCAGGGGGATGTTAACATTTGTGAATTTTATCTCCAGGAGCTTTCCCAGGTTCTGAGACTGAAAGTCAAATAATAATAATAATAATAAGAAGAAGAAGAAGAAGAAGAAGAAGAAGTTCCCTCATGCTTTTAGCAGATGGAGGAGAACGTAGGCATTTGTAAATATCATAACCAAAACAATCTGTTCTTTGTAATAAGGCCTACTCTCAAGAGAAGCTATTGTGCTAGATCCTAACCTATTAGAGTTTCATTATAACCTAACTAGCCCAAATTGGTTAAAAGGGATTGAGTTAAATAAAGGTAATGGATCAAAATACTATGAATACTATACTGGGGGAAGACATAAAAAACCAGGGTTTTAAATATCTATAAGGGAAGGGGGACTAAAAATTGATCCATCAGATTATAAAAAAAAAAAGAAATTAAAATAAGAAACTAAACTACAATTAAGATGCAAATCCCTGTGGATATATAGAAATTTGACACAAAACAAAGAGAAAATGATTGAGGCCAGAAAAAAAATTATTCAGTTAATAAACTTAAACAACTCAATAGCAAGAAAACAAATAACCTAATTGAAAAATGGACAAAGGATCTGAACAGACATTTCTCAAAAAAAGAAAGACATGCAGATGACCAACAAGTACTTGAACAAAAGTTCAATATCACTAATCACTAGAGAAACACAAATTGAACTACTGTGATTAAATACTACCTCATACTTGTTAGAATGACCCTTATAAAAATGAGGGAAGATAACAAGGGTTTGGTGAGGATGTGGATAAAAAGGAACTCTGAATAACATTGACAAGAATGTACATTAGAACAACTGTGATGGAAAACAACATGAAGCCTCAAAACATTAAAATAGAGATATCATTTGAGTCAGCATTTCTACTACTGGACGTATAGCAAAAGAAAAGGAAGTTTTCTGCACTCCACTGTTTATTACAGCATTATTCATAAAAGCCAAGACATAGGATCAACCGAAATGTCCAAGAATGCCTAAATAGATAAGAAAATTGTGTGTGCGTGTGTGAATATTATTAATATTATTCCACTACATGAAAGAAGGAAATTCTGCCATTGGTAACAGCATAAAAGAACTAGATAGGCATTGTGCTAAATGAAATAGATCAAACAGAAAAAGACAAATACTGTATGATGTTACTTACACATGGAAATCTTTAAAAAACAGTGAATTCATGCGATAAGCAAAAAGAACGGTATTTGCCAGGAGCTGCAGGGTGGAAGAAATGGAGAGATAGGGGTCCAAGGGTACTACCATAAGTTACATATTGAATAAGTTTTGAGGATAAAATGTACCACATTATGGTTATAGTTAATAAAACCTGTACACTTACAATTTGCTAAGAGAACAGATTTTAATCATTCTTTCATAAACAAACAAAAATATAACTATGGGAGGTGGTAGATGTATTAATTAATTTGATGATGGAGTTCATTCACAGATATATATATCAAATCATCACATTTCACACTTCATGTGTGTGTGTGTGTGTATGTAATTGTATTTGTCAATCAGATCTGAATAAAAAAATAAAAATATTTTAAAAAGAAATTATTTGGTTTTGTCTCCATTGTAATCAGGTGCTTGGAACTGGCAAGAGAAAAGTTCTGACAGAACAATTTTCTTTCTTTATTAAATTATTTATTTATTCTCATTTGTTATACATGGTGGCAGAATGCAATTCATTTTATATTACACATATAGAGCACAATTTCAAGTCACTGGTTGTATAAAAAGTATTCTCACACCATTTGTGTCCTTCATACATGTACTTAGGGGAATGATGTCTAACTCATTACACTGTCTTTCCTACCTCTTTGCCCTCTCCTTTCTCCTCCCTCCCCTTTGCCCTATCTAAAGTTCCTCCATTCCGCCCATGCTCCCCTGCCATCACCATTATTAGTCAGCATCGTCATATCAAAGAGAACATTCCACCTTTGGTTTTTCGAGATTGGCTTACTACACTTAGCATTATATTCTCCAACTCCATCCGTTTACCTGAAAATGCCATGATTTTATTCTCTTTTAATGCAGAGTAATGTTCCATTGTGAATATATACCAAAGTTTTCCTATCCATTCATCTACTGAAGGGCATCTAGGTTGGTTCCACAATTTAGTTATTGTGAATTGTGCTGCTATAAACATTAATATGCCTGTGTCCCTATAGTGTGCTGATTTTAAGTCCTTTGGGTATGAACTGAAGAGTGGGATAGCTGAGTCAAATGGTGGTTCTATTCCAAGTTTTCTAAGGAATCTTCATACTGCTTTTCACATTGGCTGCTCCAATTTGCAGTCCCATCAGCAATGTATGAGTGTGTCTTTTCCCCCACATCCTTACCAACACTTATTGTTGTTTATATTCTTGATAGCTGCCATTCTGACTGGAGTGAGGCAAAATCTTAAGAGTAGTTTTAATTTGCATTTCTCTAATTGCTAGAGATGTTAAATATTTTTTATGTTTGTTGATTGATTGTAGAACCTCTTCTGAGAATTGTCTGTTCAGTTCCTTGGCCCATTTATTGATTGGGTTATTTGAGGTTTTTTTGGTGTTAAGGTTTTTGAGTGTTTTATATATCCTAGAGATTAGTGCTCTATCTGATTTGCTTGTGGTAAAGATTTGTTCCCATTCTATAGGCTCTCTATTCATCTCACTGATTGTTTCTTTTTGCTGAGAAGAAGCTTTTTAGTTTGAATCCATCCCATTTATTGATTCTTGATTTTAATTCATGCACCATAGGAGTCTTATTAAGGAAGTTGTGGCCTAATCCAACATGATGGAGATTTGGGACTACTTTTTCTTCTATTAGCTGCAGGGTCTCTGGTCTAATTCCTAGGTCCTTGATCCACTTTGAGTTGAGTTTTGTGCATGGTGAGGAGATAGAGGTTTAATTTCATTTTGTTACATATGGTTTCCAGTTTTCCTAGCACAGTTTGTTGAAGAGGCTATCAGGTGTGTATATATGTGTATATATATATATATATATATATATATATATATATATATATATATATAATCATCACATTTTACACTTCATGTGTGTGTGTGTGTGTGTGTAATTTCCTCTAATGTACATTTTTGGCAACTTTGTCTAATATAAGATAACTGTAATTATGTTGATTAGACTCTGTGTCCTCTGTTCTGTACCATTGATCTAAATGTTTATATTGGGGCCAATACCATGATGTTTTTGTTACTATTGCTCTGTAGTATAGTTTAAGGTCTGGAATAGTAATGCCACCAGCTTTGCTCTTCTTGCTAAGGACTGCTTTGGCTATTCTGAGTCTCTTATTTATCTGGATGAATTTCATGATTGCTTTTTCTATTTCTATGAGGAATGTCATTGGGATTTTGATTGGGATCGCATTGAATCTGCATAGTTATTTTGGTAGTATGGCCATTTTGACAATATTAATTCTGCCTATCCAAGAACAAGGTAGATCTTTCCATCTTCTAAAGTCTTTTTAAATTTCTTTCTTTAGCATATTGTAGTTTTCATTGTAAAGTTCTCTCACCTCTTTCATTAAGTTTATTCCCAAGTTTGATTTTTTTAGGGTATTGTAAATGGGGTGGTTTTCCTAGTTTCTCTTTCAGAGGATTTGTCACTGATATACAGAAATGTCTTTGATTTATGGGTGTTGATTTTATATCCAGCTACTTTGCTGAATTCATTTATTAGTTCTAGAAGATTTCTGGTGGAACTTTTGGGTCTTTTAGGTATAGAATCATATAGTCTGCAAATGGTGATAATTTGAGTTCTTCTTTTCCTATCCATATCCTTTCAATTTCTTTCATCCTGACAGAACAATTTTTATTATTTTTTTATTTGTTCTAATTAGTTATACATGACAGTGGAATGAATTTTGACACATCATACATAAATGGACTATAACTTCTCATTCTTCTGACTGTGCATTATGTATGGGTAATGTAATCATATATGTAAATATGGTAATAATGTCCGATTCACTCTACTATTATTCCTACTCGTATACATCTTCCCCTCCCTTCATTCCCCTATGCCTAATGCAAAGTATCTCTATTTTTACCTATCCCATTTTTTTTGTGAATTAGCTTCCACATATCAGAGAAACATTCAGCCTTTGGTTTTGGGGGATTGGCTTTATTTCGCTAACCATGATATTCTCAAGATCCATTCATTTACTGGAAAATGCCATAATTACATTGTTATTTAAGGCTAATATTTCATTGTGTATATAGATCACATTTTCTTTATCCATTTATCTGTTGAAGGGCATCTAGGTTGGTTCCATAGTTTGGCTATTGTGAACTGAGCTGCTTTAAACATTAATGTGGCTGTGTCCCTGTAGTATACTGATTTTAAGACCTCTGGGTATAAGCTGAGGAGGGGGATAGCTGGGTCCAATGGTGGTTCCATTTCAAGTTCTTGGAGGAATCTCCATACTGCTTTCCACATTTGTTGCACCAATTTGCAGTCCCACCAGCAATGTATGAGTGTACTTTTTAATTTCACATCCTTGCCAACATTTATTGTTGCTTGTATTCTTGATAATTGCCATTCTGACTGGAGTGAAATGAAATCTTAGAGTTGTTTTGATTTGCATTTCTGTAATTGCTAGAGATGTTGAACATTTTTTTCATATATTTGTTAATCAATTTTATTTATTCTTCTGTGAAGTGTCTGTTCAGTTTCTTGGCCCATTTATTGACTGGGTTATTGGGGGGGGGGGGGGGGTTGGTGTTAAATTTTTGAGTTCTTTATATATCCTGGAGATTGAAGCTCTGAGGTGAATATGGTAAAGATTTTCTCCCATTCTGTACACTCTCTCTTCACTTTATTGATTATTTTCTTTGCTGAGAAGATTTGTAGTTTGAATCCATCCCATTCATTGAATCTTGATTATATTCTTGTGCTTTAGGAGTCTTATTGAGGAGGTCAGTTCCTAAGCTGACATGGTGGAGGGCTGGGCCTACATTTTCTTCTAGTAGGCACAGAGTCTGTGATCTAATTCCTAGGGCATTGATCCACTTTGAGTTGAGTTTGGTATAGGGTGAGAGATTGAGGTTAAATTTTATTCTACTATAGATGGATTTCCGATTTTCCAGCACCATTTGTTCAAGAGGCTATCTTTTCTCCAATGCATGTTTTTGGTGCCTTTGTCTAGTGTGAGATAACTATATTTATGTTACCTTTGGTGTGCATATCTGTTTTGGTGTCAGTACCATGCTGTTTTTGTTACTATGGCTCTGTAGTATTGTTTAAGGTGTGGTATTGTAATGTGTCCTACTTCACTCTTCTTGTTAAGGATTGCTTTGGCTATTCTTGGTCTCTTAAGGAATCTTAAGCTCTTTTCCAAGTGAATTTAATGATTGCTTGCTTTTTCTAGTCCTAGGAAGAATGTGATTAGGATTTTAATAGAAATTGCATTAAATCTGTATAACTCTTGGTAGTATGGCTCTTTTAACAATATTAATTCTTCCTATCCAAGAGCATGAGAGATCTTTCCATCTTCTAAGGTCTTCTTTAATTTCTTTCTTTAGTGTTCAGTAGTTTTCATTGTATAGGTCTTTCGCCTCTTTGTCAGATCGATTCCCATGTATTTTATTTTATTTTTTGGGCTATTGTTAATGGGGTAGTTTTCCCAATTTCTCTTTCAGTGCATTCATCACTGACATATAAGAATACATTTTATTTATGGATGTTGACTTTATATTCTGCTACATTGCTGAATTCATTTATGAGTTCTGGAAATTTTCTGGTGGAATTTTTTGGGTCTTCTAAATGTAGAATCATGTCATCAGCAAATAGTGACAGTTTTAGTTCTTCTTTTCCTATTTATATCCCTTTAATGTCTCTTGTCTAATTGCTCTGGCTAGAGTTTCCAGGACTATGTTGAATAGAAGTGGTGATAGAGGGCATTCTTGTCTTGTTTCAGTTTTTAGAGGGAATGCTTCCAACTTTTCTCCATTTAGAATAATGTTGGCCTTGGATTTTAGCATAGAAAGCTTTTAAAATGTGGAGGTATGTTCCTACTATCCCTAGTTTTCCAAGTATTGTGAACATGAAAGGATGCTGTATTTTGTCAAATGCTTTTTTCCTGACAGAACAATTTAAAGTGGCCTAAACAGAATTTTTTAACAGAAACATTCTAGAATTTAAACTCTTGGGTTTTTATTGTGTCCTCTAATTTTTAAATTATTCTCTATGCTTGAAATAAACTTCACTGTAATATTTGGTTTCCGGGAAGATACATCCCAGATATACCTTCCATCATGGACCATTACTATTTACATTAATATAGGTCAGAGCATACTGCCCAGTTCACCTTTCTAATGCCTATCCTTGAACAATCCAAGATGTCCACCAGAGTCTCTATCAGAAAGCTAAGAAGGAATCTATCCCTACAAAGGAACCCAAATTATAATCATACACCTTAATGACTGCACTCAGGAATCTTAAAAGCTCACTTTTCTTATAAGAGTTAGTTGTCTGGGGGATGGGGCAGGGGATTGGTAAACTATTATCAAAGACATAACAACTGGGCAAAGTAAAAATTCTGTTTTTTTTTTTGGGGGGGGGGGTGTGGGTGGGTACCAGGGATTGAACTCAGGGGCCCTCAATCACTGAGCCACATCCCCAGCCCAATTTTGTATTTTATTTAGAGGCAGGGTCTCATTGAGTTTTTTAGTGCCCCACCATTGCTGAGGCAGTTTTGTACTCATGATCCTCCTGCCTCAGCCTCCTGAGCCACCAGGATTACAGATGTGAGCCATCATGCCCAGCATAAACATTCAGTTTTTGATGATACATTTTCCAGGTTATATTTGTGAGAGTTTTCACAACCTGTTCTTTAAATCATGGATTGCTGTCAAATCTCTTTGGTTGGTTTCCCATATCAGTGACATTGGGCTGACTCCACTCACTGCCTCTTTACAAGCTACAAGATTCTCTTTGGGTTTTTCATGTTGACACCAGGAATGAAATTACAAAACATATCCTATTTTTCTTGCAAATCTTGACAGGCTCAAGAGGACCAATTCAAGATTAACTACACTATAACTCTTACTATTCTTGCTCTATATGTGTGAAGTTTGTTCATTTCTAGATACAGTTACAGAAAACTTAGGATGCAGCTGTATTATACTCTATAACACTATCAACTTCTGTCTCAGAAGGGGCACGCACAAATTTGAAGGCTAGAAATCCAGAGTATAGGCTTCTCAATAATTCACAGAAAAAGAGTTCTGAGGTGCAACTGTGGGAGGCCATCCTCGCATGTGATTTGAGCTACCTCCCTGGCTGGGTGAGAGGTGATTAGACACAGCTGTGTTAGAGCTTTTCCACCCTTTCCCAGGTCCGAAGGCTTGTCTGTGCAGAGGTGTGTCTGGCCACTGCCCCGAAGACCCAATCGTTGCCCCTGACCTTGGGATGCTGCCCCCTTAACCTTTGGATGGGATTTTCCCTGGAAGTTTTTGTTCCCCAATAAAAGTCCACTCCCTGGCGTGTTCTCTCTCTCTCCCTAGTCTCTTCTATAAACCTCACTACTGCATTAGGTGGCTGGAGGCAGGAGCTAGGAGGAGCTGTCCGGGAGCTGGTATTAAAGGTAATTAGAGTCTTGTCTCTTTAATTTAAAACTCCCTAGCAATTACTGATGAATCGTACCTTCTTTCATGAAGCCAGCGCTGGTCGGGTGGCAGATGCAACAATATAACTTCTTAAAATATAGCACTGGTCAAATATAATACCCCAAAATACCAAATGAATGGATAAGACAAGCAAGAATAAGAATTATATTTATTATTTTTCCAAGCTCTTCATAGTAGGTACATAATAATGGTAGATAGAAGAATATGAGAGAAGTTATGAAAGTCATTCTGTTTATCTTCTATGGTGCAAAGCACATTTTTCACACCTTCATCAGCTAAAGGGGCAAGAACTGACTTCATCTTTTATATTGTAAAACATTTCTTTTTTTATTTCTGTAATTGTATATATAGCTTTCTAAGACTAGGATAAGACATTCTTGAGGTCAAATCATATTAATATGACCTTGTACCATGAACATGTATTTGAGAATTAAGAGAGTACCTCTATTTTTTTTGACTGTGTGAATAGGTTCTCATTAAAAAGTCCTTAAAAGTCCTCAATAAAAGAACCAACCTCCTTTCAAATGCCACAATTACTTCTACCAAATCAGGATTTTTAATTTAATATCATGAAAATGTCTGGGAGAGAATGCCTGCCACTCCAAGAGTATTGATGAATGTTAGAAGCTTAAAGATAATTAGCAGGTGCTAATTTCATTCATGAAAAGATCAACAGGGAAGTGGAAGACGATACAAGAGGAGGAGTTATAGAAAATAGGTAAATAGAGGAGAGCCTAAATATTAAAAGTCTCAGGAAACTAATGCCCAGTAGTAAAAGCTACTAAGTTACCCATCATAGCAGCTGCTCTCTAGTCTTCACTGAGAGCAAGACAAATATGTAAGCAAAATAATCCCATCAGAGATGGCGGCAAATGGAGTGCATCACTCCCGTGTACCACGTCACTGAGCGGGTGAATGATGAGTTAGAATGGCCAAAAGCTATCTTGTTAGGAATTTCCAGCAAAATTGGGGTGCACCGAAACCTAGAGGAAGGATTTCCATCGCCCGAGGATCAGTTACTGGGGCTCAACCACGAGTGAACTGTCCGCCCGGAGATTCAAGCTGTTTATTCAGTGGCCTGCTCCGCTGCTAGAGACTGCGGCGCGCTGGGAAACGGCGTCCCTAGAAATGGCGAGCTAGCAACGCAGAGAAACGGTGAGCTAGCAACGCAGAGAAACGGTGCTGCAGATTTTGTGGGCTCCTGCTGGCTGTGCCCTCACTATGCTCCGGGCTGAGTTCTGGGTTTGAGATGGGGGAAGGAAGCGGTCCAGTTCTGTCCTCCACACCGGGCAGCCCACCGAGGAAGCCAGCGGCCACCATCTTGGAGAGCTGACGTCACCATCGCCAGTTTTCGACAGATTGCAGCTCATTTAGCGATAGAAGAGGTCTGTGTCACTTAGACCATCTCCCATACAGCGGGGAAATCACATAAAACCTCTCCCTGGCTTTCCGGGGGCGTGATTAACAGAGTGAACATGAATAGATGCGTGGGGAAAGGTAAAGGCACCTGACCTCCAACTCCCCCCTCCCACCAGCGGTGAAAATGAAACCCGTAGCGCCAGCTCTCAGAGGAGGGGCTAGCAGAGGGAATCAAAACAATAGGGGCCGGTTTCCAATAGCCACGCTACACATCCAGGAAACTGCAGGCTCAGAGTGTAGCTTGAACTGCCGAGAGGTATCACACTGGGAAAGGCCTGGCTGACAGGAGAAGCCAGGGGACTAGAAACCAGGAAAAAAACTAAGCTAACAGGTTTTGAGAGACACCAGAGGGGGAGTAGGGAGCGGCCTCACACGGATTGTTTCCTACAGCCGGAGGGCAAAATCTTGGCCCTGAAGGCACAGCACCACCTACTGGAAGCGAACAAAATAGAAGCCTAACAGTGTCCCTTTTTTCTTTTTTAATTTTTTTTTTAATTTTAATTTTTTTTCTTTTCTATAATTATATTATTTTTTTAAATGTAATTTTTATTTTACTGCATTTTATTATTATTTTTTATTATCATTTCTTTTTCTTTTCTATTCTTTTCTCTTTCTTTTCTCTCTCCCTCTCTCTTTCTTGGTTTGCTTCCTTACCTTTTCCCCATCTTTCCTCTTAAGCATGACCACCCAGATTACATACAACTTACTAAATGCAAATAGATGAATACTACGAATCAGTCCATAGTCCACCTAAGCCCTTAACTACTCCCAAGTACTCCTATCTATTCTCTTGTTAATATCCGCCTGCATTTGAGCAACCCCCCAAAGAAGCTAACATATACTAACCTCCATACCATCAAATCGCCCGACCTCAACATAAAATCCTAAGTTCAAACCTCAATTCTATACATGACATCAAATTCTGTAGGCCTTTAATGGAAATAATGAATTTACCTTAAATCACAATTAAATCCAACATCTCTAAACATTGTCTCCCAACACAAAGGAGAGATATTGGAACTATAAAAACCAAAACAAATTTAAAGAAGAAAACAGAAACACAGCAGTCAAACAGAGTTGGAAAGTAACATGAGCACCATGAAAAAACAAGGGAAAAAAGGATTACAAACAATGCAGGACAACTTAAATTCACAGGAGAACCTAGAGGCATCAGAAAATGGACAGAGAAAGAACTCAAGGCATACCTAACTCAGATGGAACGGAATCTTAGAGAAGACATTAGACAGCAAGTCCAAACAATGAAAGTATACTTTGAAAACGAATTAAATAGGCAAATTCAAATGGCAAAAAACGAGTTCTACCAGGAGATAGAGATTTAAAAAAAATCAAACAGTAATCCTAAAAATGCAGGAAACCATAACCAAATTAAAAACTCAAACGAGAATATTACAAATAGACTAGATCAAATAGAAGTCAGAACATCAGATAATGAAGACAAAGTTTATCAACTTGAAAAGAATATAGTCAACACAGAAAGGATGCTAAGAAATCACCAGCAAGCTATCCAAGAGATATGGGATGTCATAAAAAAAACCAAACTTGAGAGTCATTGGGATAGAAGAAGGTATAGAGGTTCAAACCAAAGGAATGAACAATCTACTGAATGAAATAATCCTAGAAAACTTCCCAGATATGAAAGATGGAATGGATTGCCAAATCCTGGAAGCCTACAGTACCCCAAACATACAAAACTGTAATAGACCAACTCCAAGACACATAATTATGAAGATATCCAACATACAGAACAAGGAGAGAATATTAAAAGCTATGAGAGAAAGAAGGCAGATTACATTCAGGGGTAAACCAATTAGGTTAACGGCTGATTTTTCATCACAGACGTTGAAAGCAAGAAGATCCTGGAACAATGTATTTCAAACGCTGAAAAATAATGGATTCCAACCAAGAATACTGTATCCAGCAAAATTAAGCTTCAGATTTGACAATGAAATTAAAATATTTCATGATAAACAAAAGTTAAAAGAATTTGCAGCCAGAAAACCAGCACTGCAAGGCATTTTGAGCAAAACACTACAAGAAGAGGAATTGAAAAACAGCACCCCAAACTAACAGTGGGAGGTAACTCAGTAAAGGGAAGAAAAAAAATAACCAAAAAGGAAAAACGAGCCATATTAAAATAAATAAATAAATAAGCATGACTGGAAGCACAAACAATATATCAATAGTAACCTTAAACGTTAATGGCTTAAATTCACCAATCAAGAGACAAAGGCTAGTAACCTGGATTAAAAAAACCAAATCCAACAATATGCTGCTTTCAGGAGACTCATATGATAGGAAAAGACATACACAGGTTGAAAATGAAAGGTTGGGAAAAATCATACCACTCACATGGTCCTCGGAAGCAAGCAGGAGTGGCCATACTCATATCGAATAAAATCAACTTCAAACCTAAGTTAATCAAAAGGGATAAAGAAGGACACTATATACTATTCAAAGGAACCATCCACCAACAAGACATAACAATTATCAATATGTATGCACCAAACAATGGTGCTGCAACGTTCATAAAACAAACTCTCCTCAAGTTCAAGAGTCAAATAGACCACAACACAATAATTATGGGTGACTTCAATACACCACTCTCTCCATTGGACAGATCCACCAGACAAAAGCTGAATAAAGAAACTATAGAACTCAATAACACAATCAATAACCTACACTTAACCGACATATATAGAATATATCAACCATCATCAAGTGGATACACGTTCTTCTCCGTAGCATATGCATCCTTCTCAAAGATAGACCATATATTATACCATAGGGCAACTCTTAGTAAATATAAAGGTGTGGAGATAATACCATACATCTTATCTGATCATAATGGAATGAAACTGGAAATCAATGATAAAAGAAGGAAGGAAAAATCCTGCATCACCTGGAAAATGAACAATATGTTCCTGAATGATCAATGGGTTACAGAAGACATAAAGGAGGAAATCAAAAAATTCTTAGAGATAAATGAAAATACAGACACAACATATCGGAATCTATGGGACACAATGAAAGCAGTTTTAAGAGGGAAATTCGTTGCCTGGAGTTCATTCCTCAATAAATGAAAAAACCAACAAATAAATGAACTCACACTTCATCTCAAAACCCTAGAAAAGGAAGAGCAAAACAACAGCAAATGTAGCAGAAGGCAAGAAATAATTAAAATCAGAGCGGAAATCAACAAAATTGAAACAAAAAAAAATGATAAAACTAAAAGTTGGTTCTTCGAAAAAATAAATAAGATTGACAGACCCTTAGCCATGCTAACGAAGAGAAGAGAGAGAACTCAAATTACTAACAAATGGGATGAAAAAGGCAATATCACAATGGACACTACAGAAATACAGAAGATAATTAGAAATTATTTTGAAACCCTATATTCCAATAAAATAGAAGATAGTGAAGATATCGATAAATTTCTTAAGTCATATGATTTGCCCAGATTGAGTCAGGAAGATACACACAATTTAAACAGACCAATAACAAAGGAGGAAATAGAAGAAGCCATCAAAAGACTACCAACCAAGAAAAGCCCTGGACCGGATGGATATACAGCGGAGTTTTACAAAACCTTCAAAGAAGAATTAATACCAATACTTTTCAAGCTATTTCAAGAAATAGAAAAAGAAGGAGATCTTCCAAATTCATTCTATGAGGCCAACATCACCCTGATCCCGAAACCAGACAAAGACACTTCAAAGAAAGAAAACTACAGACCAATATCTCTAATGAACTTAGATGCAAAAATCCTGAATAAAATCCTGGCTAATCGAATACAAAAGCATATCAAAAAAATTGTGCACCATGATCAAGTAGGATTCATCCCTGGGATGCAAGGCTGGTTCAATATACGGAAATCAATAAATGTTATTCACCACATCCATAGACTTAACGATAAGAACCACATAATCATCTCAATAGATGCAGAAAAAGCATTCGACAAAGTACAACATCCCTTTATGTTCAAAACACTAGAAAAACTAGGGATAACGGGAACTTACCTCAACATCATAAAAACTATATATGCTAAGCCTCAGGCTAGCATCATTCTGAATGGAGAAAAACTGAAGGCATTCCCTCTAAAATCTGGAACAAGACAGGGATGTCCTCTCTCACCACTTCTATTCAATTTAGTTCTTGAAATACTAGCCAGAGCAATTAGACAGACAAAAGAAATAAAAGGCATAAAAATAGGAAAAGAAGAATTTAACTTATCACTATTTGTGGACGATATGATACTATATCTAACAGACCCAAAAAGGTCTACAAAGAAACTACTAGAGTTAATAAATGAATTCAGCAAAGTGGCAGGATATAAAATCAACACACACAAATCAAAGGCATTCCTGTATATCAGCGACAAATCTTCTGAAATGGAAATGAGGACAACCACCGCATTCACAATCTCCTCAAAAAAAATAAAATACTTGGGAATCAACCTAACAAAAGAGGTGAAAGATCTGAACAAGGAAAACTACTACAGACCCCTAAAGAGAGAAATAGAAGAAGACCTTAGAAGATGGAAAAATATACCCTGTTCATGGATAGGCAGAACTAACATCATCAAAATGGCAATATTACCCAAAGTTCTCTATAGGTTTAATGCAATGCCAATCAAAATCCCAAGGGCATTTCTTGTAGAAATAGATAAAGCAATTATGAAATTCATATGGAAAAACAAAAGACCCAGAATAGCAAAAGCAATTCTAAGCAGGAAGTGTGAGTCAGGCGGTATAGCAATACCAGGTTTCGAACTATACTACATAGCAATAGTAACAAAAACAGCATGGTACTGGTACCAAAACAGGCGGGTGGACCAATGGTAAAGAATAGAGGACACAGAGACCAATCCACAAAATTACAACTTTCTTATATTTGATAAAGGGGCTAAAAGTATGCAATGGAGGAAGGATAGCATCTTCAACAAATGGTGCTGGGAAAACTGGAAATCCATATGCAACAAAATGAAACTGAATCCCTTTCTCTCGCCATGCACAAAAGTTAACTCAAAATGGATCAAAGAGCTTGATATCAAATCAGAGACTCTGCGTCTGATAGAAGAAAAAGTTGGCTCCGATCTACATATTGTTTGGTCGGGCTCCAAATTCCTTAATAGGACACCCATAGCACAAGAGTTAATAACTAGAATCAACAAATGGGACTTACTCAAACTAAAAAGTTTTTTCTGAGCAAGAGAAACAATAAGAGAGGTAAATAGGGAGTCTACATCATGGGAACAAATTTTTACTCCTCACACTTCATATAGAGCCCTAATATCCAGAGTATACAAAGAACTAAAAAAATTAAACAATAAGAAAACAAATAACCCAATCAACAAATGGGCCAAAGACCTGAACAGACACTTCTCAGAGGAGGACATACAATCAATCAACAAGTACATGAAAAAATGCTCACCATCTCTAGCAGTCAGAAAAATGCAAATCAAAACCACCCTAACATACCATCTCACTCCAGTAAGACTGGCAGCCATTATGAAGTCAAACAACAACAAGTGCTGGCGAGGATATGGGGAAAAGGGTACTCTTGTACATTGTGGGTGTGACTGCAAATTGGTGCAGCCAATTTGGAAAGCAGTATGGAGATTCCTGGGAAAGCTGGGAATGGAACCACCATTTGACCCAGCTATTGCCCTTCTCGGACTATTCCCTGAAGACCTTAAAAGAGCATACTACAGGGATACTGCCACATCGATATTCATAGCAGCACAATTCACAATAGCTAGACTGTGGAACCAACCCAGATGCCCTTCAATAGATGAATGGATAAAAAAATGTGGCATTTATACACAATGGAGTATTACGCAGCACTAAAAAATGACAAAATCATGGAATTTGCAGGGAAATGGATGGCATTAGAGCAGATTATGCTAAGTGAAGCTAGCCAATCCCTAAAAAACAAATGCCAAATATCTTCTTTGATATAATGAGAGCAACTAAGAACAGAGCAGGGAGGAAGGGCAAGAGGAAAAGATTAACATTAAACAGAGACATGAGGTGGGAGGGAAAGGGAGAGAAAAGGGAAATTGCATGGAAATGGAAGGAGACCCTCATTGTTATACAAAATTACATATAAGAGGTTGTGAGGGGAATGGGGAAAAAAAGGAGAGAAATGAATTATAGTAGATGGGGTAGAGAGAGAAAATGGGAGGGGAGGGGAGGGGGGATAGTAGAGGATAGGAAAGGTAGCAGAATACAACAGTTACTAATATGGCATTATGTGAAAATGTGGATGTGTAACCGATGTGATTCTGCAATCTGTATTTGGGGTAAAAATGGGAGTTCATAACCCACTTGAATCTAATGTATGTAATATGATATGTCAAGAGCTTTGTAATGTTTTGAACAACCAATAAAAAAACAAAAATAAAATTTAAAAAAAATAATCCCATCACACTAATGCAAATTAATTACATACTATCCAAATCAGATAGGCTAAGACTCTAACTACTAGTATGCATAGATTAATCATGAAAGGACACACAAAGGCTCAACAATAAGGACCCTGAGCTCCTTTCCAAAACTGGCAAAAATATATTTTAAATACAGTTTGTTCTCACCATATTTATATTGTTTGTATCATATGAAAATATCATATACCAGGTCCTGAAACAAATCTTATTAAAAACTTGTTACGGACACAACTTTGAACCAACAAATTCGTTAAATGAGGTTTTAGGTAAGAAGTCTTCATGGCCAGATAAATTCTGTAAAATAAACTTACTTTATTCACATTTGAAAGACCACAATATTTATTAAAAATGATATGGTGAGTTCCTATATACACAAAGAAATTATCTTATAGTAGTTTAACAATTTTTAATTAAACAAAACACTTTCTTTAATTAAGGAAGCAGGATTTAAAGATTGTTTCACCACTGGGTTTCCTCTCACAATAAAATATCTAAACGTATAACTGTTGGGAATCTCCCTGGCTCCAAAGACTAACTTCCCGATTCCCCAAGATGAGCCGTCCAATGGTGAGCCCTGCTGGTTCACATGATCCTTACCCACCAATTAGAACGCACCCCAAGCCAGCTGCCAAAAAACCATTAAATTGTTAAACTATTTCAACTGTCAAACCACCCCTGGCTCTATAAATATGCAGAGCTGCCTCAATAAACGGGCATTTTTTCTCCGACGGCAAGCCTTGATTGTTCTTTCAATAACAAGTAATATTCTATTCCTTTATAGAAGCAAAGGCAAAAATCCAATATAAATTAAACAAAAACCCAATTCATACATGTGACTATGCAAACATAATCAAGACTTCTTATTTTGGAAGCACAGAATCATCATCACTTTGGGTTATCTACAATACAAAAGAAAGGCAGAACATACCTTGATTATTGACTTTAATTTGTGTGCCATTTTAATTAGAGGGCATTTTGTGTGTTTAATTGAAAAAGCTGGTGCTAAGGCAAAAAATATTTTTATCCTTTCAGCTATCTTTGGTATTGTAGAAAATGTTATGAAAGCTGAAAGGAAATATGACATAAATTAGCAAGATATTCTGAAGCAGTTATTAGTGGCATATAAAAATGACAGCATAAAAAGTAATAGTGGATTCAAAAATGGCCTCTGAACAATTCATTTCTTAATTCACTTTACCATTTTTTGATAATTGAGCATGTGACATTATATTAATCACTGCTGTTTATAATCACTGCTCTAGTTATTAGAGTTTTGAAGTAATCATAAAGGATGATTATTGAATATGAAAGGGGAAAAAAAGAATAATGAGGCCTGAAAGAAAGAAATAGAAAGGAAAGCCATACAACGATGACTTTCTTCTCTCCCAAGATAAATCCTTCCCAGACACTGGCCACAGGCAGGGAGAAAGTGTCTCATCCAACCTAGAAGTGGCAATCTCTAGGAAACACTAATCTCTTTCAAGACAACTCCTCTCCAGGTGCTGTCCACTAACCCCAACTCAAGGACTCAAATTCCTGAGTGCCCAGACTCACCTGCTCACTAAATCGCCCACAACCTATATAAACCCAGTACCCTCTATTATTTGGGGTCAGTCTCATTTTCCACCAGGAAAGTGGATTCCACAGTGTCACTTCATCCCTATTTCCCCTATTCCTGTGTGAAACTTTGTTCCTGAATAAATAACCTGTGCTGATTTGTGAAGTTTGCATTTGTCCTGATATTTTTTGCTAACAATGATAATTTTGTAATAAAGCAGATTGCAACAGTATAGTTTAAAAATCTAAAACAATTATATTGAATAAAATTAGTAATATGGAACATTTGTATAACTATCTATGATGTAAGTGGAATAAGTAAAATTTTCACAGAGATGAATATTACACTTTGGGTGAGAGACTCAATAAATGTAAAAATGTTTTAATATTTACTCCTAATAAAACTCCTTAACTTCTTGTATAGAGAATACTTAATATTAGTTTATATGTTATTGATTATTTCAAGTCATTGATGTGAAAATAGCAATGATATTTTTTATCATACCAATAGTAGTGCCCTGCGAATGGCCTACATAAAATATTTCCTGTTGTCCAGTTTGTTTCACATTGAAATCAATGGAAGCTGGAAGATTATATTTAGCCATCTCATCAAAACTACAAAAAAGAACAAGAAAAATAGCACTTTCTTCTGTCATATCAACATTTGGAGATAATGAATGGGTAAATGAATAAAGGCAATTTTCAAATCTTGTTGGGTATCATCAAGAAGATATGTGGTAAAATGTACCTACAGGATAGAGACTTTTGTGGGGAACCCAAAGTCAAGGAAATATAACCAGAGGCAGTATTATAAAGAGAATGCTTGTATATTATAAATACAGTGGACTAGACTAAACCCATGAGCTATTAAGTGGAAAAGTAGTTAAACTAAGAATGGGGTTGGTCAATAAGGTACTAAATAAGAAATAAAGGTTACTGCTGAAAAATGAGAAAAAAAAAGTTCAAAATCAAACAAGCAGTCTAATTTTCAAGCTAAAATTTACATAAAATTTTATGCTCTAAGGAAAGTTCTAAGAATCATATCTATATTTTATTGTATTTCACTGAAAAGGAAATAAATATTCAGTATACTTTTTTAAAAAAATGAAAGATTACTTCATCTTCATTTTATTTGTACCTGAAAGCCCAGAACTCTTTGGAATTTGTTTTTAGGTATAGGTGTTTCCTAGACCAGGTACTTCCTCTGCTGTTCCCCATCCACACATCATAGCCAGCATCTGCCAGAATGAAACCCAGGCTGTTGGGAAGATTTGAAATCCAGGTGGTAGCAGATGTAAGTAAACCATGTTGCAAATATACGAGTCTCTGAGCTAATGAGAAAAAAGCAAAAATTTATTTTTTTTTCTTTTTAAAAATGTTTTATTTATTAGTGCATTATAGTTATACATAAGAAAGTTGCTATATTGGGGAATGAACCCAGGGGCACTCTAACACTGAGCCACATAAATTTTCTTTTTAAGTTGTGTAGTTTCTACATGAAAATCTCTTACCTGAAATATATGAAGATTTTCAAGATTTATTTTGCATAAATGCAGTAAGGTCCTCCTTTAATCCTACTAAATAGTCAGAGCTGTTTAATTTAGTTCACTAATAGATTTCTTTCAAATAACAGTTTCAACCAAGTAAATAATTAGTTGACGTCCTACTTAAATATATAAATTTTAGGAAGAGAGAATAACCAAATAACTAATAGTAATTTGAGCACTTATACACATTTTATGTAACACATACTCAAGATATTTTACATGATTTCCTGCTTTATTTTTTATAAAACAATTTTATAATAACATTTTCCACAGGAATAATCAAAATTGGTAGGTATCATTATCACTACAGGCACTGTTTTAATCACCTGAGTTCCCAGAGCCCTAATCTGTACTAACACATTTTTTTTAAATGACACCTTTTGAATAATATAGTTTTGGCTATAAGGAAGTCTCCACACTTAGGAGGCGGGAGATAACCCTATACTTTGACTAAGTGACACGAAGATAACAAAAGATCGACTCTCTTGCTTCAAGGTTAGATCACGTTTGATGCACTTCATGTTCTATACCAAGGATCCAGGTGGAAGCAAGACTCTTGCCACCACATCCTTGTTCACCCCCTTCCTTTGCTCTTTGTCTTCTGCTTCCATCATTATCTTTGTTGGTTATTTTCCCAATTCCCCCCAAAATCATGTGCATCAAATCCCAGACATGGGCTTTAGCAAACATTACCCAAGAGTTACCATCAACAGAAATTAAGAAGCAGACCCTTAAGGATGGGATTATGGAGTTAAGTAATTAAGGATTACTTTCTGATTGATTAGCCATATGGATCACATCACTGGTTGTAGGTGCAGTATTGAAAGAACCTTGCATGTTGTAGCATTCCAGTGGCTAGAATATTCATGTATAGTGAATTGGAATAAGATCCACAAAAGGGATGATTGGCTTTTACAGAATCTCTGATAGCTGAGAAGAATAGGGAAAGTATAATTATGAGGTCTATGGGTTTGGGTCGCTGTTGCTAAGTGCCAGTGGTGTTTTGAAGACAGAAAGTAACAGGGGCAAACAATCACCAATTCAAAGCGAAGTGTGAAAATCATATGGCCTCTGAGGCTATATCCAACCACCCTTATGTCTTATGGCCAAAAGGAAAACAGAGTTGAAAACCTTGGGCAGGACCTAATTGTAAGAATAGCAGAACTGCAGGAAGGTTGAATTCTCATCTTACACAGTTTTTATGGTGGTAGAGCACTCTCTCTATAGATAGATAGGTAGATAGATAGATCTATATATATCTATCTAATATATCTATATCTATATCTATCTATCTATATCTATCTATCTATATCTATCTATCTATCTATCTATATATATATATATATATATATATATATATATCCATCCCTATATTCAGGGCTGTGATAGAGCAGAAGTAGGACCCTGAAACTTGAGATGAGGGAGGGTACCTGTGAAGATCTTCAAAAACTTGAATTCCATATTTCCCTGAACTCACCGGTCCAACAGAAGTGACCACTCAATTGAGGCATCTTTTTCTTCTCCCATGCTCTGTTCTGTATGTAGACACTACAGCTATGATCAGATATAGATAGGGCAGTGCTTAGGGATGAGGGCTTCGTTTAACCCCATCAAACAAGCTATGTGGGAAGATGAGGAATATAGAATGGATAGTGGAGTAGGTAATTTATAAGACTAATTATGATCTCAGTGTTTTTTCTAAGGATAGTCCATTGCTCCTTTCTATGTAGATTCCCCTCAGTCAAATAGGATTTGTCTCACCCAAAAGATTCCTCCTCCCTCTAGTGGTAGCCTTTGGCAGGCAGTGATTAACTGACAGGGAAGTACAAAAAGCTAGCTGCTTAATCTCAATGTGGGGGCACCTCTGTAGTGCTATTCATGAGCTCCACGAACTTCTCTGAACGCCCTAGACCCTGTGGAATCACATCCTTCCTTACCTCCTTCCACCACCCTACCCTAATGTCCCTTGACAGTATTCCATTCCCTTGAGAGTAAATCATACATGTTCACTGAGAAGAAATAGAAAAGTTAAGAACTTCAGGCCTCAGTCACCAATCTATTTTCAACTGAATATTACCTGAAACATTATTATTGTTTGTCTTCCCATAAGGAATTCTATACAGGCCAAGGATATAACCATTTTTGGTTACAACATTGTATTCTTCATTGGGGTAGCCCTAGTAGGAAATGATTTGGCTCTGAATAAAAAACAGCAAACCTTTTAGCAAAAAATTGTTAACTAATGGTTTAAATAGTTTGCCCTATCTAATCCATTATGTAATAAGGAATTTTGGTATTCTATCTCAACCTCAGGTCTATGTGCTTTTCTCATTAATTCAGTGATTCATTTAGGTAATATATTTATAGAATGTCTATTAAGCACCAGTCTAAGCACTAGGGATTCAAAGATATATAAAACTAACCAAAAAAAAAAAAAAAATTAAATCCCTCATCTCAAAGAGAGTACCAGCAAGAAATACTCCACTATTTTGGAAATACTCCACTATTTTGTTTTCTAACTTCCAGTCATTCATACATTTACCTAGCTGCTCATATACAACTTAAAAGTACATGTGTATCTGTTTTCATGTCCAGGCATATGTCTAATATTGTATTTTAAATTTATATATATATATATATATATATATATATATATCTCACATAAGAATGTATAGAAGAGAGAATTTTTATCTTTCATGAAGGTATTAGTATATTATATATAGTTTCATTAAAGAGACAGACTAAGGCTGAAGGTGAAACCATAAACCACAGCAGAGTAGATTTAAAATATTAGTTGACCCATATCAAAATACATAAGTTCAGAGAGATATATTTGATTATAAATCTATTAACTTAAAAACTCCAAAATTTGAAGAGTAACATTCTCTGTTACTTTAGCAGTTTAGATTTATTTCCTAACAACTTACAATATTCGTATTTGCTTCAGGGTTCACAGCTTTTCGATTTCGAAAGATACCATGAGTACTTCCAAGAATAGGGATGAAATATATCACTGTGAAAAGGCACCACATTGGGGATTTACCTATGAAAGGGAGATACGAACACTAAGATATAATACAAAATATACTCAAAATTGTAGCAAATAATATCATTTACAAAATTGCAGCAAATAATTATGTAGGTTAGAAAATATCACCAGTTTCAGATAAGAAAATTGAGGTTCTGAAGAATTAGTGCTTAAAGACATATAATGTATAATGAGCAGCAGTCAGTGTGTTAATTTCCAGCGTCTATGCTTTTCAACTATACTTGCTGTAGTATGAATTCCTGCCATGGAATCTCCATTATAATATTGTACAGCATTACTCTAATAACTTTATCATATATTGCAAGTTAACTGATGTATGAATTAGATAATATTATCCAGACTAATATTTATTTAAGTATATCTACTTGGGTTTTTTTTTTCTTTTATTTTGGAAGGGAGTAGGATGAAGGGGGAAGATTTGGAAACTTGGATAATTTTCATTAAATCTTCAGGGTCAGAGTCAATTTTTTTTTTCCAAAAAAAAAAAAAAAAAGAGCTTTGAGTCTCCGAAATTTTAGGAGGCCATAACCATTTAAATTCTTTCTAGGAAAATATAAATCATAGAGGCCACCACCCAGATTCTACTCCCAAAAGTGTGGCTCGAAGATTTCATGGACGTTGTACAACAAGCCAGACACTATGCCTGGAAGGACTTTATCCAGGAATTACAAAACTTTAAGCTTCATCACTCACTAGCTAGGTTACTTAAGGCAGGTTACTTAAGCTCTATGAGCATCATTTTTTCCTACCTATAAAATGCAAACATTACTTTTCAGAGTTGTTATAAAATTTAACTTTGATAAATGTGACATGATACTTTATAAGCAAAATATCCATTATATCAAATCACTTACTATAGCAATTCAGGAGCATAATTCACATGTACATAATTAATATATCTTCTGCATAATTTACATGTACATAATTAACATATCTTCTTATATATTTGTTAAGTTATTCTGGGGCAATATTTTCATAGCTTGGCACAAATTATATAGACCTGAAAGTTTAAAACTATTTTCAAAATCATTTTCTAAATTGAAACTTTAATTTGTGGGAACTAGATTTCTTCCCTTTGGTCCAGGTATATATTATAATTGGTATAATATCTGTGATTTTCACTGAAGACAACAAACACATTTTAAAACACTTTTACCAAGATTTTCCTCCAATGAGGAGAAAAAGCTGCTAATTTAAGTATGTAAAGAAACAATTAACATTTAGATTCACATTCTAGATATTCTTCTGGTTGTGATTTTGAACAAGTGTTAGGCAGCAAGGCTACCTAACAGCCTGTCTTCACAGCCTGTCTCAATTAAATACATGGGAACAGCATGGGAAGACATATTTTCTCTTTTGTATTAGCTGATTTTATAGTTTACCACCTACCACTTGCTTCCTAGCTAAGGTTTTAAAGTACTTTGCATTATATCGAGAATGAGTGTATAGGTTATCATTCAAAACAAGACACTGTTGAAAATGAAATGATATTTTTATAATTAACTTGGGAAGACAGGCATGAAATACTGGACTTTCCATTCATATAAGCTATGACTGCTCGATATTTACCCTTATTTCCCTAAATTTTGGTAACAAAAAATACAGAAAGATGAAACTCTGACATATACTTGTTGGTATTCTTAAAAACCAACAATGGGAAATGTTTAAACTGAATGAAATTGTTAACTTTCTTGTTTGCAGTGACTTATCAAACATACAAAGCAACTATTGAAAAAGTTCACTAAAATGAAGATCTGTGCTATTCAATGTATGGCCACTGAGCACTTGAAATGCAGCTAGTGAGGAACAGAAAATTTAATTTCACTTAAATTTATTCTAATTTAAAAACTAAAGCAGAGTAAACTATTCTGTTAAACACAAATGCATTGCTTTGGTAGGACTACATTTACTTGAACTATTATATTGTATGTTATACGTTTTATTGTGTTATTATAGCACATATATAGGGCACATTGTCTTTTCCAATATTATATGTAAATACATCACCAATGTATCCAGCATCAGTAAATATTTTCAGTTTGAATGATTTTTTTCTATTTACAGATGTAACATTATGTGTTTGTATATTTTATGCAGACAGCAAGGATTAGAGTACAACCTATGTAAATCTGGCTGATAATTAAATTAAAATATTTATCATTATTTTATTAATTACCTTTTTCTAGTTTATCAATAAATTTAAATTAGGCACATTATGAATTACAAATGTGTGTTAAGTGTTGTTATGGTTTAGATATGAGGTGTCGTATCTTGTATTACAGCCAGATTAGTAAAAAATAAATAAATAAAAATGAAACAGATTAGGAAAGACATGTTTCAGCTTTCAAAATAAATGACTATTTATCTATTCTCCCATCAATAGGCATGTGAGGTGCTTCTTCCTTTTGACTATCATGAATGATGTTGCTATCAACACAGTTATACAAATAACTGAGTTCCCTGTTTTCAAGTCTTTTGAGTATTCACTTGTTTTAGTCAGCATTTTTGCTGTTGTGACTAAAAAGACCCGATGAGAACAATTGTAGAAGAGGAAGAGTTTATTTGAGGGCTCACAGATTCAGAGGTCTCAGTCCACAGACAGTTGGCTCCATTCCTCAGGGCTCTAAGTAGGCAGGGCATCATGACAGAAGAGTGTGGCAGAGGGAAGCAGTTTACATGATGATCGGAAAGTAGAGACGCTCCATTTGCCAGATAGAAAATACATACCCCAAAGCCATGTCTCTAATGCCCCAGCTCCTCTAGCCACACCCCACCTGCCTTCAATTACCATTCAATTAATCCCATTAGGTGATTAATTCACTGATTGGGTTAAGGCTCTGGTGACCCAATAATTTCTTCTCTGTATCTTCTTGCATTGTCTCACATGTAAGATTTTGGGGGACACCTCACATCTAAACCATAACAACACTTAAATATGGAATTGGTGGGTCATATGATTAATATTCTATCTTTAATTTTTAAAGAAAATGTTTTACTGTTTTCCATAGTAGCTGTATCATACTACTTTCTAGCTAACCATAGACAAAGATTTCAATTTTCCCACATCCTCACTGACACTTGTTATTTTCTGGGTTTTGTTGTTTTTATAATAGTCATACTAATGGATATGAAGTGAGGGTTTCATTGAGTTTTTGTCTTACATTTTTCTAATAACTAGTGATGTTGAACACTTTTTCTTGTGCTTATTGATCATTTTTGAACCTTATTTGGGGAAAATACCTATTCAAGATCTCTGTCTAGTTGGGTTGTTTGTATTTTGTTCTTGACTCAGGAGTTCCTTGAATATTCTATACATCAATCCCATATTAGGTATATAATTGCAAGTATATTCTCCCATTCCATAGATTGCCTTTTCATTCTTTTGATAATGTTCTTTAATGCATAAATTTTAAAATTTTTGATGAAGTCCAACTTATCTATATTTTGGTTGTTGTTGTTTGTACTTTTGGTGTCATAGAAGAAATTATTGCCAGATGAAATGACATAAAGCTTTCCCCCTGTTTTACTCTAAGAATTTTATAACTTTAGTTCTTAGATTTCAGTCTTTAATCTATTTTGGTTAATTTTTAGGACATAGTGTAAGGTGAACACCTTCACTGTTTTACATGTGGACATCCAGTTTTCCTAGAATCATGCCATACATCTAAAACACTGTCTTTTCCTCCATTGAATGATGTTGGCACCCTTGTCAAAAATCATTTGCTCATATATTCAAGGGTTTATTTCTGGGCTTTCTAGTTTATTCCATTGGTCTATATGTCTTCTTTATGCCAGTACCACACCATTTTGATTACTGTTGTTTGTTTACAAAAAAAAAAAGAATATAAAATATCCCATTAATTTTTCTAATGCTTTATATTGGATAGATTAGACATGAGTTGTTAATTAAGTTAACACAAGATATAATAGAAGTAATCACTGCTACTAAATTAAAACATTATTTTGACTTGTACACCTTGTACCTAGTGCAACAAGAAATTATTCTTTAGCTTGAGTCACTCACCATAATTTTCCATTCATGCTAGCCATCTTGTCAAACACTACTCCATGAACCAGTTATTGATGCTTTGCTTGTCTTAGGGGCAAATTTTCATAAGGTAATCAAAGATGAAAGTGGTACATAAAATGTAGTTTTATACCAGAGCACTAACATACAGGTAGCTAAAATTATAAATAGTGATTTTTGTAAAAATGATTACCTAGTTAGCAAAAGTACTTAAACACAACATGAAGATATCAAATATATGTATTGTTAATCTATAATAATAATATAATCAATCTATAATAATAATATAATTTCCTAAAAGGTGACTTGGAAATTGTTTTTCTTTAGCGTCTCCTCTTAAAATAATTAATTGGACTCTAGGTACAACATGTAACAATGAAAAATATTATGTCATACCTCTCTCTGCTATTGTGGATTTTAGATGTCCAAGGTATGTGTCTTCAAAGTAGTCATAGGTTGTATTTCTTTTAGCAAAGGTTGCTAACCAGAGTCATAGAGAAGTTTAAAAAAGAATATTGTACTGGAAGACAAAACTAAAATGAGAATATTGTGGAAAACTTTTTAATAATTTTTCAGTTGCCCATTCTATTAGGTTCTCTTTTACCTTTGCTAAAAGCAAAGAATTTAACACCAACTAAACCAGAAAGATTTGAAATTCTGTCATTGGAATAAATTGTCCCTTGTTTTAAAAATCAGAAGTTTTGCTCCCTAATTTGATGCACCATAATGAGATTAAAAATAAATCTGAGATAGGTCTTTCTTCTGTAAATTCGTTTTAAAAAGCAGTTGTAAAAGAGAAGGTGGGAAAGAATGAGCTTGACCACAAGGCCTTTTACAGACAATAATATAAAATACCATAAGCAGCCAAATATCTGGAAATTGACTTCCTCATTTAGAAAATCTTCATCTACTTACATGTACCTCAGTCTGAGGACTGCTGGTCTAATTCAGTGCTTCAGTTCTTTTGTGGCCTCTCCTACTCCTTGTGCATCCAGTTTTTGTTCATAGACTTCCCAACTGAACAGCTACTTCCTGAGGAAATCAATCTCATTTTTAGGTGTGTCTTCCTAAAATTATTCCTTAAATATGTGCTTTGAGTAGAACCAGAATCTGCTTTTTTATAATTATTATCAATTGATTTTATTATACGAAGAATATTCAATTATTTTTCTCCCATAGAGTTTTATCTTACCTGAAGATAATTTTCATGTTTGCCCAGGTTGTCTCTAAGCTAGAAGTCTCTATCATCTTTACCAAATAACTTTAAACCAGTTTATCATGCTAGTTACTTTTTTTGGTGGCAGGAGGGGATGGGGGTAACATCAGTTTCTGAACTATCATTTTAAAATCTGGAACCCAATACTACAGAACATGATAGTCTAGATATGGTCTGCCAGTATAAATTGTGTACAACTATTACCTCTCTTGTTCTGCACCTTATAATTCATTTGTCTATATTTAAATTCATATATGCTTTGTATCTTGGCAGCTCAATTATACTGTTAACTTATAATTGAGCTGCCAAGATATTAATATGAAGAAATTAATATTATTAATATGAAGAAATTAAAACAAGTTAATGACATAGTCATTATAATGGTGGCTATTTTAGGTCAAGTGGGTAGAGAAAACCTCTTTTAGGTGACTTCTAAACTGAACTTAAGTGACAAGAGGGTGACAGCCTTGAAAAGATCAGGAAAAACAAAAGGGAGAAAGGTAAAGGCAACTAGAAAGAGTAAATATCAGAGCAAGCAACTGTCCCAGCTATTTTGCAATTCTAAAATTCTTTAGATGACCTATTCATTCCTGGAAATATGCACTATTGCCAGTCACCAACCATGAACCCACTACCCTATATCTATAACTCTGGGCCAGATGTATCTATTCTGGAGATTGGGTGTAATGAGAAATCTCAAGACACCAAGTCTACACCTGTGCTATGGCCACAACAATCCCAAATTCTGGTTAACTAATTTTAAAGAGCATGCTGTTAATCATAAGAAGAAAGAAAATAAGACTGAAGGATTAATACAAATTTCAAACAGGAGTCAAAGAAGAATGCTTTGTACTCAGAGACCAGCATAAACATAGGTTTTTCACAGTCACAGATAAGTGGAAAATCTGAAGATTTGTTCAGGGAACAGAAAGTAATTCAGTTTAGCAATAGCACAGGACATATAAAGATACCAAGATAAGATATAAACATGGTTGTGAAAATATTACTGAATATTTTTTATGCTGATTTAATGCAGTGGAACCTAATTCTGTATGAAATTGAGAGGACAATAGTGAATGATCTAGAGGGTGGGTGTAGAACAGAGTTTGGGAGTAAAGAAGGCAAAGCTACTGTAAATATTTGGGTTAAAAATCAATGATTTATTGAGATCAAGTAATGAATTAATTTGTTGGAAATCACTTTTCAAAATGCTAAATGTCCTCAGTTGGCAAGAGAACAGTGAAAATAACGTTCCCATGCACTTTAATACATTGCTGGTGGAAGTGTATTTGGACAACTTTTCTGTTATATAATTTGATGGGATTGGATTAAAGATAATGGAGGAATGGCCAGAAAGTTCCAAAGAATGACAGATTTTAAGGATGAAAGATGCTATGGAAGATGCTATAGAAGCCTGGTTGACCAATATGATCAATGAATAGAAAAGAGGAAGCAAGAGATGATGGAAAAGACCAGCACAGCAACTAACAAAGAAAAGCCAGGGGTCAGATAGATTCTCAGTGGAGTTCTACCAGATCTTTAAAGAAGAACTAACACCAATCCTTCTTAAAGTATTCCATAAAATAGAAAAGTAGGAAACCCTTCAAAACTCATTCTATGAAGCTAGTATTACCCTGATACTAAAGCCAGACAAAGTCACATCAAGGAAAGAAAACTTCAAACCAATGTCTTTGATGAACATAGATGCAAAAATCCTCAATAAATTACTGGCAAATTGCATACAGAAATACATTAAAAAGATAGTACACCATGATCAAGTAGGTTTCATTCCAGAGATGCAAGGCTGGTTAACATACAGAAATCAATAAAAAGAAATTCAGCACACAAATAGACTTGAAGACACGAATCACATGTTTATCTCAATAGATGCAGAAAAAGTATTAGATAAAATACAGCATCCATTTGTGTTTAAGCACTAGGAAAAATAGGTAGTGTAGGTACCATACCTCAACATTGTAAAAGCTACATACATTAAACCCACGGCCAACATCATGGAGAAAAACTGAAAGCATTCCCTCTAAAAACTGGAACAAGATAGGGATGCCCTCTTTTATCACTTCTATTCAACATAGTCTTTGAAACACTTGCCAGAGCAATTAGAAAAAAAAAAGAAAGAAACTAAAGAAATGCAAATAAGAAAAGAAGAGCTCAAACTATGACTGTTTGCTGGTGACACCATCCTTTATTTAGAAGACCCAAAACACTGCACCAGATAACATCTAGAACTCATGAATAAATTCAGCAAAGTAGCAGGATACAAAATTAATTCCATAAATCAATTCTGTTCCTATATACCAATGATGAATCATCTAAGAAAGAAATTAGGAAAACTATACCATTTACAATAACCTCAAAAAAACCCTCACAAAAACTTTGGATATCAATCTAACAAAGACATGAAAGACCAACAATGAAAACTACAAAACACTAAAGAAAGAAACTGAAGAAGACTTTAAAAGGTGAAAAGATCTCCCAAGTTCTTAGATACACAGAAAATAATATTGTCAAAATGGCCATACTACCAAAAGCACTATACAGATTTAATGCAATTCCTATTAAAATCCCAATGACATTCTTCATAGAAATAGAAGAAGTAATCATGAAATTCATTTGAAAAAATAAGAGACCAAGAATAGCTAAAGTGATCCTTAGTGGAAAAGGTGAAACAGGAAGCACCACAATTCCAGACTTCAAATTATACTACAGACAGAGCTATAGTAATAAAAACAACATGGTGTTGGTACCAAATCAGGCATGAAGTCCAATGGAATAGAATAGAATTGTCTCGTACTAGATGAAGGTACCAAAAATGTATATTGGAGAAAAGATAGTCTCCTCAACAAATGGTGCTGGGAAAACTGGAAATCCATATGTAGTAGAATGAAATTGAACTTCTATCTCTCACCCTGTACAAAACTCGACTCAAACTGGATCAAAGACTTAGGTATTAGTCTAGAAACCCTGCACCTACTAGAAAAAAATTTAGGCCCAACACTCCAACATATTGGCTTGGAAACAGCTTCCTTAACAAGACTCCTAAAGCTCAAGAAATATAATCAAGAATCAACAAATGGGATGGCTTCAAATTAAAAGCTTCTTCACAGTAAAGGAAACAAGAGCATGAATAGAGAGCCTACAAAATGGGAGAAAATCTTTGCCAAGTGCATCTCAGAGCACTAATCTCAAGGATATATAAAGAACTCAAAAAACTTAACACCAAAAACCAAATAACCCAATCAATAACCAGGCAAAGGAACTGAATAGGTAATTCACAGAAGAAGAAATACAAATGGTCTAATGTATGAAAAAAAAAATGTTCAACATCTCGAGCAATTAAAAAAATGAGCATTTGGGGCTGGGGATGTGGCTCAAGCGGTAGCGCGCTCGCCTGGCATGCGTGCAGCCCGGGTTCGAACCTCAATACCACATACAAACAAAGATGTTGTGTCCGCCGAAAAAACTAAAAAATAAATATTAAAAAAAATTCTCTCTCTCTCTTTTAAAAAAAATGAGCATTAAAACTTTAATTTGCCCATCAACAGATAAAAAATTTGTGATATATACATATACATATATATACACACACAATGGAATATTACTCAGGCAAAAAGAAAAATGACTTTATAGCATTTGCCAGTAAATGGATAGATCTGGAGACTATCATGATAAATGAAATAAGCTAATCCCCAGAAAATGTTTTCTCTGATACATGGAAGATAACCCATAATAATGGGGAAAGGGGAAGAATAGAAGTTCAGAGGATTGGACAAAGGGGAATGAAGGGAAGGGAGTGGGGATAGGCACAGGAAAGACAATATAAAGAATGTGATATAACTTTCTTAGGTACATATATGAATACATCACAGTGAATTCCACCATCGTGTACATTCACAAGACTGGGGCCCTGTTAGAATAAAATATATTCCATGCTTGTACAAGTTTATCAAAATGGACTCTACTGTCATGTATAACTAAAAAGAACCAATATTTTTTTTAAAAGTAGGAGAGCAGATTCAAAGGATCATGAAGACCTGCCCTGGCAAACCACTGACATGCTGTGTAACTTTGGGCAAACTCCTTTAAATTTAGTGTATTTAACTTGTAAAATGGTAGTGACAGGGGGCAGTTAGAATAGACAACCTCAACTGTCCTTTCCAGTTAAACAATTTTGAGATTTTAAGGCATTTTATAACTGTGAATCTTATTATAAGCTTTTAATTACAGAATAATCTCTCAAAATAGGCTATAAGCAACTTTAAGGAAGTGGTTTATTATTCTTTCTAGCATATTAGTTTTGTATATAACTAAGAAAATTATGATTACAAATATTTGGTCTTTATAGTACACTTGAAATTAATGGAAATACATGTGCCTCCTGTCCTTTATTGTGTATATGTATGTTTATATTATAAAGCCTGGGATGATACTATGTTTTTATAACCTTTTATTTTTCAGTATTATATATTAAGCAGTTTCCCATACAACCTTACAAATTCAAAATCATGTTTTTATTGGATTTATACAGACATATAGGTAGCCATAATCTAATCAACCTTCCATTTATTCCATTTATTAACGTTGTTAATAACTTGCATCATATATATATAAATCCTAATGTACACCTATGCATTAGATAAATGTCTCATTTAATGGATACAATTTTTAGGTTGTTTTTTTTTTTTGTACTGAGGATTGAACCTAGGGGCATTTAACCACTGAGCTACAACCCCAACTTTTCTTATCTTTTGAGACAAGATCTTGCAAAGTTGCTTAGGGCCTCATTAAGTTGCTGGGTCTGGCTTTGAACTTGTGATCCCATTGCATCAGCCTCCTGAGTCACTGAGATTACAGAGTTTTGATACAGACACACCTTGGAAATATTGTGGGTTATGTTTCATATAACTGCAATAAGATAAATATCACAAAAAAGTGAGTCATGAATATTTTTGTTTTCCCAGTACATATAAAAATTATGTTTATATACTATAGTTCAAGTGTACAATAATAGCATTATGTTTAAATAAAAGACATGCTTTAATTAAAAAAAACCTTATTGCAGAAAAAGGCTAATCCTAAAGTTGGAAAAATGGTGCCAATAGACTTTGCTCAATGTAGGATTAACACAAATCTTCAATTTGTTAAAAAGAAAGAAAGAAAGAAAAAATAACAGCAAATCACAATAAAACAAGTATGCCCATGCATTATCAAACTCTACTCCAGAAAATTTATCAATTATATTTTCATCAGTAATATATCAGTGTGTATTTTGCTCTCTCCTTGCCAAATGTAAACATTTAGCATTTTTTTAAAAAAGGAACTCTAGCAAATAAAAAATCATTTTAATTTGCATTTGAATGTACAAAAGTTAAATGTGGGCTCTTTTATTTAAAAAATCAATAATTCTATTAATTTATGAGCATTTTCTTTTTTATTGTTTATAAGACTATATAATAGGGATATTAAACTTTCGCCTTTCATGTATTAATACACATTTCATTATTTTGAATATAGAAGTTGTAAATAATTGTTTTTCTATTCAATTCCATCTTTTACTTTTTTGCTTGAAATATCTATCTCCTTAGGCTACATCTGTTCATCCATAGTTTCTTCTAGTTCTTTTATTATATATACATAACATTAATCATTCACCAATTTCAGGCACAGTTTTTTTTTCCTGACGTGGACATTAAATGAAACTCTAAATTTTAAATATTTTCACTCAAAATTGGTTACCATTGTTAACATTTAGTTCTGTCATTCTGTTTTAATAGCTTTTCCTAAGGTAATAATTTACCTGCAAATTCCTTCTTTAACAGTTCAGATTTCTCATTCCTTTTTTGCTGTTTCTTTGAGAATTTACAGGACAATGTCTGGAGGGGAGGAGAGATAATGAATGGCACGAATCCTTTTCTTAATCATTCTTGCATCCCTTGGAGCTAATGGAATGTGTTCTGCCACAACTCAATATTAAGAGAGGAGGGATCCACAATTGTCTAGTGGAGCAAACGTCTTTAATCTATTTAATTTTGGAAGGGATATACCACTACCGCATTTCACAGATGCAGAAATTCAGGTCAGGAAGGTTATGTAACTTGCACAACGCCTCGGGGTTAAAGTGAAATCTCCCCCTGACTGCAAATCCTTTTCTATATGAATAGTGGCTATACAGCCTCAGAGGAAAGCTTGTCCTGCCACAGCCGGTGTGTTCCCTCTCTTTGCTTTTGATCTAGAATAGGAAAGCAGCAAAGACCGCAATAGGTAATCGGTCATCCTTTGGCAAGGCTATGCAGGTTTTCCGCTGTAGTCCACACCAGCCCTGTGGCGAGAGGGGTTCTCACGCTGTAACCCACACAGTTTCCAGGCTTTTCTGGACTAAGGGGAAGCGGCTGTTCTGAACTTGGGCGGCGGGGCCCGCCTGTGGTTGCAAGGCGGCTCAGTGCCTGGAAAACCCGGGTTCTCCGCGGGCTCCAGTTTGCCTCCTCCAGGGCCAACTCGCTTCTCGCTCCCGCCACATCTTCTCCGCCCCCTGCAGGCCGGGCGGTGGGACTGCCCTGTCACAGGCCGGCGACCTAAGGAGCCCAGGCGGGCAGAAAGCTGACGCGGAGTCGGCCGCTAATGCTCACAGCGCAGTCCTCCATGGCGCGGGTGCTGATCGTGGGCGCCGGGCTGACCGGAAGCTTGTGCGCAGCGCTCCTGAGGAAGGTTGTTTCCGGTCCTCTGTACCTCGCCGTGTGGGACAAGGCTGGGGACTCAGGTGGGTTGCCTGTCGGCCCCAAACCTGGGAAAGGCGTGAGCTCTCAGCTCCAGCACTGCTGGTGGCAGCTCTTGCGCAGTGGGCGCCATGTCACGTGACGGGACACTTCCGCTGTTCGGGAGCGGGCCTGACCGGGAAGGGGCTGTCATTCCCCAGCCAGGTTCTGCTTTTGCTACCCAGCTAGGCCTGCGGGGGTGCCTGGGAGGCGCCCTCGAGGAGTTCACAAAGCGGGAGCTTACCCGGTTTCTAATAAATGGACTTTTGCCTTTACCTGCTTGCCATTGCAGCTTTCCCCGGATTCTGAGCTTCCCTAAGCGGCTCCCCATTGACCCCGCCTTTCAAAAACCTAGTTTTCAAAATGCTGTCATTCTCCGGACTCTTGACAGTGTGAAAGAAACGGCCCCGCTGATTCTGCCATTCTGGCTTTTCATCAGTCATTTTATTTATCCATCCCAAACCTCCATTCATTCCTTGTATTCAAGTTAACTATGCACTAGGAAGTGGGAGACACTGCTACAGGTACTCAACTCCTTTCCTTACTCCTCCCTACTTAAAAAAAAAAAAAAAATCTCTTAATGACCAAATTATCTGTTGACTTCCTTATGATAATGTTAGGTGACAAAGATTTCAACTTAAAAATAATTTTGTTTTGCAGTCAATGGCTTTATTACTTAATTTAAAAAATTGTTCTAATTAGTTATGCATGACAGCAGAATGCATTTCAATTCATTGTACACAAATGGAGCACAACTTTTCATTTGTTGGTTGTACACGTGTAGTCACACCTCTGGTGCAATCATACATGTACCTAGGGCAATGATGTCCCGTCTCATTTCACCAACTTTCCTACCCTCATTTCCCCTCGCTTCCGTTTCTTCCCCTTTGCCCTATCCGAAGTTCTTCCATTCTTCCCATGCCCTGCACTCCATTATGGATCAGCATCCATTTATCAGAGAAAACATGTGGCTTTTGTTTTTTGCGGGGATGGATTTACTTTGTTTAGCATTATATTCTCCAACTCCATTTACCTGCAAATGCCATAATTTTATTCTCTTTTAATGTTGAGTAATATTCCATTGTGTAAATGCACACAGTTTCTTTATCCATTCACCTATTGAAGGACATTTAGAATGGTTCCACAATTTAGCTATTGTGAATGGAGCTACTATAAACATTGATGTGCCTGCATCACTATAGTATGCTGATTTTAAGCCTTTTGGGTATAGACCAAGGAGTGGGATAGCTGGGTCAAATGGTGGTTCCACTCCAAGTTTTCTAAGGAATCTCCATACTGCTTTCCAGAGTGGTTGCACCAATTTGCAGTGCCACCAGCAATGTATGAGTGTACATTTTCCCCCATATCTTCGTCAACACTTATTTTTGCTTGTGTTCTTGATAATTGACATTCTGACTGGAGTGAGATGAAATTTTAGAGTAGTTTTGTTTTGATTTACATTTCTCTAATTACTAGAAATGTTGAACATTTTATCATATATTTGTTGTTCGATTGTATATCTTCTTCTGAGAAGTGTACAGTTCCTTGGCCCACTTTATTGATTGGGTTATTTGGGTGTTTTTTTTGTTTGTTTGTTTCTTTGTTTGTTTTGGTGTGTGTGTGTGTGTGTGTGTGTGTGTGTGTGTGTGTGTGTGTGTTAAGTTTTTTGAGCTCCTTATATATCCTGGAAATTAGTGCTCTATCTGATGTGTGTGTAATAAAGATATTCTCCTACTCTGTAGGCTCTCTCTTCACATTATTGAATATTTCGTTTGCTGAGAAGTTTCTTACTTTGAATTCATCCCATTTATTGATTGTTGATTTTATTTCTTGTGATTTAGGAGTCTGGTTAAGGAAGTCAGGACCTAATCCAACATGATGAAGATTTGAGCCTACTTTTTCTTCTATTTAGGCGCAGAGTCTCTGGTCTAATTCCTAGGTCTTTTTCCACTTTGAGTTGAGTTTTGTGCATGGTGAGAGATAGCAGTTTAATTTAATTTTGCTGCAGATGGATTTCCAGTTTTTCCAGCAACATTTGTTGAAGAAGCTATCTTTTCTTCAATATATGTTTTTGGCGACTTTGTCTAGTATGAGATAACTGTATTTTTGTGGGTTTGTCTTTGTGTCCTCTGTTCTGTACTATTGGTCTACATGTCTATTTTGGTGCCAGTACCATGCCATTTTTATTACTATAGTTCTGTAATATAGTTTAAGGTCTGGTATTGTGATGTCTCTTGCTTCACTCTTCTTTCTAAGGATTGTTTTGGCTATTCTTGGTCTTTTATTTTTTCAAATGAATTTCATGATTGCTTTTTCTATTTCTATGAGGAATGTCATTGGAATTTTAATTGGAATTGCATCAAGAACATGTGAGATCTTTCCACCTTCTAAGCTTCTGTCTTCTTCAATTTCTTTCTTTAGTGTTCTGTAATTTTCATTGTATAAGTCTTTCACCTCTTTTGTTAGATTAATTCCCAAGTATTTTTTTAGGTTATTGTGAATGGGGTAGTTTTTCTAACTTCTCTTTCAGAGGGTTCATCACTGATGAATAGAAATGCATTTGATTTATGGGTATTGATTTTATATCCTGCTACTTTGCTGAATTCATTTATTAATTCCAAAAGTTTTACTGGTACAATTTTTTGGATCCTGTAAGTATAGAATCATGTCATCAGCAAACAGTGATAGTTTGAGTTTTTCTTTTCCTATTCATATCCCTTTCATTTCTTTTTTCTGTCTAATTTCTCTGGCTAGAGTTTCCAGGACTATGTTGAATAGAACTGGTGAAAGAGGGCATTCCTGTTTTGTTCCAGTTTTTAGAGGGAATTCTTCCAGTTTTTCTCTATTTAGAATGATATTGGCCTTGGGCTTAACGTAGATAGCTTTTACAATGTTGAGGTATATTCCTCCTATCCTTAGTTTTTCACAGGGTTGTTGTGAAGATTAGGTGGGATTATATGTAGAGCAAATAAAGGGCTAAATAATAATAACTGTTGTTTTATCAAATGCTCTTTCTGCATCTGTTGAGATGATCATATGATTTTAAGTCTATTGATACGATGAATTACATTTGTTGAGCCAACCTTGCATCTTTGGAATGAACCCCACTTGATCATTGTTCACTATCTTTTAAATATGTTTTTATGGGATTTGCCAAAATTTTATTGAGAATTTTTGCATCTATGTTCATAAGGGCTATTGGTCTGAAGTTTTCTTTCCTTGATGTGTCTTTGTCTGGCTTAGGTATCAGGGTGACACTAGCCTCATAGAATGTGTTTGGAAGGGTTCCTTTCTTTTCTATTTCATGGAATAATTTGAAGAGTATTGATATTAATTCTTCTTTGTTCTGGTAGACTCAGCTGAGAATCCATCTGGTCCTGGGCTTTTCCTTGTTAGTAGGCTTTTGATGGCATCTATTTCATTGCTTGAAATTGATCTGTTTAAATTGTGTATGTCCTTCTGATTCAGTTTGGGCAACTCATATGTCTCTAGAAGTTTGAAGGTGTCATTGATATTTTCTATTCTATTGGAGTATAAATTTTCAAAATAATTTCTAATTATCTTCTATATTTCAATAGAGCTTAAGAATAATTTTTAAAAACACATTTGTAAAGAAATTTATTTGGGGTAATCTGGGATGAATTGCATTACTTCAAAAAGCTCACTCTAATGTACTGACATTTTCCTGTGGATTAATTCAAGGGGGAAGAATGACTACTGCCAGCAGTCCTCATAATTCACAGTGCACAGCTGATTTGGGTGCTCAATATATCACCTGCACTCCTCATTATGCCAAAAAACACCAAACGTAAGTTCGTTGCAAGTGGTGGAATCAGTTTTAGCAGTTGTATGCTATAAAAGGACACAAATCATTTATTTTTAATGTACTTTAAAAATGCCACTTGTAGAAATGATTATGATATATCATTGTTAATGAAATTAGCTATAAAATGTTCACTTGAGTAAAGTAGGAAACTGCAAAACACCGCCCTCACAGGGTTATTGTGAAGATTAGGTGAGATTATATTTAGAACAAATAAAGGGCTAAATAATAATAATAACTGTTGTTAGTGTTGAGGAAGAGGGAAAATATCTGTGATGGAAGTCAATCTTATCAAAATTTAACATTGATATGCTAAGTACTTTGCTATTTATTTTCATTGACTAATTCTGAGTTACGTGGAGAAATAGGCTTTGAATAATGTCAGCAAAAGCTCAATGAATTCTCAGAACATTTCTGTTCTTCCCCTGAATTGAAAGTTTTACCTAATACAAAATATACAGTGAAGATTCCTAGTTATAATTTGTAAATATAATCTCTAAAAATTCCTGACAGAGAATATGGTATTGCAGAGTTAATCATAGTAGTTACTTACATTGTATATATATATATATTGATTTATTTCAGTTTTTATGATGAATTATTAGGCCATGGCATTTTGAAGCCTCTGACCTCTCCTATTGAAGGAATGATGATAAAAGAAGGAGACTGTAACTTTGTGGCACCTCAAGGAATTTCTTCAATTATTAAGCATTACTTGAAAGAATCAGGTAGGAATTTGATCTTCTCTGCTTTCTTTTAGAATTAGCATTTTAAAATAAAAGCTATATGTACAATTAAATGTTGATACCATTCATAAAATTATAAAAAGTATATACTCTTATATTTACCACTCAGCTAGTCTTTCTTGTCCCAAAGTAATCACTGGTGACAGTTTTAAGTGTATATTTTCAGACAAATGTTTGTGCTTTCAACCTATTGAGCTGTATGACTATGGTTATTTAGAGTTAGTATATGTTTATATTTGTTTATTTAAAAAAATACACACACACACACACACACAAAAGGAGTTATTTTACATAAACTATTTTGTACCTTGTTTGGTTCATACTATGGTCTCTTTTCATTTTAGCAAATTCAATGTGCTGTGTTTTCTTTAATGAATATCCATATTATATGGTACATATCTCCCATAATTTATTTAACAATTAACTTCTGTTAAATAATTAGGCTGTTTTCAGGTGGGAGATTGTTTTGGTTTTTGGTTTTACAAACATTGGTGTATGTCTAACCTTGATATAGCTTTGAAAGCATATTTGCAATAATATATGATGAAGGAGACCAAAATACTAATTATTGTAGAAATAGTTTAAGAAGCAAAACAAATTTTCAGCCTGTACTTTTCCTTCGTGATCTTAAATTGGGTGATTAGCTGAATTATTATTTGTCAAAAAAACCTTATTTTGTTTAGAGAAACAAGTTTCAAATTTTAACAAAACAGCTATGTCAAGCACTGTTTTCATTTTAAATTTAAGTTGTACTACATATTCTTCTTAAGGAATATCTCCTCAACAGTGAATGAGAATGTCTGTTTTCCCCATATCTGGGTATAATGGAAATTTTAATTTTGCCAACATTATAGGCTTAAAAATGGTATCTCTTTGTAGTTTTGACTTGTTATTTCCTTAGTTATGTGAGTATATTCACTTTTTGTTTTGTCAACCATATCTTTTTCTGTAAATGTTCTATGCCTAATCTTTGCCCATTTTCTATTAGAATTTTCATTTGTTCCTTACACACTTTATTAGTGGTTTTGAAAATGGGTTTTTAAAAAAGAAAATAGAACTTTCCTTGGAAAATAAATGATTTGTTTTTCTAAACAAAATAAGCTTTCTTGACATATCGTAATTCAGTTAATTATCCAATTCAGGGTCACTAAGGAAAGGTATAAGCTGAGAATTTGTTTTTCTTCATCATTACTTATTGAAAACCCTAAAAATCCCTGAACAATATAACAAGTATTTACACAATATTTACAATATATTTGGCATTGTAAGTATCTAGAGATGACTTGAAGTATTCAGAAGTATGTGAATAAGTAGTGTGCGTGAGAGGTCAGTGACATTGGATATGCAACAGCAGAAAATAATAAATACCATTCTGTGTTAGTCCATTTTTCTATCCAAGACTCAGACTGTGGTGGTTTATTATTCAAAGTTGTCCAGAAAAATGGAACTAATAGGATATACTGTTGGATCTCCATATCTGTAGAATAGATTCTGTATTCATGAATTCAACCAACGTCAGATCAAAAATACTGAAAAAAACTGCAGAAAGTTCCAAAGGCAAAGCTAGAGTTTGCTACACACTAAATACTATGTCGAATCCATGAGAATTAAGTGATGTGTAGTCAGTCATATCCTGTTATAGCCTCCTGTCATTTCATAGATCCTTATTCTCTCTCTAGCAGTAACTGAGCATTGTTCATGTTGTGTTTTACCCATGTACTATGTAGTTAGACCCAGGAGGGTTGCATCTGTACGGAACATGCACAGACTTTTTTCCTTGACATTATTCCCTAAACAATATAACAAGTATTTACATAATGTTTACAATGTATTTGGTATTATAAGAATCTATAGATGATTTAAAGTATTCAGAAGTATGTGAACAGGTAATATGCAAGTACTATGCCTTTTTATATAAGACACTTGAGCATCTGTAGACTGTGTTGACTTGGTCATGGAACCAATCCTAAGCAGATATAGAGGGATGACTCTGTGTGTGTGTGTGTGTGTACACATATATACTGAAAGAGAGAGAGAGATTTATTATATGAAATTGGCTCACATGATTATGGAGGCTGGAAAGTCCCAAGATTAGATGGGTAAGTCAGCAAGCAAGACAATAGAAGAACTAATGGTATAGTTCCAGTCTGAAGACTGGCAGGCTTAAGACTCAAGCCAGTGCTTCAGTTCTAGGCTGAAGGCAGGGAAAAAACAAAAAGTCTATGACCTAGTTCCAAGGCTATCAGGCAAGAAGAATTCTCTTTTACCTGGGGAGGGGTGAAGATTTTTGTCCTGTTTAGTCCTTCAGCCAATGAAATGAGGCTCACCCACATTAGGGAGGACAATCTGCTTTACTCCGAATTTAAACCTGATACTTGAAAACACTCACAGAAAACAAAAACAAACAAAGAAAGAACAAAAACCACTCACAGAAATACCCACCAAATATCTGGGCACTCCATAACCCAGTCAAGTTGACACATCAAATTAACCATTGCAAATAATGACATCATTTTACATATTGTAGAATGTCACCATCAGTTTTATGTTGTGGCACCATATAACTTTTAAAAATTTCATTTCCATCATGATTTTTCCTTGATCCATTTTATATATATATATATATATATATATATATATATATATATATATTCATTGAAATCCTGAAGTACTTAGTAACTGCATTATATATACATATGTACATCCTTTCATTCAGTAAGCATTTATTGAGTGCTTAAAATGCCAGACATGTTTAGGTACCAGTGGTAGAAGAGCTAAAGTTGTATGCTTACCAGACCTTAAACTATCCTACAGAATAGAAGACACAGACACAAACCTACATAAATACAGTTATCTCATACTAGACAAAGTTGCTAAAAACATATATTGAAGAAAAGATAGCTTCTTCAACAAATGTTGCTGGAAAAACTGGAAATCCATCTGCAGCAAAATTAAATTAAACTGCTATCTCTCACCATGCACAAAACTCAACTCAAAGTGGAAAAAAGACCTAAGAATTAGACCAGAGACTCTGCACCTAATAGAAGAAAAAGTAGGCTCAAATCTTCATCATGTTAAATTAGGTCCTGACTTCCTTAACCAGACTCCTAAATCACAAGAAATAAAATCAACAATCAATAAATGGGATGAATTAAAACTAAAAAACTTCTCAGCAAAGGAAATATTCAATAATGTGAAGAGAGAGCCTACTGAGTGGGAGAACATCTTTACTACACACATATCAGATAGAGCACTAATTTCCAGGATATATAAGGAGCTCAAAAAACTTAACACACACACACACACACACACACAATAAAACAAAACAAAACAAAACAACAACAAAACCAAAATAAGAAAACAAATAACCCAATCAATAAAGTAGGCCAAGGAACTGGACATTTCTCAGAAGATATACAGTCGATCAACAAATATATGATAAAATGTTCAAAATCTCTAGTAATTAGAGAAATGTAAATCAAAACAAAACTACTCTAAAATTTCATCTCACTCCAGTCAGAATGTCAGTTATCAAGAAAACAAGCAACAATAAGTGTTGGCGAGGATGTGGGGGAAAATGTACACTCATACATTGCTGGTGGCACTGCAAATTGGTGCAACCACGCTGGAAAGCAGTATGGAGATTCCTTAGAAAACTTGGAGTGGAACCACCATTTGACCCAGCTATCCCACTCCTTGGTGTATACCCAAAAGGCTTAAAATCAGCATACTATAGTGATTGCAGGCACATCAATGTTTATAGTTGCTCAATTCACAATAGCTAAACTGTGGAGCCACCCTAGATGCCCTTCAATAGATGAACATATAAAGAAACTGTTGCCGCCACCAGTGGGGCCAATCTAGCAGGATCCAGCAAGGGGCTAAGAGGGATAAGAAAAATAAGACTCATGGACTTAGATTTTGTAGATAACAGCTGGGATCAGGTGGAGCACTGCTCTCTGATGAAGAAACAAGTCTGAAGAATTCTGCCAGCAATCTTTATATATATATATATATATATATATATATATATATATATATATATTTAATCAGATTAAAGACTATGCAAGCATTATTCTTTGTATTCATGAAAGTTACAGAATTAGCAACATTATGCAGTTTATTCTGTAGTTATATTCTACAGTTACAATGTGCAATGTTAAGAGATTTGTGCAACTCTCAAGAAAGTCAGTTGTTTAAAGTTCCTGTTATGCAGACAGGTTCAGGAGCTGGTGTAACATTGGGGTTGTTAGCAAAAGAATTCCTTTTTCCCAGGAGCTGTGTGCCTGAGATCAAAATCAAGGCTGATAAGACTTTAGCACAGAGCCTCCTCATGTAGGACATTGCCATAGCAACTAGGCATCCTGCACCTTTGCACAGGAAACTTTCCCAGCCACCAAGCATGAAACAGCCATGAAGTCATCAGAGTCCCCAATCTCAGATACTGCTCTGATAAGTGGATGCTGATCCATAATTAGTGGGGGTGGGGGGAGTGTTGTGTGTGAAGAATGGAGGAAATTTGGACAAAGAAGAGGGAAGGGGAGAGGGCATGGGCGGCAGGAAAGATGGTGGAATGAGATGGACGTCATTATCCTAGTTACATGTATGATTGCACATGTGGTGCACAATTCTTTGTAGCTAACACAGAATGTAACAGTATCTTGTACATGATAGGCACAGTGATACATCCACATGGTAGGCATCATATACAACCAAAGAAATGTGCTCCATTTGTGTACAATGAATTGGAATGAATTCTTCTGCCTTGTATAACTAATTAGAACAAATTCAAAAAATAAAAAAAAAATAAAGTCCAATGCTTATAGAGCTGATTTCCTGGTAGAAGAACACTTCTTAAATACTTTGTACCTAGTTCCCTATTTCATTAGATTTTTAGGGAGAATATATGTTTATCTTCCAGTTTTGCTTTGGAAACTTATGGGAGAAGAGATTTTTTTGTGTACTAGGATTAAACCCATGGGCCCTCTACCACTAAGCCACATTCCAAGCCATTTTATTTTTTATTTTGTGACAGGGTCTTGCTAAGTTGCCCAGGCTGGCCTCTAACTTGTGATCCTCCTGTCTCAGCCTCCCAAGTAGCTAGCATTACAGGTGTGCAGAATTCTTTGTAGCTCACACAGAATGTAGCAGTACATGGTAAGCACAGTGATACAGATTATTAATATGGATAATTTATGTAATTAGCATACATATTAGGTTGATGTATATTAGATGACTGTCAGTTCTCATTTAACCAATTCTTAGTAAAAATCTATTTATATTTTCAGTTTGTATAACACAACCCCTTGGGGTTATCATTATATAAAATGTTACTATTTATTTCAAAAAGTAATTCTTTAATAAAGAAGTATATACTCCTGATAGAAAATTTGGTCACTTTATTTATTTATCTTTGTACCGGGATTGAACCCAGGGCTGTTTAACCAACAAGCCATATCCCCAGTCCTTTTTATTTTTTATTTTGAGACAGGGCCTCACTAAGTTGCTGTGGCTGATCTCAAACTTGCAATTCTCCTGCCTTAGTCTCCCAAGTTGCTGGGATGACAGGTATACACTGCTCTGGGATAGAACATTTGGTCATTTTAACTGAGGAGTAGTTAATGAGGGAGAAGGTAGTAAGAGATGAAGCATAGGAGTAAGACAAGGCTAGGTGTAAAAGACTTTGTAAGCAATGTTAAAGATTGTACACTTTAAGTGCAGTGGAAAGCCATTCACCAGTTTTATGCCTCTTTCCTAGAAACTTCAAGCCTAATAGCTTGGAAGGAAAACTTCCTGGTTAATAAGAGCAGCTATACCTTTTCCCCTACCTCTTGGTAAATCCTACTTTTAGAGTGGTTTTGACAGATGTCTACCCTGAGGTTCTCACACTTCAACATGCATTGTAGATAACCAGGCTGGGTAGATTGTTAAACACAGAATGCTGGACCTAATCCCTTGATTTCTGATTTGGAATTGTTGGGCCAGGGTCTGAGAATGTGCATTTCTAGTTCCTAGGTATGGCTAGTGCTGCTGGTCTTAGGGAACCACTAGCATACACCTTGCAGAACATCTTGTGGCCACTAGGATTCATTTTCAAGACACTCAGCTGGGGCATGGAGAATTTTCTAGGCCAGAGAACTTTAATAAATAAATAAAGCATCACTCTGGGTTGAGTAATGGAGATGGGGAATGAAAGTTGAAAGCACTGATTATTTGCACCTTCCCCAAGTAGCTGCCTTGAAAAAATTCTCAGGCAAGTTGGAGAACAGTTCACAAGCCTTGCTTTAATCTTTGCACAGAATGATGCTCACCGCCTAAAATAGACATTGACCCCTTGACCTAGTTAACACCATGTTCCCAATGTGACTTGAACAAATTTGAGTGCTTACTATAGGTAGCATTATTCAAGCAACATGGAAAAGGTATTGGAGATCTGACATGAAGGAGCCTAGGATATTACTGGATAGATAATACTCAGGATGATTAAGACACAGTTAAAGCATGCAGATATCTTGAATCAATGTCAAGAATGAGTGGTAAAGACAGTGATGGTTGAAGGACATCAGAGATAGGAAGGATCCTACTGAGTAATTTACAGAGTGGCTACAGAGGAAGCTCTGTGGACAAGGTTAGGCTTAACTTGGATTTTTGGTGACTAGAAACATGAAAAAGTCTAGGTAATGATGAACATGAACATGATTCTTTTTTAAAAAAATATTTCTCATTCCATCTTCATTTCTTTGTTGTCTATACATGAGGCTAAATAAAATTGGATTTGTTTTTAAATCAAAGTTTTTCTAAATTCCAGAATTTGAGATATTAGCATAGTAAGCAGACTTAATGACTTAACAATACTTTCTTTCAGTTTATAGTTCTTAATACATTCTTTTAAGCAAATATTGAGTAAATACCTAGTCTGTGTCAAGTACTATGCTATGCATAGAAACAAGCATTTGTGGTTCATGAAACTTAGAATTCAAAAGATAAGACTATATAAAACAATAATTAGGGAAATAGTTATTAAAATGCTTTTGTGATAAATGCTAAGAATGGAAATGTGATGAGAGGGTACTCAATGTTTTTCCTGTTTCTAATTCTTCTTTATATATATATATATATATATACACATACATATATATATTTAGTTGTAGTTGGACACAATATCTTTTATTTATTTTACTTTAATGTGGTGCTGAGGATCAAACCTAGTACCTCACACATGCTAGGTGAGTGTTCTACCACTGAGTCACAACCCCAGCCTTCTGATTCTTCTTAATCGAGGAAACTGATCTATTGATGAGGACTTGCATTTCTCCTACAGAGACCTTAATCAGGTCGTTCAAAAAGTAATATTAATTCCATTGATAGAAATTATTATTTTTCTTGCTATTACTAGTGAGAACTAATTACTAACACCTTTACTGAAATGTATATATACTTAGTTTGCAAAGATGATGAGCTTTAGAGTTAGCTAGATATACTTCTAAATTATGGCATAATATTTCTTAATCTGTTTCCAGATCTGAAATAATTTGGTATAGTGTGCATGAAGCACTTGGCATATAGTAGATAATGAAAGATAGCTATGCTTACTACTACTACTCCTAATTTTGTTTTACTACTACTGTCATTGCTGTTATTACTTGTAATAGTGTTTTTTAAAATCCAGACACTTATTGTAAGGATGTCAAAAAGGAAAAATTGCCACTAAGAAACTAAGTAAAGAAAGAGAACAGTGGGGACTATAGTAGACAAGTTTGAGCATATTTTTTCACCAGAGTGGATACAATTTACCACTATTCACTTGTCCCTCATTCATATGGAAAATTCTGAGAATGTGAACACAATTTATATTTTGGAGCAGGTGCAGAAGTCTACTTTAGACAGTGTGTGACCCAGATCAACCTGAGAAATGACAAGTGGGAAGTCTTCAGGGAAACAGGCTCCCCTGAGCAGTTTGATCTTGTTGTCCTCACCATGCCAGTTCCTCAGATTCTACAGCTTCAAGGTGACATTGTGAACTGTGAGTCTGCTTTGCTTTTTACCTACTCAGGGAGTAGGATTTCTTCAGTAGAGTGTGAATTTGCTCTAATTCTCTTAGTGAAGTATGCATTATAGATTCTATTGATTTCATGTCTTAAAAACTGCTTATGGCCTAGTTTGTGATATTAGGCCTGCCAAAGTGAAACCCATATAATTGTTTTTAAATTAGTTAAAAGTTGAGCTTTTTTCTTATTATCCTAGCCTTTAATAAGGCAGCATTGTTGATGGATGTGCAGTGCTGTTGCCTAAAAGAGTAATTTCTTTGTATGCATACTGGAGAAAAGGAGGGTTTTTTAATATATATCAGTTCTTACTTGAGTTGTCTCATTTCCTGTATTTTTGCTCTTTAGGTTGCCCTCTAAGTATTTACTCCTGTTTGAGCAAATAGCCTAGCTTCATTGTGAAAGAGGCACAGAGAAGGGATGGTTGGGAGGATGGGGGTGGGGAGTAAATTATGCCAAAGGAGCTAAAATTATGTTAAAAGAACCAAAATTATAATGAACTAAAATCCAAAAGAAATTTATCTGTCTGTATAAGGAAAGAAAAAAGTGTTCTCTTGCTAAAAATAACAAAGGTATATTTTAAGGAGGAATATGATGACTAGATGAGTAGAATGACTAGATGAGTAGAATATCATATCTTATTTATCAAGTCTGATGTCACTATTTTATAAAAATGAATCAGTTTTTATGTAGAGAGAAAGCATTAAACCATTGTAGATCATTTTTAATGAGTCCAATTTTTAAATTTATCAACCTGAGAAATGACAAGTGGGAAGTCTACAAAGAACGAGGCTCCTCTTGATTCTTGTCCTCATGATGCCAGTTCTTGATATCCGTAGGGGGCATTGATTTTTTAAGTTTCAAATTTCACTGGATTGGTACAGAGTAAGGGACTGTACAAAGTTGCTCTCTAAGAAAGCTGGAATGTGTGAAAAAATGGTAAGGAAACTAGTGTGGAATGACCTTATCACCACATTCTGTTTCTTTATGTCAGCTAAGTCTGATTTTACCATCTACCTCCTCAAAAGATCAACCTCAGTTTAATTCCAACACAGAAAGAACATGATGTGAGTCCTCCATTTTCAAATAAGGTTGTGTTCATGAATTAACCTTTTCAAGTTTCAGAATCTCTTCATTTGAACCTGGTAAAATTGTTACATATGGTGATAATAGTTAATGAGTTACCATTAAATTTGATTTCATATTCAAATTTTGTAGTGTCATCAGTAGGCTCTAATAATTCTTAGTATTTATTTCTAATCACCTACTGGGGAATATTATTGAGTACAGAGAATTATTACTCAGTAGATTTAATATACTGATTAGAATTTGCAAATGAAGGTAGGGTATTGCTAAAAGTCACTCTCCAATTATGTACTGTGTGTTTATAGGCTTTATATATTTTATATGTATATATGGTTTGTATGTTTCAGAAATATTGTGAAGTAAGATATTTTTATTTGACAATATTTTGCTTTGTTAATATTTATGTAATTAAAAACAGTGTTTAAATAGTGACAATTACTAGATTGATCTGTAAAAAAACATGATTTTATAGGTTGAAATGGTGATAAATCGACAATTGCAAGTGATCCAACCAAATATGCTATATATTGATAGAAAGGCTGAAGAAAAATAATGATTAATGCCAGTAATTAGTAACATAGACCTGAAGGCTTTTTACAATTATGAAGACTACTTTATGCACTTCTCTTTGGATATGTTATTTCTAATTACAGTGCTATTCAGATTTTTCATGAAGCATAACACTTTAATATCCCAATCTTTTGTCTTTATCTTTTAAATTTATGTTACTTTTATCGTTTATAAGTCTTTGAATGTTTCAATTGGCTTAGCAATATTCACTTTAGATATTAACCTTTGTTTAACTTTTTTTTTCAGTATAAAATGTGTGGTGGCAGGAATGTGTGTTAGGTTTTATTGCTGGGTATGGTGGCCCATGCCTGTAATCCCAGTGATTCCAGAGGCTGAGGCAGGAAGATCACAAGTTTGAGGCCAGCCTTAGCAATTTAGCAAGGCCCTAAGCAACTTATCAAGACCCTATCTCAAAATAAAAAGTAAAAAGGGCTGGGATGTAGCTTAATGGTTAAGCACTCTTGGGTTCAATCCCCAGTACAAAAAAAAAAAGAAAAGAAAGAAAGAAAAAGAAAAACTGTGTTTTGAGGTCTGACTTCTTGTCCTTTCCCCAAATAGACTTTAGTCTACAAGTAGCAAATTGAGAAATGTCGTTTACATGCAAATGCCTTTCCTAGCTGTCAACTATTATCCATTTTCAAGGATGGGAGTGGGGAGTTGGATACCCAAGGTTTTCTACACTGTTCCTCAGAGTATCTAGTACATGTTGCCAGAAACTTCTAAATCCACAGACATCATTTTCCTACTAAGACTGGGTACTAATGAGATGGTGACAGCAGGAAACTTGCCAGCAACCAAAATAGAAATTATAATATACGTGTGAAATGTAGGATTCCTTGTATATATTGTAAGTCTAGAGGTAAAGAGGATAGTATCTGCAAAAGGTGTGTGTGTGTGTGTGTGTGTGTGTGTGTGTGTGTATGTGTTTATGTGTATGTATGTTAGGGGGCAGGGGTTCTTAAAACTGATGTTCCTGTGCTAAGTGCTGAGGGAGAGGATTCAGATATAGAAACTAAGGGAACAGAGGTATTAAGTAGGGTAGGGAGGATATATTTCTTCAAGTAGGAACACTTGCTCAGTTAACTCTTGTTTTATCAGGACAGTTTTTCTTACTGATACTGAAATTCTAGTTGATAATGTTCATTTTTAACATAGAATACTCAGGGTTAGAAGAGGCCTTAGAGAGCATCTAGTCTCATGTTTTAGCCCTTATATGAGTCCTTTTTAAAAAAATCACTATATTGAGACATGACTGACTTGTGAAAAGACGTACATATTTAATGGATGCAACTTGATAAGTTTGGAAATAAGTATCACTGAAGTCATCTCTACAATCTACATCATAACCATATCCGTCACCTCCAAAAGTTTGCTCCACCCTCTTTGTTTACTATTTTTAAATTTTGCAATAAGTTCTATTCTATTAGCAAAATTTTAAGTATACAATACAGTTTTATTAACTATGACCGCTATATTATACATATAATCTCTAAGATTTATTCCTCTTACATAACTAAATTTTGTGCATTTTAGCTAAAGCCCCCTGTTTTCCTATCCCCTAAGTCCCTATAATGAGCACTATAGAAAAAAGTCTGCTCTCTTTTAAATTCATACAACTTTTTCTTATAGCATTGGGATTGAACCCAGGGCCTTTGCACATGCTAGGTAAGCATACAGTTATGTCCCTAGATTCTCTCTTTAACTCATAAATCTCAATAATGACATCTGTGAGGAATTAATGTCTACCTTTCAGGTTTTTTTTTTCTTTTTGAGAAACTTAAATTTGTTCTTGTTTGATTATTAAGCAACATTTTAAGTGGCTTTTGAAAGATATTCACTTCCAAAGCCATATATTGCCATCTAGTGGGTCAATTATATATTACAATTCCCTCTAGAATCCTTAGACCAGAGAGGACTATGATTGGAACATAGGATAAAAAACACTGTGACTACCACAAAACCACATATCACTGGGAAAGAAATTTAGCCCCATGAGAACTAACTTGCCCAAATGGGCAAGATTGGTTAGTGACAGAAATAAAATGATATATGACACACTTTTTTGTACAGAGTCTTTGGTTTTTGTACAGAGTCTTCTGTTTTTCCTCGCATTCTCTTTCCAAATCATATGTACTCTTTAGAATAAAAAAAAAAAAAACATGTCTTAGATGAAAGAATTTATTTTTGATACTAGTGTGGCTCGGATTTTTCTGTTATATCTTCCTCTATTTTGTTTTTAATGGAAGGAACAGAACAGTTTTATTTTTTTTTCTTTTGGCAATTTTTAACAATTATTTACACTTAAAGAATAGGAGAACTTCATGCACCATATAGTGAACCCCGATTTATATATAAATATATATATAATATATAATGGTTCTATAATTCTGCTACTCTCTCCATATTAATATTACAGAGATTATCTTTAGTTAATCCTCAAAGCCACACAGGCATCATCATCTCCTTTCTTGAAGTCACAATAGAAATGTGACCTCAGTAGTGGGGCTCTAGAGCCTGTAGTCCTAGCTGCTGCTGTTCATGGCTGTCCAGTACGTACTGTATATTAGACTCTCCTGTTACCGATTGCTCGCTTAGTGTCCTGCTTATTCTTGATGAAAGCAACAGCTAAAAATAAATAAAATAAAATAAAAATGTAAGGGCACTTTCATGAAGATTTTTACTCCTAAGATTTATATAGGGTTCAGGAATTTTTATCTTTGACAAGAACCCTACAGGATACCCCTACCCTAATCTACCCCCCACCCTTTGGCCTGTTTGGGATATTCTGTTTGTTCATATTATTCACCACATTTTACTGTAATTCTTATTTTTCAGTTAGTGTCTCCCAGTAAATCATAAAATCCATGAGGGAAAAGGTTCCATATAACTCTCTAGCCCCACCCAGCATCAAGCACCGTATCACACACAGACCCACAAACTACTAGTGGTTGTTCAATCCATTCCTGTAGGATGGCTGTCTTATTTCACAACTTCATGATAGGTTTCTAGGGTCAGAGAGTTTTAGAGTCTTTTGATCCCTGTTTGGTACCTTATTCATGGGCTAAAAGAGTGAACCCCGGATGGATCATAGAGTTTTAGAACTTGTAGGAAATTTGGGGCTTATAGCTTCCCATCCACTCTGATTTTGGAGATGTAAAGTGAAACTCTTTTTTCATATATCTATGGGTCATTTAGATTTCCTCTTGTGAATTCTCCAATTAGCTCCTATGCTTTATTTTCTAGTGGGATATTTGTTTTGAGAAGTATTTCACATATGATGTTACAGATATTCCCCAGACTATCATTTGTCTTTTTTTTTTTTTTTTTGGCCAGAGGCAATACCAGGGATTGAATTCAGCGGCATTTGATCACTGAGCCACACCCCAGCCCTTTTTTTGTATTTTATTTAGAGACAGGGTCTCACTGTGTTTTTTAGCACCTCACTTTTGCTGAGGCTGGCTTTGAACTCGCAATCCTCCTGCCTCAGCCTCCTGAGCTACTGGGATTACAGGCATGCTCCATGGTGCCTGGCTTCTCTTTTGTTTTTGTTTATTATGTTATTTGCTACAATAATTTCTTTGGATTTTTATTTGGTCACATGTCTCATTTATAGTTGCTAGGTTTCCAATCTTTTTTAAAATTATTTATTTTTTAGTTTCAGGTGGACACAATATCTTTATTTTACATTTATGTGGTGCTGAGAATCGAACCCAGTACCTCACGCATGCTAGGCAAGCACGGTACCACTTGAGCCACAACCCCAGCCCTAGGTTTCCAATCTTGCTAAGAACTCTCTCACTCTAATATCATATAAATATTCTTAATTATATTATAATAATTTTAGTTTCTACGCTATACATTTAAATCTTTACTCCTCCTGGAATACATGTTTATGTAATGAGATAGGTTCCTAACTTTGTCTTTTCCCTAGAGTAATACCCATTAATCACCACTATTTATTTAATAACATTCTTTTTCCCACTAGATTGAAGTTCTTTATCTACCTTGTGTAAATTTCCTTGTAGACTTGTATCTGTTTTCTGTATGTCTATTCCATTTATTTATTCCAAAGTCATACCTTCATTGTTTCCTTTATAGTCACTTTGTGGCTGTAATTCATTTTTAGGAGTCTTATATATATAAGGCATAGACCTTGGACAACTTTATTTATTTCTCAAACATCCCTATGTTGAACTCCATGGCTTTCTAGAGAAAATCACTTAATAACATATTAGGCATTGAAACAACTTTTTAGTCATTTTTGGTTCTTAAAAGTCTCACTTTGGTTTTTAAATAAATATTCACTTGTGTTATATTTAATATTTATTCTGAATTTAGAACTCATTCTCTCTACCCCCAGTTACCCCCTAGATCTGTCTGCAGTGCCAGGGGCTTGTGGCAGAGTGGATCAGATTTGTTTTCATGTGCATGCCCTTCAGTCTCTCCTTAAGGTGGTCTTAGCTTCATTGTAGTTTCATATCCCTTTGGATATTCTTCCTATATCTTTGGGCAGTAAGGCTCAGAGTAATAAGGCCAATTCTGACTGGTCATTTCTCAGAACCCCTTGAGGGCAGTTGACTAGCACCTTTTCTTAGTGGCTTCTTAACCTTCAAGTGTGGAATGGGATCATTATTGCATTTCCCATCCCACCCCCCAGCTTTACAGAGAGCGAGAGTAACAGGGAGGAGTAGTGTTGGAAAAAGTTTTAATTTCTGGAAGAGAATAATTTCCTCACCATATCTTTATTAATGTATCATAACTTCATAAATAAACTTCCCTGTCAAGGAAGTTTACTTATTGACCTTGTCTGTCCCACTTTAGGTCCATACTCAGTTCAAAATCACTTCTGCAATGATTTCCAGACCCCCAAGACCATGCTGTTTCTCCCATTACATGTTATCCTAATTTTCTGTGCCTCATGTTTGTTTTTAACACATCATAATTGTGATTAAGCAGTGGTTTAATCAGTTGTATAATGTGTTTCTCTCCTGATGGAATATGAAGTACTTGAAGATAGGAACTCGCTCTGACTCACCCATTCTTGTTTCCCAGAACTCCCTTATGGTGCCTCACATACAGCACGCCTTCGGTCTGTTGTTAATGAATGAATTAACAAAACAGACTCTGAAATTGCATTTTGAAAAACATTCAGAGGAAAGAGATCTTAGCAAAACCTTGGAAGTAGAAATGTCTGTTTTAAAATATTAGGGACTGAAAATAGATTGGCTTGGCCAGACAAGGTGTTGTGGTGAGAAGTTTTAGGAGATAAAACTAGATATAGATTTGAGGCAGACTGTGGTGAGCCTGGAACAAACAACAGGGGTCTTAGTTCATCAGACATACTGAATTTATCTTTCGAACCTGGCTGGATATATTTAATGATAACTACCTAATTGTATTGAAAGAAAGAAAACACTTGTCAAACTTGGGGAGATGTTGCTCAAAAGGCTTTTAACCTTAACAAGAACTCTCTCTCGTAACTGACACACAAGATAGCAGCAAGCTGTCCTATAAAATGCATGATCTCTGAACTTATTATGGATTGTAAAATACAGTGATAAAATATTTCAATTGCTTTTCTACAACTTGTCCTTGATGGAAGATGAGTACGAAATATTTTTACTAAATAAGTTTAAATATTTGATTTTTCTTTGTCATTTTGCTAAAAAGATCTTGATTCAAAACATAGGGAAAAAAAGTTCTTCATGCACTGAGTAAAATGGTTCACTCCTTTTTTCAGGAGACTGTCTCCATAGGAGAGGGAATAATTCTATTTCTAAAGTTCTTTTAACATGAGTTGCTGGGTTAGGCTGCCTGCAAACTTATGTACTAAGATCTCAATTTTAGAAAAACCTTTGTTGCCATCACTTATTAAGTCTTGATCTTAATAAATGGTCCTACTTATTCTGGTTGGTCCTACTTAATTTTCATTTCTCTAAATGCCCGAGAGGCAGCCCAAGTTTATCGTTGCCTGTCTTCTACCCTCCACAACACCAACCCCTGGGCCTAGCAGGACAAAGGGAGTCTCCCTACTTAAGGATCCCTCTGGAGAACGAATTAGTTTTGTTGGGAAAAAAGATGAGGTTAACTGGGAGATGATGATAATTTCAACATCAAACATCATTTTATGAATGCTTATTAATAATTTATTTATATTATATCATTTATTTTTCATAACCACCTTGTAAAAAATATTATTTTCCTCATTCTATAGAAAAGGAAAGTGAATCTCAGAAAAAATAGGTGTACTTGCCTAAAATCACATAACTGTTGAGAGGCAGAGCCAGTAGTGGAATCCAAACCTCCAGTCTTTAGTAATTGGATTAGTGTGTTTTTACCTTTTTATATAGCACTAATATGTTTGAACTTCCCATTGTTGATATGAGTGCATCAGTGATACAAATAGTTTCACATTCTTGCTCTTATGTACATGCTCTCAGGAGATGCATGATATTTTAAAGTAGGCCACCAGGATGCTCCCTTACAGAAGGACAGTTCCCTTCTTAATGCTGCCCTATGGACTGTATTTCCTTTAGAACTTAGAACTCTATTTTTCACTCAGAGTTCTTCAATAACAGAAAGGCTTTAAAAAGAAATGTCAATATTAGAGATGGGGTGAGATGAAAGAGCAGAGAGCTATAATTTATTGAATTGCGTCATTAGCACCAACTGAGTCATCAACTGAATTGAATTAAACTTTTTCCTATCAGATCTGGTAAGGACATTAAAGAGAGGAAATTTGAGAACTAAGCTTTTAGCTTTCTGGAATAAATCTCTGGTAATTGAAATAAAATATGCCAAACCCCAAAATAAGGAATTATTACCAGAATCAACTACTAACTTTAAAGTGGGAAATTCTAAATGTTGGGATTAAAGGAGAGGAAGGGATAGAATGAAGAAAATAATGGGAGGAATACCAGCATGTTTCATGGGATAAGCTGTTGTCCAGATTTGTTTTTGTTTCTCACAACTGTATCCTATTTAAGAAGCTTTGTATTCTGTTGTGTCTGATTATTAGGGCTATATGCTGACTAGTTATTCTGACCATCTACCTTTTTTCTGAAGCCTTCTGGCCATATTCTAAAATTTTCTCATTCTGCCTTGAATGTTTGCTTCTAGAAAAGAACGAAAGAGAAAATGTAAAAGTATTTGAGTAACCAGCACAGAACATATAGTTTTTACTGTTGTAGAAGCCTTTGTAAATGTTTTTCAGTTTACTACTTGTATTTACTATTTAAATATTGGCCTCTTCTAAAATTTGTAATATAAAATAGCCAAAGGAAATCACTGCATCTAAAGTAAAGTTTGCATTTAATTCCTGTGAGTTACTAGACATTTTTTGCATCTCTTAATTTTACTTGCCAAACATGAGAATATGAGATTTTACTCCAGGGAGAGAAATTAAAATCCAGTTTTATTTTTTAAAATGGTAGTTGCCATTATTTACTCAGATATTGAATTCATTTTTGTCTTCATAAAAATAATGTTCTAACACATGAACATCTACCATGTGTTAGACACTATTCTAGACACCCGGGGTACAGCAGCGAAGCAAACAATAAAAACTCCAAGCAACTTTTACTAAAAAGAGAAGATGTAAGTAAATATTTATGTAGGATGATGGTAATGGACAAAATAATATTTTTTAATATTTTATTTCAGTGAAGGAAGGAGAAATAAGTCAATATCTCTATGACATGGTAGTAAGTGCTGTGGCAGAGGGATGGAGCAAGGTAAGGGAAATGAAAACCGACAAGGATTGCACTTGTACATTGCATGAACAGCTCTGAGACAAGGTGACCTTTAAGCAGCGGATGCCTGAAGGTGGTGAAAGTGTAAGCATGGAGAATCTCTGAAGGGATATCCAAACAGAAGGAGCTGTAGGTAGAGAAACTCCAAGGGATGAGTAGTTTCACCAGGAGGTAGGTGGGGCTGCCCTGCAGAGTGCAGGTAGGGGTATTGGCAGGAGATGAGGGCAGAGAGGCAGCAGGAGGCCCAATTATAGAAGGCTTTGTGGACTTTGGTAAAGTCATTGCATTTTACTTTGCTGAAGGATGATTTGACTTGGAATTGAGGAGATTTATCTACCTATTATACAGTAATTAGAATATAAGAGGGTAGGCTGACCAGATAGACTAATACTACAAAATTAGAGGGCAGAAATGAAGGTATTAACTACAGCAGTACTTGTGGTATGTTGAGAAGTGGTTACAATCTGAATGCATCAGGACTCCTCATTTTGCATCCATTTTCAAAGGTTCAGATTGCTAGAGAAACAGTTGATTTCTAAGGTAGAGCTTCCAGGATTTACTGACGGTTTATATGGGGGATATTACATAAAGAAGAGCCAAGAATGACACCACTGTTTGGGAGCTGAGCAATTGGAAAAACAGAATTGTCTTTTATCAAAGAGAAAAGACTGAATGAGAAGAAAATGTATGAGGCAGGTAGTGCACTGGGACTCAAGAGGAGGGATTTGGACTTGGGTTGGATTTGAGATACCTAAAAGGGATTCAGATAGAGATGCTTAGACCGTTGAATATAGGAGATTTCAGAAACAGTGTCTGGCCTGCAAATATTTATTTGAAAATCATTCATGGAGAGATATATTTAATATCATGAGACAGGATGAGATCCAAGATTGAGCCCAGGGAAATTGTAAAGTTTATAGACTAGAAAATAAGAAGAACCAGCAAAAAGGAGTGAGAGGAGGAAGCCAGAGAGTAAAGGAAAAAAACCTAGTATATGTGTTGTCCTGTGGACCCACAAAGTGTTTGAAGGATGAGGAAATGATCAGTTATGCCAAATACTAACTGTAGTTTCATCTAAGGGTTGGCCATTGGATTTGGCAATATGGAGGACAAAGGTGACATTGACAATAACAGAGTCAGTGGAGTGCTAGGAATGAAAGCCACTTTGGAATAAACTGGAGAAAAAAAATGGAAGCGAGGATGTTGAGATACTGAGTTTAGAAAAGTGGTTCTCAACTTTTTATTTATTATCACTTCCCTAAGAAACTTTAAATTTTTTAAAATAAATAACAATTTTATATATTTTGGGGGTACAATGTGATATTTTAATATATGCACTTCCTGTGGGATAATTAAATCAGGATAATTAGCATATCCTAAGGAGCATTGTTTTCCTAATCCTTCCCCATCCATGAAATTTGAATATCACAGACATACTTCTATTATATATTAAATGTGAATCTATGCTTTATGTATAAAAGGAGTAAGATTTTTTTGCTTGAAAGAATCAGATTTTTCCCTTTGGTATTAATAGTCCTATTGAGAATGGTGGGGTAGAGATAATTCTTTAGTTTTTCTGTGAAAAGGGCAAAGAATTGGACTGCTGTTTAGAGGATAAGGTGGGGTCACATTTTTGTTATTTTGTATTGTATATTTAAGATGAGACATATTATGTTTGTGTGCTGATGAAAACAATCCAGTAGAAAAAGGAAAACTGATAATGTAGTAACAAGACTAGACAGTTACAGGAATTTGGACCTTAGTAGGAGACAGAGGACAGGGCTTTAGTTGGCAGCCAGATAATAAGAGGGAAAGTGGATCATAGGTGGGAGACACCTTTGGAGGTGAGACCTGTGGAAATCCTCTTCTGGTTGTTTTTCAAATGAAACAAGATACAAAATCATTAGCAGAGACTGAGGAGAGACTAAAGATACTGAAGATTCGTAGAGAGAGAAGAGGTATTATCTAGTAGTGTGAATTTGAGTAAAATATAGTAGGAGAGTTAGATAGCACTAAAACCCACTTGAAGTTAGTGATCACAAATTTAAAATGAAACAAGTAAATATTCTTTTCTCTCTAGGCTTGATCTTTTCTAACCATATTATAGGTTTTAAATATTTGAATGAATGATTGAATCAAAAAGTGAATTAAAACTGTTTTTGTTGCCTGAATGTAAATGTTTTTCAGTTTACTACTTGTATGTTTTTAATTGAAGTGCTTTGTACTAGATGTTAAAATTAAGGGCTTCAGATAAAAACATAGAATAGTGCATTCTAGTTCAGCTTTTCTGGTCATAATTAAAGTCAACAGCAGCCTAAGTGCCTTTATTTTGATTGGTGGTGATGTTCATGATGAGATAAAGATGTAGAACTGATAATTAGTTTTGAATGTTCTTATACATAAATATATATGTAATTTTCATAAAAATGAAACTAGAAGTAAATGCTAGCTTCTTTGAGGATATGGTATTCATTCTTTAGACATTTCTAAAGTTCTGAACAATGCTTAATTATTCATGTATCCATTTATTCTTTCAGCAAGCATTTTCTTGGCATGTCTTACCAGTGACGGGAAGGACAAAATTGAATAAAACATGATTTCTACCTCTAAGTATATTATAGGCATGTAGATATTACACTGTTTTTAGAAGAGGCATATATATATATATATATATATATATATATATATATATATATATTCTGTCAAGTATATAAAGATACACACCAATTCATACATTTAGGGAACTGGGTTATGATGTAACATCATATAGATTTAACACTGATAAAGAGAGGAGGTTAGGAAATTTGTAAAATGAAAATTTTAAATACATTAGTAAATTCAGTAGGTTATATATAAAATCTTTCTATTAAGCCCTTTGGTTCCTTTAATAGGAAATAGTGTGCTCATAGAGACTGTTTTGTCATAACTACAGTTGTGTACACCATAGAATGTTAATTAGACATTACTATTAGATTCTTAAGATTGTTATACTTTACTTTTTCAAGACCTATTGATGCTCTTGAGGAGTTAACACCTTCATAAAATTGGCTGTACTTGGTACTTTGTCTGGCCTTCTGAGCGGGGGCGGCTCCTCCCAGCCTGCAGGACACACAGACGAACAGCATGTGGCAGTGTTTGTATGTTCTTCTGAGAGCCCATGCCACAGCCTAAGAGAGTTTGGAGCAGTTCTCTGCAATGATTACAAGTGCATCCCAGGATTATATTTTTTATTTATATTACTATGTGTCATATTTTTTGCCAAATAGAATATAGAAAATTAATAGGCACTTTGCTGATACAATTCTTATTGTCAAATTGTCAGAATAAACTTCATTGCTTAGGAAGCATAAATGCGATGTAGTCACTGGATGTGACTAGGTTGTTGTTGTGAGGGAATTTTGTTTTGGCCAAATGTTATTTTTTTGCAAAATTCTGGTAGACCAATTTTCTCTTTATTTTCATAATAATCTATCCCCCGCAAAAGAACAAGCTGTTAAATTACTGAGGTTCACTTGTATAAATGAATTTACACCTATCTAACTTAACAAATTATGAATTGACTTTAAATTGTAGGTATTACTTGGATAAAATTGGCTCAATTTTTTAAAATATTTTTTTAGTTGTAGATGGACACAATACCTTTATTTTGTTTATTTTTATGTGGTGCTGGAATCAAACCCAGTGCTTCACGCATGCCTGGAAGCGCTCTACCACAGAGCCACAACCCTGGCCCAAATTGGCTCAATTTTAAATACAAAATTTTCACAGAGAATTTTCTTTCATATAGATTCTTTTCAACATAGAAAATACAGTAAAATGGATTTTAAGCCATCCCAAGGGGTTGAGTGTGTGTGTGCGTGCGTGCAAGCATGCATGCATGATCATTGTCCTTCACATTTTTTGGACGGAGGGGGAGCATGTAGATTAATTTTATTATATTTTGGTTGCTTTATGAATATTCATTGTTGGTTTGGGGGGAATTTGTGGGTTGATGTTTTCTATAAATTGTGCTTTTTTAGGTGGACACAATATCTTTTATTTTATTTATGTGATGCTGAGAATCGAACTCAGTGCCTCAGGCATGCTAGGTGAGCACTGTACCACTGAGCCACAACCCTAGCCACTAAATGGTGCTTTTTGAATGATATAAAGGCCAAGAAGTTACTGATCTAGTTTTCAAATGTATATCAAATGAGGCAAAACATGATCAATTAGTTGATTACTGAATCATATTCAGTGAAGTATCCAGCAAATTAACAGATGTTTCTTTCAGTTCAATTATCCAGATATATAATAAGGGTTTGATGTTCAGTTAATATATCTATACAACTAGCTTGATAAAATATAGATAAATTTATAACCTATTTCCCATGCCTTTTTAAAAATTAATTAAGTTATTTTAATTAAGTATATATGACAGCAGAATGCATTTGATTCATTGTACACAATTGTAGCACAACTTTTCATTTCTCTCATTGGTTATACACGATGTAGCATCACACCTTATGGGCAGTCATATGTGTACCTAGGATAATGATGTCCATCTCATTCCACCATCTTTTTTGTCCCCATGCTCCCCCCCATAAACGTCCCCTCTGCCCATCAAAGTTCCTCCATTTTCCCCATGCCCCCCCACTTATGGATCAGCATCCACTTATCAGAGAGAACATTCAGCCTTTGGCTTTTGGGGATTGGCTTAGTTTGCTTAGCATGATACTCTCCAACTCCATCCATTTACCTGTAAATTTCATTTTACGGTGATATCACTCACAATAACTGTAATCTTTTTGAAATAATATGATGAGGGAAAACTCAAGGAACACAGTAGTTATTATCAGACAATAGATTTATAGAGAAAATCTTAAACTGTGACTGTTGTCCTTAATGAACATTCTTACTACTCTTTCACATTTCATATTCGCTGTCATCACAAAGACTTAGTTGCCTTTAAGCAAATGTGATTCCTTATTGGCTTCATTGCCAATTGCTTTCCACCTAATTATAAAATTATACATCTACTGTGTTTCAGGAATTGTCCCAGATTCTGGGTTTGTATCAGCTACTGATGCCTATCTCTAGTTCTTAAGGAGTTTATGATGGGAAGACATTTCTGTTGCTCTTCTCTTCCAGTTGTTTCTGAGCTTTGCTGCCCTTATTTATAGCTAAGCTTTAGAGAAGCCTCTAGTCATTTTTTCTGTTCTTCTTACTTGTCCTGGCTCTACTGATTGCTAGCTGTATGGTCTTGACAGCTTTACCTAACCTCTTTGAGTCTTTGATTCCTTTTTGGTTCAATTGAGATTATAATTCCTGCTTTACCAAGGAATTGGGGAAGACTAAATAAGATAATACATTAAAACATCTAGTAAATTGCTGGCACATGATGAATGGGTCAATGAAAGCAACTGTTGATGGTCTTTAACTTGTATTTGTTACATGCCTGGCACTTAATTACTTAGACATAAACTTCAGTTCCCTTTCATTCCCTTGCGGCTATCCATTCTTCAAACATATGGTCCAAGGGGAATTTATAACTGGGGTAAATAAAAATAGCTCCAATTTATAAGCATCTATTTTGTGCAGGATATTTTATGTCTTGTCAATAATCCTAAAAACAAACTAGCATTATTATCCCCACTATTAGGGGAAGGCCAGGGTAATGAAAGTGGCTGTCCAAGCCTACAAAGCTATGTAGTAGAAGAGAGAGAACACTGACTGCAAAAGCTGTTTTCTTTTTACTATCAGATGTTCTCTCCAAGTCCCTTCAAATTCTAAAATGTTTAAATTTTCTTTAATGTAAGTATGATGATGACAAGCAATAGACATTTTCATTTTAATACAAACTCAAAAATCTGGATGCCCAACAATGTCATTAACAAGCCAAAATATACAGATCTGCATCTTTATAAGTGTGACTATCAGTCCATAGATGGACCAAAATTCCCTAAATAATCCCCAGGTCTTGCCATCTGCATCAGCTGAGGTTTCATTTTAAGAGAAAGAAAATTCATAAAATTCATTTTAAAAGAAAGAAATTATTTCCTTCCTTACACTTTTGGAAATATTTGAAAAATTTTGATAAAAGCTTATTACTTTGGTTTTTTATTTGTTTTGATATTTTGACTTTAATCGTAAGAGGTACACTCTTTGAAAATTCAAAGTGGCTTTCAGCAGTTTCCCACCTTTTTCTTCTATTCTTTTGCACTGAAGGAGATGGACAGCTGATCCAACGCAAGAGTTCCTGATTTGAGAAAGAGGAATTTGTGGATGCAAGAGTGGTTTTCTGTGGAGAAATTGAACAAACTATAAAACTAAATACAAATAATTACAATTCTATATAAAATTCTGAGTATTAGCATCTAAGCGGTCTCTCTGGACAAATGCAAATGTATCTGGACTTCATTTTCCCCATCTGTAAAAATGAAATCATTGAAGACTTGTTCTCCAACATCCCTTCTTAATCTAAAATGATTTTTTAAAAGGACGTGTGTGTGTGTGTGTGTGTGTGTGTGTGTGTGTGAGAGAGAGAGAGAGAGAGAGAGAGAGAGAGAGAGAGAGAGAGAGAGATATCACTGTTTGAAGTGTGAGTTATTTGAATACAAGTTCATAGGATGTAGAGATCTAAAAGTGTTTGTAAAATGTGAATGTGGGTGAGTGAGAGAGAAATATTTTATTGTTTACAGACACCTTGCTTAACAAACTTGCACCTTTCCTGAATGCATGAGATTTGGGGGAGAAAACTAAAAGGCTCATTCAAACTGGGATTCAATTGTTTTGTTTTGTTTTTTAATAATGGTTAGTTTGTCACTTTTATCCACTAAACTTGAGTTCTCCCACCTTATAAGCCTCCAAACAAATGTTCCTTAAGTGAATGAACGAATTAGCAATCTAGTAACAAAATCTCCAGTGTGCTGGGTTATATATTGCTTGCAACTTGGATAAAGTAAGACTCCCTTAATTTGCATTCCCTTTAGCTTCAATTGTTCTATCACCTAACATCTACCTACACTGTATTAAAGAAAAAAAAATCAGTTACCAAAGGAAAAAATTCCTCTTATTCTGTCCCCTTCACTGACCTCTCATTATAATTAAAAGTCAATTATTGTGTCTTAAGCCTAGCAGAATGATTTTTGAAGTTTTATAAATATAAATAATCTTTATTTCTATTAAGCAGTTCCTCTTGTACAATAAAACCACTGAATGAAATGTAGCAGAAATTTGGGTAGGGATTTTCTCCTGATTTGCTTTTAAAAAGCACACCTAAAGCAACAACAAAAGGTTAACAAAAAACAAAAAGCAAAAGAAGTTTAGGGAGTATATATATGTGTGGGTAGCTGAGTGTGGGGGCTAGTGTAGATATTGTAAAGAAAAAAGGAATGAGACTTAAAAACACAGTTACGTATTTTCTGAAATTGCTCATCAGATCAGCACCAAATCTAAGATGAATTTTCAATATTAGTTAAATACAATAGTGTTTTGTACATAAAAATCCAGATTTCAATTTGGGTCTAAAAAAACTATTTCTTTTTATGGGTGTCCTTATCTATAACCAGGTAAAAGGATTGGGATGAATGGTATTGCAGGTTCTTCAGCACTGAGCACTTGCTGATTTTGTGTATATATCAACTGATCAGTATCAGTCAATTGTAATACTGACTTTCCACTTTAACCTTTGGGTGGCATTTCTCTACTTTCTTAAACTCATCTCTTCTGCGTTGCTTTCTGTCCTCCTATTTATTTCCTCTAGATACGATTTCCTCTGGATATAATTTATTTTTTGTAGTGTATATTATGAAAAAAATAAGCAAATTGTTCACTTTGAATATTTTTCAAATAACATTTATATGTATCAGTAATGTGTTTTTATTTATAAATACACATATATTTTTTGTTTTTACTTTGAAACTTTGCACCAAATTTTAAGAGGTGAGATCATATAGGGTGCAACTACATGACAAAAGCTTTTGCTTGTTCTAGTGACTTAATATACCTTGATGCATACACAGAGATTTTTTTCATATAGAATGCAATTTATTACTTCCTAACTATTCAGTGCTGCCAGTACTACTCTATTATATGTGAAATGAGAGACCTTACCTAAGCTGTTAGCCTGTAAGTTTACGTGTATCATTCTACTCTCCCTATAAATGATTCTGCATCAGCACATCTTAATACATGCTGATGCTATTGTAATATGACACCTTTGTTGTGTGCTTTTCTATTTTTTTTTGCAAGGTAAAAATTTATTGAGAATTGTGGAAGTCAAATGTTTCACATGATTCTATGATTTGACAGTTTTTTAAATCACTTATCCTGCTTATTGTGTCTTCTTCTTGCATTCCACTCTTTCAATCTACATTCTTTTCAAAACTTAATCCTTTTTTAATTGACAGTAATTTTATATATTTATGGGGTACAGTGTGATTTTGATCTGTGTATACACCCTTGAAGGATTTAATCAAGCTAATTAACTTTTTATCACCGTACCAACTTATTTTTTGAAGTGACATTAAAAATCTATTCTTTTAGCAGTCTTGAAATGTGCGATACATTAGTATAAACTGTTGTTGCCATGCAGTGCAATAAATTACTATAATCATTCCTCCAGTCTAGCTGAAACTTATGTCTTTCAGTCAACATCTCTGCTTTCTTTGTCCCTCCTCTTCCCCAATCCCAGCATTTCTACTCTTACGTTTCTATGACATCAGCATTTTTAGAGTCTACATAAGTAAGGTCTATAGTTTTTATCTTTCTGTGTCTGTCTTATTTTACTTAACATAATTTTCTCTAGTTCCATCTATGTTGTCTCAAGTGACTGAATTTCCTTCTTTTTAAGGCTATATGTGTACATCACATTTTCTTTATCTATTCAACTATTGATGGACACTTAGTTGCTATTGTAAATAATGTGAAATGAACCTAAGAATGCAGATATCTCTTCCACATACTAATTTTAATTAATTTGGATATATACCTGAAAATGGGATTTCTGGATCATATGGTAATTTTACTTTGAGCTTTTTAAGAAACTTTTACTCTTTTCTATATGTCTGTACAAATTATATTCCCACCAGTGATATACAAGCATTCTTGAGCAAAAGAACAAAGCTGGACACTTCACACTGGATGACTTCAAAATAAGTTATAAAGCCACTGAAATGAAAAAAAGCATGGGGGTAGCATAACAGTGGACACTCTGACCAATGGAGCAGAATAGAAAGCCTAGAAGTAAACTCAAGCATTTAAAGTTAATTGATTTTTGACAAAAGTACCAAGTATGCACAATGGGGAAAGGACAGTTTCTTCAATAAATGGTGTTGGAAAACGATTTCCACATGCAGAAGAATGAAACTATACTCTTATTCCACATATGAAAATCATTTCAAAATGAATAAAAGAATCGAATGTAAAACCTGAAACTATAAAGCTACTAGAAGAAAAAATAGGGAAAATGCTCTATATCATTGGTCTGGGCAATGATTTCTTGGATAAAACTCCCAAGGATACAAATAACAAAAGCAAAAATAAGCCAGTGGGATTATATCAAATTTAAAAGCTTCTGCAGAACCAAAGAAATAACAGAATGAAGACACAGCCTACTGATTACAGTAATATGACTCTGACAGCAGGGAGCATGCCTTCATTTTTGCATTCCAAGGGACTAGCAAAATATTAGATACTATATATTTGTTGAATGAATGAGCTGCTTCTATAATCTGTTGACTTTTGAATGTGTGGATTTAAATATATCTTATAAATATGTAGGTATATATGAGTAATGATATAAAAATGTAATACAACTATTTATCTCATGAGGTGTACCTAAAATAATTTTTAAAAATTTACTTATTTCATCTTTTAAGTTAGTTAATATACGCATTGTTCTAGTGATGCTAACTCCTTAAAATATTTTGATCTGTAATGCTTTTTCCACACAGCTGTAGTTTTGCCTACTTATATGACTGCCCTAAGAGGTAACATGTAATCACCCTTTGATTTTTGGACATAGCCATTCAGGCCTTTGACTGATAAGTAAACAGTGGGTAACCAAATTGGGAGAAACAGATTTGGGGCCATAAATGATTTCCAGATGCAGAAATAGTTGGGAAATAATAAGAATAATTTAGTTTGATATTTCAAGAACTAAAATGAAAGTTTTGCCAAGAACTTTCAGAAGTGTCTTGGAAATGCTGAGCTTCTTTAGCCATACGGGACATTTCTCTGAGGCTGGACTTTTCAATTCCATGATACTATCTATAGCAGCTTACCCAAATAGTTTCTAAAACTTCTGATGACATTCAGTACAGAAGTTACTCTGCAGGAGGAAAATGACGTGGTGTTTAAAATGTTCATTAAATGTCTATATTAAGCAGCTTGTATTATATATCATTTATTTAAACGTAGTCTGTGCTCTTAAAAACAGCACAGTAAACAAGTGACAAAATAAATGAACCTATAGGAATAAGAAGCAATTATTTACAACTGTGTTAGTTTATCAGGCCTCCGAAATGTCTCTAACAGCCACACATCGTTATTCAAACATTAAGAGACTGTCTGAGCCAACATGTTTGAAGAAATTTGGGGATGTGTTAAAATAAAAGTGTTTAAGAAAATAAGTTTCACACTTTGTGTGTTAATAATGAATCCCATTATCATGTATAATTATAATGCACCAATTTAAAAAAAGTAAAAAAACAAAACAAAACCAGAAATCTCAGGCCCTAATTCAACTTTTCAATTAAATTTTCACAATCATATTACTATTGCAATTCCTAATTTCTCTGGATACTACAAAAGAGTGTGGTAGTTGTTTGGAATTTGAAATAAAATCTCCAATCATGGCTGGTAACACTGGTATCCTACTTACATAAATCCCAAAGGATTTTGAATTTTCAGCATGAGCAAAATTCCCCCAAATTACAACACCTCTTATCTACAATCCTGAAAAAAAAATCTAAGGTTAAAGTTTATTTAAGAATCAAAGCTAACACAAGGCTGAGGTATAGCTCAGTGGTAGAGTTCTTACCTATAACGTGCAAGGTCTCAGTTTCAATTCCTAGCACCACTTAATAAAAAAATTTAATTAATTAATTAATAAAAAGTCTAGCATTCATGGTGATTTGGATATTAAAGTCATGTGTCATGCAACAATGCTTTGGGTCAGTGATGGACTGCATATACAACTGTAGTCCCACAGGCTATGATAGAGCTAGAAAGTTTTTACTGTCTATCAATGTCACAGTCATCTAATCCACCAAGTACCACGTTTTCAATCCTATGAATATTTCAATAAAATTGGCACTGATGCATTAAAATAGGTTGGAAATCATAATCTAGAGCTTTTATGTTCTTTATTATCATTAAGAACTAAAATTCAGATTGTCCATAAGTAGGACACTAGGACAATATATTACCTTTTACATATATAAGCCATCATATAAATAGAACATTGAGACAAATATGATATCTTCTCATACACTACACAGTATACAAAGAAGTGACATTTGTGACCTGTTTAACAATTATTTTTGGTGAAAAGGAGCCAAAACACTTCAAACAATGGATTGCATTACATTTTTAAGAATATGTTGTCAGTTTCAGATGACATGACTTGTTTTGACATCGTTTTTGTTCTTGCCATTTGAGAATAATATGACTTCTCATGTCAAACCTTTGACAGTAATAGGTCCCAGAGAACTACACTTTCTTCCTCCTGATGGGTTCTCATTTCGTGATTTTAGTTATGCTAAGCAGATGTCTCTTTTGAAATCCAATACACTGATGAGATAGATCTTTCCTGTTTTTGTTCTCACATTTGTGAATAATGCATGCATTAATGATACACAAATCAAGTATTCAAGTGAATAAATGCAATACCATTTTTACCTCTAATAGAAGCGGAATATTTAGAAACCAAGCAATTGTGTTTTAGAAACCAAGCAATTCATGAACTTATTAGAGGTACCTCCTATGTTTGGTTGAGGCTCATTGGCTGTACTCTTTCTTACTTTTTTCCATTGTTGAACTTTGCCAGATGGATTCATAGTATTATAGTTTGTTCTAACAATGACACATTTATTATCTAACCATATTACAAGAAGAATTTAATTATTTGTATTAAATCTGTAATCATAGAATGTTCTTGCTTGTTTTTTCATCAGTGCTGTTGGTTTCAGAGGCCACTTGGTTAGTCTGTTTTCCCTATGATGCCTGTAGCTTGGAATATAATATTTCAAAGGTGCATGAATCAGAACCAGCAAATAGACTGTTGATAAAAAACATTAAGCATTTGTAGGACTACTTATTCCCAAGTAAAAGATCATCATTGGGTCCTTCTCAAGTACTTTTCCCACAACACAACACAGGTAACAACACATAAGAGTTTGTCAGGCAGCAGTGCTATGTCCTATGTAATACACACTGTCCCAATGCCCTGTGTATAAGACAGCTATTTTTGAATACTGATAATTTTAAAAACAGTGTACTCATCAAAATAAAATGCCAACCTGGTTTTGGAAAATATTTTCATGGATGCATTTCTAACATTACATTTCAGCTATGTATGCAATATTTTGTTTAGTTGAACATTTAGTAAAAGGAACTTTTGCAGTAAAGTTCATGTCATTTTCACAACAAATGAAAAAATATTTTCAAATCATTTATCTGTTTTCTCAAAACAGTAGAACCTTAAATCACATTGATTATTTCAGAGTTACTATAGTGGAATTCTGTTGCTCCACTTAAGTTTTTGCAGGTGTTCTATATATAGGGTGATGGGACATAATGGCTTTGAGTGTCACAGCACAGTGCACCACTCAGGTTTGTGGCGATGCTGATGTAAACAAACCTGCACTACTAGCTGTGTAATAGCATAGCACATGCAATTGTGTACAGTAGATAATGCTTGATAATAAATGACTCCTACTGGCTTATGTATTTTCTATACTACGTTTTATATTGTTATTTTAGAATGTACTCCTATTTATTTTAAAAAGTTTACTGTTAGACACAATGCTATGTTTCACTGGCAGCAGCCTCGTACATTTATGTTGACTGCATGTCTTTTTCACATCATTTTCTCTTGTGCTTTATTTAATCTCATGTTGTTTTGTTCACCATGGCCCTAACTGTAGTGTGTGTTTATATATAATATATATGTTTATATATTTTATATATAATGTCATTTTCATCATGGCATTATAAATATATTATAAATTTTATTACATAATATATGATAATATATAATAGGAATATGTGATTATACTGTGTATATTTACATATTTACATGATGGTGAAATTGCCTAGGGCTGCATTTCTTAGAATGAACGTAACTTCTAAATAATTTGTTAAATGACACATAACTGCATGACTGTAAATAATTTTGATGTATTTTGTTTAATAATTCACCTTATGGATTTTTTTTCTTTTATAGCTTTATTGAGGTATGATTGAAAAACAAAAATTGTATGTATTAAAGGCATACAATGTGGTGTTTTCATATGCATATACCTTATAAAATGCTTATCACTATGAAGCTGATGAACATATGTGATATTTTATATATGCTAAGTAATTTAGTCCTTACAGGAATTTAAGATGGGGAAATTGAGGGTTAAGTTATTTGCCTAAAGTCAAACAGCTAATGAGTGAGCTTAGATGAGATCCAGGTAGCATGAAGCCAGGGGGCAGGCCTTACCCAACTACACCACATTATTTTCTATTTTTCCTGCTTCTTGTACTAAACGAATAAACTGGGGGTTTGCAGTTATAATAGTGCCATGCTAGAAAGACAAGATAGACAAATTTTCACTTTCTGTATTTTGATACTTGGTATGGTAGACTAAATGGACCCTCAAAGATATCCACATCCTAAATGCAGGAACCTGTGAATCTTTTACTTTATATGACAAAAGGGGCTTTGCAGATATAATTAAGGGATTTGAGATGGAAAGATGATCCTGGATTAACTGGTCTGGCCAAGTATAATCTCAAAAGAGGGGAAACAGGAGAGAAGAGAGTCAGAATCAGTGAAGCAAACATGATTTCCAGAGCAAAGTTTGAAGTGATGCTCTTTCTGTCCTTGAAGACGAAAGGGGGTCATGAGCCAAGGAATATAGGGACCCTTTTAGAAGTCAGAACAGACCAGGAGATTCTTCATCTTTAGAGCCTTCAAAAGAAATGCAATCTGTGGATGCCATGTTTTTAGTCTCATATGATTTATTTCCTGTTTCTGGTCTCCAGAACCATAAGGTAATAAATTTGTGTTATTTTAAGCCACTGTGTTTGTGGTAATTTGTTTCAGCAGCAATAGAAAACTAATATACCCAATAATCCTTTTCATTAGAATATATTTTTAGTGAAACTAGCTCATTTTCATCTGAGACTGATAATCATATTGAACATTATAACTCTTTTTGAGTACTCTAAGTAGGAATTCTTTGTGATGACTATTGCTCTCTCCTCTTATGTTTCCAATTGACTGTTTTTTTCTGAGGAGTTGAAAGAATCTTTACATCTTTATAATTTTGCTGAGGCCAGTAATGATAGCCCAGCTAGGTCTGAGGTAATTTTGAGTAAGTCACTTGGAAAGTACTAAGGAACTTTTTAAGCTCAGATCTTTTAATGACATAATTCTCTTCACTGTCTAAGGAAAAAGGTTTGACACCTCATAAAGGATTATTTAGATGTATCTTACCATAATTGGAATGAGTAAAATTACTTTGAAGTTCCAAAATGCTGATATTTTAAATCTATTTACTTTTAGATAAAAATCTATTTTATCTATAATTAGTTTCACTTAGCATGTTGCAAGGATTTATATTTTAGTAGACTCTTTAAAATCTAGACTATTTGAAGAGACATTTGCATTTCAGATTCATAAAGTTCAAGATAGCATACCAGGGCTAGCATGTGCATGCCAGGACAGGCAGATGAAAGCACTTTAACATCTACTTTCACTTTGAGCTCCGTGATCATGGACTTGGAGTATGTGCTTTGGATTAGTGCTATCTTAAATCAATGTGAAAGGAGGGAAAACAATTTAAAAGTAAATAAGAGAAGAGAGGTTGGAACGCAGGACATGGCACCTTTGAAATTATCTCAAGGGGTTGATATCCCCTTTAGCACCATTGCTTCAGAAAAATGAAAAAGTTCATGTTCACTCCTCTTCAACCTTTCATGTCCAACACAATAGGTCACATAAACAAATGATATAAATGTAGTTTAGTAAGTATTTGTTGTGCTGCTAGTTCACCATCATCCTTCCAGAATTCTTTCCTTGTTATTTACATGGTAGGGTCTCTTATCTAACCATTGTTTTGGTTTCTTGGTAAGAAGTTACCTTACAACTTGAAAGTCCTTAATGCCTTCAAAGTGGTATTGTTGAATTTTCTAACACTTATTACCCAGAAATTTTATTTAATCTGCTCAATAATAAGCTTATGTCTAGTTAAGAAAGTTTTTTTTTAACATTTCTCACCTAAATAACTTCTTATTTAATCACTGACATGAAAAAATTTTATGAACAATGTTACATTATGAAATTTCTATTTTTCCCTCACATGAAGCCAATGGTCTAGACTAATTTTAACCATTATCATTATCAGAAATTTCGTGAGTGGTAGTATTTTTATTCCCTTAAACATTGTTTTTTTTATATGAAAGTAGGAAAAGAACAATGTCTATTTTGCAGTGAGTACAAAGGGCAAAGCTTAATTCTTAATGATTCTCAACATGTGTCAGTGAACTGTCTTTATTTTAACTGTTCAGAATTTTTTAAAGTCACCATTATTTTGCAGTTTTATACTTTTTATTCCTGGTTTAGGTAAGTAAAAGATCAGCAAAGCAGAACTTTTTTTTTCTTTTCATAATTAAAATGTTCTGAGTGGGCAAGAGTATCAAAATACTCTTCTGAATTTGAAAGTAACTTTAAAATCAGATAGATAGAAAAATTGAATATAGGGTTTTATCTGTTAATATGAGTAAGCCATATACAATCATATACTTATAATGTCTAAACCATTGTGTAGTTTTTGATGTGAAAATATTTGCAAAGTTTTCCTGTCACTAACAATGTAAATAGTGACTATACTCTGAATGCTTCATAATTATTTCTCAGTGGCTTTGTATTTGTTATGTATATTTGTTTCCTCAATACCATCCCTTATTCAAGATATTTCATATGACTGTATGCATAAATTTTTATTTAGTAATTATTTATTGAATGAATGGATAGGTGATTTAAATTTTTGAAATACCTCAGAATGATCAATTTAACTAATCGTTACCATTCATCAGTGCTATTGATAAAGTTAATCTGTTTACTTAAAATTTTAATTAATCAAAGGATATACATTTGGATTTTTTCATGAAATAGCCAAGTTTCACATTATGTTTCCAACTAGACATAATATGGGTTGATCATGGCAAAACTGATGACAAATGATATCTTTTGAAATAGTGAAATTCCTAGGAAACAACTGTCAGCTCTTTACATTATAACAGACTATTGCTGAATTGTGCTGTTAAATTTATTTTTACTCCATAGCGTTACTTTTCCCTTTTTATTAAAGTCTTTCTCTTTTTTATTACATTTTTGTTTAGTGTTCTAGAAAGATGAAGAGATAAAGTTTGAGATAAGACAGGGGAACATCTTAGTGGTTGAAAATATATGCTGTGGTGCTAAATGCCTCAGAATCAATGTGTTCAGAAGAATCACTGCAACTAGGAAGGTGTATCAAACTAGCTGCTAATGGTAGAGTGTTACTGTCATTAAACAACAGCCAACTGGGATTATCCTGGGGGCGCATGTGTTGTATGGTTGGAACACCAATTTTCCTCTCCATGCTGCCTGACACAAATGTCACATCATCTTTCAAAATTTTTTTTATTAAAAGTAGGATTTATACTCAGACAAAACTTTGTCTTCTGTACAAGAACATCTTTTCCATAGTCTTATTTTGCACCTAAACATAAAAGAAGACTAAAATTCACCATTCATCTAAACTTAGGCACCTGAGGAATGGAAGTTCTCTGTCTCCCAGAGTGGTTTTATGCCGTTCATGTACCAATGGCTGTCATTTCAAAGTAAAAAATGCAGGGCATCTCTTCTCAGAGTTCAGTATTATCTATATGCCACACATAGCACTTTAAGTTGAAGTCATTTTTGGATTGTCAAAATGTAGAGGAACTCTTTGTAAGTCAAAACTTTTAGTTTAATAACCAAATAATTTGACAAGCCTTGTTAGGTTTTTCTCTTCCCAAATTTCACCAAACTTTTGCCCAATTGTATAGTGAGGATTATAAAAGTAAATGGTAAAAAAACGGAAGAGCCGGGTTAACAAAAGAGAAGATTAACAAATATCAGTTCCTGAAATTGGTAGTAATTGCAAAAATAAAACTAAGATATGTGCACCATAGAGTGTTTTTTCTCTGCTACAGACTAGTAAAAAGGGGGAAAAAATGGGCATTTGCCTTTTCTTATTATATAGGGTACTTTAAAATGAGGCTAACTTAGAGAAATCCCATCTCTCTGAATAAAAAGAAGAAAGAAGAAACAAAAAGAATAGCTAACTATTGTGATTACTATTCACCAGATACTCAAGGTGTCTTAAGTATATCAACTAATTTAATTCTCTCATCAATCCTCATATTATTATTGTCATTTTCAAGATGAAACTGAACATGGAAATGTTCGGTAGCTTGTCCAATGTCACTGACTTTGTAAGTGACTACTCCTGAGTGAGGATTCCCACTCAGTCCGTGTGGCTGCAGGCCTCACAGAACTGTCATGCCTCGAACTTTTCAGACAGTGGAAAATATATATTTTGAATAGAACATTGTAGAGTTCCGTTATTAAGATCCTGTAACTTTCCCCAGTTAGAAGCTAAACTTAGGGTGTCTCAAGTAAAGCAAATACATGTATTTTATCTGAGGGTACAAATTCCTTTCTGGTCATTCAGAGTTCATATAGTTGGTTGGTCACCAGGACCTGTTTTTTTATAAGCTGGTTCTCATATACACTAGCTTTTTGGAACTTACTGGCCTACAATGTCTTCACTTATCATTTTAATGCTTTTGAAAATTTTTGAATTTGCCATACCTTTCATTTTTTTTGATTAATTGACAAATTTATATTTGACAAAGTAATAATATTTTATAAGGCATTTAAACTATTATTGTGTGCATTTACTATATTTTAACTGATTGTTTCTGCTGAATAAATATCTCTGTGTATTGTAGGTTTGCTGTTCTTGAAACATTTTATCTAAACTTCTTCCTCTCCTATTTGTCTTTCCTGACCAGATATGATTTCCTAAAAATCACTTTTCATTGTGAATTCCACTACTGAACAGCCACTTAACACATCTAAATTATATAATAATAAAAAAGTATGAAGTGGTATTTAAGAAATTTCAGAAAAAGAAGAGGAACTCCTCTATAACTCAGTTTAGAATATTTTTTTAAAAAAAACATTGGAGTGAATTTCCTCACATGAAAGTGTTTAATTGTTTCTGACAATTATCAGTGTCTGAACTTTGTACTTCTCAAATGAGAGAAGAGACACCTTAGGAGGGAGGCTGAGAATCCTGGGAGCTGGGACTGAAAATGGGGAATGTGTGGAGGGTGGAGCGATGGAGCATGAGGAAGAGACCTATGCAACATCAGGTTAGCAAATGATTTGAGGAGTTAGGCTGGAAACACTGAGCAAACATATTACATAAGGACAAAGGGAAAGAGATGAGGATGCACAGGTTGGGATCAGTTTAAATAAGCCCATCTCTTTTTAAACCTCATTTTACTCTTCATGGATGTGTGTGTGTGTGTGTGTGTGTGTGTGAGAGAGAGAGAGAGAGAGAGAGAGAGCGAGAGAGAGAGAGAGAGAGAAACCAGCTAGATATTGCCTCGCTTTGATAATAACTCTGACCTCATTGTTGTGTATTAGGAAAAGAATGGATTTATATCATTTTATATCATTCAAGGGAGACACGCTTGCAAGTCCCATGAGGACCCAGAGCATTTTTATTATATTTTGTGATTACAGTTGGAGACGCTGCTTATCTTATTTCTTGTAAAACTCTGAGGGAAGCCTTCCAAGGCCTTTACTGCTCTTGGGGGGCCCTTCATAATCAATGTGCTCCTTCAGCAGTAATTTTAGCATCTATTATCAGTGCACAGGCCTCTGGCAGCGCAGCAGCCTCACAGCTCTGACATCACTGTGGTTCTATCTAGTGGGCCTGATGATAGTTTGTAAATGCTTAGTTGATTTATACCGACTGGCATTGTTTTTTCCATTTTTTTTCCTAGCAATTAAATTTGGCAAATTAATCATTTAACCTTTTCTGCCATCTGCCCAGACCTCACCATGAGGTCATAGGTGGCACATGAAGTATGGCTTCCCCTTGATAGAAAGAAGTTTGGTCTGGAATTTTAAATGTGCACATTGTTTGTTTAGATGAAATAAAGGCAAATGAGAGTTTACCTTTTAAAGTGCACTTAATGAATATGCAACAAAATCAAAAAGGAAATCTGTTGTTGCTCCTTATTCACAGTTTTGTGATTAGCCCACTAGGCTTATTCTCTTATTGAAACTCCCAGGCCTGAAGCATGGAACAATCCTGCTCAAATTCAACCTTACACTTATTTTTTCAGAGTTGATTCCAAGATGTTGGGTCGAAGGACATAGACAGGAGCTTGTGTTATTCTGATACTATAGCTCTCCATTTACTGCACACTGGAATTTTTAGATTACTGGAATTTTTAGGTCACAGGGATCTATCTTCAATCAAGGCATGTAATTAAGAAGAAACTTACTTGCAAGAGACAAGCACATAAATGGTCCCTCAAACAAAATGCAAGCCTTTGCATTAAACCCCTTCCCCAAGATGTTTCATCATGTCCTTGGAGTGGGCTGTGGAGGTCTCCATTTAGTATCCCCCCATCTCTCCCAGTCCCCCTGTACCTTATACCTCCACCCTTACCAGAGAGACATCAGCTTCTGAGGCTTCCTCCCCTGTAAAAACCCTCAAATAAACATCAAAGGCAGGAAATCCTTGTTTGTACCCTACATTCAATTGGAGAGCCACAACAAGAATATTTCTCTTTGCTTTCAGGTCAATTTGACCCAGACCTGGACTTCATAAGAATATAGAGATTTGACTTTTAAGGCTAAAGAAGATGCGGCTGTTAGAGTCAATTGTCTTCTCAAGCTAAATAGGGTTAGAATTATTTTCCTTTAAAAAAACCCCTGATCTTCTCGCCCTGATTTCCTGATTTCTAATACACTGTAGTACAATGTGTTCTCAAGACTAATTTCTTGGAACAATCTAGAAAGGTTCATGTGCTTCTTATTTTGTTGCTACTTGTCAGAGGCCAAAGGGGTGGAATGTGTCAGACACTGTAGGTCATTTGCATGACATACTCCATATAAATAAAAAAGGATATGTGGGATTCAAGGGTATGTTTCATCCTGTTTCAGCATTCATTTCAAATCATGGCCAAGTATCTGTTTTCATTGAGAAAAGCCAGAATCCGCCAAAATCAACATGAGGTAAATGAATAACATCACAATGAACAGGAGTAAAGACTCCTGTACTGCTGTCTTATGCCTTTCTGTTACCATCCAAAGAGTCTTGTTTTTACGAAAGCATTGAACTCTTAATTGGAACGTAGAATACTTCTACTTAGAGAATTCAATTTCTGTGTTGATTTATATCCCATTCTGAAACTACACACAAAGTTTAAATATTTTCTTCCATATCATAAAAATATCCAGATTATTATTTCCACAGTCAGCAGCCTTATAATGTATAAGAACTGATAAGAATTGGCATTTTAAAATTGAAACCATATTTTAGACCCTAAGTTTAAGTTTCAATCTAGTTAACAAAAGCACCTTCATTTTTTTTTTTTAACAGTAAAGAGATGTCTATAGTGACCATATTCTATCAGAACGTGACTTGTAATGATGGTAAGAGAGAAACCTGAAGTTTCCAAAACCCAGTTTATGATTTAGGGTAGCAAATTATCCTGCTTTCTAGCATATTGTCGTACACATTGCTTGACTAGATTTGACATGTGAAGAAACTTAGGTGTGGCATGCCCATAGAGTAATGAGGCTTGGTTTTTAAATTAGTTATACCTAATTTATCAAAATATATGTTGTCTTGACAGTTTCTCTGGAAATTCCTACTTACTCCACAATTCACAAAATACATTTTTGTTTGTTTCTTTCTTTCTTTAAGACAGGTTCTCACTAAGTTGCTTAGACTCTCACTATGTTGCTGAGACTGACTTTGAACTTGCTATCCTCTTGCCTCAGCCTCCTAAACCTCTGGGACTAAAGGCATCCCACTACCAGTGGCCATACAATATGTTTCTTGAAACTATTAGAGTATGTAAGAATATATTTAGGAATTTGTAGCCACTCCAAAACTTCTTTAAATTGCTGTTGTATTCACATATTCTGAGATGTATGCCTATTTCGCTTGTCATGGTGTGGATAATTTTTCTTTCCTTCTTAAACTATTTTCTACTTTCAAAGAGAGGAGATTTACTATTATTTCAGTTATTCAAAAGAATAAGCTGTGTCCTCTAAACGCAATTCCAGAAAGGGGGCTTTTAAAAAGGGTTACAATAATAGTACAACTGTAACAGCATCACTTTTGAAATAATAGTCACTTGGATGTCTTCATTTTTACGTTTGTTGAAAAAATATACTGTGACAATTTACAGCCACATCTCTAAGAATGAGGTAGTGGGTGTCCTGTTTTAGAACATTTTCATTTTCTTAAAAGCTATTCTGATGTCCTTCATAATAGCTTATGAAGTGCTTATCTTTGATCTTTGGAGAAATATGTGATCTTGTAATTTTGCATGATAATATAGCATATTGTGTTAGCTTTCTGTTATGACAAAATACCTGAGAAAATCAACTTAAAGGAGGAAAGGTTTATTTTACTCATGATTTTAGAGTCACTTGACTCTGTTGCTTTGAGTCTGTGGCAAGGCAGAACATTATGGCAGGGAGTTTGTGGTGCAGTAGAGGTGTTCATCTCATAGTGTCTGAGAAACAAAAAGAGAGGAAGAGGCCCATATTTTGATATCTCCTTCAAAAGTATGATCTCAATGACCTTACTTCTTTCCACTATGCCCCACCTCCTAGAGTTCCCCCTCCCCCCAAAAGTGCCACAGGATACCAAGCTTTTAGCACATGAGCCTTTGGAGACATTAGAGATCCAAACTATAGTTATAATGTAGCTATCCCACAGGCATTTTTAAAAATAAATCATGTCTTAACAAGGTAGGATTTTACAGTATTGAAAAACTACTTAAAGTTTCGATCAGATAGTTACTTGAAATACTTCTAATCACAATATACCTTTTACTTGAAATTGACATTGTTCTGGTGGAAGTGTTATCTAATTCAATGCATCTTTGTAGTTTATATTATTAAAGGGTAGCTTTCTATAAATTGTGGTTAAAATCTGGTAATGAATGAAAGAATGAATATGAATATTAAAATTACATTATGAATAACATTTTTGATACATTATAATATCTTGATGATTATTTAAAAGTAAATACTTATATAGATATTATTTTGAATGATTTCGCTTATGAGTATGTTACGATCTAAAATAAAGAAACTGAAGTTGGATTGAAGAAAGTATTAGGTGCCCCCATGTTAACAAGCATAATTAGATATTTACAGAGATTAATTTGTAACCGATATATATGGAGTAATTACTGTCCCTCAAGCCGGGCACTAGATACTGATACTATGATCAAAAAACAGGTAGCATCCTTGCTACATGGAGATTATAATGCAGAAACTGTGGGGCTCCAGAGAAAAGACATAAAACTACAAGTTGCTGTCATTCTGAATGTCTGTGTTCTGTTATTTATTTTAAAATGTAATGAACTAGAGTTCTAAAGTTCTACCAGGGCAGAATTTATAATGATTTAATGAATTTTCCATTGTTATCTTAGTTGACAATGTTTTATTCCCTGAATTATTAGTATTTTCAATAAATTATGCTGTTTGTGAGTATCATATATGAAATTATTTTGTAAGTGGTAAAATCTCTTATCTCTAAGATAGTGTTATTGTTCAATAAGACAACATTTTAGCTACATATACACAAAATACAATGTAGACTTGCTTGGGTATGCAGGTAATAAGAAAATAACTAATCTGAAGGTCTTTTTCTTCCCTCTCAAAAATTGGAGATATTTCTGCCTGATTTAGCTGGTTATCATCTGTCCACCTCACTCAGTCTTTGAGAAACATTTTCAGAATCCCTTGAAACTATAGTTTATGTTCATTGCGACTTAGAGCTTACATTTTCTGGATGGCATAGATCATGTCACCCCATTAAAGAGAGACTCTCAGTATTGTTTATGAAAGCAGGGAATAAAATGAAGTCATAAATCTGGAAAACACCCTATTTGGTCACCTCCTTTTGGGGAAAAGTGAATCCAAATAATTAAGAGGACCAGTTAGCTTTTTTAAAAAATATTTTCTATAAAAAGATGTTATAACTTCCTTCAGAAACCTGTCAGCAGTCACATTCATCTTATGAAATAGGTTCCTTAGTGTGAAAACTAGAAAAAGGAAATGAAAGAATAAAGTCTAAAGCCATCTCCTAAGTCTTCTTTAATTTTCCCCTCATGTTGCTTATTTTAAATGCCTCAATCCAGAGTTAAGCCTTCTTAAGATTAAACTGCAACTGCGCATGCTCAAAGCTTAAATCAGAATTCACTAGGATTTTTTACCACTGGGAATGAAGAAATATTTTATTATTTCTTTCAAGTTCTGCTTCTTTTACACTTTTTTGGAAGCATCTCTGAAGACAGACATTGCAAAAGATTTTGAGGAGAGATAAATGGAGATCAAATAGAGTCATGGCAGAAATGTCTTTTCTAAGGGTGAATGAGGTCACATTGTTGTTGTATTTTTTGAAGTCTTCAGATGCTTGCAGATTTCCATTCTGATGACAAATCACAGCTGTTTTTAGTCAACTCTTTTAAATAAAATTCTTTCTTAGCATATGTATTTTAAAATCAGCAAAGACTCAATCTTCCCTTATTTGCATGCGGGACACTTTTATGTGTTTGTGGGAGTCACAGGTTAATCTTCAAAGATAGATTTTTTTCCCAGTCAAAATCACATCTGAGTAAATAAAAAGCCTTGTCTGACTTTCTACATCTGAGGCTCTTTATGAGTTTATATGTAAATTCTTTATTTCCACATAATTAAATTAACCATCCCTGAACACCAATTGTATTTTCTTACTGCTGAAACTCCTAAGTGATTTGTCAGGTACAAAAAGTTTGTAAGAGGCATTATTCTTTGTTTTTCCTCCAAAGTCCCTTGAGGATCCTAGATTTGGAAAACACTCTCCTACAAAATGGTCATCAACACCATCTTTCTCCCTGCCTTTAAAAAAAAGTATTGAAATACCATGTTCATATCGCAAAATTTAAATGTATTATGTACACATCTTGATGAATTTTTACCAGTATAACTCATATTAGTAATATGGGTTACTCATATAACAAATAAACACACACAAAAAAAGAACGCACAGCTCCTGAGATCCCCTTCCCAAACTCCCAGGCATTCCTTCTCACTCACTAACTCTCCCTTTCACCCATCTCAAGTAGCTATGATTTGGACTTCATAGCATAGATTACATTTTGCCTGTTTTGTGCTGCATTTCAATTGTGTGCTCATATATGTTTATTTCACTCAGTATTATTTGTGAGAGTCATGTCACTGATAGACACAGTTGGAAATCATTCACTCCTACTGATGTGTGCTATTACATTGTGTGAAAGATAGTACACTTGATCCATTTCACTGTTGGTGGGCATTTCATTAGTTTTCCAATTGCTGCTATTATAAGTAGTGCTCTCGTGAATATTCTTGCACATTTTCTTAGAGACTGATTTGTATACTTTTCTCTTGGGTATACACTTTGCTGTAGGAGATCAACATATTTTAAATTTCAATTTCATTAATGAAGATCTTGCATCGCTGAGAATAACCTGTACCTTGGGAATATTCTGGGCATAGCAGTGGTACTCCTTTAGGGGGATGTTGTGAAAACACCTCATTTTTGGAATTAGCAGTTACAGTAATTTCTGTAACTGACACCAGACATCCAATCCATCTAAACATCTCATTGGGATTTCCTTAAAATTTTACAAGCAGCAGACCTCAACTTTTTCACCATTTTCATCTGCATGTAAGACAGCATCGTTTCTCAACTGAGCCCCTGCAGTCTTCTCTCTACACTTTCCAATCTTGCCACTCCCCAATTCATTCCATATTTCTTATTTATTAAAACATAAATAAAATTGTCACTTCCATTCTCTGCTTCCTTCAATGGTTTCTTGTAAAGTTCTACAAGCTTCTTCATACTCTAGCTTTTGTCTAGCTGCTAATCTACTCTTCTCACCATCATACATTCTGTTTCCTCACATCAGCTTCCTTGCTGATCTCAAACACACCACACATGTTCCCTTCTCAGGACTCATTCCATCTATGTGCGATATTCTTCCCCTAATTCCATATGCTCCCCATCCCGCCTCAAGACTCTGCTTGGAGGTAACCACTTCAGAGGGGTTATTCCTTTACTACCCAGTCCTTTGTAGCAGCCCCCAATCCCCAATCAAGTTCCTCCCTTTCCTTATCTTACTTTGTTTTAAATTCAAAGCACTTGACATTACAGTCATGCATCAGTTTATTTTGATTGTATCTCCTCCATTAAAACATAAGTTCCACGAGGGTGGTACTTAGCCAATTCGTTTACTGTTATAGCCCTAAGCTTAGGGTGAACTCTCAATAATATTAGTTAAATAAGTGAAAGACTGAATGGATGGATGGATTAGTAGCATATTATTGGGCTACTTGGTTTTTTCCCAAAGAAACTGAAAATGAATAGATTTAAAGCTGTGGTTCTCAAACTGGGACCTCTGAGTTCCTGGAGATCTTAGAAGGCAGCAATGAGGAATCCAGGAACTATTTGCTAAGTTTCTAAAGGTCTAGTAAAAAGCAAATCCTTAGTCACAAAAAAGGTATTCAAAAAATAATTAAAATGTTAAATTTTTATGTTTGAGAAAAAATTACATCAACTCAATATAGTAATTCTGGCTGGTTCTTGATCAGAAATTATTCTCAGTTATATAATTCTTATAAAGGTAAACCTATTTTGTTAATCTGTTGATAGAATATACTCTTAAAGGCCATGTGTAGTGACCTTTTTCTCATGACATTTACCCTCCTTAACTCAGTGCCTTCTTTATGAAACTTTTTTCCTTTGATTGCTCTGAAGCTAAATTCTTCTGTTCTCCAACTCTGATCACACCTTCTCTCTATTCTTTGTTAATTATTTTTTCCTTCCTCCTTAAACATTGGTATTTCTCAAGTCTTTGCCTTGAACCCTGTTTCTTTGTTCTCTCTCCATATGCAAATTTTATCTAAGTCAAGGCTTCCTGAGCTTAACACCCTAAATCTTTACCTATGGCCCCAATTTTTCCTCTAATTTTTAGACATGGGGCTTGCTACTTGTGAAATTCAACTGGTGCCAAGGTAGTGTTGACACCTGCTCTCTTCACTAACCCTGTTTCTCTCTTTATGTTCAGGGAAGTGTCATTTATTGGCTTATTTCCTCTGTCATGACCCTAGACTTCCCTAAACTCTTATGAAACTTTTCTAGAAGACACTTTTCTAGAAAACCCACCTGTCACTAGTCAAGTCTAGAAAACCCACCTATCACTAGTCAATTCCTAATTCACTCCATGCTCATAACTGAAACCAATGTCATCATCTCAAGGGTACTTCAGGTTAGTTCACTCTCCTGTGTGAATAAACCTGAAGGGTTCTTGAGTGCTTACCAACTAAAATTGGACCTTCAAAGACCTATTTTTAAAATCTGACTTCAATGGAGCTTGAAGGTCAAATTGCTCTGTTCCTTTTTCCATTGCCATAGACATCTACTCTCCCATTTCTGCATCTTTTTCCTAATACTGTTTCTTCCTAAGAGAAAGTGTTTCCTTATTTCTGTTAGGATTCAGTTCATCCTTTCAGGCCACCTCCTTGTGTACTTTTCCTCACATCCCCACCCTGAAGTAATACTTGAGTTTCTCTTTAACCAAGGATACTTATACTAAAGAAAAGGCCAGGCAAAAGGAATTCACTTAAAACAGAGACCGACATTTCATAGTACATAAGAATAAAAGGTTTGATTGGCACTGTAATTTGAAAAATCAAACTAAAACTTATTTACTTACAATTAATAAGATTTAGACTATAATTGAAATTATGAACTAATTCCTGGAATGCACAAAGAGCAAAATATTTATTTGGATTTTAGCATGATTTTCTGATAATTGATAGGATAATCTAATCACAGGATTTTGACTTTTGTAGCACAAATTTTTAAAAGAATATTCTAGAAATGTAGTTTTATCTAGACCACTTTTTAGTTATTTATTTTAAAGGTATCATGTCATTTTTTTGTCTCTTCTTCAGTTAGCTGGTTTCTGTCTTTTAAATTCTGATGTATGAGTGTCTGTGCATGTGATTTGAGTGATTCTTCCCAATTTGCACTGAATCCATGCAAACATGCATATTTTTCATTGTCTACAGTTTCTTTTTGTAGTAAATTAGCATTGATGCTGTCATTATTAGATGATCTGTGAAACCCTCTATAATTATCTGCCATTTTATCCTGAAGTTTTCTTTAGTCTTTGTCATGTTCTAAGTGTTTAACTACATCTTTTCTAACAGGTTTTAACTTTCTTGAGGTAAGAATTATGTTTTGTTCTTTTTCTACCCTCCATAGAATTCATGAAAGTAATTTGTACATAGTAAAAGCTTAGTAAATAATTACTAAATTTTATTGTTGATTTGTTCCCCCAAAGAACCAGTCTTTGCCTTTTGTTATATTTCATCATTAGAAACAATATTATAACTAGATTGTGGAAAAATGAATCTTTTGTTTTTCCCATAAGAGCAGCATACTATTAAGTAGTTCCATTCCTAATCAAAGATTCAATTTCAGATATAACCAACAGTGTATCATAAAATATATAAAAACTAAAATTTTCTGTGATAAAGTAATAAAAACATTCTATCTTGTAAAGTTTTTATCAGTGTATCATATACAAAGATCATGTGTGTATTATAATATGGACCTAAAGATGCAAATTTGATCATTCATTTAACATGAATATAAAAGCTATCATAAACATCAATTAAAAATTGACAGAAAATTCTCTTTCTCTTTTAAAATTTAGAAGGGGCCTTGGAAAATGAATTTGATAATCTATTTTAAAAGCCTTCAGGCAAGTCTTAAGCTGACACTTTTACTCCTAAGTAGAGATGGGAGTTGGGAAAAGAAAGCAATTCCATTGACTTTAGGTCTGCCTAGTCTTGTAAGGATTATTCAATACTTGTTTTGAGAGGTGATCATGATTTTGCTTTTGCCACTGACTAAGGAGATGATCTAAAGTTTTTCTTTCACCTACTCCTTGCTCAACATAAAGGTATTCAATGACAGAAGAAACAACTTCTATACAAGAAGATAAAGTACTTGTATAATTCTCCTTGATATTTGGTCAGAGCATATTTCACACATCATTGGAAGGCCATAAAAAACCATTACCAGGATGTTGGAATAGGCTTTTTAAGGGAATTTCTGGCAGAACATGGTGCTCTAACTTAGTATGTGCTGTTATATGAAAATTTCTGAATGAATGATGGGAAATATGCAGCTATGATTGTGTGGCACTGATATGGAGACCACCTACATTGCTAACATCAAAGTAGGAAAAAAAATTAACTTCTGTTACTTGAATGCCCTTGCCCTCTCTGTAATGCTTTTATCTAAACTAACTGGAATTATAGTGTACCTAATATAATGGGGTTTTTAAAAATGTTCTGATAAATTCAGTTCATAGTTGAGATAAAATGCATACAGCTTATCAAAAAGATGAATTTGAACTATTCTCTTGTACTTTGCTTTCTTTTTAGTACTCTGACATGACCTTCTGCCTGTGTGTTTCTCTCTGTTGCCTAGCAGTGCCTATTAACCTGCAGGGACATTGATAAAGGAAGGCTGACCCCTGATGTTCTTCTTTATCTCTCCATATAATCATGATAACTGAAGTCAGATGCTGTTCTTTTGTCCTCACCAGTTGGAATGCATTGGTTCATATACTTTTATAAATATTTCTTACATATTGGGTCAGGTATTTGGACCAGTGGTTTGGAGGACGATTACTGAGACCGTTTTCTCAGTTTCTGTCAAATAATAGTTTTTAAACTGTTTTTTTTTCTTTTCATCAAACTTTTTTAAAAAGGCAAATTCACATTTTTTATTAATTAGAGAATTAACCAACATGTATTTCTGGAAATGATATGTTATCTCATTAGCTTTGATGATACTCTCTGTTTTAGTCAGATTTTTGGCTGCTGTCAGTCACTAGTTGACCAGAACAACTTTAAAGGAGGAAAAGTTTATTTGAGGACTCATGGTTTCAGAGGTCTTAGTCCATAGAAGGCCAGCTCCATTCCTCATGGCTCAAAGTGAACCAGATCATCATGACAGAAGAGTATGGCAGAAGGAAGCAGCTCACATGGTGATCAGAAAGCAGTGTGAGAGAGACTCCACTCTCCGGAGACAAAATATATACCCATAACTATGCCCCCAATGAACCATGTCCTCCAGCCACACCATATCTGCCTCCAGTTACCAGTCATTTAATTCAGTCAGGGATTAATTCATTGGTTAGATTAACTCCATAACCCTATCATTTCTCCTCCAAACCTTCTTGCATTGTCTTACACATAAGCTTTTGGGGAACATCCAAACTATACCATGAATGCATAGAAACCATAACATTCTGCCCCTTGTCCCCAAAGGCTCACACTCATCTGACAATGCAAAATACATTTAGTCCATTCCCAGAAGTCCCTATAGTCTCAACAGTTCCAAGATTGATCAAAGCTCAAGTCCAAAGTCTTCTCTGAGGTTCAAGGCAGTCTCACATTGTGAGCTCCTGTAAATTAAAAGTAATTTACAAATATCCAATATATAAAGGCATAGAGTAAACATTTCCATTCACAAAATTAGGAGCATAGAAAGAAGGGATAGGACAAAGTAAGGCTGAAATCCAACTGGGCAAACAAGTCCTATAGCTCCACATCTGTCATCTGGGGCACATGGTATGGTGATGTTCTGTTCCAATGGCTTGCGTAGATCCATCCCCGAACCCTTGTTAGTTGCAGGCCAAGTCACCTTTCTTTTGGCTTGCCTCTGGTCAATTCCTACAGCTTTCCTAGGATGATGTCCCATGTTACTGACATTTCTTAATCTCTACAATCTCCACTGCAGCTTCGGCTTCCTCCAGACATCTCCACATTTTGATTTCTCAAGGGGTGCTCAAAGGGACTATAACTCTGTTGCACTTTGCCTGGCATCCAAGGCTTCCCTTTGAAATCTTGGTGGAAGCCACCATGAACCCCTAACTCCAGCATCCTGCATTCCTGCAGAACCAGCACCACATAGTTGGCACCAAGCAGGAGCCAAACCTCCAGGGACCCTGGCTGAAGCAGCCTCTGAGTGTCTGGGCTGCTGAGCACATTGGAAAAACTTCTCAGGCCCACTTGTGTAAGGATTTCCCACTGATCTCTTTTCCAGAGAATTTTCACTTTTACTCCCTTAAGCCTGAGGTGGGTGTCACCTTGCCAGCTCCTGAGATGTCCTCAAGCCCATTCTTATCAACTCTGGGCAAAGTATTTAGCATTTCTTTAGTAGCAGTAATGTCTTTAACAACTGCAACTTCCTTAGCCTAAGCCTTACTCTTGCATTTCAAGTTCAAGTTTTTAAAATATTTCTGTTCTTCTTTCTGCTCGTGATTAGCACAATAAATTTGGCTAAAATATGCCAGCAATATCCATGCCAACATCTGAATGCTATGCTGCCTAGAAATTTCTTCCACTAGATTAAGAAGTCTGTCACTTTTAAAATCAGCTTCACAGAAAAATCTCAGGACATGGGCAAAATGCAAATAACTTCTTAGCCAGAACAGAAATGGCCTCTACTCCAATTACCAATAGTGTCCTCCTTTCCATCTAAACTTTCTCGAGCTTGGTCTTCATTTTCCACAGTCTTACTGGCATTCTGGTCTTCTGAGCTCCCACCAGAATCAGCCATGAAGCTGCACTTACAACAACCTAAAGTATTTCCAGCTTGCACTGATAAACATCTCAAAATTCCTCTTGTAAGGGACCAGCGAACGACAGAGGAAGAGACCACCAAGAGACCGACTCATGCAAACGCAAAAGGGGGTTTATTGAGGATCTAGCATGCTGGGGCTCCGTGCTCACTCAAGAAGGGAGAGCGGCCAAGAGCCCCGAGCAGGGATTAAGCAGTGCTTAAGTACACTTTTTGGGGAGGGTGGGGGCTTTGCATACATCAGAGCAAATCATCATGAGGCGCGGGAAAATCGAACAACAACTCTCGAACATGATTAGTGCATTCATTGGCGGGAACAGGTCGGGTGGGGGTGATAGGTTAGTCCTAAAGCGGGGTACACATTTAAACTGATTGGTTTAGGCCCTGAATGCCTACGTGCCAAACTGCACAGGGCCCAGGTTATTTAACATCTAAATGGTCAGGGGGAATATCTACTGGGCAGTCCCGTGAATTGTCCTAACAGCTACAGGAATTTCAGGTTTTGAGTGTAGCATAGGAACTTAACAATACCTGGTCTTTTACATTTTAACTGAGGCTTTGCAGCTTAGAAGCTTTACAATGCCTGGTCTTTAACTTCAGTTTCTTTTATACTTTCACTCTCATCAATTCCAAAAAGCTTTAAAAACTTCTGAACCACATGGTCAGGTTAATCATAGCAACGACCCCACTCCTCAGATCAATTTCTGTTTTAGTCAGCTTTTTCACTGCTGTCAGTCACTAAAAGATCTGACCAGAATAATTTTAAAGGAGGAAAAGTTTATTTAAGGGCTAATGGTTCCATAGAAGACCATCTCCATTCCTCATGGCTCAAAGTGAAGCAGAACATCATGACAGAAGAGTATAGCAGAGGGAAGCAGCTCACAGAGTGATCAGAAAGCACAGAGAGAGACTCTATTCCCTAGGTACAAAATATATACCCCATAACCACACCCAAATGAACCACTTCCTCTAGCCCCACCCCACCTGCCTCCAGCCACTATTCAGTTAATCCCATCAGGGATTAACTCACTGATTAGGTTAAGGTTATAACACAATCATTTCTCCTCCAAACCTTCTTTCATTGTCTCACACATGAGCATTTGGGGTACAACTCATGTTTTTTTTGTCCTCCTCTGTCTCCTATGGACCCATGTTTTGTGATAAAAAGAATATTTTAATTACATAAGGATTATTATCATTTACATGCAGCCAATATAAGAATTATTAAAGAAGATATTCAAGAAGAGCAAAACCAAAGGAAAAAAGTGAAATATAAAAAGCAATAGTGAGAATGAAAGTTTAATGAACATAATTAATTGTTGAATGTAAACAAGAGTTATTTTATAGTTGTTTAAACTTAAATACTAAACAACAAAGAGGTTATAGATACATATGCTCAATGGATAATTAATTTTGAAGTACTATAAAAATGAAATTATAGCTTCTGAACTTACATGGAATTTAGGAAATGTTAGTTTAATAGAAATCAAGAAAAGGGAGAAGAAAGGACAAAAGAAACACAAGACCCAAAATAAAAAAAAAAATTAGTAATCATCTTATAAAGAAGTCAAAGTTACCATTTAGAAACAAGATCCATGGCAGATCCTTTGTTATGTTCCAGACACTGTTCTGATTGCCATAAGCACATTTACCCAGGCACTCTTACAACAGCCCCATGAGGAAGAAACAGTTATTTTTCCTTTTTTTTTTGAAAGGTTTATTTATTTATTGTTTTTCCAAGTTCTATTTACTTATTTATTTTCCAGTTGTATCCTACTTTCCTTTTATTTCTTTCTTTTTTGTTTGTTTGGCTCTTTGGGCTTTTGACATTTGAGATTTTCTTTGCCATTGGTGACCCTTGGTTGTCCATTTATATTTTGAATGTGCACCAGTAAAATGCCAGTTGGAAGCTGTGTACCTGGGCTTGTGGACTTGCACATTTTGCTGAAGAACAATCACACAAGGTTCTGTTTAAGAATTTTTTTCAATACTGAGGATTGAACTCAGGGTCCTTCTACCACTGAGCCCATTGTATTTTGAGACCAGATCATGCTAAATTGCCCAGGCTGGCCTGAAACTTGAGATTCTCCTCCCTCAGTCTACTGAGTTGCTGGGATTACAAACATACGCCACCACCATATCCGCTGTTCTGACAATTTTAGAGCAGACCTGAACCTCCCAATAGGGTTATAATTAATCTACATATTACCTATTTATAAATTTTAAAAATTTATCCTGTAGGGCATGTGAGTTTACCAGTTGGTGTCTATATGCTGTTTAGAGAAAACTGTCCCCTCCCTCTGGGCTAACAAAAGCCCTTCCCCCAGGCACAGGGCTTGGTAAGGAACATGGGTTGAACTTCATTTGTCACTTCAATCCTCAGCCAGCTATCTCTGGTGAAGATAAAAAATCCAAGAAAGTCTCATGCCTGCTCTTAAATGAGTGTGTTTAGACCTTTCTCTTAAGCAGGTCAATTTCTAAGAGATAGACCTGAAAACAGGGTAGGTGGTGGATGTGAAGAGAAGTTAAAGTTCTGAAATTCTGAAAGCTAAAGGTACTAGAGTTCTGGAAGCCCTATAGAGGAAGAAAGGTGAGGGGACTGGCATGGAAAGTGCCTCACCCTCAAGTATGTGGACTTTGATTTAATTACCTGTTTCACTAAGGAGAATTACCCATGCTCCAGGTTTCCAAGCCTATCAAATTCTTCATCATTGCTAAGCTTCTTGTCTTCTGCCAGGAGAAGCCTTCTGATTATAAGGATGGGGGAAGAAAAAGGGATCACTGGAATCCAACTCAACTGCCCTTTTTTTTTTTTTTCCTTTTCTGTCCCTTATCTCTGCCTTCATATATACCTGGTGCCTCCAGTTCCTGAATTTTTCTAAAATTCTGCAGTCTCCTGCTTACTTTGTTTGCACACTTGGAATTCTGCTAACTCTACTGAGGGACAATTAGTTTTTATCCATCTATTTTTATAGTTTCCAAAAGGTTTTGCTGTGGTGTTTACTGTTTTCTCTTCTCAAACTTTCTTTGTTCTTTTGTATTTTCAGTTTGTGTTTATTGTCATTTAGTGCAAAGTAATAAAGAAGCAGAAATAAACATAATACTCAGTTTTTCATGTTTTAATCTAAAGTTCATATCTTCTTTATCATTTGGGGCAGGGGTTCTACATTTCTGAATATTTACATAAACTCATTTTTTTATTTTATTTGCTTACTTGTGTTTACCACCCCATTTGACCTGAATTATTTTTCTTTGTGAGTGAATTTTTGTTTGCAAGACCTTATAATAGTTGTGAAACTTTTAAATGCAGTTAAGGATTTGCTATATTTTGCTCAAGGTAGTAGTTGCTGTATTGCTCTTACTCTTTTGATATTTTGTATATAGTAAAAAAGGCTATTGGGAAGAATCTGGTTTTGATTTTCATTGGCAGTGGTTGGGATGCTATTGGCCATTACAAGATTGTGAAGATGAAGTAGAATGAGAGTAAAGTTGCTGCCTTGCTGGATTCATTGCACCTTGGAAGAAACTTCACTTGAACTTCACGTCATCCCACAAATCTTGATTGGCTTTTGAGGGCATTGGGCCATTTTTTTCAGTGAGTCATATCATAATTTCCTAAGGGACTGAGAAGATCTGGGCAGTTAATGCATATTTTTATTGTTACTGGGAGGTATTATAATCTCTAGTGTCTTCTAAAACTGTGATTTCATGGTGCAGAGGAATAGAGAAATATAACAGGCCATGTTATGTTGTTACTAGTCTAATTGTAACCTACAGCAATATTCTAGTCAAATAAATAAAAAGTAATGTTCTTTAACAACCCACTTGACCTGAATTATTATTCTTTGTGGGTGAATTTATGTTTGCAAGACCTTAATAACAAGTCTTAATATCCAATTTAGTAAGCTAGTGTGATCTAGAAGATCCAAAGATCCCTTCCTTCAGCATAGGCTCAGTTTAAATACCAATATATGTTGCATATAATGTATCTGAATATCCAAGCCATGATTGAAACTCATGGAGGATTACTGTTAAACACAATTCTGTGTAAACACAAGTAAGCAAATACAATAAAAAATTAAAATGAGGCCTGCTAAAACCTACTTAGAGAAAATTGTCTTCCCTTAGCTTTGAACATCCTTCTGCATTACTGTGGTTTCAGCCATCTAAACTACTTAATCACAAAAGTGATCTACATGCATTTATTTAGGGCTTTCCTGGAGCTTTGATAAATATGAAGAAAGTGTATATTATTGTGAAAAGTGGTGATTTATAAGTTTCCTTATGTTCTAGGTCAGATTTCATATCAGTGATGATCATTAGGATCTTTTTAGGGTGGAATGTAGAATGAAAGAAATAATTATGGGATCCAGTCTCTGATGCAAATGTCTCTGATGTAAATGTCTCTGATGTGCAAGTGTGTGCCTACACACACACACACACACACACGCACACTTGCATACACCAACACAAAATATTTTGCTCTCAGATAACTTGAGCAACTAAAGTTTCTCCTTGCTACTGTTATTATGTGTGATTTAGATGTTCCTTGCCATTAGGTTGTCAAATTGGGAAAATAAATTGTAGTATGATCCGCTTTGGCCTAGGGCAAGAATTTCCAGTACTGTAGGTATAACTGAAAGGTTAAATATGTGACACAAGACCATATATAGGGCCAATGAAACAGTTTCATTCATCCCTATCCAATAGAACTTTCTGTGATGCTGGAAATGTTCTGTATTTGCTCTGTCTGATTTGGTAAGCATCAGTTATGTAAAGCCATTGAGCTATTTTAACTGAAAAACTGAATTTTAAATTTCATTTAATTTTATTTAAACTGTGAATAGTTATTAAAATGGGGTATTCTGTTACATTTACTTAGAAATATAAATCACATATTACATAATTAAATTATTTTTCATGGCAAGCATAGTTTATAAAACAATCTCTGGTGGCTTGATTATGGCATAAATCAAGTTCTTATTCATTCACTTACTTAACAAATATTAAGCACACAACACATATTAAGTTCTACTTTATATTATCCCATAGTATAGCCACTATACTATACTAGATGCTAGGGTGAACAAGTTGTCTGTTGCTGTACTGGGCTCCAAATAAGTGAAAACCTTTTAAGGTCACAGCAGATATATAAAGCTGACCAATTGAAGTTGGAAGAGTGAATTGTTCTGCTGCTGATGTAGAACAAATAGAAAGAACAGGGCCCAGGAAGCCATCAGGGACTCTGCCAACAGCTGGAAAAACAGGACAGAGGCCAGGGACCTAAATAATTTTAAAAAAAGAAAAGAAAGAAAGAAACTAATCAGTTTAAAGGAAGGATATGTGATTAAAAATCACCAGAAGTTAGAGTTCAGAAAGCTACAATAGAAACAAGGAAGCCAACCAGAAATTATTGCCAGTTTAGCATATAGTAAACAGCATACCCCAGGAGCTGATGATCAATCAGGATACACTATTTTTCCACAACATAGAATGAAGAGACTCCTGGGTAAAACCCATCTAGGAAGATATAGGGATGCCACTCACTCAATTCCCTTGTATATTGTCCTGGCTCAATGGGAAGGGATGAATGAGTGAATTCTTACTTGAGCAGTCAATCTCTTATTTATGCAGGTGATGCTGCAAACACTCAAGCCCAGAGAAGTTCAGTTAGACTGCATTTCCATGAAGTATCAACAAAGGACTTCTCTTGACTTCTTTTTAAACTGATTCTCAACCACATATCTATAATCATTTTTTCCTGGATTCCAGTGAGATTTGAAATCCAAGAAAGAGATGAGAGTCATCTTTTGTTTGGCTCTTTATAATTTTGTAAACTCAACAGAAAGGATAGACATTAGTCAAATATTCCTGAGCTTGGAACCTGCTGTAAAGTGATCCCTTTCTTTAAAGGAAGTGAAACCAAACAATTTTTAAATAGTCATCATCTACCCACTTGCTTTGTAGGTTTATGCTGACATTTGAACATTTGAATGATTACTTTCAGAAAGTTGCAACTTATTATCAAAAAGTCTATAAGTGTTTAACTTGGTCGAATAGAAAGTAGAGTGTCCTTTTTGTACTTTAGAAATATTATCTTAATATATCAAGAATCAAGTATTTATTTTCAGAATGCCACAATGGGACATGTGCAAAAGAGACCTATAGCCAATCAATAGCATTATCATTTTAAAATATATTGTTAGGATGAACATTCAGAATTTCCCCTTTTTAGAATCTTAATGCCTCTTTTTTTTTTTTTTTTTTGTATTGGGGATTAAATTCAAGGCCTTGTACAGACACTCTGCCAGTGAGCTACATCCCTAATCCTCTTTATTTTTTATTTTGAGATTGGGTCTTGATAAATTACCAAGGCTGGTCTTGAACTTGTGATCCTTCTGCCTCACTGGGAGGCAGTGCACCACCACATTTGGCTAGAAAGAAATAACTTAAGAGTTGCATTTCACATCTCTTGTTGCTTGTCTGTATGTGATGATTTTGACAACTGTTGAGATAGGAAAGGGTTTACTTGGTTACAGAATTGCTCCCTCTTCCCTGGACAGCTGGTTAGATATATAGGTGCATACTCATGCTAAGGAATGTTCAGAGATTCCACTGCCTCTTTGTGTCCTGTCAAGCAGAGCACCTCAGCCTCCACAGCCAGGAAGTTCTTCTTTGGAGAAAAATCAGTGGTGTGCCCCAGCCCAGGGCCTCCTGCATGTTAGGCAAGCACTACTGAACCACACTCCAAGCCTGCTGCCTCTAGCTCTGGAAATTTACTTCTCTTTTCCTGCATACAATAAAATGGAACAGCTGCTGGCCACATTGGCAAAATATTTGAAGACTATTGTGGTTTAAAGATCTGGAATGTCCTCCAAAAGTTCATGTGCTGAAGACTTGGTAACCATGTTCAGGGGTCAGGCTTTTGGGAAGTGATTGGATCATGAGAACTGTAACCTCATCAGTGGATTAATCCATAGTTTGAGTGGATTATTGGGAGGTGGTGGAAGCTGTAAGGAAGTGGGGCCTCCTAGGAACAACTAGATTATTGGAGGCATGCCCTGGAAAGGTGTGTTTTATACTGGCCTTCTCCCCACTCTTCTGACTGCCATAAGCTGAACAAACTTTCCTTTGCTCTGCCATGCCCTTATGATTTTCTGCTTCACCTTAGGCCCAGAGCAATAGAGCAGACTGACCATAAAATGAAACCTCTGAATCAGTAAGCCAAAGTAAATCTTTTCTCCTTTATATTGTTTATGTCAGGTATTTTGGTCATAGCAATGAAAAGCTAACTATTATTATAACTATTATTTGCCTATCATAATCTATTGTCTTTCTGAAGCTAATAAGTATCTTCATAAAGGGTTGACCAGCGCTGAGCCTAAAGAGAAAAATTGCCCTATATTTCCTATCAGCAGCATGCTAAAAATATTTTTGTACAAAACTTGATTTTTATAGCATTTCATTGGCTCATGTTTAACTTGTAGTTTTTATAAGAGCACAAATTTTTGTATTATGGACACCCAATGCCAGCTTGCTTCATCTTTATTGGTTCAGAATGGTTTTACTTAAAAAAATCTACACTACTGAAACTTTATTTTTGCTTCTGTTTGCCAACTTCTACAATATTATTGATATTAAGAATTTTTATTCAATATTCCAATTTCTACACTTAGTTTGTGCAGGGTTAAATTCTTATGCATTAAATCATTCACTTATTCCTTCATCATGTTTATTAAATCCCATAGTTCAAGCACTGCCTGTCCTAGCATGCAAATTGTTAATGTATCAATAAATACTTGAGAATCACACTGCAACCTTTTTTCAGGCTAAAGCAAGTATGTATTGGCCGTATTTCTGGGAAGGGTAGTTAATGAACTATGAAAAAGTTCTCATTAGAAGCTGAGTCTTCAAAGACAGTGTTGGGATGATGTTCTGGTAAAGTACCAACCAGCAAGCTGAGCCTGCCAGAGCTTGTTTGAGCATTTGCTCCAGGGTGGAAGTGAAGCAAGAGTTACTGTTCCTTGGGTAAGAGCATTTAACAAGAGTTATGATGGAAATAAGTCCACTTATTGTCTAAAATCTGAACCTCATATTTCTCCCATTGCATTCTAATAACTGTGGGTGTTCCCAAGGTTGACTTAGTCCTCAGTGTTCTGTTCTCTCTGTTCTTTTCTTTGGCAATATGATCCTGTGCCACAATTTTCACTCTTTTTTTTTTGTTGTTATGGTTATACTTTCCTTGCCCAAGCTCCAGTACTGTATCTTTAGCTTACACCATGATCTGAAGTGTGCTTTAACCCAAATTTAGCACATTTTATTTTCTTCAAAATTATTTTTTTGCCAGTTATGATGACTGCTTTTCCATAATTCACACAAGATTCTTCACCTGAAACCTCACACATTTTTTTAAAATTATCTTGGCCTTTTCTATATATTCTAATAATCACAGGCTTCTGTGTCCCACTTCATTCCTTCATATTATTCCCACAGACAGACTGGAGTTCATCATAACACACTAAAACTGTAAACTCTAAGACTCCACGTTGTTCCCCATCGTATACATGGGAAAGTCGCAGCATTTCAGGCCATACAGATCTGGGAACCAAACAAGGTCAGAATATCAGATATAATTGTTTTAGAGCCTTGCTTTTGCCACAGTTCACACCTCCCTTCAATGTCATGCAGTTAGTTCTGTCATCACACAGACTTCATCAGAGAAACAAGCATCAGTCAGGTTGGGTAAAGGAATCAGAGTAAGGCAGGCTTAGGCATTGCAGGACCTGATATAATCACATTTATTTCATCTTATTGGAAACTTCTAGCTTCATGAAAACTTAATGCTGTCAGAAATTCCCTAAAATGCAATATCTTTGAAAGTTGGGGACAAGGAAATAGGGTATTCATGGTTAGGATCTGAACCAGGAAAAGGTGACTCAGGAATAGGATGACTGGACAGAAAATATTTTAAGTACATTTCCCAGAAAGACCTGAAGAAAACAAGAAGGAAGAACAAGAACCTAGCCAAAATGGAGGGAAGGAGATTCTTCTATGTATCTGGTAAATCAGTATAAAAGAGTGTTTACATACAATCTTGGCAGTTGATAATTTATTTCTTCTACACCTCTTTCAGGTTTGTTTTACAGAAGCCAGCATTCTGGGGACATAATTCAATTCTGGATTCAGAACTTTTCTTCTAGGTGAAGTCTTTTCTGCATGTGATGGGTAAAATATTTCTTTAGAGAGGTGGCATGTAATGTGTATGAGATATAGAATGCAAAGGGAAAGATCACCTACCCTTTCATCACCTCAACCACCTCTTTTGTTACAGTGTGCAACTGGAATATCCCTGAAGTTTCATTTATTGAAGGCTTAGTTCTCAGCTGGTAGCACTTTTGGGTAGTGGTGGAAACTTTAGGAAGAAGTATGTCACTGAGGGTATTCCCTTGAAGGGGATATTGGAACCCTGACCCCTTCCTCTCTCTCTTTCTTTCTTTGCTTCCTGATTGTTATGAGGTGAGCAGCTGTGTTCCCCAACAGGCTTCCTACCATGATATTTTACCTTGCCAAAGGCCCAAAGTGATGGGACCAAATAACAATGAACTGAAACCTTTGAAACCATGAGCCAAATAAATCTTTACTCCTTTAAGTTTATTTTCTCAGGTATTTTGTTACAGCCACAGAAAGATGGTTAACACATCTTTCTTTTCTTATACTTTAGGAAGCAATTTCACATTTTTGCAGGTATTATTGTCCCTAACTTGAGCTTAAACTAGGCAAATCACCAAAATTACCTTATCTCTGGGCACATCTTTTGAATTGGTGGGACTGACCTGTCAGAAGACAATTTATAGAAGAGACTAGATAGCATTTTTGGGATGAGAACTCCTTCACAGGAAAAATTAAATCAGATAAAGTTGAATAAAGTTTATTAATTATTGAGAATAAACTTCTGAGAATATCACGAATTTGTCTACCAGTAGTTGCCCTTTAAAATACTATGTAAATCTTATAACATAGTAAGCAGGAGAAAAATGAAGAGCTGGAATTCAAGGTAGTCCTGGAAGCCTTTTGAGTAATACTGCTTCAGTACCCATGTAAAAACCATATCACTGAATTGGGAAATGAGGCATTTTCAGCCACTCAGCCACTTTTCATGCAACACAGAGTAACTTTCTATATTTGAGTTTCAGAAAACCCAAAGCAAACTGTATCTCTTCAGGGACTCTGGTTGATGGACAGGAAAGCATGAGGACATAGTGGTATTTATAAGAAATGGGCACAAAGTTTGGCAAAGGCAGCAGTGTCCAGAAAGTTATGGTGATATATCAGTTACCTATCAACCAAAGGTAGCTGATAGACATATTTAGATATCATTGAAAACCTCAGAGACTGAGTTTGGGACATTATGGGACTGGAATGTGCTCTTCCGGAGCAGAAGTGGGAAATGTCAGGCACTTATACCATCTGATAAGTCTTGTTTAAGAGCACACAAGAGAACCCCTGGAGATCCATGAATATTTGTGAAGGGATATGCATAACATTATAGATACTGTATTTTAATAGATAAGGGCATGGGCTGTATGATATGGATTCTTTTATTTCTTGGACTTAGAAGAAGTTTTCCTAATTTTTTAATTTACTTGTTAAATAAATCTTGAACAATGATATTTTACATATGTGTGTGTGTGTGTGTGTGTGTGTGTGTTACTTGGAAGTGAACTTACAGCTGTTCTATCCCCAAGTTACATTCTCAGCCCTTTTCTATTTCTTATTTTGAAACAGGATCTTGATAAATTGATCAAGCTGACCTTAAACTTGTCCTCTTGCCCCAGCCTCCTGAGTAGCCAAGATCACAGACATTCACCACCCCACCCAACAATATTTGACATTTAAAAAAAACTTTTAATATATATTTTTAGTTGTTCATGGACTGTGATTTTATTCACTTATTTGTATATAGTGCCGAGAATTGAATGCAGTGCCTCACACATGCTAGGCCCGTGTTCTACCACTGAGCTATAACACCAGCCCGGATATTTGACATTTTTAAGAGAAACATGAAATATATTTTAGAAATAAGATATATAGTTTTACTTTTATAAGATTAAAGGAATGATAACTAAGCCTATGTAAGCTTTGCTCTATTGCATACTAAATGAGATTACATGTGGGTAGTAATATATATAAAACTCTTTTATATAATAGCTGGAACACAAGTTCAGTAAATATCAATGTGCATATACTTCTAATCTTCCACTTTCAATCAGGAAGACATTTATAATTCTGGGGAATATAGGGATGGAACTTTTGCTAGGTTTCAAAAAAGAACATCATGTTAAGCCTAAATACACTTCATATTTACCTGTGGAGACTCTGAAATACAAAAATACTCGGGAGGATCCAAGGCCTTCTGAATCAGGGTCTCTAGCTATGGAATTGAGAAACTTTCTGAATATTCCTAAGAAGATTCTGATGAATAGCTAAGTTTTGACTTGCTAATATGAAGGATAGAGAAAGTACTGGTTTTCTGCTTTATGGAAGAAAATAAAAGCCAAAGTTTTCTTTCCTTGAGGATGCACCATGGTCAAATGGCAAGAGTACTCTGCTGGAATCTATTCTGGGCTTAACCCTGCTAATGGAGAAGGTCATTGAATCTTTTTTATCACAGTTTCCCAGCTGCCTAATGGAGACTCTGATGCTTTTTGGTCAGAGCTGTTATGAGTATTAAAGAAATGATGCATTGGTACTATCGGAGCTCACCTTTACTAAGTGGACTAAGTTTTATTGTTATTCTTACTTTTCCCTTCTCTCTAGGTGAACAATGATTCTTTAAAACAAGTGCTTCCAAGATTACCCTGAGTTTTAACTTTCCACCTACATTTCCTATATTTGTTGAATACTTGCTGTGCCAAACTCTTTTATGGGCACTCAAGATGAATTTTTTTTTTTTTTGTAGTTCATAGTCTTACAGGGTGGATGAGCAACAAAACAATCTACCAGTATTTATTCATCTACAGTTCTGTTGTGTCACAAATGTAAATTATATGTTAAAATGGTCTGTAACAAGATTTTCTAACCTAATTTACATAATAGTATTTTAGCTTTCTGTTTTATATACACTGATGTATTGAAATAATTTTTTTCTCTAATGTTAATGCAGGAAAGCTTATGGTAGGGAATAGAAATCCCTTATCCACAATATAAATGAACAGATGTATACTATATTTTGCCCGTGGATTATATTATACATATGCATGTAACTTACTGTTATGGATAAATATGTGTACCCTAACACTCAGCTTTTTGAAAGCCCTATTTCATGTATTTCAATAAAGATCTACATCTTAAATTTTACTAGCTGTTCAGTTAAAGATTGGTTCTCATATGATCTAACTTGGCTGAGGTGACAATAAAGAAGTGTCCAGAGTTCTATTTGGCAACACTAAAAGTGAAATTTCTCTTACCATGTTCTAAAACTTAACTTTCAATTAAGTTACATTTGAAATTAAGGTATATCCTAGTTATATACTTCAAAAAAATTAGATTTATAACAAAAGAATCTTAGTGTTTTAATACCATTGGCAGAACTATGGTCTAATTTTTTTTTTCTGTTGTGTAAAATTCAGTGTTCTTTCTCAAAACGTGAGAATTGCCTTTCATAATCTTTTGGTGTTGGCAGTCAGGTTGGATTAGGTAGAAAAGTATTCAGTTAAAAACTAATTATATGATTTTTTTTCACTTTTTAAAAATAATTTAGGCCTTTAGACATTTGCTGTTTTAAGAAGTCTAAAAAAAACTTTCTAAACTGAATGGCATAGGCGTCCATGTTGAAAGATTATTTTTAGAGTGCCAGTAAAAAAGATTAAATGACTAAAGAATGACTTGTGGAAATCACTTTTAAATTTCTCTCTTTCTTTTTTTTTTTTTTTTTTTTTTGGTACCAGGGGTTGAACCCAGGGACACTTAACCACTTAGCCATATTCTTAACACCCCAACCCCCGCCTTATTTTTTATTTTGAGACAGGGTCCTTCTAATTTGCTGGGGGCCTTGCTAAGTTGCTGAGGCTGGCTTTGAACTCACAATTCTCCTGCCTTAGGCTCCTAGGCTGCTGGGATCACAAGCATGTGGCACCATGCCTGGAAAATTTATCAATCTTTATGAATATTTGTGTATAAAACAAAAGTCCATTTTTCTCAGTTTGAATTATATACCACATGAAGTAAATATCAAAGTGAACCTCAAGACAACATCGTAAAAATCAGTACATTCAAACCATTTTCATTTCCAAAGCATTACTAAAAGATAAACCTTTTAGGTATGTTTTCACCTAAATATTATTACCCCCATTTTATACCCAGTGTCATGGACATCCAAAGGCAATGTCAATTTTGTTAATAAAGAGTTCATCAAATAATTGCATGGTGAAAAAAAGTTGATACATTTATTCTTTCCTTATTATGTAAAGCCTGTGTATAATAAAAAGGAGTTCTATACATAAGGACGATCGATTTATGCACAATGAATTTATAATGATTTCCCAGATGTTCATATTTAACTAGCAACCATTATGAAAAGAGTTAGGCTTTCAAAGGTTATCTTCCTGATTAGCAGCTTTCACCATTTGTAGCTGGCTGATTTTATAGTCTGTCAGGGAAATTAACCATGTCACCTCCAGATTATAAGTATCACGATATAGACAGAATACAATTTCACACATTTCAATCATATTTTGAAATAAAAATCAGGCATTACTTGACTGTACTTAATGATTTGCATTGTTTCATAGATACATTGACTTCTCCCAAGCCTAAAGGGAAATGAATAGTTTGTAAAAGTCAGTATACAGTTTTTAATACAAAATTATAGCCACCATCTGAGGAGAAACATATGACCACAAAAGCAGTCTCAAGAATTTCATGTCCCGTGATTTTTTTTCATAATTTCAAATTTCATTGAAAATGCTATTGGGTCAAATTTTATTTTCTAAGAAATGTATCTCTTTGAAATAAACTAATGAAAGAAGGAAGTTCTAAATCAAAAAAACACCAACTTTCTAGACAGACTGAAAATTATAGGGATTTCTCAACAGTCCCAACAATGAAATATGGCTATGAATGCATGTGCCTCCTTAAGCTTGAGTGGCTTATTATAATCAGACTAAATTCTCACACCATGTAAATCCATTATGGTTTATGACTTAAATCCATGAGAATTATAACTGAGAGAGCCTTGCCCAATCAGAATCAAATTTAATTATATGTTCACATTATAATCTAGAGAACAGAGGTTTTTATTTAGAGTGAGCTTCATCTCTTTGTCATGAATGGAAAATAAAGAATCATTGTTTTTCTCAATTGTGACATACTTGCTAGTACATATGGGAGCATTCTTATATAAGAATGTATATATATATATATATATATATATATATATATATATATATATATATATATATATAGTGTATTCTCACAGGTATATAAGAATACTCCCATATTCTTCCAATGATCCACATTTAGGTGGTCCCCAATCCCACTGTCTTTCCTTCTGTGTCTTTTAGTCTTCTGTATAGTTCTCTAGGACAGTTGTAGCAAAATACCACAGACTGGACAGCTTGAAAAAGAGAAATATATTTTCTCACATTTCTGGAGCTAGAAGTCCAAAGTGTTAGCCCCCCACCCACCCCCGAGTTCTCTTTCCAAGAATTGCAGATGGGCACCTTCTCTCCATCCTCACATGGTCTTTTCTACATGTATACACATCCTCATTTCTGTGTCTCTAAATTTCTCTTTATTATAAGAACACCAGTCAGATTGGATTAGGGCTCAACCTAATGGCCTCAGTTTATATCATACCTCTTTTTTATTGGTTCTTTTTAGTTATACATGACAGTAGACTCCATTTTGATATAATTATATAAGCACTGAATACATTGTATTCTAATTAGGACCCTAGTCTTGAGGATGTATATGATGGTGAGAGTCACTGTGGTGTATTCTCATAGGTATATAAAAAAGTTATGTCATTGTTATTCATTGCACTGTCTTTCCTTTTCCTATCCTACCTCCCTTCCCTTCATTTCCTTTGTCTAATCAATTGAATATATTATACCTTTTTTAAAAGTGTTTTCTCCAGTGTCACATTCTGGAGTACTGGGGATTAGGACTTCAACATATGAAATTTGGGGTGAGGGGCACAATTTAGCCCACCTTCTATGCATTGATCCCACTCTCTCTCCCTCCTTCACTAAACATTTATTAAGCAGCTACTTGTAAGCCAGGTACAAGGAAGAAAATAGTCCGTTTCCTCAAAGATCTTGTGGACAAGGGAAGGAAGTAGTTAATTATATTATAGGTGGATAATATTCTGATCAGGGTACACATAAGATACTATGAAAGAACAGAGAAAGACTATTGAAACTAGCTGTGAGAACTGAAGAAAACCTTTGCTATAGAAGCAGAATTTTAGCCCAAACTTAACTGACCAGTAGGAAAAAATAACTGAGAGAATGTTAGACAAAGAAGAACCAACACATATAAGAGCCCATGGAGGGGACAGCAGAGCATAATCACACCATGCAGATAATTTGGTAGAATTTGAGTAAAGCAGTCTTCAGGACTAAGATTGGACAGTAGGTAGTAGAAGAACAGTAAATCAGCCTTTAGTACTGCTTGGAAGCAAAATGTACAAAAACTAAATTTATACTTAGAAAAATAAGTCATATTAAAATCAAGATAGAAATGAAAAAGTTGGGAAAATATTAGCAACTCATAGTGGAAAAGGTTTGTTTCCTAACTTTATAAAGTTCTACAAGGCTAGGGATGTAGCTCAGTGGTAGAGTATGTTCCAAGCATGTGAATTTCTGGGGTCAAATAGTGGCATGGGATGGGAGGAAGGAAGGAAGGAAAAAGTTGTGCAAAAATACCAGTAATTCAGTAGAATATGAAAGAAATAGACATGAAACTATTACTTTTAAAAATAATAAAAGATAACAAGTGTTAGCAAAAATACAGAGAAATTGGAACCTTTATACACTGTTGACAAGAATGTAAAATGGTACAACCAGTATGGAAAACAATATACATGTAATGTGATGTCTATACTCACAATAGGATAGTATTCTGCCTTTAATGGACCTGGAAAATATTATGCCAAGTGAAATAAACCAAAACCAAGGAAAAATATTGCATTATCTCACTTATATCTGTTTTTACAGAATAATTCAAATATGTAAGATACAAAAAGATAACACAAGTAAGAAAGAAGAGAATGGGGAGATGTAGTTTAACGGATACAAAATTATAGATACCTATGATAAACAAAATTAGAGATCTGAGGTACAACAGGAGGACTAAAGTTAACAAAATTGTATTCTGGATTTTTGTTAAATAGATCATACTAGTTCTTGTTACACATAGAAAACAGCAACCATGTGAGATAATATAGTCATAAATACATTAATCTGCTTCACTATAGTAATTATTTTACTATGTATATGCATCCCATAACATCATGTTATAAACCACAGATATACACAATAAAATTTATTCAAAATTAAAGAGAACAATTTAGTGCAAAAGATAAAAAGAAATGCAAGTTTGTGAGCCTGAAACAATGTTTAACTTCATTCATAATAAGATAAATACAAAATAAGATGCTTTTTCACCTTTGGTGTTGGTAAATTTTTAAACTTTGATAATACATCATAAAGGTAAAGAGAAACAGGCACTTACCTACATTGCTGATAGGAGTGTCAATTATTCACAATCTTGACAGGGAAATTTGATAATATCCTTCCAAATCCTAAATGTTCATTCCCAGAAAATCCTTTTCTAGGAAATATCCACACACATGTGAAAAGATGTTTATATAAATTTTCATTGCATTACTAATTGTAACAGTAAAAGTTTAACATCTAGTAATAAAGGATAGTAAATATTTCAAGGAAGATGTAATATATCTGCAATTTATTCTGAAATGAATAAGAACATGATAGAGTGATAGAAGGTGGAAGGAGTAGATAGACACATGATAAAGCAAGTCTATAATAAAATATTATATACTGAAACTAGCTAGCTGACATCTAAGTGTTTAATGTAAAATTCTTCCAATTTTTTGTATATGTTTGAAAACTTTGTAATAAAATATCAGGGGAAAAAGATTGGTGATAATCGTAAAATCTGACCATCAGGGAGTGGTTTGTTTAGTGATGGTACATTCATATCATGGAATACTACAGTTGTTTAGAGAAAGAATGAGACAGATGTTTATGTATGAATAGGGAAGGTTCTCCAAGGTGAATAGCAAAGTGAAATAAGAAAGATGTCAAGGATTATGTATTATATAGCATTCATATAGAATATCTCTTAAAAATGTGCAAAAATTCAGAAAAAAAATCATAACCTCTGTAAAGGGAACTTCATCTGGAGGACGGAGTGAAAGGTCTATTATTTTGTACATTTTTGAATTTTGTGTTATGCACTTTACTAAAAAGTCTTTGAGAACATCATAGATATTTTAGGGTAGGATACATTTGATGTTTTACAATTATTGCTGTGAGCATTCTGGGAAGGTATTATTATTATCATTTGCAGATGAGAAAAAAGAGAGTTTCCGAGAAGCTCAATAATTTGCCCAAGACCATACAACTAGTAAAGAAAAAAGGCACAGTTGGAACATGCAGTAGGAGCACTGCCTGCTAGGCAGAGGAAACAACCTAAACAAAAGGCACAAAGATGGAAAAGTGAAGCACTTCCTGGATAACTGTGAGCATACTAATGTAGGATGCATTGTGAAGAGTTGTGGGAGAAAATGAAGATGAAAACTTCAGGGCAGATTATAAAGGAATCTGAGGTGCCACATTAAGAATGTGTTCTCTGTCTTACACACACTTAGCCATGGAAGATATGAATAAATATTTTAAGTTCCTTTTTGATCATAGATGGTGAAGGATAGAGAGTAATTTAAAAAATGGCAAGTTTGGGCAACTGATTTAATTCAGGAGTCTCGGTTACCTGTGTTGTTTTTGAGACTTCCTGAAGTAATGGATGGGAAATGTTTTATGAACTGCAAAACACTTTTCATTATAAATTTTTGTGTTTACATTTTATACACATCTATGAAGAAGGTCCTCCTTATTTGTAATTGAAACTTTAGAAATAGAAATAGACACAAATAATTTACTATAGAAAGAATTACATCCAAATGGGACTTATGCACCTTTGTCCAATATGTATTGCACATACATGTTATTTAATGGCAAAATTTCCCTTGCATTTATTTTTAGTCATTAATCTTTTTTTTTAATTGACACATAAAAATTGTACATACTATGGGTTGTTTCCTGCATTCCAGTACCTGCTATCATATTCACTAGAATTCACGTATATACAACATTACTGATTTACAGTCCAGGATGGTTTTGCATTGGTATTTATAAAAGTAAAAACTGGAAACTATGAAAATCCACAATCGCAACATGATTACATAAATTATTGTACATTTATATTATGGGATATCATGTAGGCATTAAAAAAGTTTTTTGTGGCAAATAAAAAAGGGACCAAAATTATATCTACAGTATCATTGTCACTTTGTCAAGAATGTCACTGACCTCCAGGTTGCTAAATCAGCCTTCATTGTGTTGGGGTTCTTGAGTGAAGACCACTTCATTCCTTGCTTGAAGGGCTATTTTCACTTGGCTTCCAGGTCGCCACTGCCTGCTTTATCCTTACCTTGCTTGGTCTTCCCTCTTATCTCTAGACCTCTAAATGTTGGAATGTCCCAGGACCATTCAATATCATCTACCCTTCCTCATCTACACCCTCCTTATCCAGTTTCATGACTTTTAAATCCCAAATATTAGAGCTTCAGCTTGAGTCTATCCCCTTTTCCACTCAAGAACTCTATCTGCTTATGTAATAAGCACTTCAAACTAAACTTATCCAAGATAAACTTCTGACTTACCCCTTTACATATGCGTTCCTTCCAGTCTTCGTTATCTCAGAAGATGTCAAGTCTGTTTTCTTGCTCAGGTCAGAAACTATACCATTGTCCTTGTCTTCTTGTTCACACCCCACATCTTGGTTGCATGGGAAATGAGAGAGCTGCTGTAATCACTTGTGGTCTGTATATTTTGAAATGTGATTCTCCTAAAATATGAGAACCTGAGGGTCTCAAGAGTAGGTACACAAGGCCAGAACTTGCCAATGACTGACCTAATAGGAAGGGAGATAAAGCCACACTGAATTCATGTTTTAGAACAGGTAACTTTCTTTCCTAATCCATATTCTTGTGCTTCTCATAGTTTCCATTCAAAACCTATTTTTCACTTGTAAAATGGGCATAATAATTGCTTATAGCTCATATAGTCTTTTATGTGGATTAAATTTTAAAATGTATGGAAGGTGCTAATTAATATAGTGCTTGACAATAGTTAAAACCTTTAATAAATAATATCTGTTGCCTGCCTATCATTTATTGTGATTTCTGGTAATACAAATATATCCTCTTTATAATGAAGATATTGCTATACATCGATCACTACTGAGTGAAGCACTTTAGGGATATGAGAGGTTTGGCAAAAGCTTTATTCTGAATCTGCTTGTAATGTGAGTCAGTGGAATTTTTAATTGACATTATTTAATAATTTTGTGCTGGTTTGAATAACTGAAAAATTTTTGAACGGTTTTAAAAAATCTTTTTCTGTGCTATTTTCTTGCAAGTTTATATGAAAGCAGTAAAAACCATCTGCCCAAATGTTTTGTTTTTTCTTTTAATTTTTTAAATGTGGAGTTCTCACTTCTGTTACATACTGCAGTTACATATTATCCCAAGTGTGCACTCAATTTATTTACATATCATGCCATTCTACCAGGGATAATAAAATCCTCCATCTAAAAGTCTAATATAAATTTGACATACTTTCATGAAATGTGAAATGGTTGAGGCTTCTAATCCTAAATTATTTTCTAAATGTTCATGTATATTAAAAGCCTCAGTAGGCACATGTACTCCAAATGTTAATATCCTAGGGGATTACTTACAATGGTCATTTGGACATAGTGAGAAAGTAGACTATGAAAAATTTATCAGAGTTGGAATGGGACTTGATAAGTCATCTTGGCAGAAACAGTCTTAAATTGTTCCAGGCAGATGAGAATCATTCTCATTGCTTTTAAAAATATCTGAGGAAGGCCTGGCTTGGTGGTGCATAACTTTAATCCCAGCTACTCAGGAGGCTGAGGCAGGAGGATTGCAAGTTTGAGGCCAGCCTGGGTAATTTAGTAAGACCCTGCCTTAAAAGTATAGAAAGGGCTAGGGTATACAGTACTAAAGTGCCCCGGGGTTCAATCTCCAGTACCACAAAATAAACAAAACACCAGAGAAAGAAATAAATGACCAGAGGATATCTTCTTTAGTGTTTAATAATCATAGCTATGGAAAAATCTTTTTTATAGGAGTTACTACATAAGCTCCCCTGCCCCACTTTTACTGTGTTCTTGGTAGAGAACAGTCATCTACGTGACTCTTTGCGTTTGTTTTCTTTTTTTTACTTTTTAAATTTTACTTTATTTATAGTGCTAGAGATTGAATCCAGGGGCACTGTACTACTAAGCTACATGCTACATCTTCAGCTCTTTTCTTAATTTTCTATTTTGAGACAGTTTCTCACTAGATTGCCCAGACTGACCTCTCATTTGTGATCCTTCTGCCTTAGCCTCCTGAGTAGTTGGGCTTACAGGCATGTGTCACAGCCCTGACTTATATTTGTTTTTAGTTGTCCCCTAATCCTTAATATTTTTAAGCAAAACTCATCTTAAAGATTCAATTTGCCATTTTGTGGCTTTTTGAAAATCAAGTAAAGTGGGCATGGTGATGCACACCTATAATCCCAGTGGTGCAGGAGGCCAAGGCAGGAGGATCACAAATTCATGGCCAGTCTCAGCAACTAAGGGAGACCCTAAAAAAATTAGTGAGACTCTGTTTCAAAAGAGAAAATCAAAAGAGCTGGGGATGAGGATCAGTGGTTAAGTGCCCCTGGGTTCAATCTCTAGTAACAAAAAGGAAATTAAAAAATATAAATAAAAATTAAAAAGGCAATCAGATGTCTTGTATATTTTACTCCACATTCAGAATTGAGATAATTATTCTCTCTCTCTCCCCCCTGCCACTCTCCTATCCCTTCTTTGTGTCCCCCCACACTCACACTTTCTTTCTGCCATTCATTTTAGCTTTCAACAAAACTTATACACACTGGCCATTATAATAGGTATTAGGAATGCAATGGGAACAAGACAGATAAACTGTCTATTTTCTTAATTTTAATTTTGTCATTCATTTAGGATAGTGGCAATATTTGCCTGTCTTTGCCACTGTCGAAGAGCAGCCTGTCACAAAATCAAGATCTTGCAAATAGAAAAAATAAACAAAAAACAATGGGCCATCTAGGCACTCATTAATGTCATAATATGGAACTTCAAAGTTTTGTATTTTATTAAGTATCACTTCATTGTAAGCTGAAAAGCCACTGAGGAATTCAATTCAGGAATGCATGAAGAAAACCCTATGAGCAATCTTAGAAAATGTTAAAGAACCAACCAAAATAAATGAATGAATAAAAGTGAGTCTTTTGTCAAAGGAACATAACATTTTCATTTCTCCGGTTGCATCCCAGATTCCAAGGGGACATGTGCAGTGCTTTTTTGAGAATGGGTGGAAAATAATAGTAAATCAATCCATTGGCAGTTTATTTGATGATTAAGCTAACAATAGAAATATTTGACATTATCAACACTGTTGTTTCTTTAAATTTCTGCATGTGTACTTCTGTAACACAGTGTCTCAAGTGCACATTCTTGGATGGAGTAGAATATTGGGAGAGTGGTTGGAGGGGAATTATGGGAAATGGGCTCCCACCAAAAGACAAGAATATGGTGTTCTTCACCAAACTATGCAGAATTTAAAGTAACATTGGCATCAATAATGTCAAATATTCCTCCTGTTAGCTGTTGCAGCTATACCACCATAACTACCACCATCACCAATGGCAACTCACAAGCAACTGATTGGAAACACTAGTAAAGACCATGAGAATTTTACCAAATACTAATGCTAAATGACAACAGTAGCAGCAATCCTAGCCACATTTTCCGAGCACTTAACCATGTGTCTATCATAGTGGCAAAGGCTTTAAGGTACATTAACTTATTGAATCATTGCAGTATACCCTTGTTGCAGACAATTGTTAATATCCCCTTCTTACAGATAGAGAAATAAAGGCATTCAAAAGTTATACAGTTTTCATTAGGCTTCACAATGTGTAAGTGGTGGAGTTATTCAAACACAGGCTGACTATCTGCATAGAACACAAGGATAATCACAAAGATTCCTCTCTAGAGTCTCTGACCTTCTGCCTTTTTTAAGAACCCTCAGTTTCAAGCTGTTCATCAGTTGAAATTTGTTATTTTCCTCAAGTCTAATATGTACACAGCTGCCAACTGAAGACAGGATAAGAGACTTAATAATAAAAGCCTCCAAAATACTGCTTGCTTATACTATAGAGGCCATTCAAGATCAAAATTCAGATTTTCAAAGAATGATGATTCATTTTGCAGCTGCAACTGCTAACCATTAACTGATTAACCCCACTCACTATTGACTGTTTACTCTATTTTAAAGTTGCAGAAATATCCAGTTAATCCCACAGTTATCAATTGTAGAGACATTAGATTTACATATAATCACAGCTCAAAATCATGCTTGTGGATGTAATAAGTGGTTACATTCTTTTATCGGTGGATTTAGTTTCCTAGCAGCCAATAATTTTGAACTCTCAATGTGTGCTGCATTGAAATTAAATATTCATTATGATCTTTTGAAGTTTACATTGGAAAGTACTTCAAATACTATCAGTACATCAAATTATAATGTATTGCTTCTCTTTTAAGAAATCTGATAATGGTAATCCGTTGTGAATTTTGCTCTTTACAATTCTTTCATCAGTGCAGATGTTAGCAACTCACATGGGGCAGCTAAAAAATGCCTTCTCATAAAAGCTGTGGAAGAAAGTCAGCCATAAATCATGAACTTTAAATATGGGAGAGCATCTTGCTAGGGCTAGTATAGTTGCTCAAGAACAGATGATTGTAAAAGGAAGGTTTAATACTTCCATTACCGTTAGCTTATCATAGCACTTTCTTATTGATTTGTTTGCAGCTGATTGGACTCCCTTTTTTAGGTATGTCATTTAGTACTTACTGTTTGTATTTTTTAATTGATTTTTTTAATTACCAGGAAAAAATATTCAGAGAAAGTTATTATAGTGTGTGTGTGTGTGTGTGTGTGTGTGAGAGAGAGAGAGAGAGAGAGAGAGAGAGAGAGAGAGAGAGAGAGAGAGAGAGAAAGCATGTGTGAGTCTTTGGAGCAGATATGTCCTTAGACTGTGCATTCACATTTAATTGCATTTCATATTTCAGCTCAGCGCTCTTGGACTTGACTGATGGTTAACAGTAAACATGTATAATTATTCTTTCATGCAACTTGGCCATTGGCAGTGATTTTCATAGCAGTAATTTAGCTGCTGAGGCTGCAAGTCAAGATTCATCAGTTTTATTAGGATGCTGAACCTTAAAAGCTTATGGTTGATGATGTTATTAACTCTCTCTGCATTTCCTCTGTAGTAAAGGAAAAACTAGAAGTGCAGCACTTTTTAATATAGTTCATGTGTGGGTGGCTATGAAATATAGGGATGAAAACTGTCAGAACTCTCAGTAAGTGACTACCCTTGGTACCTCAATTTGGCCATTTCTATCGCCAAGCATTTTAGTTGCTTCAGAATGTCTTTCATTTTTTAAAAATGAATCCATAAAAATTTTTTGTTTGTTGACTTCTATGTTTTTGGCTTTTTAGAATAACTACTTTTTTTCAGTTTCTAAACATGTTGTCTTGGGAGAGGGCATTATTTTTTCCCAACTTCTTATGAAAATATTCAAAATTATTAAAAAGTTGGAAAAGGGACCTCTAATCTTCATCTGATTGTATAAATTGTTACCAATACTTTGGATTTATTTTTGCTTTCTCTATGTAGATATAAATATATAGGTTTCATTTCTTTGTTCATTTTTGGGTTTTGCCTGTTTTGCTTGTTTCAAATGCTGAGTCATTTGAAAGTAAGATGCTATGTTGCAAATATCATGATATTTTATTCCTTTATACTTTAGCATCTACCACCTAAAAAGGACATTCTGTTTTATAATCAAAATACATTATTATACCCAAGATAAATAATAATAAACACATACTGTCATCTAACACACAACCATATTTAGATTTTTTTCAATTGTCTAAAAAATAGCTTTATAGTTTTTGTCATTGTTGTTCAAATTTGAGACCCACCTAAAAGTTACTCATTGCATTAGATTGTTATGTCTCTATACCCTTAATCTATACATTTCCTCCCACAATCCCTCCCTGCCTCTACGTTTTCTGTGTGTGTGTGTGTGTGTGTGTGTGTGTCTCCTTGACTTTTTTTTTTTTTTTTTTAAGAATTCAGGTTATTAGAATTTCTGATGATCTGGATTTGTCTCATTGTTTCCTCATTAAATCCAGGTGAAACCAATGGTTCTCAATCATTACCATACTTCAGAACCATATAGTGGGGCTTATTAAATAAATTGGCCCCCATGTCAGTTTCTGATTCAATGGGTCTGTAATGCAGCTCAGGCATTTGCATTTCTAACAAGTTCACAGATAATGCAGCTGCTGCTGTCCAAAAGCTGCATTTTGAGAACCACTTGGGTAAACATTTTTGGCAGAGATACTATGTGGATATCTTATAGCAGCACATCAAGAGCATCTTGAGGTAGCTTGTTGTACAATTGATGACAGATTTGACCATTTGGTTAAGTGGTGACTGCCAGGTCTCTCCATTGTAAAGATTCATTTTTTTCTTTGTAATTAATGTTATTAATGGGATGGATCTGTCATTAATAAGTGATATATATAGGGATAAGGCAATACAAATGTTGGTTCCTTAACAACCAGACTTTAGCTTCCATTGACTATCCTTGTCTGAATCAGTTGTCATTTTTTAAAGAACATTTTTTGTTATTTTTCCTCTTCCTCTCCTGCCCTATTTTCTGTCTCCCCTGAATCCTCCCTTTTCTCCCACCTTGTTTCCTTTCTTCCTCCCTCTCCTTTCTACTCCTTCTTTCTCCCACACATACATACAGTTTCTTTCTTTGTTTCTGTCTCAATCTCTTTCTTTCACACACTCACACCTCTTAACACACAGTCTCTGTGCTCTCTCTCCTTCAACCTTTACCTCTCTTACACCACCTTTTGAGTTTCATTTTGGACCAAGTTTTGTTTTGTTTTAATTCAATGTGTTATTTCCTACCATTTCTATTGTTTTTGAGTGTTAAATTTTCCCAGATTTTTTCAGTGAGAACCCCTCCTGGGTCCTTTGAGATAATGCTGTTACTGTTATTCAGCATTCCCTCATCCTCATTTTCTGGAGAAAGGGGATTACATGTCAACTTGTACTTTTTCCTCCTAGAACTAATATCAGCCCTTTCTCCAAGGGGTTTCCTACTTAAAGGAAATATTATTTAGAAGCCAGTATCTGAGTGCTGGGCGTACTTGTTGCTACTGGTATGTCATTCAGAGGACAGACCTTAGATTTGATGTTTTAGGATGATGGATCCTGGTAATACCTCCAGTTCAAACACAGCACTATAGCCTTCTTCCTTGCCCTCCCCAAGACTCCACTGGTATCCACATCCATCCCTAGTGAAAACTGATTCTTAAATAAAAAATAAAAAATCATAAATACACATGTGCACACATTCACACACATTCGTTTGTTACAACACATACAAAATAGATTCAGAATTACAGCTGTAATACTTCAACCAATAATAACAAAACTACTGAGAAAATTTGATTTTCTTACAATTTTTTGTACTTACAATTTAACAGAGTGCATATAATCAGATCTATTTTCAAAGGTTTCTCATTATTTTCTTTGTGTGTTTGTGTTGTCAATTTGATATGCAGTTTGCTATAATTGTTTCTGTCTTAGGGTTTGCATTTTCTAACTATTTTGATTTAATTTTGTGTTTTGAATAGGTAAACTATTTACATAAGTCAAAGTCAAAATTACATTTAAAACTGAAAGGCTTAAATCACATTTATACTTATCAGTTTTCGGTTTCTTTTTCTGTTTTCTTTGACAAAGTAAATAATCACATGCACATTTATCTTTTTTCTTACATAAAAGAAGCATATAATATATATTCTTTGGCAACTTTTTTTTTCTTTTATAAATATATAATCCTGGGGAACATCCCTAGCACCAGTTCCAAAAAGTCTTTTTTCTCATGAGTACATATATCCCATTGTGCATGCACACTGTAGGTGATTCAACAAATCTCCTATACATGGGTGTACAGGTTGTTTCCAAAGTTCTACTGTTACAAGTAATGTAAGCAGCTCAGCTAGCCCAGCTAGCATTTTCTTTCTTTCTTTCTTTCTTTCTTCTTCTTCTTCTTCTTCTTTTTTTTTTTTTTAGGGCTCTCATCAAGTTGCAATAAAACTATCTTAAGGTTCTTTGGGGATAGAGAGTCTATTTACTGGCTCACTTAAGTGGTTGCCATCAAACCTTTGCTTCGTGCTACTGGGACTGTCCTATAGGCTGCCTGTATATCCCCAGGACAAGGCAGTTGTTGGCTCTCTCCTCCTTGGGGCCACTTTCTGACATGATAGCTGTCTTCCTCCAGAATGAATGATGGGAGAAGATGAGGATCCATGCACACATCTGAGAAACCAGTCATTTTATGATCTAATATTAGAAGTGAAATCCAATCATTTCTGCTATATTCTATTAAACTAGGAATGAGTCACTAAGTCCAAACCACACTTGAGGGAAGACAAGGGAGTAAATTTTACTTCTAAAATGGAAAAGTGTCAAAAATGTGTAAACATATCTTTTAGAAATACCATATTCTCTAATTCAAAGACCTCTAGCTCAATAACATTTGTTATGTATGTGTGGACAATACTCACCTAGATACTAGTACCTAGTACCTAGTACAGATGCTGTCACAAATATCACCTAATAACCATCTTATACTTGCTCCAGAGTAGAACTACACATCTATCAAATTGCAACTTTGTAGTTCTCATTGTTGCAGGTTATAAATCAGGTTGTATGACTCTTCACAATATTAAAATAAATTTCAATAGATCATCTTATATATCACTGTTATTCAATTTCTTAGCTATTGTTTTAATGATTTGAGAACAGTGTGTAAGAGAAAAATAAAGCACTGGGCATGGTGGTGCATACCTGCAATTCCAGAGGCTCTGGAGGCTGAGGCAGGAGGATGGAAATTTCAAAGCCAGTCTCAGCAAAAAGTGAGCCCCTAAGCAACTCAGTGAGAACCTGTCTCTAAATAAAACACAAAATAGATCTGGGGTTATGGCTCAATGGTTGAGTGCCCCTGAGTTCAATCCCCAGTGCTCAAATAAATAAATAAAGCCCATTTAGAATAGGAATAAATGGGTGGAGTTACAAATAAAAAGGATTGGCTAAAAATTGAGGATTGTTGAAGTTTGATGACAGGCAGTTATCTCCAAACTCAGTGTACTATTCAGTAGACTTTTATGTGTTTCGTATTGACATGAAAGGGAAAAAAGGAAAAGATAAAGCAAACTTCTCTATTTTCATTTTATGTCTTTAAAGAGTGTGTGGGGGGGGAGGGAGGGAGAGAGGGAGGGAGAGAGAGGAATGTAAGTGCCTTTGATCATTAAAAAAACAAAACAAAACAGATTGCTTGTTCTTCTGAATGCTACCAAGTTTTCTTGATCATTAAAATGAACCCCAGTTTCCTATTATGTAACCCTTCTTCTGTAACAGGGTTCTAAAACTTTATTGTACACCAGAATGACCTATAGAACTTTATAAAATATTCCCAGTTTCCAATACCAGCCATCATTATTCTTTGGGAATAAAATAAAGGAGTCAGCATTTTAAATAAATACCCCTGATATATTTTATTTCAAAGATAGGTGAACCCCAATTTGAGATATATTTTATTTATATTTTATAAATTTACAATGAGAGCACTTTTATAAGTAAGGCATTATAGTAAATACAAAAATTAATGTGATATTCCCCTACTATGCTTTATTTCCTCCTGAAACTTGTAAACTTGTGGAAGGGAAAGACTTGCAGTGTTATAATGGAGTAAATAGAATTGGGCTGAGTCCATATTATCCTATAGTCTTTTTGCAGGGAGCAGACATCATATGGGAACAAATTTTTTGTGTGCATAAGCAGAATATGAGAGAATTTTGAAAATATAGAGGAATATATAACACTGTTTGTCTAAAGAATCATGTGTTTCAGGCTAGTTATGGCAAGTACTGGAAATTGTTCATTGTGTAGATGACATCATTAATAAGTGCTGGGGTTTTAAGTTGTTGATAATACACGCGTTTTGAATATAAAATGTGAAAATGACAAAGGTAGTTTACAAAGTAATCCATTGTATTTCAGAAGATCACCTCACTTAAATGTCATGGTGGACCTCAGTGGGAATTATAATGCAAAGTCATTATAATTCTTTGGATGTGCTCAGGAATAATGACAAACCATTAAGAACCCAGACTTGTGAAAACCCAGCCATAACCATTTGGTTGCTTCATTCATAAGTTAAAATCTATTTTGCAAATAGGATTATTTGCTACTCTGTGCTTTGCTGTGGAGGCATGGTTTGGGGGAGAGAACGTTAGTCAAACGTCTGCTGTGAAATTTTCACTTTTCTTTACAACAAAATTTTGAGATAGGTATTATTCACATTTTAATGAAAAAGACATAGATTTAAAGACAATGAGTACTAACAACTGATTTATAACAATAATGTGCAGTGTATTTCCAGTGATCAAATGAGTTGCCTTTTAGTATGAGATTGAGTTGTTGAGATTGAATTTTTCTAATAATAGTCAAACAAGAGAAAGCTACTCCTAGTTTGGGAGAAACAAAATAGTAATAGCTGATTTTAATTGAGCATTTATGAATGACATGTAGTGATTAGTAGGTATAATTGCATTGCATATGATCTCTTGCCTGGGTTTGTATCTACAGCTTTGAAGAATTGCTTTTTCTTTTTCTTGAATGAAATGAAAGATGTAAGAGTTGAAGTACAACTAAAAAAAATCTTCGTGATCAGAGGAGCATTAACAACCTGTCATATGTTCCTAAACAGTAGTTCAGAACTGAGTCCAATTTAGCCCAAAATCATTCTAGAGAAAAGTTTACTTCTAATTTAGGACATACTAATTTGAGCAAATACAGATCATTGGTCTTATTTTTAGTGTTCTAAATGGGGCATGTGGCCCTCCTTGATATCTCCAGTGGAATTAGTGTCACTGTTATGGTGACATAAAGAATCACTGACCCTCTGTTTAGACCTCATCAGGGGCTGAATTATCACTAAGTTATTTGAAGTCTTCAGCTGTTGTCCCATTAGTTAAAGGTTCTGTTTGGTGTAACAAGAGACATGATTGTTTAGAAAATGCTGTTAAAATTGCATTTTGACTCTAAGTAGAGCTTTGCTCTCATTAAATCTTTACAAGTTCATTGTAAAGAATATTTATGATCATACATGTTTGTAATTCTTTCTCCATTCCTCACTTGCCAATAGGAAATTTTCTAAGAAGCCTGCATAGCTTATAAACATATACAAAAATTATTGCTTACCCTGTTATCTGCTTGACTCTTGTATTGAGACTACAGTATATCCTTTTTGCTTGTCTATTTCTGAAGTGTACTTGGGAATCTCAGCTGGGTGATAAGCAAGCTGACTGCTGGGGCACAGGCACATGAAGACAGATGTGCTTGATCGGGGCTAGCAGAAATTGATTGTTGACATTATAGGGGATGGAGAGAAGAACTGAAAAGCCATTTGACACATAGCTCAAGCTGTGTCCATTTCTGGGGTTCATGTCTATCTGGTACTGTGGAGAGAGGGGAAGAAGGCACCCTATACCCTAACCCCACTTCCACAAAAATATAACCCAAAAAACAAGGCCCTCCTAATTTTGTAAGAGCTGGTAACATATCAGCTGTGCACACAGGCCTGAGTCCTGGGAAAAGAGAAAACACTAGAAGGAAATACTAAGGGACCATTTTTAATAAATTTTTGAATTCACTGGAATTAAAAAAAAATCTGCTTTAATGACCTAACAGAGTGTTAAACAAATGGGAGGCTTTGCACCCTGGGGTGTCAAGACAGTCACTGACAGAGAAATGCCATGCCCAGCTGAGGAACTTGGGAAATATTGTGGCTATCAGAGAGACACAGAGAGAAACAGTGCCTGGCTGTTACTGCCACACCTGTGGACAGAGAGGTAACCCTCCACATGCTGCATACTTTACCTTTAGTACTTTAGCACTTATGCTGAAGACTGACGTTTGCCTGCATAAGCACACTGCTGTTGTCAAGCCTGGGAATAATTACAGTCTTTCCATAGAAATTTCATCTAATATTTTAATTCTATTCAGATTTCCCTAGTGTTTTCAAAATGTATTTTAAAACACTATTTTTGAGGGTGAGGGAGTTCTAGGAATTGAGCTCAAGGGCACATGACCACTGAACCACATCCCCAGCCCTAATTTGTATTTTATTTATTTATTTATTTTTTTTATTGGTTGTTCAAAACATTACACAGCTCATGACATATCATCTTCCATACATTTGATTCAAGTGGGTTATGAACTCCCATTTTTTACCCCAAATACAAGTTGCAGAATCACATCGGTTACACATCCACATTTTTACATAATACCATATTAGTGACTGTTGTATTCTGCTACCTTTCCTATCCCCTACTATCCCCCCTCCCCTTCCCTCTCATCTTCCCTCTCTACCCCATCTGCTGTTGTTTAATTCTCTCCCTTGTTTTTTTTTTTTTCCCCTTTCCCCTCACAAACTCTTATATGTAATTTTGTGTAACAATGAGGGTCTCCTTCCATTTCCATAGTTTCCCTTCTCTCTCCCCCCACTCGTCTCTGTTTAATGTTAATCTTTTCCTCATGCTCTTCTTCCCTGTTCTGATCTTAGTTGCTCTCTTTATATCAAAGAAGACATTTGGCATTTGTTTTTTAAGGATTGGCTAGCTTCACTTAGCATAATCTGCTCTAATGCCATCCATTTCCCTGCAAAATCCATGATTTTGTCATTTTTTAGTGCTGCGTAATACTCCATTGTGTATAAATGCCACAGTTTTTTAATCCATTCATCTATTGAAGGGCATCTGGGTTGATTCCAAAGTCTAGCTATTGTGAATTGTGCTGCCATGATCATTGATGTGGCAGTATCCCTATAGTATGCTCTTTTAAGGTCCTCAGGGAATAGACTCAGAAGGGTGATAGCTGGGTCAAATGGTGGCTCCATTCCCAGCTTTCCTAGGAATCTCCATACTGCTTTCCATATTGGCTGCACCAGTTTGCAGTTCCACCAGCAATGTACAAGTGTACCCTTTTCCCCACATCCTCGCCAGCACTTATTGTTGCTTGACTTCATAATGGCTGCCAATCTTACTGGAGTGAGATGGTATCTTAGGGTGGTTTTGATTTGCATTTCTCTGACTGCTAGAGATGGTGAGCATTTTTTCATGTACTTATTGATAGATTGTATGTCCTCCTCTGAGAAGTGTCTGTTCAGGTCCTTCGCCCATTTGTTGATAGGGTTGTTTGTTATCTTGTTGTTTAATTTTTTGAGTTCTTTGTATATTCTGGATATTAGGGCTCTATCTGAAGTGTGAGGAGTAAAGATTTGTTCCCAGGATGTAGGTTCCCTATTTACCTCTCTTATTGTTTCTCTTGCTGAGAAAAAACTTTTTAGTTTGAGTAAGTCCCATTTGTTGATTCTAGTTATTAACTTTTGTGCTATGGGCGTCCTACTAAGGAATTTGGAGCCCGACCCCACAATGTGTAGATTGAAGCCAACTTTTTCTTCTATCAGGTGCAGAGTCTCTGATTTGATATCTAGGTCCTTGATCCATTTTGAATTTACTTTTGTGCATGGCGAGAGAAAGGGGTTCAGCTTCATTTTGTTGCATATGGATTTCCAGTTTTCCCAGCACCATTTGTTGAAGATGCTATCCTTTCTCCATTGCATGCTTTTAGAGCCTTTATCAAATATAAGAAAGTTGTAATTTTGTGGATTGGTCTCTGTGTCCTCTATTCTGTACCATTGATCCACCTGCCTGTTTTGGTACCAGTACCATGCTGTTTTTGTTACTATTGCTCTGTAGTACAGTTTGAAATCTGGTATCGCTGTACCTCCCGATTCACACTTCCTGCTTAGAATTGCTTTTGCTATTCTGGGTCTTTTGTTTTTCCATATGAATTTCATGATAGCTTTATCTATTTCTACCAGAAATGCCGTTGGGATTTTGATTGGCATTGCGTTGAACCTGTAGAGAACTTTGGGTAATATCGCCATTTTGATGATGTTGGTTCTGCCTATCCATGAACAGGGTACATTTTTCCATCTTCTAAGATCTTCTTCTATCTCTCTCTTTAGGGTTCTGTAGTTTTCATTGTATAAATCTTTCACCTCTTTTGTTAGGTTGATTCCCAAGTATTTTATTTTTTTTGAGGATATTGTGAATGGGGTGGTTTTCCTCATTTCCATTTCAGAAGTTTTGTTACTGATATACATGAATGCCTTTGATTTATGCGTGTTGATTTTATATCCTGCCACTTTGCTGAATTCATTTATCAGTTCCAGTAGTTTCTTTGTAGACCCTTTTGGGTCTTCTAAGTATAGGATCATATCGTCCACAAATAGTGATATTTTAAGTTCTTCTTTTCCTATTTTTATGCCTTTAATTTCTCTTGTCTGTCTAATTGCTCTGGCTAGTATTTCAAGGACTAAATTAAATAGAAGTGGTGAGAGAGGGCATCCCTGTCTTGTTCCAGATTTTAGCGGGAATGCCTTCAGTTTTTCTCCATTTAGAATGATGCTAGCCTGAGGCTTAGCATATATAGCTTTTACAATGTTGAGGTAAGTTCCTGTTATCCCCAGTTTTTCTAGTGTTTTGAACATAAAAGGATGCTGTACTTTGTCGAATGCTTTTTCTGCATCTATCGAGACGATCATATGGTTCTTATCTTTAAGTCTATTGATGTGGTGAATAACATTTATTGATTTCCGTATATTGAACCAACCTTGCATCCCAGGGATGAATCCTACTTGATCATGGTGCACCATTTTTTTGATATGCTTTTGTATTCGATTCGCCAGGATTTTATTGAGAATTTTTGCATCTATGTTCATTAGAGATATTGGTCTGTAGTTTTCTTTCTTTGAAGTGTCTTTGTCTGGTTTCGGGATCAGGGTGATGTTGGCCTCATAGAATGAATTTGGAAGAGCTCCTTCTTTTTCTATTTCTTGAAATAGCTTGAAAAGTATTGGTATTAATTCTTCTTTGAAGGTTTTGTAAAACTCCGCTGTATACCCATCTGGTCCAGGGCTTTTTTTGGTTGGTAGTCTTTTGATGGCTTCTTCTATTTCTTCCTTTGTTATTGGTCTGTTTAAATTGTGTGTGTCTTCCTGACTCAATCTGGGCAGCTCATATGACTTAAGAAATTTATCGATGTCTTCACTGTCTTCTATTTTATTAGAATATAGGGTTTCAAAATACTTTCTAATTATCTTCTGTATTTCTGTAGTGTCTGTTGTGATATTGCCTTTTTCATCCTGTATGTTAGTGATTTGAGTTTTCTCTCTTCTTCTCTTCGTTAGCATGGCTAAGGGTCTGTCGATCTTATTTATTTTTTCAAAGAACCAACTTTTAGTTTTATCAATTTTTTCAATGGTTTTTTTTGTTTCAATTTCGTTGATTTCCGCTCTGATTTTAATTATTTCTTGTCTTCTGCTATATTTGCTGTTGTTTTGCTCTTCCTTTTCTAGGGTTTTGAGATGTAGTGTGAGTTCGTTTATTTGTTGGTTTTTTCTTTTTTTGAGGAATGAACTCCAGGAAATGAATTTCCCTCTTAAAACTGCTTTCATTGTGTCCCATAGATTCCGGTATGTTGTGTCTGAATTGTCATTTATCTCTAAGAATTTTTTGATTTCCTCCTTTATATCTTCTGTAACCCATTGATCATTCAGTAACATATTGTTTATTTTCCATGTGATGCAGGATTTTTCCTTCCTTCTTTTTTCATTGATTTCCAGTTTCATTCCATTATGATCAGATATGGTGCATGGTATTATCTCCACTCCTTTATATTTACTAAGAGTTGCCCTATGGCATAATATATGATCTATCTTTGAGTACGATCCATGTGCTGCTGAGAAGAACGTGTATCCACTTGATGATGGTTGATATATTCTATATATGTCGGTTAAGTCTAGGTTATTGATTGTGTCATTGAGTTCTATAGTTTCTTTATTCAGCTTTTGTCTGGAGGATCTGTCTAATGGCGAGAGCGGTGTGTTGAAGTCACCCATAATTATTGTGTTGTGGTCAATTTGACTTTTGAACTTGAGGAGAGTTTGTTTTATGAATGTTGCTGCACCATTATTTGGTGCATATAAATTGATAATTGTTATGTCTTGTTGGTGAATAGTTCCTTTTAACAGGATATAGTGTCCTTCTTTATCCCTTTTGATTAACTTAGGTTTGAAGTTGAGTTTATTCGATATGAGTATGGCCACTCCTGCTTGCTTCCGAGGGCCATGTGAGTGGTATGATTTTTCCCAACCTTTCACCTTCAGCCTTTGTATGTCTTTTCCTATCATATGAGTCTCCTGAAGGCAGCATATTGTTGGATTTGTTTTTTTGATCCAGGTTACCAGCCTGTGTCTCTTGATTGGTGAGTTTAGTCCATTAACATTTAAGGTTACAATTGAAATATGATTTGTACTTCCAGTCATGTTTATTTATTTATTTATTTTAGTTTGGCTAGTTTTTACTTTTTGGTTGTTTTCCTCCCCCTTTACTGAGATACCTCCCGCTGTTGGTTTTGGGCACTGTTTTTCCATTCCTCTTCTTGTACAATTTTGCCCAAAATGCTTTGCAGTGCTGGTTTTCTGGCTGCGAAATCTTTTAGCTTTTGTTTATCGTGAAAGATTTTAATTTCATTGTCAAATATGAAGCTTAATTTTGCTGGATACAGTATTCTTGGTTGGAATCCATTATTTTTCAGCGTTTGAAATACATTGTTCCAGGATCTTCTCGCTTTCAAAGTCTGTGATGAAAAATCAGCCGTTAACCTAATTGGTTTACCCCTGAATGTAATCTGCCTCCTTTCCCTCGTAGCTTTTAATATTCTCTCCTTGTTCTGTATGTTGGCTATCTTCATAATTATATGTCTTGGAGTTGGCCTATTACAGTTTTGGATGTTTGGGGTCCTGTAGGCTTCCAGGATTTGGCAATCCATTCCATCTTTCATCTCTGGGAAGTTTTCTAGGATTATTTCATTCAATAGGTTGTCCATTCCTTTGGCTTGAATCTCTGTGCCTTCTTCTATCCCAATGACTCTCAAATTTGGTTTTTTGATGAAATCCCATATCTCTTGGATAGATTGCTCGTGAGATTTAAGCATCTTTTCAGTATTGACTATATTCTTTTCAAGTTGATAAACTTTGTCTTCATTATCTGATGTTCTGACTTCTACTTGATCTAGTCTATTTGTAATATTCTCGTTAGCATTTTTAATCTGGTTTATGGTTTCTTGCATTTCTAAAATCACTGTTTGGTTTTTTTTTAAGATCTCTATCTCCTGGTAAAGCTCGTTCTTTGCAGTTTGTATTTGTTTGTTTAGTTGGTTTTCAAAATATACTTTCAATTCTTGGATTTGCTGTCTCATGTCTTCTCTAAAATTCCGTTCCATCTGAGTTAGGTATGCCTTGATTTCTTTCCCTGTCCATGTTTCTGATGCTTCTAGGTCCTCCTGTAGATTTAAGTTGTCCTGCATTATCTGTACTCCTTTTTTCCCTGGTTTTTTCATGTTGTTCACGTTACTTTCCAGCTCTATTTGACTGCTTTGTAACTGCTTTCTCCTATACATTTGTTTTGGCTTTGTTTATATCTGTTGTTTCTCCTTTGTGGTGGGAGATTATGCCTATAGATGTTGGGCTTTATTGTACTTTAGAGCTGATTCATTCAATTTATAAAGGGCTTCCGGATTTTGTATGCATATAGTGATTTGTTCTTTGTTCTTAGGACTTTATGTTGGGTGCTATGAAGGTATACGGGTTAGTATGTCTTGGCTACTTTAGAAGATTGCTCTACTAAAGGGGGATGCTAACCGTCAATTGGATCAGGGTGTTGGTAGTAGCTAGGTATTTAGGAGCACTATAGACGGCCTTGAAACATTCACCTGTTTGCATTTAGACAGTTACACGAAATGGAGGATGTAATGCTTGGGATGAAAGTTGGGGGGAAGGGAAAGGAAGGTGCTCTTGAAAAGTAAGAAGGAGGGGGAGTTAGATAGCATAGAGGAGAATGGAAAGAACAATAAAATTTGGAAGGGGAGAGAAAGAGGGAAAAAGGGAGAGAAAAGATAAAATAAAATAAGAAATAAAATTAGGTCTTAGAGATCCATTTTCTTCTCTTCCAGTAGGCAAAGCTGTGCCCTCCGGGCTGAGATTTGCCCTCAATGTGTCAACAGCAATCCCTGTAAGGCGGCTCCTGGGGGTTTCTCAATCCTGTTGGTCCAGAGCCGTTTCACTTCTACGGCCCCTCCTCCCCTTCCTCCTGCCAGCCAGCCAGGTCCTGTGCACCGGAGGAGGTTCTCCAAGGATTTGGTTACACTTTCAGCCCCTCTGGGTGCTCTATTTCCCTAATGACTGAGCACTCTCTCTGTCATTCATCTAAGCCCCAGAGCTGTGGAGCTGTGTTCTGGGAGTCAATAGTTTAATTTTTCCTGACCCCTTTGGTGGGCACACCTTCGGAGTCTGGCTGCTAAGACCATTGGTGTCGCCACTGGTGGTAATGGGAGTTGGGGGTCGAGGATCCCATCTGCTTCCCTCAGCCCCTACAATCACGACCACTCCGCTGGCAGTAGGAGGAGTTGGGGGTCTGGAGTGTCCTCTGTTTCCCTCCGCCCCTACTGTCACGCCCTCTCAGTTGGCGGTTGGGGGAGTTGGGGGTGGGGAGTCTTCTCTGCTTCCCTCAGCCCCTACAGTCACACCCACGTCACTGGCAGTATTGGGAGTTGGGGTTCGAGAGTCCTTTGGCCCTTACAGTCACGCCCACGGAGAGATTTTGAAGTTTCCCGGTTGTTTGTATCTGATGCGGGTGGGAGTCACACACCTGCTAAAGTAGATTCCGCTGAGAAGGAATCTCTTTGGCCGAACTTTGGTGACTTCCCCTCTCTACAATGGCGGGCCCCTGCCTCCTTGCTGGAGTGTCCGAAGGGAGGGGTGGAACTGGCTTGTCTCTGGTCTGACCCAATCTCTGGTTTTAGTTCCCAGTTTGCTATTTCATAAAGGCTTGGTTAGATTTCCTTCACGTCTTCTCAGGGGGGGGAGCCGTTTGCCGGGTGGGCGGGGCCGTTCGCAGTGGGGGCGGGGCCGTTAGCAGAGCTGGGAGGGCACAGGCCGTCTGCCGGGTGGGGACCCTTCTGGAAGCGCAGGGCCGCTGGGGGCCGCCTGCAGAGCCTGGGGCGGTGGCCGCGGGCGGGGCGCCAGCAGAGCCCGGAGGGCGGGGGCCCAGTTTGCCGGGTGGGCGGGGCCGTTAGCCGTGTGGGCGGGGCGTTAGCAGCGCCGGGAGGGCACAGGCTGTCTGCCAGGCCAGGCGGGGATCCTTGTCACTGCGCGGGCCGCCGGGGGCCGCCTGCAGAGCCGAGCCTGCGCTGGCCGGGGGTGGGTCCGCCAACAGAGCCGGGAGTGGGGGGGGGTGTTTGCCAGGTGGGCGGAGCCGTTAGCAGAGCCAGGAGGGCGCAGGCCGTTTGCCAGGCCAGGCGGGGACCCTTCTCGCCGCGCCGGCCGCCGGGGGCCACTTGTAGAACCCGGTAGGCAGTGGCCTCGTGGCTAAGAGTCGGGCGGGCGGGGTGGCCGATCACCGAGCGAGCGGGGCCGCCAGGAGAGCCAGGATGGCGGGAGCCGTCTGCCAGGCCAGGCGGGGACCCTTCTCGCTGCGCGGGCCGCCGGGGGCCGCCTGCACAGCCGAGCCTGCGCTGGCCGGGGGTGGGGCCGCCAACAGAGCCTGGAGGGCGGGTGGGGGGGGGGCGTTTGCCGGGTGGGTGGAGCCGTTAGCAGAGCCAGGAGGGCGCAGGCCGTTTGCCAGGCCAGGCAGGGACCCTTCTCGCCGCGCGGGCCGCCGGGGTCCGCTTGTAGAACCCGGTAGGCAGTGGCCTCGTGGCTAAGAGCCGGGCGGGCGGGGTGGCCGATCACCGAGCGAGTGGGGCCGCCAGGAGATCCAGGATGGCGGGAGCCGTCTGCCAGGCCAGGCGGGGACCCTTCTCGCTGCCCCGGGCCGCCGGTGGCCGCTTGCAGAGCCGATTGGGCGGTGGCTGCTGGATTGGACCTCTGCGCCCGCGTGGCCGGCCAAGATTCACTTGTCTGGGGCCAACTGTCACCTCTAATATAACTTACTACTTCCTGGCAGGTCTCCTTTCAGCGGAATTTTGCTAGAAGTTCCTCAGTAGGTAGAATGTAGCTGTTTTAATGGGTGTTTCTGATCCGGTTAATGTGGAGATACTGAAAGTGCTGCTTCCTTGCCGGCTGCCATGTTGGATCCCCCTTATTTATTTTTTTAAGAGAGAGAGAGAGGGAGAATTTTTTAATATTTATTTTTCAGTTTTCGGTGGACACAACATCTTTATTTTTATTTTTATGTGGTGCTGAGGATCGAACCCAGCACCCTGCACATGCCAGGCAAGTGTTTTACCGCTTGAGCCACATCCCCAGCCCAAGATTTTTAGATAATTTTAAATTCATACATCTGAAATAATTTCAGAGAAGTTTTGCAAAGGATTCCTGTGTCTTTCACCTAGAATCCCCAGATGCTAAGACCTTACCGCATTTATTTTATCAATCCCGCTGCTTATATACACACATTATTCCTTTCTGAAATGTTTGAAAGTAATTTGCAGAAGTGATACTTCATTTTCTTATAGCTCATTGTATTTCCTTAAATCAAGGACGTTCTTTTATATAACTATAGTACAATTATTAAAATCAGGAAATTAGCATACATATAATGTTATCTAATCTACAGACCTTATTTAAATTTTGCCAGTTTTTCTCAGTAACATCAATTATAACAACAAGTACATAATGATTTAATTTCTCTGGCAAGATTCTATACAGGGCCCCATGTTAATTATGTCAATTATGTCATGTTCTGGAAAAGTTCCTTGATTTTTGTCTTTCATGACCTTAATATTTTTGAAAAGTTGAAGAGTCTGGAAATTATAATCCACAGTATCCTTTGATGTTTGTCTGGTGCTTCCTCATTAGGTTTGGGTTCTGCAGTTTGGGACAGATGTAAAATTGTGTTCTTCTCGGTAGGTTATGTTGGGAGGGCAATAAATGTTGATCTGTTCCATCACTACTCATGTGAACTTGGTGATAGTAACTGGTGGTGATCTTGGTTAAGGTGATGCTTGTCAGGTTTCTCCACTATTCAGCTGCTAATTTCCCCCTTTATAATTAATAAGCAATTTGTGGAGAAATGCTTTGAGACTGTAAACTTCCTATTTCTCATCAGACTTTCACCTGTTAGTTTTAGCATTCATTGACAGTTCTTGCCTGAACTATATCCACATAAATTTTATGCTCTTCACTGGGATATTTTGCTTTTTTCCCCCTCTCCTAAATGACCTCACAAATAATGCTTCAAAACTCTACACAGTTTCTTGCTGAGTTTTAAGTAGTTGGCCAAAAAAACCTTTCTATGATGTATTCTGAGACCAGGTGTTGTTGCATCTCTTCCTGCTTACACCTTCCCTGTGGACAGGTGCTGCAGCTCTCCTAAAACTTCTATTGGTTTAAACCATCAGTTGGTTATGTAAGATATTTAACATGACATTTTGCTTTGTCCTAGTTTTTCTCCTGCCTGTTTCTGGTTTTAAACTAAAATCTTTTTTTTCATAGTGAGGCATATCTTGAGATTGAGCCATTTCTATTTCTTAATTTTAGGCCTTTGATATATTTCTTTGTAAAAGATTGTCTCAATTTTTAGTATTTAATTATTCTAATTGTTCTTTAAAAATACACGGAGTGTCTTGCTATGTTGCCAGGCTGGCTGAGAACTCCTAGACTCAAGTGATCTTCTTGCCTCAACCTCCCAGGTAACTGGGACTACAGATGTGTACTACTGCACCCAGTTTTTATTTTATTTTTTAATATATAGCTTTTATTCTCCAACTATGCCATTTTCTTTATCCTTTTTGTATCACCCATTTTAGTTTCTGAAAATCACCTTCATCTAAATTTTTAAAATCTCTTTCAGTGTAGGCCACTGTGATTTGAAGCCTACTTCCCAATGTTGTCTTTTAAAACATCAAAACCACAAGCTAATTCTGCATGGTTCTGGTCTAGACCTCTGCTTCTAAGAAGCCAACTTATACCATTATCTATAATATTGTTTTTTTCTTTAAGTTGTGTTTCTATAATATTTTCAACAATTTCAGTTTGTCTCCCAAAAATATTTTAACTCATTTTTTTTTTAAATTATTTGCTCATTTTTCACTTACCTGTAAATCCCCTACATGTATTGCTACTAGCGACTGGGTTTGTTCTTACTGTGGCCCATTACATGGCCAATTCACTTTTCTCTTTCCTTTCATTTTTATTTTAATATATTGCCCAAGGTAAAAATATATTTAATTAGAGGCTCTCTAACTTTCATATACTTAATCTTTCCTCCCTTCCAGAATGCCTTAATTTTTACCATCTCCAGAGATACATCAATATTCCTACTAAAGTTCCACATAGTTTCCCTCATAAGAAACACTAGGTAAATAATAGTTATCAAGCTTGAAACCTTCTCTGGCTGGATATCACAAAGGGATACTTTCTTGAATTTATTATCTACTATTTCTTAAGCTGTATAGCATGTATTTGCCACTCAGCCTTAACCCTTTGCTTCCATGAAACCAAGTGTTCTTTACAAACCAAGTGTTGTATGTAGGGAAAGAGTGGGGTGTCTGACCACATATAGCCTCAAAGTCTTTGAAATTGTGTGCAGCATTTTGTGTGTTTCTTTTTTTTTACCAAATTTTCCAAAGCCTCATGCCTCCCTTTTTTCAAATTCTGATTTAATTTCATACTCTCCAGTACAAAAGCCAGCCAGACTATTTTTTTGTGCATTTCAGTGTGTAAAGAAATAAACCATCAGTCCCTAGAGTGCTATTCTACTTCTGAAGTGTTCATCAGGTCTAGACTTTGCCAGGTTAATGAAATTCTAAACAGTTTCCTTGGAATTGTTGGATCCTTTCCTTATTATGTAATACCCCCAAAGAACCCAGCTTTTTAACTTAAAAATCTTATCTGAGGGATTTTAATTACTACCTGGGATTCATATATTCTTGTCCATATCACTTTGTCACCTGATCAATTGTTCTCTTCTTCTTGTAGATAGATGTTCAAGTAGTTCCCACTAAAAGCATCCTTCTGGGGTCCTTTCTCCTCTTTCAGAAACTGCATAAGTGTTCTTTCCCCTCTTCCGTCTGTCCCCTTTGCCTTCTGCAACCCATATGGAAAGCAAAATAGACAAGTTAAAAATATTTGCCTTCTTTCCCTTTTTGTCTTTGGCATTCCCTACCACAACTTTTTGAAACTGCTTTTCTCTGTCCTGCCCCAGATTTTCAAATATGTTCTATTTCTCCTTCCTTCAGAGTCCCCACTGAAAGCTGACCCCTGACATTCATCAAAATCCTGAAACCCCATCCCCATCAAAATACCGAGATACACATATCTAAACTCTCATTTCCACTCCTTTTGGCCCTAATCTTATATTCCCTGTCAATTAGGGAATAATTTGCCATAGCTAAACCCAAATCAAATTCCCATTTCCCTTCCCTTTTCCCTTGCCTTCCTGACCTCCTCTTCTTCACTTCTTCCAGTGCGCCTGCCTTGTATCTATATACTTCCCTTTCTCATTTCCATTTTTACATCCTCTCCTTTCTCCTCAAATTTCTATTCTCCCTTGTCCCCCACTGGTACCCCTTTTGATCTTATTTATTTGTTTGTTTATTCTTCAGTATGCTCCACTCACTTAAATGGAGATTGTTTGGTTTTACATAATCTGCATGAGGCTGTGAGAATAGATTTATTACATACTCCATCTTACAAAGATAATAACTAAAAGCTTGCAAAGTTTTAATTTGTAAAGTCTAACATAACCATTTTCCACAAAAAGCTCGAAGCCCAAAGCCCTCTTGCCATACTCAGTTTATCTAATGATTCCTCTTTCTCTCTTGAAAGTAAAGATAAAGATATTAAATTGAGTCTCTTGCCTATTTTTCTCAAATCATACCAACATCTGTGTGTACCTTTCTCAGAGAAATTTTATTCTTTGGAACAAGTAAAACATTCAATGCTTGAAAAGTCCCTATACAAAATCTTCATCCAGAAGTTGGTACCCATTTATTATTTAACACTGCTTTGTAAAAACATAGCAGAATGCTTTACTTTAACTTATCTAAAATTAGGTAATGGAAATAAGATTTTCTTTTATCATGAGGAATTATATTGTAGTAGAAGATCTAGAATAAAGAATAGGACACCTTCCCCCTTCAGAGCAAATGCTGAATTGGAAGCAAATCTCATTGTTTAAACTGAGAAAAGCTGAAAGGTGGTGGTGTCTAGATTGTTCAAAAATAGAAAGTGGTGATATATGGATATTGTTTCTTATTCTCTTGATTAGAGAATATAAAGCATACAGAAACCCATTATGTGGCATTTTGATGTCTTAGAATTTCACTTAACTGTTTAATAAAAAAGAACGAAAACTTCAGTCTGTTCTGGAGAAATAATTCATCTGATTTTGGCAAGCACTTATCCTAGCTTCTCTGAAATTACACAGCCAGTAAAACAATTGGCCAGGGTCTCCAATCAAGATCTGATGCCATTCTGATATATCTCCACTATCACTGCAAATATTACCCCTTGAAAATAGTTTCTCTGCCAGGCTGATTTTTGAATATACAGCACTCATATCCAGAAAGGCTTACATAATTTCTAAACAATATTGAGTCACCTTAGAAACAATGCAATGAATATTTTATATAAGGAAGTAGAGCTTCAAATAAAAGCTCTAACGAAATGCACTTTAATGAAATGCAAAGAAAATGATAAATATGGTTCCATTATATTATAGAGTGTTGTTAATTTTATTCACTCACATTGAAGCTCTTTACTTATCCTCATGTCTCACTGTCGAGAAGAGAGCCTGTTCACAACATGCCTAAAACAAATGTTTTCTGAGTGAATATATGAACAAATATACCTTTTGTAAACTGATAATGAGAGGAAGTGAAAGCCACTACACTTTTTCGTATCTTCATCTTTTACAATCTTTAACATTTTGTCATGTAACTTATTATGGAACTTTCCGTATTCTGAATCTAATTGCAGCACTGATCAAAATCTGAACATCCTGATTCTTGTTTTCTCTGTCCTTTCAAAACCTGTCACTGTAGATGCCTGTGTTTTAACAGAATCCATATGTTCCCTATTTGGCTTACCTTTTTTTTTTCTTCCATGAATCTGCTGTGCACATCATACATGGCTCTTGGCATCTATCTTATAATATCATGACAAGGGTAATCGGTTTTGTTTTAGTTTTAAGAGTCAGAAGTTAAGACATTATCATTGAAATGTCTTCCAGTTCTCCATCTTGTTTATGGTCTTTAAATGTTCAGAATTGTTCAGGAATGTTTTTATAACCCAGTCATCAGCAGTGGTAAAAAGCAACACTGATGACTGCAGCTCTAAATGACTCCACATCTCCCATTACCTCTAAGGAAACAATCACGATATTTGAGATTTGTGCTTCTCAAGTTATTGACCTTACAGTAAAAAGGGAGGATAGAGAAGAGGTAGGGGAAGAGAGAAAAGAATGGGAAACTGTATTGTCCCACAGTTAAAAAAAAAAGCCCTAAATAAACTCATAGGTCTTGAGCTAGTTTATAAAAGAGTAGGAACAGGTAGATCACTCATCTTTAAATAATTAATTTCTCAGAAAAGAGAAACTTTTATGTTAGAAAATGACCTAGTTAAGTAAAGGAAAGGGATTGGGGAGGGGGAGAGGGATGAGAAAGGGGTAGCACTGGGAAATGAAATGGAGAAAACTATGTTATATGTGTTTTCGACTATGTCAAAATGAATCCCATTGTTTTGTATAACTATAATTTACTAACAAATAAAAAATTTAAATTAATTGTGGAAAAAAAGGAAAAGAAAATGATCTCAATGAGGACAGTTTGTGAGTGTTTTAGAGAAAAAGAAACAGAAAAATTGATGTCATATTGTAGCTATTCATTGACCAATAGCTGATGCTCAACTTACATGCGCCCTCTCTTCTTATGTAAAATTTCTGTTAATATCAGAAGATGCTTTGCCTGAGATGTAGAAAAACAAAATTATAATGTGCTTAAGTCCCTATTAAATATCCATTTACTACATTTATTATCTACTTTGCCAGGATATCAGAATATTCATCACTGATAAAAAAAGTTATAATACATGTAACCCCTATTAAATATCCATTTGCTATCTATTCTAACTATATACATCAGATTATCATAATGGTTAATTTAAGGTTCGTTACAAATAAACACATGCCAGATCCAAGGATGATGTATGCAGTAGGATAGTAAAACTAAGAATTCATTACACTTACATGATTTAATTTCTCATAGAACAGAAGTTGATGTGTGTCAATCAACCAGCCAGATGTCAGTTGGTGTAGGTAGCACTTGTCCATGATTGTTTCAAGTTATAAAATATACTACTTCATAATTTATTCATTTTCAAATATTAAAAATCCCATACTCAGAACTTTATTATCTGCAGTGGAAAGTGGACTTCTATAAACATGCAGAGAAAAAGAAATACCACACCTCTTAAGATTGGCCATTCTGCTTCCCCGCTTTCAGGAACCAACTACAAATCATCTTTTAGTAAATCTTGAGGATGAAAAGGTTGAAAAGAAGAATTGGGTAATTGCAAACATGCAAAACTGGGGAGTAAAAGCATGTTTAAAAAAAATAAAGGGCAGGCCAATAATTTACATTTTACCTCTAATAACTACATTACAACTTGAATGTCATTTCACAGAGCTGCCCTCAATACCTTCCTGTTGGATTTTTTCAGGTGTTTCTCTCTTTTTTTTAAAAAAATATTGATTCATATTAGTTATATATAACATTAAGATTCATTTTGACATAATTATAAATGTATGGAATATGATTTGCCCATGCCCATGTTCAGTCCCCAGTACTTACCCTTACCCTTAACCTCCTCCATCCCCATGTTCTCTTTCCTCTTCTCTACTCATCTTTATGCTATGTACTTACACTTTTTTTAAAATTAGTGTCTTGTGGGTATATATAATGGTGAGATTCACTCTAGTATATTCATATATGTACATAGGAAAATTAAGTCAGATTCATTTCAGGTTTTTCCCTTATTCCCTCCCCCCTCAATTCCCTTCTTCTACTCCTCTTATTTCTACTTTTTACTTTTTATGGAATCCCCTCATTTTTTCTCCCCACCCCTTATTTTAGACTTGCTTCCATATATCAGATAAATGTTCAATATGTAATGTTTATTTCACTTAGCATTATAGTCTCCAGTTCCATGGGATGTTTCTTAAGAGCACTAAATGCTCCCTGCAAGTTACTTTCTGAAATATAGTGGAGCATCTTTTCCCACATTGTGTCCTGGGAAATGCTCTGCAGAGTGGGGAAGCAATGAAACAGGGCCAAGTTGTTAGTAAAATCAATATAAGAAGTTCTCATATCTCTTTTATCATGAAGGACACAATGCATATTAGTGTATGAAAGTATTTGCTGTATAGCAACATATTTAACTTTGTTACTTTATTTATTCCAACATTTCTCCAAGCTGATTTTCCTTTTATCATTTATCATCTTATTTAAAGTACCTATTTTGTTTTACCCACTTTTAAAAATTCTTTTCTATTCCAACGCTCTTTAACATTTTATGAGAACTAGTGGTCTCACATTGGGAGACATTGGGCAGGAGCCTCTTCCCTTCACTGTTATGGCCCTTTCTTACCTCTTCTTCACATGGTCACCATTTCTTCAGGAGCCAGTCTCTTATCAATCATAAAGACAATAAGGAATTAATTCTACTTCTCCTTTCACATATTCCACATACAAATGGGGTTAAGGATACAGTATTTTCCACACTATTTGATTATGATAAGGAATTTTAATAGCTAATATAGTAAGTTAATAAGAAATTATATAGACAGTTATACAGTTTTTAAATATAGGCCAGAGTACTAAATAGGATTTTGGGGAATAATTGGGTTAGTTATCTAGTCAGCTTGTTAATTGTTACATATTCAAGAGACTGTGGAAACTTCCTCTACCTCACTTCTGAGTTCTGAAGGAGAAATATAACCCTGATATCAGCTCTGGATATTTTTATTTTTATTTTTTTTATTATTAGTTGTTCAAAATATTACAAAGTTCTTGACATATCATATTTCATACATTTGATTCAAGTGGATTATGAACTCCCATTTTTACCCTATATACATATTGCAGATTCACATCGGTTACACATCCACTTTTTTACCTACTGCCATACTAGTTTTTGTTGTATTCTGCTGCCTTTCCTATCTGGATATTTTTAGACCTAGTGTTTATAACTTTTATAACTTCCTGAAAAGCCAGCCATTCAGGTCTCTCTCCTGTATGTGCCTATACAGTAATTCATCCATTACAGGGCCACTGATCAGGCCTACTCCCTCTAACAGGGACAGATGAAACACCTGTGCAGATAGACAGTCTCATCCTAAAGTATCTGTGCATCCTCCTAGGAACTCCAAATCCAGTGCCTTTTCCTCTCTGTAGTGTGTTTTGCAATTGGTTGGATAAAGAGAGCCTGGGAACCCTGAAAAAAAAAAAAAACTAGAGCACAGAGTACTAAATATGAGACTCTAGCATGGGCAGTGTTTTCTGACGTAGATTGTTTGTTCTCTGCCTCATTTTCTGTATAAAACGGAGATAATGAGATTTGTCAGTCATACGTTTCCATGACCAAGTGATGTTTACACCTACACCAAATGTGTATGGCCTTGTGCACTGTTTTAAAGATATAAAAATGAATGTGATATGGTACTAATTGCACAATGTACAGCTATACTATAAAGATGAACACATCTTCTTATAGATAAAAGCCATTTTATTGTTCTTTTATTTTATTTAAACTGATAGAGTCCATTTCAGTCTATTTTGTGGTTCACAACAAAGGAAAATATTTCCAGAAGGTTTTAAATGCTCCAGGGTTTTGTTTGGGTTTTTTTGCCTCCTGTTTTAGTTTTAGTATGTTACAACTCCTAGGTGGTTTGTATGCTACAGTTTAGTCATGGAGCTTTAGTTATTTCATGGAATTTTAAAACAAAAACCAAATTTTACTTTTTTGAAAATCCTAGTTTTAGGTGAGAAGAGACTGATGTTTGGAGGCTTTATTGTGTAGCGTTGGATATCTGGGAAGTTGAACAGGCTATACATCTTATTGGATAAATGGATGTTTAAAAAAGAAAATGTATATATTCTTAAGGCAGGCTGTTATTAGAACTTGCTGCTTATAAAGTTATTTGGGGGAAAGCTAGAAGAAATTACTCTGCAAAAATGTGTTTTACATTTAATAACAATAAACAGAAATTCTTGACTTTAAAAAATTAGACAACTTTCTGTATTATTTATTATTGTTTTGTAATTTGTGTTCAGAGTTGTTCCAAACATTCACTTTTTGTGTGCACAGTTCTTTTATGTCCAAATTGTAGGAGCTCCTACTTATGAGCTTAAAAGATTCAGAGATAAAAGTAAAGAAAATCTTTCAGTTAAAAATTATGTAATGGAGAACTTAGCTACAATAAAAGTAACTGCATAATACATTTGCTCCTTTTAAGATAATCTCAGGCTATTTATTATTTTTCAAGCTTAAAAATCACACATTAGAGAATTACCTTGAGGCATAGCAAATTAACTTCACTAATTCAGTTTCTGAAAAGGTAAATGTTTTGCTATAGCTTGCTCCAAAGTCAGCTTAAGTCATGTTATTTGGATGACTATTAAGTGAGCAAATTGAAATTAGCTCTTTACAACATAATTTTCTCCCTATAAAACCTATCCAGAAATCCATATGGAAAGTTTATTTTTAAAAGAGTAAGAGCCTTTTTATATTATCCTAGTCAATTTGCCAATACAACTAGTCTCTGGCCATACAGTGGATAGCCATCTAGCAATATCTCATCTCTAGTTGTTCCACATAGAAAATCGGTAAAATAGTGAGTGGTTTGATCAAGTCCAGACTTTGGAATTTTGCTTCTTGCCTTACAAAAAAAAATTACAGCTGGAGTGTTTTGCTGTTGTGTAGAAAAAACTGTCGAATTCAAATTGATGGTGGAAACACAGTTCATATCTCAGATGAAGAAGTGAGCGGTACAGATTCAACAGATGTGGCCATTTGGTGGAATTAGCTGACACATGCATCTTTCTTACAGGACTGATGCATTGACATGGCTATCTCTGCAAGTGGTATCTGTTCTTATGAGAAAATGGGGAATTCAAATTGATGAAGTCCTTGCTATTAAGTTTTAATTTGGATCACCTTGGGAACCACAGGCTCCACTTCCATTTGGGCCTTCTCTGTGTTTACACAAAGGGAACAGCTTCAAAGGCCTCATGGTCTAGTATTCATACTGGCCTCATAACATGGAGCTGTGGTTTTGATGTTCTTGTTCCCAATTTATCACCAGGATCCAAGTACTTGGGTACCATGGTGATAAAGTGCATTGAAATACATAGGTAATCACTAGTGTACTGGGGGATTGATTTTTTTTTTCTCTTCCTTTTCTGAACAGACAAAAGCAGTCCTCTCAGAAACAATGGGAGTAAGAGGACACTTACCATTTACTTTATGAGAAAAGCAACGATAAAGGCAAATATGCCATTTAATTAATAACTCTTCTTGGGCAGTGACTATCTTCAAAGACTGAAAGTATTGAGAACCTTAATTGACCTCAATATATGAAGAACAAAGGCCTCTCTTTTCCCACTTTTTAAGTTGGAAGATACAGAGAAGGCCAAATCATTTGCTTACTGTCAAGCTGACTTCAAGTCCATAATAGAATTGGGTCCAGGACTCAAAACTCTTGAATTTTAAGGTGAGACCGCTGTGCACAGTATGACTTATTACACATAATGATCCACACTTTAATCACTGTCTTGAAGAGCACATTGCAGCTTAAAAGAGGCCAAGTAGTTTGAACTGACTACAAAGAATATGTTTTTAAAATCTTTTAAATATTCTGATGCACACACTTCATTTTAAATGTTGGCAGCTTGACCATTCACAACTCTGACCCAAATTGCTTCTTCAAACATTTTAATTGAAGCCAAATTACCTCACTTTCCAGTTTTCCATAATAATGTAACACACTCATTGCTATGACAGTAACTATGAAAATTTTGGCTTCTGTACTTTTGCTCTACTAGCCTTCAACCTCTCTTCACATTACTTTAATTTTTAATTTTGCTTCCTCATATTTTAATATTATATATATTTATTTTCTCTAACTTATAACAGTCTTTTCTTTACACTCATTTCTTTGCAGTTTTTGACAGATGACATCTGATCTTTTTTTCGTATAACAGATTAATTGAGGTGTATCTGACATTTAGTAACCTACACATATTTAAAGTGTGCTATTTAGGTTTGTATCAGCACTCACCCACGACACCATCACCCCTGCATTCAAATTTCCTCATGATTCTTTATAATCCATACCTCCTTCCATCTTCCAGCCCTTGCTTGCATCCTCATTCAACCACCGATCTGCTTTTTCTCTCTGTAAATAGGTTTGCATTTTCTAGAGTTTTATATAAATGAAATCATACATTGTGAACTCTTTTGTGTATGTCTTCTTTACCCAGCATAATTATTTTGAGAATCATCCATGTTTTTGCATGCATCATAGTACATCATTTTTTATTGCTGATTAGTGTCCTTTGTATGGATATATAACATTATGCTTATTCACTCATCTGTTGGTGGAAATTTGTTTCCAGTTTGGGGCTATAAAAAACTGCTGTGACCATTTGTGGGCAAATCTTTGTATGAACATATATTTCCTTTCCTCTTTGGTGAATACTTACAGATGAAGTGGATGGATCATATGTTAGATGTAGGGCTTAGTTTTTTGATCTAAGAAAGGAATTGGAATTTAAACTACATATGTAAAGTCATTTTTCACACATTACCATTTTACATTCCTGCCAGCAGTTTGTAAGATTTCTAGTTCCCCCACCTCTTGGCAACACATGGCATAGTCTTTTTCATTTTAGCCTTTCTAACTGGTGTGTAGTGATGTTTCATTATGGATTTAATTTATATTTCCCTAATGACTAATGATGTAAAATCATTTTGTGTGCTTATTTGCTATCCATATATCTTCTTTGGTAAAGTGTCTATTCCAATCTCTTTTGCACTTTCATTCATTTGCTCCTTTTCTTATTTTTGAGTCTTAAGAGCTCTTTACATATGTATTTTAAATTCCAATTCCTTTCTTAGATCTATGCTTTGGAATATTTTCTCTCAATCTATAGCTATCCTTTCTTTTCCTTACGAGGATCTCTGCCATGAGACCAGCACTGGCTTCATTAAAGAAGGTTTGATTCTTGAGTAAACACTAGGGAATTTTAAATTGAAGAGACAAGACTCTGATTACCTTTGAAACCAGCTCTGGGACGGCTTCTCCTAACTCCCGCCTCCAGCCACCTAATGCAGTAGTGAGGTTTACTGAAGAGGCTAGAGAGAGAGAGAGAGAACATGCCAGGGAGTGGACTTTTATTAGGGAACAAAAATTCTGGGGAAAATCCCATCCAATGAAGATTAAGGTGGGGGCAGCATCCCAAGGTCAGGGGCGACGATTGGGTCTTTGGGGCAGTAGCCAGACACGCCTGTGCACGGCCAAGCCCTGGGACCTGGAGAAGGGTGGGGAAAGTTCTGACACAGCTGTGTCTAAGCGCCTCTCACCCAGCCAGGGAGGTAACTCAAATCACGTGTGAAGACAGCCTCCCACAAGGGTCTTTTGAAGAGAAGTTCTAAATTCATAAATTGAATTTCTTCTTTTCTTCAGAATTAATATTTTATTAATTTAAATCCTTCCTTAGATGTATGCTTTGCAAATATTTTCTCTCAGTCTGTAGCTATCTTGCCCTTTCCTTAACAGTATCATTTGAAGAGTAGTTGTTGTTTTTTGTTTGTTTTTTTTTTAATTTTGAAGAAGTCCAGTTTGTGAATTTGTTCCTTTCTTCAGAATTAATATTTTATTGGATCATGACTAGGGTTTTTCACAATACATTTCATGTGGTACCAATACAAGTAGACACTTGTATTTAGAAAGAAAGAAATATTAAGATTTGTATTCAGTTAATATACACATTTAAAAATTAATATCTCTATTTTTTTAGGAGCAAGTTATTCTCACAGTCAGACAGATGTAACCTGCAAAATGGATTCAGACCAGAAAGAGAATTCTGTGATCAGAGCAATATTTCTGATGTTAAATATGAATGACTCATATTTATTTGATTTTTTAAATTGTGTATGAAGTTGACCAAACATACTATCTGCAGTGCCTTTTACAACCCAAGAGAAGAGTGCCCTGGGATGGCAGTGTTGGAGTAAGGTTGATGGAATACTGCAATAATGTTTGGTTTTTATGATCATGTTTTTGATGTTACAAAGATTTTCTCAAACTTGCCTTCAAGAAGTATTGTAAATGTAAGTGTGTCATCTATTTTGAGATAATTCTTATATATAGTGTCAGGTATGGGTTAAGGTATGTATTTCACTTATGGAGATCCACTTGTTCCAGAACAACTTAAATAGATTACTCTTTATCCACTGAATTATCTTTGTACCTTTGTCAAAAATCAATTGTCCATATATGTGTAGGTCTGTTTCCAGACTCTCCATTCAATTAATTATTCATTTTTACAAAAATCCACACTGTCTTAATTATTGTACTTTATAATAAATTGTGAAATCAGGTATCCCTCTTAATTTGTTCTTCCCTCTTTTAGTTGTTTTGTCAATTCTAGATTCTTTGCTTTTCAATGTGGCTTTTTGAATCAGCTCTTCAACTTCTACAAAGAAGCTTGCTGGGATTTTGATTTGGATTATATTGGATCTGTAGATGGTCAATTTAAGAATAATTAATATCTTAACAATATTGAGTCTTCTGACTCATGAGAAAATAACAAATAATATGAAATTCTTAGGTAGAATTCTAATAAAATAAGTGATATATATATATTGAACCCTCCAAACATTGCTGAGTAAATTGCAGACCTAAATGCAGATACATATATACCACAGTTGGCCATTTTTAAGCTTTGTCATCTTTATTTGCCGTTTCCCCCTGCTTTCTGTTCAACAGTCCAACCTCAAAGAAATTAAGGTACAGTAACTTTAAATATTTGCTATTTGTCCCTACCTTTAGTCACAAATGAAAAAGTGATTGATGGAGAGTTTAGAAAAGTTGCATTTATAAATAAATTATTCAAGGAATCATTAACTGCTTTGTTCTTTTTCTTCTTCCATTTTTTTTTCTGTCTTCTGGCACTTTCATTTTTCATTATCATCTTCTGCTATAGATAGGAGTAGAGAGAAGAAATGAGACTTAACTCATAAATACTTTTCTGCTCTGTTATTAAAACCCTTTATGGAAAAAGAGATTGAATGCTGTGTTTAGGGATTTCACTTATCCTTCCTGTCCCCATTCTGTATCCCTCATTACCATAGAAGTGTGAGGACTGGCAATAGTGGGAAAGTACAAATATGCACATTTAAATATCAAATGCTGACCTCTAAATCTGCTAATGTGATTTATCAGTGAATACTCAGGACATATGTGAAGTGCATTTCTCAAGAGGGAAGCCTATCTTTTTGAAGAAGAATTTATCATAATAATAAAGATTTTGAGTTTTGAAATTGGTTAAATTATCTAATAGAATTGGCTTAGTAACTGTTGAGATTAAAACAAGCTATCACTGAAACCCTCATGAACTTTTATGTTATTCATCCCTCATCCTTAAGATTAATAATTCTTATAAAAATTTAGATTTGGCTCTTATCTTGTCAAGACTTGGTATGAATTATAGCTCGTGTTATGTGAAGACATGACTTTTCAGAACTGTGTGGTATAATAATATTGAAGTTCATATCTTATTAGTTAGTTTTAACTAACTAATAAGATAGTTAAAACTGTGTTACTGTGTTACTGAGTAACTGTGTTACTCTGGGTGCAAAAAAAAAAAAAAAGAAAGTAAGAAAATACATATTGTGATGCAGTATTCCTAATGATATTTATTATATTCTCTTGGATGTTAAATTTCAAAATTAAATAATCTGCAAAAAACTCAGTTATTACTACCAAATTTTAAGATTCTCATGTGACTTGATTTAGAGTAAAATTACTTGCATGGTACAAAATATGAAGGGTTTTTTTTCCTTGATATCTGGTATGAAGTTATTAATTCTCTGGAAGGAAATGTCATGAACAAAGAACAGCAGGCAAAGAGATAGAACTTGGAAATCATCAAAAAAATTGTATTTGGTCTTTGAGAAATACAGATATATAAAACACAATTGGAATAATTGAAGGCTTAGTTAAGAGTACCAAGAAAGACTAAATTTATTTAAACAAGTGACATGCATCATATAACAATTAGGAAATCTGTAAGTGTCACCACAGAATCAATAGTCATCAGTTTGAAAAATCATAATTTACAGGAATTTTTCCAAATAATCTTTAGAAAATCCGCATTTACTGAGAGCCTACTGTGTGCTAAACCCTAGACTACAAAGATGATAGTCAAGACATGATCTTCAGGCCTTCCAACTGTGTGGCTGAGGGGAGGAACTTGGAAAATTCTCTTCGCAACAACAACAAAAGAAAAAAAAGAGTTATAAAGCAAGACAGATCTGACCAGAGCAACCATTTAAGTGGTGTGGAATCGACCAAAGGCATATATAATAATACAAGAAGCTTTATGAGTAAAAAGCTATTGACTTTGAATCTATCATCACAGGATGGAAGCTTTACCAGCTCAAGATGTTTGAGCACAACCTTGGCCCAGTCATTGGCTGGCCAGTAAACTATATATACCTAAAGGTGGCCCCTAGCAATCCAGGTTTAAAAATCAAATCAAGAATGAAAAAAAAACCTGAAAAACTAATGATCAGGGTACCAGTGGTTATACTCGATGGGGAGACAGATTTCGCAGATGTAGCCCAAGCAAGTCACTAAACAAAGAACAGATTAAGAAAAAAAAAAAAAAACTTATGATAAAAAGCAACAACCACCACCTTCAGGAATCCAGAGTTGTTACTTTATATTACCTAAAATAGTCAATTTCCAACAGAAATTAGAAGAAAGGCCAAAAATAATAACTAGAATGAAAAAAAGTTGTCAATAGAAGCTGCCTCTGAGTCTCCCCAGATGTTGGATTTAGTAGAAAGACAGACTTCAAAGTAACTTTTATAAGTATGGTGAAAGAAGCAAACAAATTCAGATTTAAAGAATTATAAGAAATTATGACAACATGACTCAACAAATAATAAATCTCAATAAGAAGGTAGAAATTATTAAAAAGACAAAAAAATCAAATGGAAGTTCTGGAGTTGAAAATACAGGGCCTAACATGAAAAATTCACCAGAATGTCACAAAGAGATTTGAGATGGCAGGGAGAAAATCTCTGTACTTAGGACCAATCAATAGGAATCACCTAATCTAAAGAAAACAGGAAAAATGGCTGAAGTAAATAAAATAAGCAAAACCATGCAGTGAGCTCTCTCTCTCTCTCTCTCTCTCTCTCTCTCTCTCTCTCTCTATATATATATATATATATATATATATATATATATATATATATATATCAGAAGTTGCAAAAAGATAGGAAAGAGAGAAAGCAGCAGAGAGAAAAAAAATATGTGGCAAATATAAATAAATAAATAATCCAGATTTGAAACCAAATTACCTTGCAAATAACAAGAAATTCAAGAAAACCTAAGTAGGAAAAAAAAAGCCATCCACACCTAGACACACGCAAATCTAACTATTGAAAGCCAAAGAAAAAGGAAAAACAAAAGTTGAAAGCAGTAAGAGAAAAACAGCTAATGACTTGGAGAGGAATTTATGCAATTAATGATTGACCTCTCAATTGAAAGAATGGAGTCAGAGAGCAGTTGAATGCATATGCAATGGCTGAAAGAAAAAATAAAGCCAAGCAAAAAAATCTATGTCTAGCAAAACTAACCTTCAAGATGACATCCTCAGATTTTATAAAAGACAAAGAATTCATTGCTAACAGACCTGTCTTACAAGAATACCAAAGAATCTCTTTCAGGCTAAAGGAATTGACAGCAGAAGATAACTCAGTCACATATTAAAAAAAAAAAAAAAGAGTTTGCATGCATATGAAAATATATATATATATATATATATATATATATATATATATATATATATATGACAATAATAGTACAGAAATGGAGAGGAGATGAAACTATAAAAAAGCAATTTTTTATTTCACTGTAAGGAATTTGTTATTAGTCTACTGTTGATTATGATAAATCAGGACACATTTTATAATTGTTAAAACATCTGTTAATAAAATAACTCCAAAGAAAATAATTAAAAAATAATATAGGACTTAAAATAGTACACTAAAAATATACTTAACACCCAAAAGGCAGCAAAGGAGGAATAGAAGAAAAAACAGAAAGGAGATAGAGAAAACAAATAGCAAAATAGAAAATTTAAATCCAACTATGTGAGCTGTCTAAACATCTCAGTCCAAAGATAGAGATTGGCATACTAGATTTTAGAAAGTCAAGCAAGATACTGCCTACATATCAAGGAAACATCAATTTAAAGGTATGAAAAAGGTATATCGTGCAAATGGTAATTATCAGAAAGCCGTATAGCTCTATTAATATCAGACAATATATACTGTATAAGAAATATGCCAAGAAAGAGTGATATTCCATGATAAAGGGTCACTAGGCCAGAAATATAAATAAATATAATATAAATATAAATATAATATAAATAATATATAAATATAATATAAATAATATATAAATATAATATAAATCAATATTTTAAAAGATCCCTAAAATACATGAAGAAAAATCACAGAAATAAAAAAGTGGAAAAAATTATGGAAATGGATTAATTTTGACCAACCCAAAATCATAAGATATTTTATTGGCAATAGTCACATCTTTGTAAAAATAATTTTAGACAAACATAAGTTCCATTTATAATATATGCAACTTAAACACACACACACATACACACACATATATAAACAGAATCAGGAGTAAACAATTCTGATTTCAATGCCATAAGAGTTTTAAAGAAGTAAGAATTTGACTAAAGTTGCTCTTAAATTTGAGAGAAATAGGAATTTGTCTAAAGTTTCATAAGTATGAATTGACTGCAGATTTCCTAAAGGTTACTTACCAGTGAGTAGGCACCAACATTGAAGAACCTATCAAATTCAGCTCATATGAAGTGCCTTTCCTTTTTTTTTCTTTTATTTACTGTTTTTAGATATACAGTATTTGATAGTAGGGTGTATTTTGACATATTATACATACATGGAGTGCAAGCCATTACAATTTTGATCCCATTCTTGTGGTTGAACATAATTATACTGGTTGTGTATTCATATATGAACATAGGGAAGTTATGTCCAATTCAGTCTACTTTTTCCTATTTCCATTCCCACTACCTTCCCTTCATTCCCCTTTCTCTGATTGAATGAACTTCTATACTTCCCCTCCCTATTCTCCCTTGTTATGAGTTAACATCCACATATCAGAAAGAACATTTGGCCTTTGTTTTTTTGGGGGGACTGGCTTATTTCACTTAGCATGATATTCTCTAGTTCCATACATTTACTGGCAAATGTCATAATTTCATTCTTCTTTATGGCTGAGTAATATTCTGAGATATATATATATATATATATATATATATATATATATATATTATTCATTTCACATATTTGTGTATATATATCATATATTTCATATATATATATATATATATATATATATATATCACATATATGTTCATATATATCACATTTTCTTTATCCATTAATTTGTTGAAGGGCACCTACATTGGTTCCGTAGCTTAGATGTTGTGAATTGAGTTTCTATAGAAATTGATATGGTTATGTCACTGTAGTATGCTGATTTTAAGTCCTTTGGCTATAAGCCAAGGAATAGGATAACTGGGTCAAATGGTTCCATTCCAAATTTTCCAAGGAACTCCATATTGCTTTCCAGATGGTTGTACAAATTTACAGTACCATCAGCAATGTATGAGTGAACCTTCCCCCCAACAATCCCAATAACATTTATTATTGCTTGTGTTCTTGATAATTCCCCTTCTGATTTGAGTGAGATGGAATCTCAGTGTAGTTTTAATTTGCATTTCTCTAATTATGAGAGATGTTGAACATTTTTTCACATTTTTTTACCATTCATATTTTTTTTCTTATAAATGATTGCATGCTGTATTATTTTTCTAAGGTTGTCATAACAACATACCACAAAGTGAGTGCCTTAAACAACAGAAAATACATATATAGTCATAGTTCATGATTTTTACTTTCAATTTTTGAAAAAAAAAACTGCTATTTTTATGATTATGTTTGGTCCATAACAAGTAATATTTATTTGTTGTCCTTTTATATCATTGAAATTGTATTGCCTTTGTAAAATAAAACATATTATATTTTTATTTATTTATTTATTTTTAGTTTGAGTATCCATATAATTTTTCACATATATATTCCTAGATATGTTTATACATTCATATGTATATGAATATGCCCTAATGACAAATAAATTTCTGCTCATACATTTTCATATATATTCATTACATAATCACAAACTATAACAAAAACAAGTTATAAACATCCATTTCAAAAGAAAAATAACTATATACAAATTTATATCTATTTAAATATTTTCACATATACATTCATATTTGTATTCCTATATATGGATAAAAATGTTCAATCCTTAAACTAACCCTATTTTTTTATATTAGTTTTATACCTACCAATACACCTCAGAGAAACCTCTATATGTATAAACCATAACATTTTACATGAATATACCTATGTATTTGGGAGTATAAATTCATAAATTTACATAAAAATCCATGGATTTTTATATATATATATATATACTTATTTCCATAAGCATAACCCAGATTTCATACATCATAACAACATTGCTTACCTTAAAAATATTCACAGATAAAAGTGTATATATATATACTTTTAATTCATATATATATATATATATATATATATATATATATATAAATTTTGATATATATTACCTTTATATTCATATTAATATTCATACATATGTTCCAGAGGTAACCTGTCCCCTAAACCAAACCTGTAATTCAGAACTAAACCTAACCCTACCCAATCATGAACATTTTAAACAAAAATTATAAATATTATTGAATATCCATATGGTCTTTCACATATATATTCCATATATGTTTATATACGTCATATATGTGTGTTTGTGTGTTGTGTGGGTGTGTTCCCTAATGGCAACTCAAATCCTACCCATAAATTTTCATATATATTCAATTATATAATCATATCCTATATCTTACCAAAACTATAAACAACCATCTCAAAAAATGTGTATATAAATCCATATCCATTTAAATATTTTCATGTATATTTTTACATATATATTCACATTTGTATTCATACATATGGTTAAAAATGTTCAAAGCCAGTATTATCGTGTTATGGTCTATTTGATTCTTGAAATTGAGCAGGGTTTGTTTGATGTATGTAGATACTCCATTGTTTGGGACATAAATATTTATGATTATTATGTCTTGTTGATGTATAATTCCCTTAAGCAGTAAGAAATAGCCTTCTCGGTCCCTTCTGATTAACTTTGGCTTAAAGTCCACTTTATCTGATTTGAGAATAGAAATCTCTGCTTGTTTATGGGATACATGTGAGTGATGTTTTATCCCATCCTTTCATCTTCAGTATGTGGATGATGTCTTTGCCTATGAGATGAGACTCTTGGAGACAGTATATTGTTGGGTCTCGTTTTTCAATCCAATCTGCCAGTCTATGTTTTTTGATTGATGAGTTTAGACCATTAATGTTCAAGGTTATTGTTGAGATATGATTTGTTTTCCCAGTCATTTTGGTTTATTTCTTGTTTTTAATTTGTATTAGTTTCTCTTTGATTGACTATTCCTTTAGTGTAGTTCCTCTCTTCAGGTTTCCACTTTTTTTTCATCTTCAGGGAATATTTTATTGAGAATATTCTGAAATGCAAGTTTTCTGGTTGCAAATTCTTTTAATTTTTGTTCATCATGGAAGGTTTTTATTTCATCTTCAAATCTGAAGCTTAATTTTGTGGATATAAGATTCTTGGTTGGCATCCATTTTCTTTCAGAGATTGGTATATGTTATTCCAGGACCTCCTACCTTTGAGGGTCTGGATTAAGAAATCAGAAGAAATCTATATTGGTTTCCCCCTACATGTGATTTGATTTTTTTCTCTCACAGCCTTTAAAATTCTGTCCTTATTCTGAATGCTAGGCATTTTCATTATAATGTGCCTTGATGTGGGCCTGTTGTGATTTTGCACATTTGGGGTCCTATAAGCCTCTTGTATTTGATTTTTCATTTTATTCTTCAGATTTGGGAAATTTTCTATTATTATTTCATTGAAAAGTTTATGCATTCTTTTGGTTTGTATCTCACACCTTTATCTATCCTGATAAATCTTAAATTTGTTTTTTTTTTTTCATGTTACCCCATATTTCTTGGAAATTCTGTTCATGGTTTCTTAACATCTTCTCCATGGTCAACCCTATTTTCTTTTTAACTTTTTTTTAATTTTTTTTTATTATTATTTTTATTTTTTTCCTTTAATTTTTATTGTTGGTTGTTCAAAACATTACATAGTTCTTGACATATCATATTTCACACTTTGATTCAAGTGGGTTATGAACTCCCATTTTTACCCCGTATACAGATTGCAGCATCATATCGGTTACACATCCACTGATTTACATATTCCTATACTAGTGTCTGTTGTATTCTGCTGCCTTTCCTATCCTCTACTATCCCCCATCCCCTCCGCTCCCGTCTTCTCTCTCTACCCCATCTACTGTAATTCATTTCTCCCCCTTGTTTTTTTTTTCCCTTTCCCCGCACTTCCTCTTGTATGTAATTTTGTATAACCATGAGGGTCTCCTTCCATTTCCATGCAATTTCCCTTCTCTTTCCTTTTCCCTCTCACCTCTCACCCCTGTTTAATGTTAATCTTCTTCTCATGCTCTTCCTCCCAACTCTGTTCTTAGTTACTCTCCTTATATCAAAGAAAACATTTGGCATTTGTTTTTTAGGGATTGGCTAGCTTCACTTAGCATAATCTGTTCTAATGCCATCCATTTCCCTGCAAATTCTATGATTTTGTCATTTTTTAATGCAGAGTAATACTCCATTGTGTATAAATGCCACATTTTTTTATCCATTCGTCTATTGAAAGGCATCTAGTTTGGTTCCACAGTCTTGCTATTGTGAATTGTGCTGCTATGAACATCGATGTAGCAGTGTCCCTGTAGCATGCTCTTTTTAGGTCTTTAGGGAATAGACCGAGAAGGGGAATAGCTGGGTCAAATGGTGGCTCCATTCCCAGCTTTCCAAGAAATCTCCATACTGCTTTCCAAATTGGCTGCACCAATTTGCAGTCCCACCAGCAATGTACAAGTGTACCCTTTTCCCCACATGCTCGCCAGCACTTGTTGTTATTTGACTTCATAATGGCTGCCAATCTTACTGGAGTGAGATGGTATCTTAGGGTGGTTTTGATTTGCATTTCTCTGACTGCTAGAGATGATGAGCATTTTTTCATGTACTTATTGATTGATTGTATGTCCTCCTCTGAGAAGTGTCTGTTCAGGTCCTTGGCCCATTTGTTGATTGGGTTATTCGTTTTCTTATTGTTTAATTTTTTGAGTTCTTTGTATACTCTGGATATTAGGGCTCTATCTGAAGTGTGAGGAGTAAAGATTTGTTCCCAGGATGTAGGCTCCCTATTTACCTCTCTTATTGTTTCTTTTGCTGAGAAAAAACTTTTTAGTTTAAATAAGTCCCATTTGTTGATTCTAGTTATTAACTCTTGTGCTATGGGTGTCCTATTGAGGAATTTGGAGCCCGACCCCACAGTATGTAGATTGTAGCCAACTTTTCTTGTATCAGATGCCGTGTCTCTGATTTGATATCAAGCTCCTTGATCCATTTTGAGTTAAATTTTGTGCATGGCGAGAGAAAGGGATTCAGTTTCATTTTGTTGCATATGGATTTCCAGTTTTCCCAGCACCATTTGTTGAAGATGCTATCTTTCCTCCATTGCATGCTTTTAGCCACTTTATCAAATATAAGATAGTTGTAGTTTTGTGGATTGGTTTCTGTGTCCTCTATTCTGTACCATTGGTCCACCTGCCTGTTTTGGTACCAGTACCATGCTGTTTTTGTTACTATTGCTCTGTAGTATAGTTTGAGGTCTGGTATCGCTATACCGCCTGATTCACACTTCCTGCTTAGAGTTGTTTTTGCTATTCTGGGTCTTTTCTTTTTCCATATGAATTTCATAATTGCTTTATCTATTTCTACATGAAATGCCATTGGGATTTTGATTGGCATTGCATTAAACCTATAGAGAACTTTGGGTAATATTGCCATTTTGATGATGTTAGTTCTGCCTATCCATGAACAGGGTATATTTTTCCATCTTCTAAGATCTTCTTCTATTTCTCTCTTTAGGGTTCTGTAGTTTTCATTGTATAAGTCTTTCACCTCTTTTGTTAGGTTGATTCCCAAGTATTTTATTTTTTTTTGAGGATATTGTGAATGGAGTGGTTGTCCTCATTTCCATTTCAGAGGATTTGTCGCTGATATACAGGAATGCCTTTGATTTATGCATGTTGATTTTATATCCTGCCACTTTGCTGAATTAATTTATTAGCTCTAATAGTTTCTTTGTAGACCCTTTTGGGTCTGCTAGGTATAGAATCATGTCTTCTGCAAATAGTGATAATTTAAGTTCTTCTTTTCCTATTTTTATGCCTTTAATTTCTTTCGTTTGTCTAATTGCTCTGGCCAGTGTTTCGAGAACTATGTTGAACAGAAGTGGTGAGAGAGGGCATCCCTGTCGTGTTCCAGATTTTAGAGGGAATGCCTTCAATTTTTCTCCATTCAGAATGATGCTAGCCTGAGGCTTAGCATAGATTGCTTTTACAATATTGAGGTATGTTCCTGTTATCTCTAGTTTTTCTAGAGTTTTGAACATAAAGGGATGCTGTACTTTGTCGAGTGCTTTTTTCTGCATCTATCGAGATGATCATTTGGTTCTTATTTTTAAGTCTATTGATGTGGTGAATAACATTTATTGATTTCCGTATATTGAACCAGCCTTCCATCCCAGGGATGAATCCTACTTGATCATGGTGCACAATTTTTTTGATATGTTTTTGTATCCGATTCGCCAGAATTTTATTGAGGATTTTTGCATCTAGGTTCATTAGAGATATTGGTCTGTAGTTTTCTTTCTTTGAAGTGTCTTTGTCTGGTTTAGGAATCAGGGTGATGTTGGCCTCATAGAATGAATTTGGAAGTTCTCCCTGTTTTTCTATTTCCTGAAGTAGCTTGAAAAGTATTGGTATTAGTTCCTCTTTAAAGGTTTTGTAAAACTCTGCTGTATACCCCTCCGGTCCTGGGCTTTTCTTAGTCGGTAGTCTTTTGATGGTTTCTTCTATTTCCTCAATTGATATTGGCCTGTTTAGGTTGTCTATATCCTCCTGACTCAATCTGGGCAGATCATATGACTTAAGAAATTTATCGATGCCTTCACTATCTTCTAATTTATTGGAGTATAAGGATTCAAAATAATTTCTGATTATCTTCTGTATTTCTGAAGTGTCTGTTGTGATATTGCCTTTTTCATCCCGTATGCTAGTAATTTGAGTTCTCTCTCTTCTTCTCTTCGTTAGCATGGCTAACGGTCTGTCGATTTTATTTATTTTTTCAAAGAACCAACTTTTAGTTTTGTCAATTTTTTCAATTGTTTCTTTTGTTTTGATTTCATTAATTTCAGCTCTGATTTTAATTATTTCTTGCCTTCTACTTTTGCTGTTGTTTTGCTCTTCTTTTTCTAGGATTTTGAGATGAAGTATGAGATCATTTATTTGTTGGTTTTTTTCTTTTTTTAAGGAATGAACTCCAAGCAATGAATTTTCCTCTTAGAACTGCTTTCAATGTGTCCCATAGATTCCGATATGTTGTGTCTGTGTTTTCATTTATCTCTAAGAATTTTTTAATTTCCTCCTTGATGTCTTCTATAACCCATTGATCATTCAGTAACCTATTGTTCATTCTCCAAGTGATGCATGATTTTTCCTATCTTCTTTTATCATTGATTTTCAGTTTCATTCCATTATGATCAGATACGATGCATGGTATTTTCTCTACTCCTTTATATTGTCTAAGAGTTGCCCTGTGACATAATATATGATCTATTTTTGAGAAGGATCCATGTGCTGCTGAGAAAAAAGTGTAACTGCTTGATGTTGGGTGGTATATTCTATATATATCAATTAAGTCTAGGTTATTAATTGTGTTATTGAGTTCTATAGTTTCCTTATTCAACTTTTGTTTGGAAGATCTGTCCAGTGGTGAGAGAAGTGTGTTGAAGTCTCCCATGATTATGGTATGTTGGTCTATTAGACTCTTGAACTTGAGAAGAGTTTGTTTGATGAACATAGCTGCACCATTGTTTGGGGCATATATATTTATGATTGTTATGTCTTGTTGGTGTATGGTTCCTTTGAGCAGTATGTAGTGTCCCTCTTTATCCCTTTTGATTAACTTTGGCTTGAAATCTATTCTATTTGATATGAGTATGGACACTCCTGCTTGTTTCCGAAGTCCATATGAGTGATATGATTTTTCCCAACCTTTCACCTTCGGCCTATATATGTCTTTTCCTATCAAATGTGTCTCCTGTAGGCAGCATATTGTTGGGTCTTGTTTTGTGATCCATTTTACTAGCCTGTGTCTCTTAATTGGTGAGTTTAAGCCATTAACATTTAGGGTTATTATTGAGATATGGGTTGTTCTTCCAGCTATATTTGTTTATTTATGTTACTAAACATGGTTTGTTTTCCTCTTTGATTATTTTTCCCCCTTTACTGTACTACCTCCCACTGTTGGTTTTCATTGTTATTTTCCATTTCCTCTTCCTGTAATGTTTTGCCGAGGATGTTTTGAAGAGATGGTTTTCTAGCTGCGAATTCTTTTAACTTTTATTTATCGTGGAAGGTTTTAATTTCATCTTCCATCCTGAAGCTTAATTTCATTGGATACACAATTCTTTGTTGGAACCCATTTTCTTTCAGTGTTTGAAATATGTTATTCCAGGATCTTCTAGCTTTCAGAGTCTGTGTTGAAAGATCAGCTGTTATCCTGATGGGTTTACCCCTAAATGTAATCTGCTTCCTTTCTCTTGTAGCTTTTAAAATTCTCTCCTTATTCTGTATGTTGGGCATCTTCATTATAATGTGTCTAGGTGTGGATCTCTTATGATTTTGCACATTCAGCGTCCTGTAGGCTTCTAGGATTTGGGATTCTGTCTCATTCTTCAAGTCTGGGAAGTTTTCTCGTATTATTTCATTGAATAGATTGCTCATTCCTTTGGTTTGAACCTCTATCCCTTCCTGTATCCCAATGACTCTTAAGTTTGGTCTCTTTATGTTATCCCATATTTCTTGGATGTTCTGCTCATGGTTTCTTAACAGTCTTGCTGAGCTGTCTATGTTCTTTTCAAGTTGAAATACTTTGTCTTCATTGTCTGATGTTCTATCTTCTAAGTGTTCTACTGTGCTGGTAGTATTCTCAATTGAGTTTTTAAGTTGGTTTATTGCTTCCTGCATTTCTAGGATTTCTGTTTGTTTGTTTTTTATAACCTCTATCTCCCTGTATAGTTGATCTTTTGCTTCTTGGATTTGTTTATGTAATTCATTGTCGAAGTGATCTTTCATTGTCTGATTTTGCTGTCTAATGTCTTCTTTGAGACTCCAGATCATCTGAAGCATGTATATCCTGAATTCTTTATCTGACATTCCATCTGCTGCAGATATTACCTCTTCTAATGTTGAGTTGATCTGCATTGCTTGTGGTCCTTTCTTTCCTTGTCTTTTCATACTGTTCGCGTTTCTTTCTGCTTGGTGAAACTGTTGTGTTATTGAATTTTCCCCCTATATATTTATATTGGTCTTGTATAGTTGCAAAGTCTCCCTGGCAGGCACGGGCGGCAGCTCTGCTCCTCCTCCAATTGGGGCAATGTGCCTACCACGCCTGCAGGCCGCTGGGCCTGTTCTGCTGGTGGGTAGCAGGTCCGCCTACCTTGCAGGCGCGGGCGGCGGCTCTGCCCCTCCCCCAACCGGGGCGATGTGTCTACCACGCTGGCGGGCCACTGGGCCTGTTCTGTCGGTGGTCGCAGGTCCGCCTACCTTGCAGGCGCGGGTTGCTGTGCCTGTTCCGCCTGTGGGTCACAGGTCCGCCTACCTTGCAGGTGCTCGGCGACTCTGCCCCTCCCCCAACCGGGGCGATGTGTCTTCCACGCTTGCGGGCCACTGAGCCTGTTCTGCTGGTGGGTTGCAGGTCCGCCTACCTTGCAGGCGCGGTTGGCGGCTCTGCCCCTCCGCAGGCCGCTGGGCCTGTTCTCCCTATTTTCAAGATTATATATTTTGTCTTCATTGACTGAACTCTGTCTTCCAAGTAGTCTAGTCTTTTGGTGATGCTTTCTATTGAATTTTTAATTTGGTTTACTGTTTCCTTCATTTCAAGGATTTCAGTTTGGTTTTTTTTCCAGAACCTCTCTCTCTGTATTGAAGTGTTCTTTTGCTACCTGTATTTACTCTCTTACATCATCCTTTACTTCACAGATCAGTTTAACTATGTACATTCAAAACTCCTTCTCTGACATTTCTTTCACTATAATGTCAATGGATTCTGTTATTGGAGTATCTTGATTTGCTTGGGGCAGTTTGTTCACTTGCTTTTTCATGTTGTTTGTGTGCCTACCCATCTAACAGTATGGATCTGAAACAGTAGCATTTCTTCCCTGTGGACTTACTTTGGTCCCTGAAGGTTTCCAGCACCTCACTGTTTAGGGGGAGACAAATAATAACAATGACCAATGGAAACAGTTTACAACATTAAACCAAATCATTCCTACGATGACATCTAAAATGTTATTTATTCCAATAAACAGACAGATATGATCAGTTATTGCCTACAATAAAAACTGCAAGTTTGCAAACGGGCTTACATTTTCAAATGGTAGGGAGAAAACAGAATTGATATAGGATATGATGATTATGAAGGAGGAAGAGAAGACAGAAATAAAAGATTAAAGGAAGAGCGAAAGAGAGAACAATAGAGATTGGCTGTTGGCAGAAGAGAGAATCAAGGGAAACAGGTAGGAAAAAATACATAAAGCAAATTTTTTTGAAAAACTTAAAAATAAAAATAAAAGAATACAAAACAAAACTAAAATATACTAACCAAACATCTTAGTTTACAAAAAACTAATTCATATAAAATAACTGGCTTCAAAAATGCTGGAGGTAAGAAGAAAAAAAAAAGAAAACTGTATAAATGCCCATTTATCATTAAGGTCACAATTAAACAGTGAAAGAAGAAGATTAACATTAAACAGGGACGAGAGGTGGGAGGGAAAGGGAGAGAGAAGGAAATTGCATGGAAATGGAAGGAGACCCTCATTGTTATACAAAATTTCATATAAGAGGAAGTGAGGGGAAAGGGAAAAAAACAAGGAGGAGAAATGAATTACAGTAGATGGGGTAGAGAGAGAAGATGGGAGGGGAGGGGAGGGGAGGGGAGATAGTAGAGGATAGGATAGGTTACAGAACACAACATACACTAGTATGGCAGTATGTGAAAAAGTGGATGGGTAACCGCTGTGATTCTGCAATTGTATATGGGGTAAAAATGGGAGTTCATAACCCACTTGAATCAAATGTATGAAATATGATATGTCAAGAACTATGTAATGTTTTGAACAACTAATAATAAAATTTTTTTAAAAAAGACAAGAAAAGAAAAAAATATCTTGATGAAATATTAAAGAATTCTTTTCTTTGTAGTTCAAAATACTCTTATCTTCTCTTCTCAGTAGTTTCAGGTGGAGTGGAGTGTGATGCTGAATTGAGAGGTAATCCCATAGTCAGAGTTCCTGGAGGCAGGGTTTAGGCTTACCCGGCCTACAGGCTCTTTGCTGAATGCTAATTGGCCTGGAGATTTAAATTAGCACACTTCCAGAGCCCAGTACTTCCTGGTCCACACTGGAAGACTTTACCCTAGGGATCTCCCCCTGGATTCCACTTGTGTGGTGGGAGAGCCAATTCTTAGTCCCCTACATCGCCTGCATACCCCATGTTTCCTGGTCTCAGTTTTAATCTCCAATCTCTCCCACCCCAGTCCTTCCCAGGGCCAGATTTATCTTCCCAGCCAGTCCTGCAAGCAGTTGGATTGGAGGAGGAGAGTAGAGCCAGATGAGATGCCTCAACCAGTTGTCTCCTGTATAACCCTCTCTCCACATTTAATTTTCTTTTGGTCACTTAAACACACTCTGTGTCATGCAGCATGTGTTTACTGGACCAGTTTTTCAGGCCAAACTTGGGTTTGCCAGAAATTGGCTTTCTCCTACGAAAAATCGAAGAATCGGCCTATGATTCATATTTCTTCTTCTGTGATGTGTATGTTCAGTTGTTTGCCAGTTTGTTGATTAGGTTATTTGTTTTATTGGTGTTAAGTTTTTTGGGTTTTTTTTTTTTTTTTTTTTTTGAGTTCTTTGTATATCCTGGAGATTAATGCTCTAGTGCAGGTGGTAAAGATTGTCTCCCATTCTGTTGGCTCTCTGTTCACATTCTTGATTGTTTTCTTTGCTGTGAAGAGGCTTTTTAGTTTGATACCATCCCATTTATTGATTCTTTTTTGTATCAGGGATTGAACTCAGGGGTACTTGACCTCTGAACCACATTCGCAGCCCTATTTTGTATTTTATTTTTTATTTTATTCAGAGACATGAGTTGCTTAGCCTCTTGTTTTTGCTAAAGCTGGCTTTGAACTCAGGATCCTCCTGCCTCAGCCTCCCAAGCTGCTGGAATTATAGGCATGTGCCCCCATGCCTGGTCTATTTAGTGATTCCTGACTTTACTTCTTGTGCTTTGGGAATCTAATTGAGGAAGTCCTTTCCTGAGCCAATATATGGAGAGTTGGACTATTTTTCCTTCTTGTAGGTACAGGGTCTCTAGTCTAATGCCTAGGTCCTTGACGCACTTTGAGTTGAGTTTGTGCAGTGTGAGATAACAGGGATTCAATTTCAATCTACTACATATGAATTTCCAGTTTTCCCACCAGCATTTGTTGAAGAGGCTATCTTTGCTTTAGTATGAGATAACTATATTGATGTGCGTTTGTCTCTGTGTCTTCTGTTTTTTTTTTTTTTTTTTACCATTGGTCTATGTGCCTGTTTTGGTGCCAATTCCATGCTGTTTTTTGTTACTATAGCTCTACAGTATATTTTAAAGTCTGATATTGTGATGCCTCCTGCATTACTTTTCTTGTTTGGATTTTTTGGCTATTCTGTGTCTCTTATTTTTCAAAATGAACTTCATGAGTGCTTTTTCTATGAAGAACATCATTGGAATTTTAATGGGAATTGCATTAAATCTGTATAGCACTTTTTATAGTATAGCCATTTTGAAAATATTAATTCTGTTTATCCAAGAACATGGGAGGTCTTTCCATTTTCTTAGGTTTTCCACAGTTTCTTTCTTTAATGTTCTGTAGTTTTCTTTGTAGAGGTCTTTCACCTGTTTTGTTAGATTGATGCCCAAGTGTTTGTTTTTGTTTTTGTTTTTGAGGCTATTGTGAACAGAATAGTTTTCCAGATTACTCTTTCAGCTGATTCATCATTGGTATATAGAAACACAATTGATTTATTGGTGTTTTATACCCTGCTAATTTGCTGAATTCATTTATGAGTTTAAGATTTTTGGTGGAGTTTTTGGGGTCTTCTAAGTATAGAATCATGTCATTGGCAAATAGGGAATAGTTTGAGCTATTCTTTTCCTGTTCATATTCCTTTAATTTCTTTCTTTTGCCTAATTGCTCTGGCTAGGGTTTCAAGGACTATGTTGAATAGGAGTAGTGAAAGAGGGGATCCCCATCTTGTTCTGGTTTTCAGAGGGAATGCTTTCCATTTTTCTCCATTTAGAATGATGTTGGGCTTGGGTTTTATATATATAGTTTTTACAAGATTGAGGTATATTGCTACTATTCCTAGTTTTTCTGGTGTTTTGAACATGAATGGATGCTGAATTTTGTCAAATGATTTTTCTGCATCTGTTGAGATAATCATGTAGTTCTTGTCTTCAAGTCTATTGATAAGATGAATTACATTTATTGATTTCCATATATTGAACCAACCTTGCATCTTTAGAATTAACCCCACTTGATCATGGTGCACAATCTTTTAAACATGCTTTTGTGTGTGATTTGCAAGAATTTTTATATCTATGTTCATGAGTAATATTAATCTACAGTTTTCTTGATGTGTCTTTGTCTGGTTTTAGTATCAGGATGATACTAGCTTCATAGAATTAGTTTGGATGTGTTCCCTCCTCTCCTATTTCATGGAATAATTTGAGGAATATTGTTATAGGCTCTTCTTTAAAGGACTGGTCGAACTCTACTGAGAATTCATCTGGTACTGGGCTTTTCTTTGCTGGTAGGTTTCTGATGGCATCTTCAATTTCATTGCTTGAAATTGATCTGTTTAAATTTTCTATGTCCCCTTTCAATTTGGGTAGGTCATATGTCTTGTAATTTGTCAATATCATCATGATTCTCTATTTTATTGGAATATAGATTCTCAAAGTAGTTTCTGATTATCATCTGTATTTTAGTAGAATCTGTGGTGATATTTCCTTTTTCATCATGAATTTTAGCAATTTGAGTTTTCTCTTTTTTTCTTCATTAGCTTGGCTAAATGTTATTGATTTTACTTAGTTTTTCGAAGAAACAACTTTATGGTTCATCTGTTATTTGCAATTTTTTTTGCTTCAATTTTACTGATTGGCTCTGGTTTTAATTATTTCCTGTCCTCCACTGCTTTTGGTGTTGATTTGTTCTTCTTTTTCTAGGGCTTTGAGATATAATGTTAGCTTATTTATTTGTTGACTTTCTTTTAAAGAATGAGCTCAGTGCAATAAACTTTCCTCTTGGTCCCAGAGATTTTGATAAGATGTGTTGCTATTCTCATTTGTCTCTAAGTATTTTTTTTAAATTTCATCCCTAATTTCTTCTACTATATATTGGTCATTCAATAGCATATTATTTAGTCTCCAGGTGTTACCATAGTTTCTGGTTTTTTTATTTTGTCATTGATTTCTAATTTAACTCCATTATGATCTGATAGAATGCAAAGTATTCTCTCTATTTGGGGGGAATTTTCTAAGAGTTGCTTTGTGGCCTAATATATGGTCTGTTTTAGAGAAGGATCAATGTGCTGCCAAGAGGAATATGTATTCATTCTTTGATGGGTGAAACACTCAATATATGTCTGTTAAGTCTAAATTATTAATCATATTCATTAGCTCTATAGTTTTTTAAATTAGTTTTTGTTTGGAGGACCTATCTAGTGATGAGAGGCATGTTTAAGTCACCTAGTATTATTATGTTGTGGTCTGTTTGATTCTTGAAATTGAGAAGGGTTTGTTTGATGTACGTAGGTGCTCCACTGTTTGGTGCATAAATATTTACAATTGTTATGTCTTGTTGATGTATACTTTCTTTAAGCTGTATAAAATGGCCTTCTTTTTCCCTTCTGATTAACTTTGGCTTGAAGTCCAGTTTATCTGATATGAGGATAGAAATCCCTGCTTGTTTATGAGATCTATATGAATAATATTTTTCTCATCCTTTTACCTTCAGTCTGTAGATGTCTTTGCTTATCAAATTGGTCTCTTGGAGACAGAAGATTGTTAAATCTGTTTCTTAATCCAGTCTGCCAGTCTGTGTCTCTTGATTGATTTGTTTAGGCCATTTGCATTCAATTTTATTATTGAGGTATGGTTTTTATTCCCTGTCATTTTGATTTATTTCTGGTTTTTAATTTGAATTAGTTTTCCTTTTGACTGATTATTCTTCTCCTATAGTTCCTCCAGTTACTGGTTTTCACTTTTATTTTTCATTTTGTCTTCATGAAATATCTTATTGAGTATGTTTTTGTAGTGCAGGCTTTCTGGTGTTGAATTCTTGTAACTTTTGTTTATCATGAAAGGTTTTCATTTCATAATCAATTCTGAAGTTTAATTTTGCTGGGTATAGTATTGGGGTCTGGCATCCATTTTCTTTCAGAACTTGGTATTTATTATTCCAAGACCCCCTAGTTTGAGGGTCTTGGCTGAAAAATCAGCTGAGATTTGGATTGGTTTCTCTTTCAAAGAGTATTTGTCATTTGTCTATGACAGCCTTTAAAATTCTATCCTTATTATGTATGTTAAGCACTTCCATAATAATGTGCCTTGGTGTGAGTCTGTTGTAATGTTGTATATTTGGAGTTCTACAAGCCTCCTGTGTTTGTTTTCCATTTTATTCCTAAGGTTTGGGAAATTTTCTGATATTTCACTGAAAAGACTGTGCATTCCTTTGGTTCATATCTCTGAGCCTTCATCTATCCCAATAAATCTTAAGTTTGGTCTTTTCATATTATCCCATATTTCCTGGAAGTTCTTTTCATGGTCTGTTAACATCTTTTCCTCATGGTCAACTTTATTTTCTAGATTTTTTTTAATCTTCATTGTACATACTCTGTCTTCCAAATGGTCTAGTCTGTTGGTAATACTTCCCATTGAATTTTTAATATTTTTTAAAATTTTTTTTAGTTGTACATGGAAACAATATCTTTATTTATTTTTGTGTGGTGCTGAGGATTGAACCCAGTGCCTCACACATACAAGGCAAGTGCTCTACCCCTGAGCTACAGCCCCATCCAGCCCTCCATAGAATTTTTAATTTGGTTTATTGATTCCTTCATTTTGAGGATGTCTGATTCTTCTTCAGGATCTCTATCTCTTTGTTGAAGTGATTTTTCACTTCCTGTGTTTTCTTTGATTTCATTTCTTACATCATCTTTTACCTCATATATAAGTTTAACTGTGAACTTTCTGAATTTTATCTCTAACATTCCCTCCACTGTGGTGCCAATGGAATCCACTATTGAAATATTCTGTGTTATTTGGTTGTTTTTTCCCATGCTTTTTCATATTATTTGTGTATCTACCCATCTATCTGGATGAACCAGATGCTGTAGAGTTTCTACCTTATGAGTCTATAATGTCCCTCTGTTACTAGTACCTCACAGATTGGGGGTCAGGGGGGAGCCTGATGATAGCAACAATGTATGCAAACAAAATATAGTAGTAGACTAGGTCCTTTGTTCCTGTTTTGGTATATAGTGTTAATTGGTATAATATGTAAGGATAACGGGATCAGCAATTTCCATCTGCAAAAACAGTAAATAATCATGTATTATGTCTGGCTTAAAATCAAACAATAGGTGTTGTCTGTTACTTCTGCAGTGCTAATTATTGCTGTGACATTGGTGGTAGGGGTAGACCTTATATACCTCAATTTATATTAAGAAGTTTTAAGGATAGAGTTGAGTATGTGTAATGAAGAAGAGATAGGAAATTGTTGCAGTTTCAAAGAGTGAATGGGGCAGATGCAGTGGTATTTAGGTTATGTTTTTAATTTAAAGGGGAAAAAAAGAATAATATAAAGGGGGAGAGGGAGAATGGAATTTGAGTGTCAGGAATAGAGATGAGAGGGGTACACAAGGGAGATAAAGTAGCAATAAAGATGATACAAAACAAAATCAAAATAAGTTAATCAGAGACCCTAACCTTCAAAATACAGAGCATGGGAAAATAACACCTTCAAAAAAACAAAAACAACAACAAAAAAGGAAAGAAAGAAAAAGAAAAGATGGAAAAGAAACAAATATAAATATGTGTAAGGAGTCTTTGAATCAGTCAGTACACATTCAAATAAAATAAAAATCCAATACAGAAACCCCAAAACGAAAAGCAAAACAGAACTACTACTACTACAACAAACATAAAACAACAACAAAACATCGTGAAATGTTAAATTAAGGAGTTGTATCCACTATGGTGGACAAAATAGTGAGTGTGAGTGAGAATGTGTTCACTGTGCCCACCTGGTTTCTTTTCCTTTCTTCTTGAAGTATGATCTAAGCCTGGGAGTATAGGCTGTAGATTGTGCATCTTCCCTTTTTACTGTGTTGCTCACAGTGTTGAAGGTTGGAGTTTAAGACTTCCAATTTCACTTTTTGGGAGGTTAGTGTGGGCGAGCCAGACTGCAGGCTTGGTGGTGAAATGACTGGGTTGTGGCAAAGCAGCTGGCCACAAGGGGTGGGGGAGGGTCAGGTCTTGGCGCTGAATCCTGCAGGTCTGCATGAGGCTGTGTGCTGTGTTGTGTGGGGCAAGTTGGGGCCAGACCATGTAGGGGGACTGGTGAGTCCTTCCGGCAGCGGCAGAACTCTTAGTCTTGCAGACAGTGGCGAAGCTGTGTGCTGGACCCAGCAGGTTTGGTGGTGATGTGGTGTACGGGGCAAGCTGGGTTTCAGCCAGGACCCAGTGCGGAGTCCTGCAGGCTGGCCACAAAGCTGTGTGCTGGGAAGGACGGGTCTGGTAATGAAACAGCTGCCTGGTATGCAGCACTATAGGCTGGTGGCTATGCTGCGTGCCTAGTGGCAGAGCATTGGACCAGGTCAGATGGGCTGGGGGCGTTGGGAGAATGGGGACTGGGAAGCTAGAGGGACCTGGTAGATGCTGGACTGGGAAGGGAGCCTGGGGACCAAGCCGGTGCTGGGTGGGCAAGTGCTGGCCAGGGTGCACCCCGCCCCCCACCCGGTGCTGAAAGCAAAGTGCCCTCATATCCTCTCTTCCAACCTTCCACCCACTACAGTCGCCTGGTCATTCGCTGCTAGCCGTAGGACTCGCGCAGCTGGGAAGAGCCTGGCTCTCTACAGCCTCTCTGATCTGTCTTCCTCCAGGCAAAAGGCTCCCAGTTTCTGACTTTCCACAGATTTGCTAGGCTCAGATAGTTCCAGGCCGACCTAGCTGCAAACTCATGGATCTGGGTTTCCAATGTGGGTAGGCTCCCCAGCGATGCAGTCCCAAGATGGCGCCTCCATGAGGTAACATTTCTAATGCTCTCAAAGGTAGAAGTAAAACTCAAAATACATTACAAAAGAGGAAAATAGGCCTGTGCAAATGAGATGAAGTTCTGTGAGGCAACTATGATGCAAAACCTCAGTAATATAAAAATATAATTCACCAAGACTGAATAAACTTAACAGAAAAAGAGCTCAAACTAATGAACATGTGATTAATTTAAGATTGGACTGAAAACTAACATAATGCAAAGATATATTTAAAAGAATGTGACACATTAGTTGTAAGGTAGAAGCCTTTTATTATGATATGCTGGTGAATTTTTATTCATGTGTTTCCATTCACTTTTTTCCTACTATTTCTTTGAAAATAGTGGAAATAAAGAATATATAGAGAAGAATAGCTGATATGAAAAAAGTGATGAATGGGAAATTGGTCTTCTGTAAGAATAAAAAGACTTTGGGTAACTTTTTCCAAATGAGACAAGCAATGATATGGCAGCACAATAGCATCAATAGTTCTTATATCTAGGTCACATTCTTTGCTTAAACAAGTCTGATGATGATGATGTTTTTAGTTCTAAAATTGATGCTGACATTTGTAGAGGGCTGGTGCTTCCTGTTTACATAGATTGCCTTATTTAACTTTCACAATTATGCCATAAAGTGAGTGTGAAAATTAGCTCCATTTATCAGATTAGAAAGCTGAGTATTATTGTCTTCAGGTAAGAAGCAGGGCATTGAAACCTTCCTACTTACTGCTTCAGGTAGAAACATTAAAATGCTTTGTGTCACACAAGTTGCCAAGGTTTATTTGGTTTATGAAAATTATAGGAATTCTTTGTGAAGATGCTTAATGATAGTCAAAAACCAAGTAAGGGGGCTGGAGTTGTGGCTTAGCAGTAGAGTGCTTGCCTAGCACGTTCAAGGCTCTGGGTTAGATCCTCAGCACCACATAAAAATAAACAAAATAAAACTATGTGTCCAACTAAAAAATAAATATTAAAAAAAAAAGTTAAGGGAAAATTGTCTTTAAAGCAAGGCCAATGACTGCTCTTCTATAACAAAGCAACAATAGCTTATTGAATAATTGCTATATATATTTAATATAATTCTAGATGCCAGAATAGCACATATAAATTTTAAAAAGAATCAAATATATTTAATAAATATAATAATAAATATAATTATAGTTTGTATTTATTGAGCACTTATTATGTGTTCATTTAATCCTCACAATAACCCTATGCAGTAGCTGCTATCATCCTCAATTTATAGATAAAGACACAGAAACTAGTTGACAACAGAACAGGAATTCAAACACATGTACTCAGTCTCCTCGTGGTAGCCTGAGAGACAAAATGATGGATGGATGGATGGATTGATGGATAGATCGATAGGAGGAAAGAATGGGGTTAAGCAGTTAAGGCTATGTGAAGTCAGGTAAAGGGAGAAGTCAATTTGAACCAGTTTGAACAAGTAGCTTCAATGCCCTTAAAGTTATGGACTTAGGTAACCAAAAAAGGATAGGAAATATATAATATGGGTTGTACAGGAACTAACAGAACATTGTTGCATCACACAAACAAACCAATTAGGGTCACTCCAAGTGAATTTTGGGCTAAATAAAGACACAAACACAGAAAGCACCTTTTCTTTGGATTCAGTGATTGCTCCTCAGCCGCAGCTCCCACAAGGCAGGGAAGGCAGGCAAGAAAGAGAGCAAGGAACACATGCTGAACCCTTTTATTGAGGGGAAGCCATTCAAAGGATGTGCACGGGGTTGGATTTCAGGGGGTTGAATCTAGCTTCCTGATGTCTTGCTGTCAGCAGGTTGACTGACATCTAGGAAGGCCACACCCATCTCATGTGCTGTGTGGGGATTATAGGCAGAGCAAGTGAAAAGACGGTTACATTGCCCACCCAAACAGAGGGGCAATGTTGGTTCACTCCACACTGTGAGCTCAATGCTCATAGTTCACACACACACACACACACACAGCCCGTGGCTGGCTTGCCACATCTTCTCACTCAAGGCTAAGGGGCACTTGATTCCCATGTGGCAGCTCCCAACAGAGCATATTGATGTGAATAATTTATTCATTAAGTCACTCATTCAATCAGCATTTTTAAGATTCTCCTGTACACCATGTACTCTGCCATTCACTAGGTTATGAAAAAGTTACAGATAAAAGTTTGGTAAACTTAAACAATGATTATGCCAGATGATAAGTGCTTTAGCAGAGGAGTCAGGGAGGGCTGGTTATGCAGAGGATAAGTTGAGATTCATAGAAGAAGCCCATTATCTCTGGGTCTTAATGGAGAATCAGAGACTACAGAGGACATATAAGAGCACATAAGAAATGTCAGGTGATTCCAAATTGCAGGGGTGTTGGAGTAGAAAATAATTGTGGGAAGGGGAGGATAATAGTGACTTGAAGCTGGAAAGGCAACTTAAGGGATGGAAAAGCCTTGGATATTGTGGGAAGAGGAGTTAGGGGGTGGGCAGGCAGTGGGGACAATTCAAGTATATCAACATGCCCAAGTGTCTTTAATGTTCAGAGGCAGATAAGATTGGGATAAAGTAGGGTCACATATTAAATGATATTTAATAATAGAGTGGAGTCTTTGAGCCTGAGGTGATAGGCATGTAGGGCTCATGTGACATGATTAACCCCAACCAATTAAAATCATTAGTTGGGTCTCAGATTGGCATGCTATGACCAGAGAGGAACTGATTAATCTGGCAGAAACTTTGAAGATCTATTAACAAGTATCAGAGACTGACTGGATATAAGGAATAAGAGAAGGAATAGTCAAATGGGAAACTTGGAAACTAGGAAAACTGTAGCACAGACAGAAGACCTTAAGAAACAAGATTAAGAAATACATTTAAATGAGAAAAATCATATTTTAAATGCTGAGAGGTAATATGAGAGCCATTTTTGAATAGGTTTTAAAATCTTTATTGGTAATAGACCTCAGTCCACAAAAGACTTAGCCAATTCTCAAGGGTTTTTGTTTGTTTTGTTTTTGTACCAGGGTTTGAATTCAGGGCTCTTTACCACTGAGCCACATCCCCAGTCATTTTTATTTTTATTTTGAGACAGGTCTTGCTAAATTGCTTAGGGCCTTGCTAAATTGCTGAGGCTGTCTTTGAACTTGTGATCCTCCTGCCTCAGCCTCCCAAGCTGCTGGAATTATAGGCATGCAACACTGTGCCCATCTAATTCTCAAGTTTTAATAAGTATTGGCTTTTAAAATGTGACCAGATGAAAATATAAGTATTATAAGCATTAATATATCTGAAATAGGCACTGGGCCACGTGGCCTCATAAGATTTCATGCACAAATGCATTTTTCAGACATATATCATGGAGCTTAGGCCGGTACTGCACAGCAGATGGTGCCATAGTTTAGTAAGCAGCAGCATCTGCTCCAGCTTCTAAGAAAGTGCCCAGAAACTTGGAGTAGTTTGCCATTGCTATCACATGTGGTTTTTGTATGTAATAAAAACCACAATTGTTGATTGATTAAAAGTTTTTGTTTGGGAAGGAAGGAAGGAAAGAAGGAAGGTAGGGGGACAAAACCAAGCAATAAATTCTGGTCCTTCACCAAACTGGTTTACAAAACATCAATTCTGTGGGAAAGTAATAGGTTTCCCATAAAAAGCACATCCAAACCTTAGATAAGTTTAGGATGAACTGATGTAAAATAAGTCACAAAGGTTCTTAGTTTCAGGACTCCTAAAGGACTACACTAGGAACCTCCACATGGAGGTAGGAGTAAGCAAAGTCTCCGGAATCATAAACCCCTGAATCTGTGGAGCCTCTAAAATGAGTAGTGTCCTGTGGATGACACTGTATGGAAAGTTAGTATTTCATAATTATTTTTAACTTTTCAATCACTTTTTATACATCTTGAATATAGCACTATCATTTAAAAATTTTGATTTTCCCTTATTTTTAATAATCAAAACATGAACCACAATGTTACCATCATAGTCAATGCTACCATTTTTCTAATTCAATAGTTTTTCTTTGTTTTTTAGTTAAAAAAAAGAAGCTGACCAAGTGCACAGGAAGAGACAAATTCCCACCCCCTACAAGCCAGAGATCATGTTTTTTTCTATGATCTCTGGATTGTTGCAGAATATATGGAGGGAACCTCTGTAGTTTACAAGGAATGTCTTGAAACTAATTGTGCCAGGAAATACTTCTTGGCATACAAAGGTGAGATCAGAGACTGAAAAGATATTGGAAAGAATTTGAAATTTTAAAAATATATATATATAGTGGTATTCATAGAAGGTAGAGGAAAAGAAAGGGCAACTAAACATTTTTTAAAAACCACTGAGGTACTTAGAGAAAATGAAAAACTGGTCCTTGAAGTGCTATCAGATGTCAAGGCCCTGAAGCCAGGATTAGTTCCAGGAACAAGTTTTAGGGAGGAGATTGTTTCACTTCCTGATAGAATGGTCTCCCTCATTTTAGGCAGCACACTCAATTCCATATTCCTTTCTCTTGAGTTTGATAACATTGAAATAGCTCTGTTCGTTGCTGGCCATCATTTTAGTGTGAGACACGAATAAATTTTGAGGTAGGTGAAAATCCCAGTGAAACTGGACAGATTGTGAACATGTGTACACAAAGCTTCATGTTTAGAAAAGTCACAGTTGAACATCAGTGATCTCTTCACACCCCTATGTGTCCAAACTTCCTGACTTCCTAATCCCATTTCACAAAGCCACACTTTCTAGTTGCTTGGATACCAGACTCAGATTCCCATTGTCTATCCTCCAACTACCTTCAAAATATACATTGCAGCCTGCTATTTTATGTGGGGGGAAAAAACTGACAACTCTACTCTCTGCAGCTACATTTCATTTCTCCCTTTCCTGTTTTTGCAAGACTTCTTGAACAAGGTATCCCTTGCCACCTCCCCTCTCCTTAATCCCAGGCATCTGGCTTTAATCATAATGACCAGCAGTAACTATGGCTGGCTTGATTGGGTGCTGACCAGGATCTATCCTGCACCAGGATCCGTGCTTAGTGCTTGGCAACACATGACTTCATAGACTCCTACAATTATCCTGAGTCAGATATTACTCCTATTGAAATTTTGTAGATAAGATGCTCAGATTTAGATGAAACAATTTGCTACATACAGATACTAGTGACAGAGCTGGGTCAAAGCCCAGGTCTGACTAACCTCAAGCATTCTCTTCACTACCTCTTTGTTTACTCAAAGGTGCCAGAAAATTGCTCACATTTGAACTTCCCAAATCCAAGAGGTATTACTATAATCCATTTAATGCACTTGCTCTTAACTAGAAGAATCACCAGCCTTTGCAAATTTGTAGGGATATTTTGTTGTAGGAATACTGGAGATGGGGATGCTAATAGCAAGAAGGAGGAAGGGAGCTATAGAAACTTCCTGCAATGCTGAGCACTACCTCATACAACAAAAAAATTATCCTGCCTCAAATGCCAATAATGCCCCATTTAGAAACAATGATAATGGATGAGAATCTAATAATGGATTCAGAAAGCCTAAAGGATTTCCCTGAATCTGGAGCCATAAATCAAACTGAGATACGTCTGGCTCTAAAGTCTATGCTTTTTTCACTTGATCCAACATTATCAAACAGAACATTAAAATATTAGTATAATTTGATTTGCTCACAGAATTATCATATTTTATATGCAGCATCTCAAATATAATTTATTTAGAGAATAGTTAACTAATTTCCTGATTGAATGTTCTTTTAATACATTTAATGGAAATAGCATGTATCATCATATTTGCCAGATTTTCAGAAGAAGGCTAAAACTTAATGAAAGAAGCTATCAAAATTATATTAAATAAAAGAAGTCTGTGTATTCTGGAACGTACTCTCCTCTGCAGTGTCAACCGGGAATGGAAAGGACTCATTTAGGAAAGGAAGAGGTAAAATGAAGAAGTGGTAGAAAAATAGATGAGAGAGGAAAAAAATACTTGGGTATTTATCTAATCGGTCTTATAAACATACTGAGCTCTGTCCATTGCAATATTTGCTTTTTCTGAAACTGTGTTTTTAAAAAATAGCTTTGCAAACATTTTTAAATAAAAAATGTTGCTCAAATTTAAACAAAATCCTCTACTTTCTTTATATAAAGGCATCTCCTTAAGGGGCTTATTTCCAAAATACATACCATGTATTTTTTTGGTAGCAGTCATAGGTTGTACTGGGCAAAGACATTGTCACTCGGGCTGGGGATGTGGCTCAAGCGGTAGCACGCTCGCCTGGCATGCCGCACGCCCGGGTTCGATCCTCAGCACCACATACAAACAAAGATGTTGTGTCCGCCAAAAACTGAAAAATAAATATTGAAATTCTCTCTCTCTCTCTCTAAAAAAAAAAAGACATTGTCACTCTTGGTAAAAGAGGGTTTTGCTTTTCATAATCAAAGATGGCATACCTGGACCACACACTTGAACAAGCCTCGAGTGTGAAGAATTTCCATGTACTATTTTTTTGCTCCCCAAGAAAATGCAGTAGTCGTTTCAGCCTCACACACATTCCTATCTTTTTTAAACACACTTGCAAGAGAACATCCCATCTTGAATTGCCTGCAGGAAAAAAAGTGTTTCTTTATAACTGTTTTTCTTCTTTCAATTTTCACAACTTGAATTATATTTAAATTCCCACTGTAGTTGATTTTGGGGGTCTCATAGAAAACATAATCTCAAACTTTAGTGGTGTAAGAATAACTGGGGAACTTGTTTAAAATGCAGATTTCCAAACTCTGTACTAGAATTTAGTAGTTACTATTACTACTACTACTACTACTTACGCTCCTTCAATAAGTTCTTCCAGATGATGGAGAGCATAAGGCTTAGGGACCACACTTGGAAGACAACTAGTTAGGCACTTAGTAGCCCTTAAGAAATAGTTGTTGAATATATGAATGTATCTGGAGGCTGTACTGACATTTCTATTTCTGTTAACAGAGGCTTTTTCCTATAACCACACAAGCTTACAATCCCAGAAGATTCTCTAACCTCTTCCTTCCTCTAACCTGTCTGCCTATTTTCATCAGCCTTTGAAGTCTTATTGTGAATCTGTCCCTTCCACTTTCAAGGCTATCACACTGTCTTAGGATCTCCTGTCTTGTGGATTGTTTTCAGGTTTCCTGGATTCTTCTTACTTCAATTCATCTTTTAAACCTCTACCAGCTTTATTTTCCCTCAACCCATGCTTATCTGTGTTTAAGGCTCTTCGTGATTTGACCCAACCTACTTCCACCTAATCTCCCTCTCTTCTCCTTCTCTTTAAACATCTTGGTTCACACTCTCGTCCTAGTTATGCTTTATATATTCCTGTCTTTGCTCCTCCCACATCCTCTCCCCTGGGCAGGAAAGGGATAATTCAGCAGGCCTGATTGTTTAAGCCCTGCACATTCCAAAGAAATGTCTGTCTTCAGAACTAGCCCTTGATCAGCTCCTGAGAGATAACCTCTGAGCCCTTAGAATATTCTTCCTGAAAGAGTGTTTTTGTATGCCTGAGCCTTGGCTATGCTGTACCAGTTTGAAGAGATAAATTTATTGTGACAATATAATTTATGGTAAAGACTGGAATTTGACCAACTGACATCAGTCAAACAGGCTCTGTATGCCTATGGGTCTGACCGCCAGTGACAACCCTGGACACCAAAGAACTTAGGAGCTACCTTGGTTGACAGTGATGTCACACACCAGTGCTGGGAGAGTTAAGCATGTCCTCTTGAGACTCTATAGGAGGAGGACACCTAGAAGCTTCTACCTGGTTTCTCCAGTACTTCTGCCCATGTTCCTATCTCTTTGCTAATTATAATCTGTATCCTTTCACTATAAAAGCCACAACTCACGAATGTAATGGCTTTTCTGAGGACTGTAAACCTTTCCTGTGAATCCTCAAGCTTGTTGGTGGTCTAGGGAACCCTTAACACACCCCATAGGACTGCCCTCTTTTCTGCCTCACTAAATGCACTGTGCAGTAGTCACCCTTTACCATTATTTAATTTTCCTTGGCTTCAATGGGCATCATCATGGACCAACAATCTACCTTCTGACATAGCATCAGAAGGTCAATAGTAGCCCAACTATAATATGTCACAATGCCTGTGTCACTAGTCTCATTTCATCTCATTGTGTAGACATTTTATCAGCTCACACTATCACAAGAAGAAGGACAAGTATGGTAAAATATGATATTTTGAAAGAGATCACATTCCCATAGTTTTTATTATATTATACTATTTTATATAGAATATTATTATAATTGATCTAGTTTGTTAATAGATATTATTATTCTCTTACTGTGTCTAATTCATAAATTAAACTTTATAATAGACAGGTATACATACAGAACTATAGTATATAATTTTTATTATAGTGTATTTTACTATTTTATTATAGTATATTGTTATAATTGTTCTAGCTCATTAATAGATATTATTATTCTCTTACTGTGTCTAATTCATAATTAAACGTTAGCATAGACATGTATACATAGGGAAAAAGCAGTGCATATAGGCTTCAATCTTATCTATAGTTTCAGGAATCCACTGGAGGCCTTAGAATGGATCACTGCAGATTAAGGGGATTATTGTACATCCAAGGGACTGTTAGAATTCCTTTTCTTTAACCAGGCACAATGGCAAATTTACAGCAAATCTTGCTAAGTGAAGCTAGCCAATACCAAAAAACCAAATGCGGAATGTTTTCTCTGATTCATAGTGGGGTCGGGAGGGGGAGCATGGGAGGAATAGACTCTAGATAGGGCAGAGGGGTGGGAGGAGAAGGGAAGGGGAATGATGGTGGAATGTGATGGACATTATTATCCAAAGTACATGTATGAAGACACGCATTGGTGTGAATATACTTTGTATACAACCAGGGATATGAAAAATTGGGTTCTATATGTGTAATAAGGATTGTAATATATTCCGGGGTCATATATAAATTTTTAAAAATTAATTAAAAGAAAAAAAATTTACAGCAAATCTTTTATGTAGGTAGGTTATACATAGACTCATACCTAGAAATTAAGCAAGATCATTTGGCTAAGATCTCAATGACTACATTCATATAATTAATGCCAGACAGTGATTAATAAATATTGGTAGAGTTCTGTATATTGCCTATCACATATTAAATTTAAAAATTAAAATTAAGTTATAAAGCCATTTGTATAGTACATTATTATTTTTGTAAGCTCCTATCCACATATATACACATTTTCATAGGAAATAAATGCAATAATATTTATTAATTTATGGAACAGGTAACAAGTAACTCATTTTCTCTTAATACACTAAATGGTGATTATATGATGAACTCCGCTACCTTCATGCAAGGAATAAAAAACAGAAAATAGATGTGAAATTGAAAATAAATGTGTATATCCACTGGTAAATGGGGAAGGGATTCTTGATCCTAAATTTTAGTCAATAAATATGTATTAATATATGTTAAAAATGCTACTAATAAATTTATGAAATGATTCTTTGACAGATCTGGGTTCTTTTAGAGATCTGGGTTCTTTTCTAGATCTATTTTACAGGTAGAAACACACTATTTTAAGTATATATGAGACTGTAACACCTAAGTTTTATTTGAAGAAAAAAATTTTAAATGGAGCAAAAAGAAGAAAATAATAACCCATAAGCAAATCCATTATTTTTTAGAGCAGCATTTCCTTGCTGTGATCGAAGAACAATTGTATCAGCAGAGATGTTAGCAGGTTTTCCCACAAAAAGAAAAAGAAAGGTTTGATGTCTAAATAAACTTAACTAAATAAATGTATATTGCATCCTGTCCTTGTTGTAATGCAGATAAGTATACTAAAGAAGCTTTGCAATGAACTCTCTCCTTTAATTCAGTATTTCGTAAATCATTTGCCTCCCAATTCTGTGCCTGGGCAACCCAAGGGATGTTGCATCCTGCCTCATTACAGGAACCAGGGCATGGCAACAGCTGCTTTCTCATCTCTTTATATGAAGATACGTCATAAGCCTCAATTTATTTGTCCCACTGCTTGAAACAGTCAGATCTTCAAGACTAACTCTGACTATGACAGGTTCTTCCTGAAATATTAGTAGAAATATTACAAGCCCCAAATGACCCAACAGAAGAGGGGATATCTATCCTGATTGATTGACATGGATCACAGGCTGCTCAGAAAGGGAGGCTGAGCACTGTGACCAGGGCACTAGAATAGTGGCGACTAGAATAGGACAAATCACACTATTTGAGTGAGGAAAATTAAACGCTGCAAGGAAGAGAGAAGGGGAAAAGGGAACAAAATTGAAATGTTTAATATGCTGCCTTGTCCTCTTTTTCTACACTTTTTTGTTGAAATGTATGTTCTTTGTAAAACAAAAGTGTCCATTCTCTATTCTTTCACAATTAATATAGCATAAAGATTTGTTTTCCATTCACATTAAATATCCTTCAGAAAACATGAGCTTTTAGAAATGTGTATGATACATTTTATAAATTACCCAGATTTTTATAAAACATTCCTATAATCATTAGGCTTTTAGTTTGTTCTCAGTTTCCACTAGTTTAGAAATCTCTGTATTGCACATTCTGCATCAGGAGTTCTTGCTGGTTCAACTCAAAATTCAGATTCACAAGACTTCTTTACATCATTTTACTCCACAGGATATAGTACAAGAATATCGCTTCCTAGAAGGGTGGTGTTTGAGTCAGCTTTTTCTCTACTGTGACCAAAAACCCTGAAAAGAACAATTTTAGAGGAAGAAAAGTTTATTTTTGACTCATGGTTTCAGAGGTCTCTGTCCATAGATGGGTGACCGATTGCTCTGAGCCCTAAGGTATGGCAGAAGACTGTGGTAGAGGAAAGCATCTCAGGACATGGCACCAGGAAGAAGAGAGACAGCTTTCCTCACCACAAACAAAATATAAACCCCAAGGACATTCCCCAACCGTCCTTCTCCTCCAGCCACACCCTACCTGCCTACAGTTACCACGCAGTTAATCCCTATCAGTGGATTTATGTGCTGAGTAGATTAAGGCTCTCATAACCCAATCATTTCACCTCTAAACTTTCTTGCATTATGTCACACATGAGCTTTGGTGGGGGACACCTTATATTTAAGCCATGTGGGTATCAGTGATAACTTCTTTTTTATAGGAGTTCTTGCAGTGGTCCATAGCAGCTCACGTACAAGGAGATGAGATGCACATCAAGCAAGTGTAGTTGTTCTGAATTAGAAACCTTATTTCCCCAACGAAGCCAGTTATTCTTTCAACAAATCTGTAAAGACAATTTTCAAGGTCCTTTCAGAGGACATTTCAATTCCAAGAGCACCAACCACACACAGGAAGCCCCATGCTTTAATCCCTATCAGTTATTATAGTTCTAGTCGAGGTGCCACTTGCCCATCCAGGGTCAGTTTTACTATATAAGTCATATTGACTGTTTATCAGCATAGTTCACATAAGTCCCTCATCAGGTTTTCAGGTAATTGAAGATCAAATTATCATGCAGAAACAGAGAAATATTTTGTTAACTCTTTATCCACATTATTAAACATAAATCATTGTTCAGGTATTATAATTAAAGTAGATTCTAAAAGGTGGAATGACTGATTTAAAGACAATAGTTTAGAAACTCCTGTTGAATACAGCTGAAGTTATTTTCCAGAAAGACATACCAATTTAAAATATGACTGGCTGGTCACTTGTCTCATTTGGGTTGCCACCGTCTTTCGAGCATCATTTCTGTCAACCTCTACCTGAATAACTTTCCTCCAGCCCTGCTAGCCTCTTTGCCATTCCACCCATTTCATTTACTTTAGCATTTCTTGCTTAGCCGTGTCCTCCAACTAAAAATGTTCTCATTTTCCTTCCTTGGAATCATCTGATTAACCTTTCAGAGTACACTAGAAATGATTTCTCATTTTAAATGATCTTCAACCAGTTTCCTTTCAACACTCTGAAAATAGAATTCTTAACTCACTCCTCTTATGTCCATAACTCTTTGCTCTGACAACTATTTAAGGACTTTTCAAGTTGGTTATTGTTTGGTGAATATGAGCCTATTTTTTTATACCAGTACATGAATTCTCTGTAGCTAGAGATCACACTTGTAATTCTCCACCTCAGAGCACTTTGAATCATCTATGAGACAGGCACTGTTAGAGGTGTGGAGAACAAGCATCTAAGTATCTAGAACTATACCTGCATATAATAGATGACCCATAAATACTGACTGAATGAGTGAATAAATGCCAAGACATTGCCAAGCAAGATAAAGGTGCTATTCTTATGAATTATAAATATTAAAGAAGGGAGAGAATAAACTGACAAATAAGAAAAAATCGGATGTAGTAAATGTTGTGAAGATAATTAAAGTGAGGATGCTGTTATAGAATGTTAGGTGCTGCTTTAGTTTGGGTAATCAAAGAAGGTTTTGCTGTGGACATGACAGCTGTGATCTGTATACTTAGGAGCTGGCCATGTAAAAGTCTGGAAAGGGGCATTCAGGGTGGATGTAAAACCTAGTGCAAAGACTTTGATGGAAGGCTTGGGTGTTTCCGGTAAAGGCAGAGACATTAGCCTAAGTCCTCGTCAACAAAAGGTATATTTATATTTTCCCCCCTCTGCATTCATGGAACACCATAAATTAAAAGAAAAAAATGCTCTGAGGTGGGCCCACAGAAAGAAAATTTTTTTTAAATTGAAATAGGACAAGTTTGCTTTTATTTTTTATCTCTTTTTATTTTATTAATTTATTTTAATTAAGTATATATGACAGCAGAATGCATTTTTATTTTATTTTTTTAGGGTATTTCTCTATGATTTTATTTTTTATTAGTTGTTCAAAACATTACAAAGTTCTTGACATATCATATTTCATACATTTGATTTAAGTGGGTTATGAACTCCCATTTTTACCCCGTATACACATTGAAGAATCACATCGGTTACACATCCATTGATTTACATATTGCCATACTAGTGTCTGTTGTATTCTGCTGCCCTTCCTATCCTCTACTATCCCCCCTCCCCTCCCCTCCCCTCCCATCTTCTCTCTCTACCCCATCTACTGTAATTCATTTCTCTCCCTTGTTTTTTTTCCCTTTCCCCTCACTTCCTCTTATATGTAATTTTGTATAACGATGAGGGTCTCCTTCCATTTCCATGCAATTTCCCTTCTCTCTCCCTTTCCCTCCCACCTCTCGTCCCTGTTTAATGTTAATCTTCTTCTCATGCTCTTCCTCCCTGCTCTGTTCTTAGTTGCTCTCCTTATATCAAAGAAGACATTTGGCATTTGTTTTTTAGGGATTGGCTAGCTTCACTTAGCATAATCTGCTCTAGTGCCATCCATTTCCCTGCAAATGCCATGATTTTGTCATTTTTTAGTGCTGAGTAATACTCCACTGTGTATAAATGCCACATTTTTTTTTTATCCATTCATCTATTGAAGGGCATCTAGATTGGTTCCACAGTCTAGCTATTGTGAATTGTGCTGCTATGAACATCAATGTAGCAGTATCCCTATAGTACGCTCTTTTAAGGTCTTTGGGGAATAATCCGAGAAGAGGAATAGCTGGGTCAAATGGTGGTTCCATTCCCAGCTTTCCAAGGAATCTCCAAGAAAGAAATTTAAAAAAAAAAAATCTAAAGACCAGTACAGCATGAACATTGATGAATCAACTTACTTCAGCCATTGTCAACCCTCTTCCCACCCCTGTTCCCCTAATTATCCTACTCCATGGATCTACATCTGCCCTGAACCCAGAGCACAGATAGCTTCAGGGACAGCAACCCATCATTCCCTGATGTTCTTTTCCAAGTCCTTTTTTCAAGTCCCAATCATAATACTTCCTGTCTATTTTTATTTCATAGAATGTAAGGCAGATCATATTTTTAGTCGATATTTGGAACTCCTGTAAGACTATCAGGAGATTGTTTGGAATGGCTATACCAAAGTGTAAAGATTCCCAAACTTGAATGATATGAATGCAGATCCCCTAAAGGTCTTGTTAATATATGATTCTGATTCAGCAGATATTGAGTGTGCCTGAGAATCTACTTTTCTAAAAAGCTTCCAGGAGATGCTCTCACTGCTGGTCCATGATCCTCACTTAAAGTACAAGGGCACAGAGCCCTGGTTCTGAGTCTTGATTGTACATTAGAGACCATTAAGAAGTTTTAAAATTTCCTGACACTCAGTCTATACCCAAAGGTAGTCAAATCTGAAACTCTAGTATTGGGACTCAGGAAGGAGTATTTGTTTTTTTGTTTTTTGTTTGTTTGTTTGTTTTTAATTCCTTCAAATGATTCCAGTATTTGAGAAACAACAGCTTAGGGCAAAAGGTTGGCAAATTGATTCACCCAGTTTCTTAGGACTCAGGCTAAATTCTGTAGTCACTGATGCGCTACCAGGTGTTCTTTCAGAAAACAGACCTCCTAAGAAGAGTAAACCCTGCCCTGTCAAAGTTCTAAAAGAAATCTAAAGATAGTTAAGATTTTTAAAAGAACTTATTTAGTTTTGTTTTTATTGAGTGTGTTTGTGCTTTCTCTAAGAGCAGGCAGGAGTTCTTTCTTGCCCCTAGGCTGTCCTAATTTAAAACTTATGCTATTGAAAGAACTTTTCTTTTTCTGAAACCTTTGGGCAAACTGAGGTATAAAGAAAGGAGGAAACTCACTGCCTATGCCTTACAGCTTAACAAAATGAAAGAATGAAGTCTGAGGTTTGAGATAAATATGGTCATGTCAGACTAGTGTACTTTCCAGACTCCACACTGAGGGGAAAAAAAAAAATGATACCCTACTGGAGCCCACTGTAATTAACTCTCGGACAGCATTTCCATTGTAAATCCAAGTTTTAAGAGGTTTGTTACTCAGCTGTAAAATTGTGCTCTAGGCTATGGCTTGGCCATAGACAATTTCAGCTTGAAAGAGGTTTTAAAAATAAAAGGAGGTTTTTCTCATTGAGCGAGTGAAGTGTGGTTTCAAAAGGAACGAAATATCCACTGTACTCAGACATTCTTTGCATCTCTCTATTTTATCCCAAGGGGTCTTGATTTCTAACAAATGAAACCTTGTTTGCTCACATATTTTTAATCCAAATGTTTAAGTTACCAAATGTTTGGAGACTCTTTGAATTAAGGAACTGCATTTTGAGGATCACAACTCAATAAGAAGGGAGAAAGATGTTCTTTGCTATTTTTCATGTGCACTGCTAGGGTGGGACAGGATTCTGTTCTTGGAAAATAGGAAGTCTGTTGCTCATATTTAAAAGGGAGAAGGGGTTATAAAAGAAAAATGCTGAGTTGAACAATAGGAAGCCTACTCACTACTTGTATGTTTTCGCTGAAGAATTCTTAGGGGATTTTAAGATGTCTGTCATAAATATATGAATAGTTCAGAAACTCCTGATGTATACAGGACTGTCAATGTTAAAACAACATTGATCTCTTTGATGTCAACAATTCTGATTTCTGCTTATTAATGTTGGGGACTTTTTTTTTTTTTTTTTTTTTGAGATAGCCCTTTGCCCGTTTTGGCCTTTCCCCATATTGGAAAGCAACTGTTGCTCTTTTCTGGCCTGACTTGTTCTTCCAGTGGGTATACTGGTCAGAACAATCTTAGACTTCTTGTAATATATCATCTAATATCTCTCATTAGCATCCCATCATAGTGCCTGTTTTCTTCCCCCACCCTTTTTCTTCTTCCTTTGATAGTGAATGTAAGAGTGCTCCTCTTTACCTCATGCCCGACTATGGCATAATAAAACCCAGGTGTACACTGGTGCCCCAGAGTAGTTCTGCCAGGGCTTCAGTCTAGAGAATCTTATTATTGGTTAGTAGTGGCCAACAAAAGGACTTCATGTGTCCCAGCAGACCTTAGTAAAACACATTATCATAACTACACGCTGCAATCACTAAGTATAATATTTCCCTTGAAAGAGCAAATAATAAAAAGTCATGACATAAAAAAGATTCTATAAGCAACTACCAATAGAAGGAAAAACAAAGATAGGTATTTAACTTTATTCATTTATTTATTTATTTAATTTTTTATTTATTTATATTTGGTACCAGGGATTGAACTCAAGGGCACTCGACCACTGAGCCACATCCCCAGCCCTATTTTTAGTTTATTTAGAGACAGGGTTTCACTGAGTTGCTCAGTGCCTTGCAGTTGCTAAGGCTGGCTTTGAACTTGCAATTCTCCTGTCTCAGCCTCCCAAGCTGCTGGGACTACAGGCATGTGCCACAGTTCTTGGCAGGCATTGACTTTAAAAACATATTCTAGTGTCCTTACACTAGGGGATCCAAGGAGTTCTGGCTATTACCATCAATTTGCTTGGCCATCTATATTCTAACTAAAACAGTATTACCCCACATTTTAGTTCAGATATCTTCTTTGGAGAAAGATACTTCTCCATGCCCCAAAGCCATCTGGGTGAGTGTTCTTCCCTACCTGCTCCTCCTTCCCCCCTCATACTACCACTGCACCATCCACGTAGTCCAAACATAGCTCTTTGGAATTTTCCGTCTCTCCCTTCTTTACCAACTAGATTGTGAACTCTTTGGGTTCAGAGACTATGTATCTTATTCATTGTTAGAACCCTACTACTAGGATACTCCCCTAGCATCATACTAAAAGAAATGTATTATACGAACAATGACAAAGTGAATAAATCAATAAAATTGAAACATAGGGATTTGTGCCTAAACAACAACTCTTTAATAATTCATTTGCCGGTATACTGTAATACATTCTAGTTTTAATTAAATATGGGGTGGGGGTGGGGGTGGGGGGTAAATGGTCTGGTTTTGATAAAAGCCTTTTTACCTAAAAGTAGCAGTAATAAAAAGTAGCAAAAATGGTCAGCATTCATTTTGTACTCAGTTTTCACCCATTATTCAAAATGCTTTACCTTTAATATATCATCTAATCTTCATAACAGCCTATATAGTGACCACTGCTATTGTGCATATTTTACAGGTAAAGAAACTGAGCCATGGGCCCAAGTTGCCAGAGCCAGTGGTTCAAATTCAGCTATTGTAACTTGAACTACCTTAGGCACTATCCTATCTGGATGAGATGAACAGACCCATTGTGGCCCATCCCATGAGTGTGTCATGGCTGACTGATTTCACATCAGGCATTGCTAGTCTTCAGCATTTAGTTTGGCAGCCATCATGCTCCTTGTGACATCAGTTTTCTCTGATGTCCATTTCCTTGCAGTGTACATGTGTTTTTCTTTCAGTTCCTTACTCTTAGTGTTTTATGACTTGGGAAGCTTGAAGAAACAGCTGTATTGTTAATGCAATCCATTACCACAGAGATTTCTGGTCTTTTTTTAGAATGTCATAATTTGTTAAAAGTTCTGGTTTGGGTTTTCCTCACATCTTATTGCTGACAGTTTTAGCAGTATACGCAAACATTATCAGCCATCTCCAGGGTACTGATAGAGATATAAAGGTTTCTGTAATTGTCTAAGATCATTTGCTGCTTTATATAGTACAACTTGCTCACGTGGTACAACTCTGCTTCCAAGTTATTTTCTGGCCCCAGTAGGCTATAAAATCATCTGATGCCACTCTCACTTTAAGGACAACAAAATACTTGCTCTGAATCATTTGCTTTTGTTAACTCACATCTTAAGAATGCCTTTTTACACTGAGAAAGGGAAAAGGATTATCAGTGATTCCTTTGTTAAACTGAAGAAAATAAAGGGATATTTTTCTCATCATCACTTCTTTCCCTTGCTGATGATATCAACTTGCAGTACTGTACTCAACTGTATGCTGAGCTCTTTTTCATTTTGAAACATGGATATTAGCAAGTTTTATAAACAAGGGATCATGGTCAATGTCAAAAGTTGGTCTGGCCTAAGTTTTTCTTGAGTTGATAGTAATTTGAAAGTTAAGTATGTGTCCAGAGCCACACAGTTTGTTAGGCCCAAGCTGAATCTAGACTCCTTATCTCCAGACAGTGAGTTCAGCACTCTTTATTGTTTTATATTCTCAAAGTTTATTTGAAATAATAGTCAATATTATGCTTAAGAAGAGAAGTTACAGAAAAATTCGCTTGGTACTAGCCAATTATTTTGAGAGATCAAAGTCATCATAGATTTAAGTCCACAAAGAATCACATACACATATACCCTCCACACAAATAGCTTTCTAAAAGCCTAAAATAAAGGGATATAAAAACTGTGTAATAAGATAAATACTACAGTGACCTAAAGTTAAGGTTGAGAACATATATATGTATATGTAACATACACATATATATACAACTTATGTGTATATATATATATATATATATATATATATATATATATAATGATGTATACATATAATACATAATATATACATATAAATGCTTATAGAGAAACTTAAAAAGGGGTAGTAATCTCCCAAGTCCTTTAGATATGTTTTTTTCTCAATGAAGTTAATGTAATACAGAACCTAGGTAAAATTCCTGTTTTCAGGGAAATATTAGTCTGTATTAGTTTACGAGGGCTGCTATTAACAAAGTATCACTAGTTGGGTGGCTTAAATCATAGAAATTTATTCACTCACAGCCCTGAAGGCCAGAAGTTCAAGATAAGGATATTAGCAGGGTAGTTTCTATTGAGGGTTACAGGCAGGATCTGATCTGACATACCCACTATCTAGTGATGATTTGCTGACAACCTTTAGCATTCCTTTACTTGTAGAAGCATCTCCCCCATCTCAGCATTCATATTTACTAGCATTCTCTCTGTATGCACATCTGTGTCTAAAATTTCCCTTTTTATAAGGACATGGGCCACATTAGTTTAGTAGCTATCCTACTCTAGTATATTCTCATCTTAACTAATTATATCTTCAAAAACCTTTTTTCCAAATAAGGTTACATTGTAAATATTGGTGGGACATAGGACTTCAACATATAAACTCAGCCCCAAATATAATCTACTTAAGAAGGTAATTCTTTAGATATACCAAAGAGGAAAAACCTAAATATACACATCTGGTTTCCCATGTCCAAAGGAAAGAAAATCAAATGGCAAATGTTTATCTCAAATTAATCATTTAACACCATTAAATCTATCATGTACTGTTAAAGTCCCTATAATTCGAGACCACACTTCCTGGAGATTAAGAATATAATGAATTGTTTCATCACCTCGAATTACTGACTTGATTTTTATAGACTTTCTTCTTATCATTTTTTTTTCTTCATTTACTCCAAGTGAGTTCTCGATAAGTTCTTGATCCACAACTTCCAATTCCAGGTCATTTAAAAGGTTACTTAGAAGAGAGCATCTGTCTCCCCTAGTTGGCTTATTATTCCCTTCTCTGTGCTTCCACAGTATTCAGTACATGCCTGAATAAAATTCATTAAAATCATTCTGGTTTTTATGCCCCACTCTTCCATTAGACTGTGAAAATTGGAGAGCAAGCATTTTATTTATTATTTATAAGATTATATTATTTATTTTTTTAGTATCTGGCATAGTATATGGCATATAATGCTCAGACTATTTTAAATGTATAATAAAAATTTGCTGGGTATTATAGATAGCTCAGTTGGTAGAGTTAGAGAAGATAATGCTAAGTAAAGTTAGCTAATCCCAAAAAAACAAATGCCTAATGTTTTCTCTGATATAAGGAGGCTGATTCATAGTGGGATAGGGAGAGGGAGCATGGGAGGAATAGAGGAACTCTAGATGGGGCAGAGAGGTGGGAGGGGAAGGGAGGGGGCATGGGGTTATTAATGATATGGAATGTGAGGATCATTATTATCCAAAGTATAGGTATAAAGACACTAATTGGTGGGAATATACTTTGTATAAAACCAGAGATATGAAAAATTGTGCTCTATATGTGTAATAAGAATTGTAATGCATTTTGCTGTCATACATAAATTTAAAAAATAAATAAAAATAAAAATTCATTAAAATGCAATCAGCAGAGAAGAGTTTATAGAGAATATTATTTTAGAAGTAGAGGAGGTCTATCATCAAGTTTTATCTAATACAGTTTATATACCTAGTCTCTGGCCAACAGTTTGTCGATGTACATATTTATATAGTGGTAAATGATTAACCCATATTAGCATTCATCAAGCAGATATTTTGAAGGGTAATAGAAAAATCAATACTTATTTATGGGATAATTATTATTTGACAAATTTTCAAGAGTATAAAACTTATAGTCCTTTGAAACCCTGTGAAAATTTTATTTTAAAATTTAAGCACTATAAGTAGTAGAAAATATTTCAAGTTGCTTTTTATTATAAAACTTTTAGGAAGGTTTTGTCATAATGATGTAACTCTAAGAAATAAATAATATTTGTCTTCATCTGAGTAGATTTTGTCTGCTACTTTGTAGCTACCTTGGACAAAAAGATTATCTTTGGGTGTTATGAAATATTAAATCACTAATTAAAGTCTCTTTTAACTCCAAATATATATATTTCACTCTATATTGTGTGTGTGTGTGTGTGTGTGTGTGTAGATAGATAGAGCATTTGGCATATCCCTAACATCTTTTTTTAATTTTCATATTTGTTTATTTTCAATAACTAAACTTCACAGAATTTAGTAGCAAATAAAGTTTTAGAAATTTAGTTTTGTACATTAGTTCCAACTATCTCTATTTTACAACCTATAAGGCTCATGTCATAGTTCAGCATCAATAAGTCTATAAAACTTTATAACAAATCCATTATTCATCCCATGTGATGATTTTTCTTGTTTTTTAAAGGTAAACATATAAGAAAAAGCTTTATAAACCCTTCTTCCAGATCTTGAAGTGGAATACTATTTGTGGCTAGTCAGACTATGTGGCTAGTCAGACTTTGTAAAAACTTTGGTTGTACTTTCTTGTTTTCATTGAAAATATACAAAAACAAAAGATCCACTTAAACACACATACACAAAAAAAGAGGAACTCATACCACAAATTTGTCAGTCTGTCAACTGAATTTATAACGCTGAAGCATAAGTAACCTAATAATGCCTTGTTCCATACTTCCTTTCCAGTTTAAAATTTTACAAGGATTCTAAGATCTTAATTGAAATAGTCCAAAAATGTATGTGGCACATGGCCTCCATGGGACCAGAACTTGTACATGGTTCCAAGATACATAAGAATGTGACCGTTACACAAGATACATAGGTCCCATCATAGGCACAAGAGATGATGGTGTGGGAAAGTGAATAAAGCTCTTATTTGCCTTAGGAAGTTGAGAAAGTATCCCAAGGAATAGAAACATGTGACCTGTGCTCTGAGCTATGACTACTGAAAAAGAAACCAGCTGGCCTTTATAGAGAGGGCCTACTGGCTTTAAATTTGGTGAACTTTAAAAGGTGGTCAGATCACCTATTTTTACCTCTACTTGCCTTTGAATTGACAGCTGAGAAGTCATCAAGTTTATGTAAGAGGAACCAGAACCCAATCCAAAGCATTCAAAAGCTTCTCCTCTTTGAGCCTGAGAACTCAGAACTTTTACTTTCTACCTGGGCTCTGGATGTACCTGGAACTTAAGAGCAGAACCTGAGTTTAGAAGTTCAGCATCCAAGGAGGGATTTTGACCCATCTAGGTCATTGCCATGACCCAGAATTTGCTAAGGACAGATTGGCATCATGAGGAAACATTTCCAGAAGCTTCCCAGGGAGGATAGGGGTTGGTCAGGGCAAATTTCTATGCACCATAGAAACCATTACTCACCCCCTTCTCCACACTCCCCATTGTTAAATATCTTTGCCTCTCCACAAACACAGGAAGTCACCAGAGCTTGGATATGTACCCACTTCCACATTCTCTACTCAGATCCAAGATAGTCAGACCTTTTCTCTAAGACTAGAGGAAACCAGCATAAGTTCTTTTGTTACAGAGCAGAAGCAAAGTTGGCTTTCCTCTCCTGTTGACACAGAAAGATCTCCAGTGTCACATTATACAGAATCACTGGTGACTGAGATGAAAAAGGAGTTCAAATGGAAGTGAATCCAAAAGTGGCCAAAGGGAAATATAAGGAAACTTCTATTCAGTATCTCTGAATTTGTAGGTGTAGTATCTTTCAGTCATTCATCCACTGAATTAGTGTCTTTGATTAGCAACCATATGTCGGGCACTGTGCTAGATACTAGGTGTAGAAGAGAAACAAAATAGAGGCCACATTCTGGTGGGGAAGAAGAATAATGAGATAATTACATATTATGCTAGGTCCTGTAAAGGTGACACATGGGATGTGATCACAAGTTGGGAGGTCAAGGAGATTTCATGAGTGGTAAAGTCATCTGGGAGGCCTGTTGGAGGCAGTGACATTTCAGATGAGACATGAATGATGAATAGGAGCCAGCTTTGCAAAAAATCACAGGAAACTGCAAGTGTAATAAAAACAAGAGCAACTCTATATCTTGTAACAACAGCTTGATGTAGATGGTATTATTCTTCATTTAACTAGCAAGAAAATGGAAGTAAGAAGGAAAAGATGATAATCCATTTTTTCTCCTGTCTACTATTAAGCAGATTCCACAGGGGGATGCTTTTCTGGAATACCGTCTGGTCATATCACTTACTCACAGGCTGATAAAATTCCTTTACCTATCTGAGCCTTAGTTTCCATTTTTGTAAGAGAAGCATATAAATCCACTCTTTAGAGGAATCTGGTGAGGATTAAATAAACTAGAAGCTTGCTTAGCACTATGCTGAACTCAAGAAATATTCTGTCAGTGTTAGCTCATTCCTTTTTTGCCTTTTTTTCCTGGGGCAGACTAAAAGACACCACAAAGTGTCTGGGATATGAGGTAATTATTTGGTGGCCATGTATTTCTGAGCTGTGAATTGTAGAGGTCACCTCAATTTCAATTCTGCCTAATAGTCCATTTAGTGCTGTTAAAGGTCTAGAGTGATCCAGTGCCCTTTAATCAAGAGTGCAGTTACGCAGCAACACAAGTGTCTTTCAGTGAACAGAAGGCTGACCTGAGAGTTGAAGTCACTCTGGAAAGAAGTCAGTGGTGTGTCACGTTCTCCACTGGCAGTGAGCATTTTTTTTTCCTCTGCCAAGCAGTGGAAATGCAGAGAGGAGCAAGCCAGGCATTTATTTTCCTTTACAACCATCATTGAAAACCTTGAATTTCCTAATGGTGTCCTGGGGCTGTGTTGACTCAAACCAAAATTGATTAGTAAGCTCCCAGAGCGCATGGACTGTTTTAGTAGCAGAGGTACACACAACATCTCTACTGTGGCACAATACCAAACAGACAAAAAGAGCAAACTGCTTCCTAGAGGCTCAATGTTAATGAATTGTCTCTCTCTCAATACCGATGTTTCCATTGGAGGGTAGTGGCTTGATCTAGTACACTGGTCTCTTGATAGAACACTGAATACCCATTGACAATATAAACATCAGAACATGTTTTCATCAAAGGACACAGCTGCTAGTAAATAGTGAAGCTATAAAATGCACTTTTAATAGCAAAATTTAAAAAATGAAAGTGGGACCCTTATCCTTCTCAAAGCTTTTTGAAAACAGTCACTCCCCCTTTTTCTCCTCCCACCCAACCTACTGCCAGACCTTCTCTCCTCCCTAATTCTTTACCATCCAAGAGAAAAGAGGAAATAAAGCTTCCCACCATATGTTTCTCTTGAACGGTGAATTTCTGGTTTATGAAAAAATATTGGAAGCATTAAGTTTAAGCTAGCTCTAAGGACCTCTGCTACCATGCAATGTGCCCTTCCTTCCTCACTTGAAATGCTGTCTGGCCTCCATTTTATAAGCCATTTTCTAATGTTCCTCAGGGAAATGTGCCCTTTGACTCCTAGTCATAAGTTCTTATCTAAAATATAAACCAGGACAAAACAAGAATTGAGGAACATATTTGCTCTTTTCAAAGCCAGATTGAGGAATGTTATCATGATTATTTTTTCCTCTTCGTCATAATCCATGCAGTATTGGGAAATGTACTCAGGGGTACTTTTCTACTGAACCACATTTCCAGCCCTTTTTAATTTTATTTTGAGGCAGAGTTTCACTAAGTTGCTTAGGCTGGCCTTGAATTTGTGGTCCCCTGCTTCAGCCTCCCAAGGAGCTAAGATCAGCGGCCTGTGCTACCACACCAGCTTGCAAATACTGTTCTTCCTTTGAATCTTTATGTGCAGTATTCTTAGCCCTGTAAGAAAAGAAAATAACAAATTTGACATGGTTCCATTTTTCAGAGTTTGTAGCACTATGAAGTCAAGATATTTATATAGAAAAGAAAATTCCAAGTAATAGGCCCTCACCATAAAACAGTTAGTTGTTCCCCAAGTGCCAATAAGAATTCAGCAGAGATGACAGAAGAAAATACTTGGGTTGGTGCAGCTAGAGGAAAGAAGGGCAAATTCCTGAGTGGGACTAGGCCCTGGGGGATGATTGGGTGTGAAGGTAGAAGTGTTTAGAGACAGAGGAGCAGACTGGAGGCAAACAGGAGGAGAAGACCTTGCCAGAGGAAGAAAGAACTGTGCACAAAGTTCTTTGCTTTAATGAGAGAATGTTTTAGCAAGGTCCTAAGCACCTTAGCAAGACCTTGTCTCAAGATAAAAAATAAAAAGAACTGGGGATGTGGCTCAGTGGTTAAGCTCCTTTGGGTTTGATTCCTGGTATTGGGAGGAAAAAAAAGTATGCTTTATTTAGAATCATCCCAACAGAATAGAATCTTGCCACGTGTTATGTTTTGTTATGCTTCTATTACACATGTGCCCCATGCCCCACATCAGCATAATGGATATGGCAGCACTTAGTTTGAGAAAGTGGATAATAGCCAATGAAGACAATTTGAGACCCACTAGGCCAGCATGCCATATAGGAAGGCAAAGCTAACCCCGAGGACAACAGACTACCTCTCACATCAACCCTATCATGGAAGTCCTAGAAGGACAGATTCTTGGAAGGGGGGAAGGATTTAGGTGAAGATTTAGGAGAAATACCCAAATGATTGCCATTTAATCTGAGGGATATACATAAAATAGGGCATTGGTTTGTTGTTGTTGTTGTTGTTTTGTTTTGTTTTTGGAACCAGGAATTAAACCCAGGGGCACTTAGCCACTGAGCCACATCCCCAGCCCTTTTTATTTTCTTTTATTTTGAGATAGGGTATCACTAAGTTGCTTAGGACCTCACTATGTTGCTGAGGCTGGCTTTGAACTTGCAACCCTTCTGCCTCAGCTCTGAAACGACTGGGATTACAGTCATGTGTCACCATCTAGCTGGGGGCATTGTGTGTAAGGAGTCCACTTAGCCCCAAACTCTCCAGGTTGGAAAATCTCCAAAGTGACTGCTCTGCGTCCATGATACAACCATCACATGGCATGTGTTCTCTGCATTGCCCACTGCCTCTGAGGTCAGATTTAATCTCAAGACCTCTGCAGCTGCTAGAAAAAGTCTATTTGAGAGTTCAGAAAGCTTCGTTGATGGAGTCATTTAGGTACTGAAGATCTATAGATCAGTAAGCCCATTGAGGAAGAGGAATGTCACAAAGCCTTGTGGGAAGGAATAAACATTCTGATAAAATGTACCTCCTGAGTACAAGTTGAAATGCAAATGCTCCACTAAAAATTACAAAATATCAACAGAAACCCCATAGATTCTGCATCTTTGTCCTTATCACATACTTCACACCAGACACAGTGCCTTGCATTGGTTTGAATGTCGTTGCATTTATTCAGCAGAAAATCCATTAGGTTTTAAGTGAATGTGGGGCTATATCGGCTTTATTATGCAGTTGAGGCAGCAAATTGTTTTCTTTAATGATTTGCATCATCTTCATCTTCATTGTTTCCACCCCCTGCTGATGTTTTTCTCATTTAGGTGAACCAGTGCTTCAGACAATGGTCTTATATTTAGTATTATGATTTTGTTACATTTTATTACCTCTTTTAGCCATATAAATTCCCAAACTCTTTACAAAAAAAAACATAATATGTTCATATTGGAGGAATGCAGCAACTGTGGTGTGTAGTAACAACTGTGTCACCAAAAACAACCACAAAAAAACAAGAGAACTGCTTGGAGTTAAAGTTTTCCAGACTGTGACTGCACCACCTGGGTCTTGGTCAGGAAGAGAAACTCTTGAAATTTCACGAGAGTTTCAAGGATTTTAGAGATGACTTTTTTCCCCAAAACAGAAACTCCATAGATTCTTTTTTAATGTGGTAGAGGAAAGAATCTGCCTTTGTTTCCTCTTCTGCTTAATTAAACCATCTAGAGGGTTTATGCTATATAAATCCTAGAAGTATGACTCAATAGAATCCTTCCAAAAGCCACTGATAGTGTGCAAGAAGGCAGTAAAGGAAATATTTTAAATAATAAGAATTATAATAGTGAAATACACTGGTGAACCACAAAGCCACCCATGTGTCTTGAGAGAACCAACATGTTGGAAGGACCAAACTGGCAGTATACCTCCTACCTCACTGTTTTTTGGGGTGGAGTGCAGGCACCTCAAACATAAGGACAATGAAATAATTGATAGGTTTCTGGTGGCCCTGAGATTAGTATATTATAGGTCATAAGACCCCACCCCCCGCCTAGGTTTGGTTCCAGGCTTGGAACCTCCTGTGCATTCAGGATGTGCTGCTCATTCTGTGTAAATGCTGCCCTTTGAATTGTGGAATGTGTGGTTCTGTCTATGCTGTAGCAGGCAGAAGAGCTGGTACCATTACCTGCCTTATATTCTCATCTCTACTATTAAATTGTACTTGACCTTGGGCAGTCATAAACCTCAGTTCTGTCTTACCTATAAATAACCTCCTTAGTTTCTTCAACAGTTCTAAAAATATATCATTCCATTTCTCTCTCTCTCTCTCTCTCTCTCTCTCTCTCTCTCTCTCTCTTTCTCTCTCTCTCTCTCAATATTGTTTGGGAATTTTCAAGTATGGATTTCATAGTCATCATCAATATAATACATGTTAAAAAATACTTATTTCATCAAGAAAAGATGTAATAGAAAGAAAAGCGGGCTGGATGCATATCTCAAGAAAGCCATCACAACTTTAATTCTGCTAGTTTGTTTTATTTAGCCCTCTTGGAAACACAGTTGGAGCACCTTGAGTTTTAGTGCCTAGCACAGGGGAAAATATAAAAGATAACTATTCCTAACTCACTCAGTTGAAATAGGAAATGAGAGAGTCCCCTGGCAGTAAGACAAACATGAATTCCTTTCAAAATATTAAGAGTTCTGCTTAGGGCTGGTTTCATCAAAGAATGTTCTTGCTGACATCTTGTACAGCTTCTTGTATCACATAAGCCCATGGGTTCAAACTGTTCCAAGTTCACTGACCCCTTGGGAGCCTTTTAATGGAAGTAAATTAGTATTCTCTTTCAATCAAAAAGACTCAATGATGAATGGATTTGCATTAGAATACAGCAGTTTGGGTTTTTATTTTGTTTGTTTTCTGGAAAATTACATAATTAGAGTTTTTGTAGCATAAATATAAGTATTATGTTCATTATCTATTCCCCTATTTTCTTTCAGGAAAAAGAGAAAGGGGAGGGCTTAAAAGTAATTACAAGACCTTGAAGTTAGAGATAATTACAGTAATAATTCCTTTCCTGCACAGGTTCTAAAATACTTGAACTTTTATTTATTTATATAAATTTTCCAGGAAGCAACAGAAAATTTTCCAGGATTTTCCCCCTTTGCTTTGCTGGATATCATTCCAATGAACCTTCAAGAGTTACTTCTATACCATGTCATTCTTAGCAAAACTTCCTTCTCAAAGCTCTCTGAACTGCCCTTTCCTCTGTGTCTCCATAGTGCTTTGTACATAACACGCTTACAAAGCCTTTGAAGGAATATGCCATTTTCATGTGTTTCTCTTGCTACTAGTCTGTGAATTCCTTCAGGACAGAAGACATTTTGCTTACATATATATTTGCTTTGTATTTGCTCTTTAATTTTCCCCACTTTCTATGATAGTGCCTGACAGATAATAATACTCAATAAACATCTATTGAATTGAATGAAAACAATTATTAATGTAGATCAAATAATTCAAGTTAATCATGTCCAGACTTGATTAACTCTCAGGAAAATAGCCACACAGATTATCTCTGCTCCTTATTTCTCTGTTCTCTGCCAGTCCTGCATACACGCCCACCTTTATCCCCATACTTTGGAACAAGTTCTGCTTTATGTTTCTTTAGTCACAGGAGAAAGAAATCTGATAAACCTGCCCATATTGAGTTGTAATTGACTTTAATATATTTCCCCTGAGTGATTTAACCACCTCTGTTTTATTTGAGCCCTGAGTAATTCTTGGTTAGGCCTTATAACTTTGAGTAAGGAGTTGACCTTGTGGGAGGTTTGAAGATTATAATCATATACCCGACCTCTCCCAAATTCTAACTATTGAAAACAGATATAAAGAGCCATGTGGATATTACAGCATTATTAATGGAATCCCAATAGACTCCTAAAGAATAAAGCCTGTGCTGAAGTGGGATGTGAGAAACATGGCTTAAACAGGAAGCTAAAGTTCACTCCTGGTAGTTCTCCAGACATCAGTGAAGCAAATACCTACAGGAAAAGTTGGATCTACACAATTGACTCAATATATTTCCTCCCACTATGCCATCAAAACCTCACTGGAAAAAGTCACCAAAGGCCTTTGCTGTAGTTTGGATGTTGGATGTCTCCCAAAGGCCCCTGTGTTAAAGGCTTGGTCCCCACAGTGGTACTATTATGAAGTACTGGAATCTCTAGTAAGAGGTCTTTAGGTCACTGGGGACATGCCATGGAAGGGAACTGCAGAACCCCAGCTCCTACTGTTTGCTCTTTTGCTTCTTGGCCATAGATGAGCAGTTCACTCTGCCATGGTTCTTCGCCATTGCCATCCAACGCCCCCACAGAGGTCTAAAATCAGAGGCTCTGGGCTGGGATTGTGGCTCAGCAGTAGAATGCTCACTTAGCATGTACGAGGCCCTAAGTTCAATCCTCAGCATCACATCAAAAAATAAATGAATAAAACAAAGGTATTGTGTCCAACTACAACTAAAAATAATTTTTTTTTTAAAAGCAGAGGTTCTATCTAATCATGGACTGGAACCACTAAGACTAGGTCAAAATAATTACTTTCACTTTATAAGTTAATTATTTCAGGTAGTTTATTATAGTTCTGGAATGCTAACTAACATAGCCTTCTGTCAAATCTATTAGTTTTATCTTCATCTTATCTTGATTGCCAATTGATATTTGGCTGTGTTTAATACTCCCTTCTTGAATTTCTCTCTACACTTCCAGAATACTATCCTCTTGTGATTCCCTCTTTTTTCCACTAACCATTTTTTCACCCCTTTAAGTGTTGGTATTTCTTGAGGTTTGATAATAAGCCATTTTTTTTTTCTTTCCTGATGGGTCTTGTCTCAAGGAGCATGAAATAACTAGCAATAACTATAGGTTGGGGTTTTATGAGACTCCTACTTTCCGTATAGTAGAAGTATTTCCTGTTTAGAAACTAGGGTCTCTAAATCACAGATCCTAGATCCTAGAGGAATGTCATGGGAGTCCTGATAAATGGGATCACTTATCCTTCTGACCCTTGCTCCCCGAGTTTTACACCTGTTGGGGATGCACTCATTTATAGTGTACACTACAACCTAGATTTTTAATGGACTCTAGTGTTCATTCTGTCAGTCTAGCAAATTCCTGAGCATGCAGTACTTTAAAATCACACTAGTGGATCCCATTTATTCATGCCTTCAATATGACAGGAATTGTGTGAGTTACTTTACATCATCATAGTTCCTAATTTTGAATCCTAACAATGTGATGGTCACTTGATATAATCTCTGTAGAAGTCTGTCAAGAGATACATTTTATCCACATTTTATAGATGAGGAGTCTGAGTCTATTTGTCCAGTGTCACCCAACATAATAACAGTGAGTACCAAGATTCATACCTAAAGTTAAGACACTTCCCACTATATTACCAGGTCTTCACATACAGAATCTTATTTAATATGTACAAAGGTATTGTGAGATATGCATTATCCTCATTTTCTAAGTGAGAAAACAGAAACTTCTCTGTTGAGGCAATTTGCATTAGATTATGCCTCTGGGAAGTGGCTCTAACCAAACCTTTACTACAAAGGACCTGTTTTGTCTACTGTACCAATTTTCATGGTGTCCATGAGTCAAGCATCAAAAAAAAAAAAAGTATCAGAAAAGAAAGGAAAAATGAAAAGTAGTGGGTGTAGATCACTCCTGGGAGGATTTAACATTTAAGCCAATGGGTAATAGAGTTACTTGTCTGCTTGTGTGTTGAGGGTGCGGAGTGGATACAGAGTGGACTCCATTGACCTGTGCTACCTACAGCTTCTACATAAGCACCAATCTGGAAACTGTATTTAACACTTCTTACATTCACTTTAAAGTATTCTAGGTTTTATTTAAGATGTTGTGGGAGGTAGATGAGAACATTTACATTGAACATCACCCAGAAGATAATTTAAAAAGATGCCCTGAGATATCTGAATTTTTCCCAAAAGGCTGCATCAGCCCACCAGGGCTCTCCCACCACTACCCTCAACACCCTTCTCATGGCTCAGCTTCTCATATTCCAGTTCCTTTCAGAAGCTGCGCTCTAGATACTGCACAACCCTAAAGAGTGGGTGCTTTTCACAGGGAATTGTCCAACTAAGTCATTTTCTCTTCCTCAACCATTTTAATGCTCACACCCAAAATTATGGTGAATAAAATTATTTCCCAAATGCCACTTGGCCTGCTTAAATCCTGAAGGTCTGTCCTCTGAATCCTGACCCTCTGGACCTTTATATTCTGATACTGTAGCCTCGAATTTCAGCATTTTGTATTCAGAATAGTTCTGCTCATTCCCTCTGTTACCCTTTTCTCCTCCCAGGCCAGGTTCTTCCTGACTTTTAACATCCTGCTCAAATTTTACTACCTCCACAAATCTTTCTCTGACAACTTCCCCCATCCTAACCTCTTTTATTTTCAGTTATTTACACTCACAATTCAGATGTACTAAGATTCAATATTCTCTAGTTATTTTAAACTACATGTATTTTCATACTTAAACCTCTATTTCTGCAGATAGTGCTAAGCCTGTATCAATTCACTGTAAATAAGTCTTTTCCAGTTTTCAGGGTTATAGATTCAAGATACCCTCTCATATAATTCTCTTTCCATTGGATGAATTCTAAGGGAACTCACCTGTAGCTTTTTTCCTCACTGACCACTGCTGTTTTCAGGTGGTCTACACCAATGTATGATGGCTTCCAGTCTCACAGTCCTCTCAGTGCTTGTGCAAAACCTCCCAGCTGCTCCCCTTATGCCTTTGAGCCTGACTTGGAATCTTTTGACACACATACTAACTCTCAGATGGCATGTCAGAGTGGGAATTTTCTGATAGCACACCATGCTGTCTATTCAGGCTAGACTGAAATTCTCTTCTAGAATCTACTCCTCCAACTTTTCTGAGGTTTTCTGTCATCTCATTAGAAAAGACTAACCTTAGAGGGGGTGGGGACAGAGAGCAGGCATCTCATGCCATATCTAGTCTCTCTCTCTTATCTTTTGCCTTTCTTTCTTTAAGCCCACCTCTTGTCCCAATAAGACTGCTGATTTTCTATCTATGCCCATTTGCATCACGTTCTATTGCTTTCCTAGTGTAAGATTTTATATAACTTCTACATGTTAAGTATTCCAGCATCTACTGCAACTTACATTTTTTTTTTTTTTTTTGCTCTCAAAAATTCCAGCTCCTGAAAAATCAAAAGCTCCTTGGCATTAAGGTATTGTTGATTCTGTCACAAATTTCAAGGACTTATTTTAGTCCAAAAGCCAAGAATTGGACTCTTTGCTCTTGGTGCTGTTTTTGTGACCTGCAGAAAAGAGAGAGAGAGAGAGAGAGAAAACTATGACAAAAAAAAAAAAAAAAAACTTCATCCTTCTTTAGTTTATTGTTAGAATCCAAAAGTTTTTCTAAAAAAAAATAATAAAAAAATACATTTGATTACATAATATTATTTTACTATAACAGTAGCCTCTATAAGTTTTCCATATTTAATTAATGGCTTCCATTTCTAGATTGTCCTCCACTTTCTTAACTGTAGTATTAAAAATGCAAAATTCTTTTTGTTTCCAGCTTTTTTTTTTTCTTTAACTAGGGATTAGACCTAAGGGTGCTCTAACAAACACTATGCTACATCCTCAGCCCTTTTTACTTTGAGACATGGTCTCGATAAGTATCCTTGAACTTGCAATCCTCCTGCCTCTGCCATCCAGTGCTGGGATTACATGAATGTGCTACTGCACCTGGCCCCAAAATGTAAGATTCTTAGGAGCAGAAAACAAGTTAGAGAAGTCTTTTTGTATTCCCTAGAGCAACTGGATCAATTGATTCATTCACTTATTCATTCATTCATTATGCAAACTTTTATGGACTAGAAAGAGCTATTAACAAGATGAAAATCAGTCCTCACCTGTGATGAACTTATTAGTTAATAAAAATTATTATTTGATCATTAAAGTAAAAAGGAATTTAGACAAAAATAAGTCAGCAGAAGAATATAAATCAGAATGAGGAATCTAAGACAGCTTCCTAAAGGAGGTGGTATTTGAGCTGAGTTTTGCAGTTTGGGGGATTTAAACACATGGAGGAGAGTTTTATTCTATCTAGAAGGACTTGCATGTATGAACAATGAAAGCTTGTACATTTAATTTATGATTAAATTACAAGTATTTAATCATATCCAGAAGAAGTAGAGAGTCGTTAGTGGTCAGAGAGGAACATGGTGGAGAGAAATCAGTATTCAATAAATAGGTTGAAAGGACTTTTTATGCTTATTAGGAATTTGAACTTAATTTAGAAAATTATGAGTAATAATAAAAAATGATTTTAAGGAGGAGAGTGTCATGTAAAATATGTGTTTCAGAAAAAAAAAAATCACTCTGGCTACAATGTGGAAATTGTAGAAAATGAATTGTGTTTTTAGAGGGATCCCAAATAAGAAGAGACAAAAGTTAGAAAGTTATGGCACAATTCAGATAAGGAGTATGCTGTGGTTTGAATGTGGTTTAAGAGTGTACTCTTCCCCCACACCCAAACTTTCTGTGTTGGTGACTTGGTCCCCAGCATGGCAGTGGTGAGAGATGGTGTGGACCTTTAAGGCCTAGTGAGCAGTCCTTGGGACAATGGGGACATGCCTTCAAGGAGATATTAAGGTACTTCTTGTGGGAGTCTGGTTAGTTCTTACAGGTTTTTTGTTATAAAAGCCTGAGCCTAGCCCCACATCCTCTCTGGCTTCCTCTTTTGAGATGTAGACTTTCTTCCTTCAAGTGCTTTGTCATCCACTGCCTGCCATGGGGCCCTCACCAGAGCTGATGCTATGCTCTTCGGGCTTTTAACCTCCAAAAATATGAGCTGCTTCAGCTTTTTAAGTCTTTCAAAAAAAAAAAAGGTAGTCTATGGAATTGTGCTATTAGTTAACAGAAGATAAAACTCATATGGAGTGATAAGAAACAAATAAGACAATGAAATACAGATGAGGGGAAGAGACAGAAGATATTTAGCAGGTCAGATCTTTAGGCATTGGATGTAAGAGTTCAGAAGGAGGAGGATAATGATGAGGTTTCTAAAGTCATTTGGGCAATTATGAAAATTGTAGTCTTTCTCTGAAAAAAAAATGAATTAGGGAAGAACAAATTTGAGGAGAAATACCAACTTCAGATTTGGCTGTGTTGAAGTAGACATGCCTGAGGAACATGAAGCAGAGATGCCTGGTGGAAAGCCTCACATTAGGATCTGTAGCTCAGCCAAGTGTTGGAATGGAAATATTGGTGTGAGCCAGCATGAAAGTGATTGCTCACAGCAAGCACGTGGGCACAACAATCAATCAGGAGGAGTGTGGAAACACGGAGAATGAGAAGCGGAGAGCAGAATCCTGTTGAACATGGTGCAGGTGGAGGAGAGGAAACCCAAAGAAGCAAGTAAGAAGGAACTGTTGGAGGGGTGGAGAACCAGAGAGATGGGGTACAAACTCCAAGAGATGAAAGAGATGGGGAGGGTGTGGTCAGCAGAGTAAATGAATAGGAAAGTAATAAGGAAGCAATGGAGAGTGTAATCATCAGAACTCTAGGGCATAAGGACAGAATAGGTAATAAGTTTTGCTTTTTATAGATTAACAAGAAGGAAAAGCAGGAATGGCATATAAATGGAGGGACTAGGGGTTTGTTGTTGTTGTCGTTCATTAAAAATCAGATTCTGGCACTAATACCACACTTTAGTCCAGTGAATACTCAATCATGACACATGAATATGAGGGAAACACATTTTGGGTAAGTCATACAGAGACTCCTTCCCAAAATGAATATAAAGTTTTGGTATGATCTATATTATATATAGTGTATACAGAATACACACACACACACACACACACACGTATGTACACAATAAACCTAAGAGAATAATGTTTTGCATCATCAAAGTACATGCTTTCTCTATGCCTTCTGAAAAAGCTTGATAATAATGAAATCTGACTTAGAAACACATATAGGAGAATTATAACCACTTCTCAGTTTAAATGTCATATGATCGAGGACTCCTGTCTTTGCAGAAGGGCTTTTGAACAGTTCCTAATTCCTAAGAGAGGTCTGCAATCTCGTGCTATGTTACCCAAGCTTGTCATTTCTGTTGCAGAGAAGCTTTGAGGAGGGTGTCACCGTAGGCTATAGTAACCCAGCCGCCTCTGCCTCCAAGGAGTTCTTTTTCTTCCTTGGGCATGTGAAGCTTCCAGTTGGCTGCATGGGTACATGAAGGCATCATAGCTAGGAGCTGTTCTCCTCAGGAGCCCCATTAAGACCTGTCAAGGTTTTCCACTTCCTTTCTATGTTTATTAGTCACGAAATAAACACAGTAACATTTGAGGGCAGCTGTTGCATTTCCAGCTTGTCTTGGATTTTTGTTTGATTATATTTCTGATGCTTCAAGAAAGATTTCTTTCCCAGGAAGAATACCCCCCACTCTGAATTACTTCACATACCATAGAAAGGCAGCACCCACTGCTGTGCCTGCCAAGCAGGACGTGAAAGAAGAGAGTACACTCATGCTCCACTGTGGAAATAGAACCACATCCGAATACCCCAAAGCATAAAGCACCAGACCAGAGTGAGCATTTATCTCCTCAACAGAGAGGACAGGCTAAACACTGCAAATATGCTGGGAGACTTTTAAGACCTTTAAGTAATTTTGCCTTTCAGTATAGTTTTTTTTTTTTTTAATCTTGAGAAAAATGCCCACTTCCCAGCTCAATAATATGCTTCTCTTCTTCCTTAATCATCATGATCTGTGTAGCACGATTTCGGTGAATCACCATGAACTTGTGTATAAGTAGGTGGGAAGGAAGAGCTTGCTCTAAATACATGCTGCATAGTAAGGAGCTCAGGAGAATTCAAAGGGAAAATTAAGCAAATTTTCTGATAAAGAGATTGTTCAAACTAGGAGTTTATAAATTTCATGGGTTCCCAAAATAGGCCTGGGTGCATTAATAAGCATAGAGAAGAATTTTCCACTGAAGAATTTATCAGTTTACAATTGGTAAGGCATCATGACATCTCATTTTCTTGAGACAACACTGAAATATCCATTATTTATAACACAATTTTTTTAAAAAAAAAAAAAAAGAAGAAACAATGATTTTATTTTTTTGACTCAACTCAGAATTCCATAAAAAAAGAGGTTGTTTATGCTAATTTACAATTTAAAGAATTATCTCTCATAGGGTAAATTGTTGACTCCCTACCCATTCATCCCTCCTTGGTCCTTTCAAACAGAAACTGAATTTCCTTCCAGGCCCGCCCTCTAAGCATCCCAGAGTCAGAGTCTCCTATAGTGACTGCAATTGGTTTCATGTTGGTCATAGGATCTAAAATCAAAATAAAGGGAAGAATTTTAATTATATAATCAGGAGGGGATTTTCTTTGTCTTACTTGATATAAATAAGGAATTGAGTCATCCTCATGCCCAGAAGAGGAACCAGACTCAGGAGAAAGTCATCACCAAGGGCTATGGAGACCAGGAATAAAAGCTATTTAACCCATGGGGTACATGATATGGCCAGTGAATCAGCCAAACTTGAAGTCTCCTCCTCCTTGTAGGCTTCCCATGATGTGAGACAATTTATTTCTTTATTATCTAAGTCAAAGTGAATAATGTTTTTCTTTCTTCATATCTGAGAATATCTTGAATGATATATTTATGATTGACATTTCATACTCATGTCTTGGCAGACCCTGCAAGTAAATGAAGTCAATGACTGCCTCCATGCTTAGACTGGAGGACTACCAACCTCACATTATCTCTTCTACTAATCCAGCATCAGATCTGAAATCCCAACCATTAAGGACTGCTTTAGGCTACTGCACTATTCTTGGAGGTACTTGTTGGGGGATCAAGATGACTTGTATCCTAAACCATGAATTCCCAAATACAAATGTTGAGTACACTTAAGTGCAACTCTACAAACATTTATCACATAAATACTGTTAGGATCTATAAAGACAATAAAATTGAAGATGAAAAAGACAATCCTTGCCCTCAGAGAACTCAAAATCTACCAATGGTGTCAGATACACACACAGTGATATACAGGCACTTAAGAAAGGAAGTGTAATATGGAACTGAGAGCCTCAGGAGCAGACCTGATTAATTCTTACAAAAAGAAATGAAGAAGATGTCGGACATTTCAGGAAATGGCCTGGATCTGGGTAAACAGGATTTCAAGAAATAAGAGTACAGTTCAGACTATTTAAATGTATACTTGAAAGGAACAGTAAAAAAGGCTTGGATGTAGAATGTTATACTGGATTCAAATTGGGACAACTAAGTCTGAGATCCACCTCCATCACTTTGGGCATATCATTGCACACTTCTCTAGACCTCATTTCCCTTATTGGTAAATTGAGAATTTGAGTGCCTCTTCTATATAGGATTTTCCAACTCTGACACGTCACAATTCTACCAGTGCTTCAAGAGATGATAGTACTGTACAGGACCTACTGCATCTTTTTTGCAATTAACTTTGCAATAACACTGTTTGGAAAGAAGGTGACCCAAACTGTATGTACGTATTCCTTTTTTAAGTATGAGTTGTTTGAATGGGTCCTGAAAACAATCCTAACTCACAAAAATGTTTTCACCTAATAATAGCTATAGTATCAGGACATCCTTTTGTTGGTTTCATTGTCTAAAATTGCTCTGAGGAAACCCAAAAGATGTTTGTTGTATTTTCCACCATCCGGCATACTCACCCAGAATTGCTGGAACTTATAATTTTAGCAATACTAGAAGGTTAAGTTAAATGCAGCAGTGATGGCTGGAGCTTAAAGTTCTCCATTCTTATTGTGAACAGCCACTAGCAGGCCTCTGAGGTTCATTACAGCCACACACCTAACAGAAACTCTCTATTCTGCAAGAGTTTGGAGTTTGTAACTGATTTTCTAAGGCTAAAATGGGTTTTGATACATAACAAAAGGGAAATAAACAAAACAAAATGCAAAAGGGAGAAATCTATTGTGTTGCAGGGCAGAATATGCAGAATTGACCTGTGTATATCCATACAAATTTTCTTCTGGCTGTTAGTGCTGAAAATAAGATCTACTGGTGATCAGTCAGCTGGTAGTTTTGGCAAAATACAGAAATCAATTCTAGTTAACTTATGCAAAAGGGAATTTATTATGAGAATATGTATGTGCATATAAAGTATATCTCAAAGAATAAAGAGGAGATTGAAGGATCAGACTTAGGAATAGCCAGACAAAGGTGACTACAATAAGCAAGGAATAAGAACAGCCTAAGCTCCAGGAGGCTTCTGGTCAGTCCATACTAATATAATAAATATTATCACCTGTATTCTTTTTATTCTTGCAACAAGACTAGACCAAACTAAGATCACCTGCCCATTCCCTGGTGTTCCAAGGGGAGAGAAAGAAAGATTCTGACCTTTTCCGCTTCTGACTTAGGAAGCATGCTCTCTCACCAAGATTACCTCTCATACATCAGATTAAGAAAAATTCCCAAAAGGTGGCATTAGAATGGTGGAAGAGATGCTGGGTACCCCAAACTGACAGATGGCCCACATGTAAGTTACTATGTCTTCAGTCACAAGAAACATACATTTTTATTTAAATTTGCTTAAATAAGAAGGGAATTTGTTAACTTATCTAACAAGTCCAGAGTTGGGACAGTTTTTAAGAGAGGTTGAATCAGCAACTCAATGAAGGCACCAGGTTCCAAGTTATTTCCATTTTCTCCCTCTGCCATCTTCAGTGTCGATTTTGTCCTCCAGCTGGATTGCCTTGTAGCTCCAAGATGTATGCAGCATTTTCAGGCATCCCACTCAGATATGACAAAGTCTGGAGAAGAAATGAGACCATCTTTTTCCAAGTTTCTTTGTTAGACATAGGCAAACCTTTCCAAGAAGCACCCTAGCAGATTTTTCCTCACATCTCTTTGGGTAGGATTGGACTTCAGGAGCATCTATCTATATGCACCAAGAACAGCATTACCACAATTGGCTCAGACTAAACATCCTACCTCATTCTCTGAAAATGGGGACAGATTCACACTTATGTAAGTCACAAGTTGCATGGGGTTAACTGGATATTTGAATGGAATCAAAGTTTTATTATAAAGGAGGGTTTGGAGATAAGAATTGGGAAGACTTCCAACAGTATCCAAGATGGTCCATTACTCTAGGATCTGGAAATTCTTTGTAGAAAACTAATCCATTGGATAAACTTTGAATTGGATTTCCTTCAGAGATACAAATCTTAGACACAGTAATTATAATAATTCTTATTATAAAATAAATATCTTGGTATTAAAATAAATTATCTTAAACTACAAATATATCTGGTTTTGTTGATATAAAATTCAGCCCCATCTGGGGTTTTAATGCAGTCTTCTACTGGAATCCTTTCTGCATGAAAATGTTAACAAAAGGTAGGCTTAAGTAGAGGACTCGAGAGGCAGGCAGGCAGGAAGATAACTGCCTTCTCTTCTCAGGCCAACTGATATTTCTTTATGCCACTTACAGATTGAAAACCTATTGAAAGCCAATTGATGTCTCACCAAGAGATCTATGTTATAAAATATAAAGCTAAAATGCCTTAGTTGTATAGCTAGTATTTTCTCAGGCAGGACCTAATGTGTAATTTTCACTCTTGTTCATGAAGTTGTTTAGTAATGTAAATTATACATTAGCCTCCAAACTGCTGTAAGCATCACCTCTATTATCTGTGTGCTTCATCAATAAATTATGCCATTTCAATAATATGCAAAATCCTATCAACATTTTTGGTCTTGAAATTATAAACCTCAAACTTCTATAAATAATATATGGAAGTGAAGATGGTATCTGCAAACTGATTTTATTATTAGGCACTTAATGGTAATGAAGTTTGGTATTAGGTAGATTAATTCTTTATAAAAATCTAGAAATTGGTCCCAAATTATCCCTTATTCTTCTCTTTAGAATAAAGATATTTGTCTAATTATAGGAGTAAATGGTAGAATTCTGAGGGAAAAAGGCCATCTCAAAGCTCAGAGGATAGTTTTACAGTAGGAACTCTGTTAAAAGACCTCAAGTGGTCTGTCTGCATTTAGGGCTTTGTGGACGCATGTAATGGTCTGTAGCCTGGCAACCTTTTGCATTAGAAAACTAAAATTAAGTGGTAGAAGCTTGGATTTATTATAAAATAATATTGTGACTGGCTTTGTCAGCCTTGACTGAAATAAAATAAACCTGCTTAAACCTATGTATTTGCTATAGAATAGGGAGCTGGAATTCTGTTTTAACTCAGAGCTGTCCTGGGAGACCCATCTGCTCCACAGTTATCTTTGATCTAAAGGAGCAATAGGGAAGCCTAGGAGGACAGGGAGGAGAGGCTGTGGGAGGAGTCTACTGCTGACTCTCTGTTTGGCATCCCACACATGCAGGGTGTCCATTTAGCCCCTGGGAACATCAACTGCACAGAATCTAGAGGGAGCCCACAACATCAATCTAATAGTTCTCAAAACATCAGACAAGGAACTCCCTCTGCTTTCCCATGTTCCTCTCCTTCTTGTCCTCTTAACCTTGCTTCCTCCATTCCCTCACCTAAGCTAATGAGTATCAACACTCTAATGAGTGACCCAGGATCCTATCACCCCTATCCCTGGACTCCTCCCTGCCTCTCTTTCCCTCTCAGTGCCATCAACTCTGAGCATGTTAGATCTGGGACCTTACAGGTAGATCACCTCTTGAGACCTTCTGCTTTTACTGATATTTAATAATGACAATAACATTAGAACTAAGAATCATGGAGTATGTCATAGTAACAACAGGTAATAAAATGTCTCTTCTTTGTAACCTTCCTATGTTGTAGGAAATTTTGCCTGGGTTTTCTTGTTTAGTCCTCTAACATTATGAGGAGCCACTCTGCGTATCCCCACTTTTTATTCTTTTCCTTGCACAACAGCTGTGCCCCTTTTGCTATCCAGCCATCTACTGAGACTCTTTATCTGTTGTCTGAAAATTTTTACTTCCAGATTCTTTCATTGTTTCATTCTCACAACCATCTCTTCTTATTTTATAGCTCTGTTGTCCTTGAGATTCTCCTTAGAATGTTTTGACTTAAAGTATTAAAACATTCTACTAGTTCTAGCAATTGTTTCCTTATTTTTTTAAACTGTCTTTTGATCTATGTTTATTTTTTTCATGTTGTTTCTGGTTTATAACAAATACTTGGTAATATGATTCTTATGTGTCTCCCCAATTAATGTTGGGAAAATCTTTGTTTTTCTTTACTTTTTTCCCTCCCCCAGGGTATGAGGATAGACAGGGGAAGATGAAAGTTCTGATTTCAGGTGCTCTTCAGTGAAAGGGAAAAGAAATATGTGCTCTCTGAAAACTTTCCCTCTGGTTTTGGGGCAGTGTGCCCCTCCTAGGAGTCTCTATCCTTAGTAATGCCTGTCTTTGAAGTTCAAGGGCTCTTTCTCACTGTTTCTGCAAATGGAGGTGTCAGAGTAGGAAATTAACAAGAAAGCTGAACAAAAATTAGTTCACCTAATCATACCTATGCTTCTGCCACTGATAGTGGCTGCACTAAATACAGAGCTTGCCTTTAACTGCTCACCCCTTAACATGGCACTCACTGATCTGTGTTTGGGGCTTGACTTCTTCCAGTCTTACTCCTTATCTGACTTCTAATTTTCATCTGATTCAAAATCTCTATCACTTTGATGGCAATGGCACAAATCTTTTCCATTGCTGTGTATTTCAAATTTTTAAAAAACATTTTTTTTCTACCATTTCAAGAGATTTTGTGTGGGAAGGGGAGGGAATTCCTGCATCCAGTAAAAACATATCTTTTTGTGGGTGGAGGAGGATTTAGCCCAAGGGTGCTCAACCATTGAGTCACATCTCTAGCCCATTTTTTGTTCTTTTTATTTTGAGATAGGATTGTACCAAGATGCTTAGGGTCTCACTAAGTTGTTGAGGCTGGCTTTGAACTTGTGATCTTCCTGCCTCAGCCTCCCAAGCCTCTGGTATGATAGGCCTGTACACTGCGCCCAGCTCAATCAAACATTCTGATTTAATCTTTACTCCCATTTCACAGATGAAATAATTATGGAGCCAAATGTGGAGTTCAGTGATAGAGTGCTTGCCTAGCATGCCCAAGGCCCTGGGTTCTATTCCAGACTTCACACACACACACACACACACACACAAAATGAATAATAAATAGTTTAAAGAATGTGTCAACAAATTAGAGATTCTATCAAGTCCTTTGATACCAGAGCTTGTGTTTCCAAATAATATATATTCTAATTTTCAGTACAGACTTTTCATTTAATATGTAACAGACCGTGGCTTATTTGACCCACATAAGGTATTATAACTATTGTTCCCAGTTTGTTGATAAGAAAATCAACTCAGAAATATTAAGTGACATGGAATATTACTCAGCACTAAAAAATAACAAGATCATAGCATTTGCAGGGAAATGGATGGGCATTAGAGCAGATTATGCTAAGTGAAGTTAGCCAATCCCCAAAAAAACAAATGCCAAATGTCTTCTCTGATATAAAGGGGGTGACTCAAAATGGGCTAAGGAGGAAGAGCATGAGAAGAAAATTACCTCTAGATACGGAAGAGAGGTGGGAGGGAAAGGGAAGGAGAATGGGAATTGCATGGAAGAGGGAAGGAGACTCCCTTCGTTATACAGAATACAGGTATGAAGATGTGAGGGGGAAAAAAAAGAAGAAGTGAGTCACATTAGATTGGGTAGAGAGAAGTGATGGGAGGGAGGGGAGGGGGAGGAGGGAAAAGAAGGACAGCAGAATAAAATAGACATTATTATTGCTGTGGGTATATACGTGACTGCATGACCAATGTAATTCTGCAATCTTTACACTCAGATAAATGAGAAATTATATCCCATTTGATTCAAATGTATGATATGTCAAGATCATTGTACTGTCATGTGTAACTAATTAAAACATTTAAAAAATGAAAAAAAAAAGAAATATTAAGTGACTAGCTCAGGAACTTACAGTTAATGGTGTCATAGAAAAAAAATATTCATTCACATACAGCAAATAATACTTGAATATAATAAGAACTCAGGACAAAAAGAAAAGATTAAATTCCTGCACTCTCAGACCTCACAGCATAGGGCCTGTTTCCTAATCCTCACCAGTCTAAGAATGTTTGTACTAAGCCTGGGTCCCTTTTATAAAATCTTCTTATTATGGTTCAGATATTAAACATCCCCCAAAAGCTTGTGTGTTGGAAACATGATATCCAATGTACCAATTTTCAGAGGTGAAATGATTAAATCAGAAGAGCTCTAACTTCATCAGTGGATTAATCTGAATGGACTACTACTGGCTGATAATTATAGGCAGGTGGTGCATGGCTGGAGGAAATAGGTCACTGGGGACATGCCCTTAAGTATTATCTTTTGTCCCTGGATCCTCTCCCTCTGTTTCCTGGCTGCCATGAGCTGAGCAGTGTTTCTCTGCCATGTCCTTCTACCATGATGTGCCTCATTTCAGGCCCAGAATCTGAGATGCAGTCAGCCACCATGAACTGAGCCTCTGAAACTGAGAGCTCAAAAGTTTATTTCCTTCCTTAAGTTGTTCTTGTCAAGTATACCTTTTTAATCACAGCAATGAAAAACTGACTAACTCACACCTCGTTAACTAACACACACACACACACACACACACACACACACACATCCTTACTCTATGAGGAGATTGCAAGTGGCAAGACCTGGCTTGTTTTTGATATGACTATATCCAATAATGTATTGATTTTTCATGCAAACATACATCAAAGATTAGCCCTTAGGTTTACAAAAGATTTCCAATATGCCTCAGTGCTCCAAAAGTTATTATCTTTGTTCTAAGGCAGCTTTACAATTTGCTTGGAAATAAAAGAGAAAGAACCAGCTGTATCAAAGAGAAAACACTGACAAATCAGAAGCTCACTGAAGAATCTAATCAACACCAAGCTTCTCTTAGGCAGCCACACTGAACTTCAGACTTCCAAATGCATGTCATTGTCAATCAAAGGAAAAATAGCAAGCCTATGATGAAACAATTGTAAGCACATTGCACTATATTATTTTGATTTGAGTACTGTTACTTTGTTAATTTCACTTTGGATGAAGGAGTATGAATGCAGAAAGCATTAGATAATAATGTTGAGGGGTATGATGTAAAATTCCATTGCCTCTCCTGAAAAAAAAAAAAAGGTTTGATCTAAATCCTCACCTACACCCTTCATTACTTATTATTTTTAATAATGACAGTAACAACAACAATAACTATATGTTCACAAGGCTATTGAGATGCTTATCTGGTCTCTAAAAAAGGAATTATTTTCTATTCATTACATCCCCTAGCACCTAACTTTTGTTGTTGCACTAATGAAAAACAAAGGAAGTAAATAATAGGAATAATAATTTACATTTCATGTAGCTTAGTTAATTATAGATAATTTTTAATAAAATTGCTTTTTTAATCTCAAATTATTATAAAATAAAGATGATATTTAGATAATATCTGGAAATATAGAAATGATGATATATAGGGAGATAAAGGAACATATTTTGAGAAGTTGAGTGACGGGGTAGCTTACAAGTGACTAAATGATAAAGCCAAAACCTGAATTCCAATTTTTGTCTCAGAACTATCATGGTTATGCCACTGCCTCACTTCCCCAGCAGTGCTCAGACAGCAGCTCTGGACCACTGTGCTTTTCTACCCTGCTTCCATTCCTCAGCGGGGAAATTCACATGTAGATAACTGGGTCTTAGGATTCGCTAATACTACAGGACTCTTGCAGTTTCTCTGCCTCCCAACTCAACTCACCAGTCCTCAGTATTGTTAACAGAAAATCAGATCTATGTGAAGAGTTTCTGGAGTTTCTCCTTACTTTACTGAAATAATAATTCCCTTCCCATGACCACTACATTAACATGACTTTTCAGAAAATTATTTTGGGTGCCAGTTATTAATGTTTTGCCTGAGTAAACACAACTTTTGATATTCAGAATGTACTAAGAAATTCAGAATGGCTCCACTAAAAGCTGTACATCACTTAAAAATAAGAATTTTCATATGATTTCAAAATCTCACTTAAGCTCTATTACCTATGGTTGAATTTGGATTAAAAGCAGTAAAGTGCACTGTGCCATTTGGGCCCCATTTAAAAGATTATGAATTGCAAACATTCATTTCAGCTTAATCTTTTCAGTCCATTCATTTTAATGTCCCTCCAAAAACTGAAGACAAGACACATAACCAGAGAGGTCTTACAGAGGGTCAGATTTATATCCTCCCTTGGTGTTCAATTTGAAAACTTGGACTTTAAAAACTGTTTTACAGTCACTAAAATAACAAAACCAAGAGTTATAGCTCATAAGCCAACAAAGAAAATGAAGTGGGAGTTGTAAAACATACTCAGTTAATTTAAAAGAAGACAGAAAAAAGAGGGAAACTGGAATAAACAATAGATGGAAATAGACCTAAACTCAACCTTACTGATAATAGCATTAAATGTAAATGGTCTAAATGCCCTAATAAAGAATGGAGATTGTTAGATTGGATTTTTAAAATCAGGACATTACTATATACTTATAAAAAGAAACACACTTTAAATATAAAGATTGAAATAGTTTTAAAGTAAAAAGGATAAAAGAATGTATCATTTCTAACATTAATCAAAACAAAGCTGGAGTGACTATATTAAAATTGGACAAAGTAGATTCAGAACAAAGAATATTAACAGCAATGAAGAATGTTATTTCACATGATAACTGGACCAATTCGAGAGAAGAACACTGAGTTTTCAAAATCTTCAGGAGAAAGAAAACTAATAAAACTATAAGGAGAAATTGAAATTTCACAATAATTGCTAGAGAAAGCAATAGCCATTGTTGATAATTTACCAACAAATAAAATTATCAATGATAATGCACACTTGTACACTATCAATCAATTTGACCAGACTGACTTATGGAAAACTCCACCCAACAAAGGCAGAATACACATTGTTTTCTATGCACCTACAAAATTTACCATTACAAACCACATCCTTAGACCATAAAGGCATATCAGTAAATTCAAAAGTGTTCATATGCTCTTTAATTACAATGTAATTAAGTTAAAAATCAATAACAGAAATATATCTGAAAAAAATTCTTCAAGTATTTTTAAACTACATAACACACTTCTGAATACCCCATAGGGCAAAGGAAAAGATAAAAGGGGAAATTATAAAGTATTTTGAACTGAATGAATATAAAAATACAACATAACAATTTCTATGATAAAACATATTTAGGTACAAATTTATAGCACTAAATGTCCACATTGACAGAGAAGAAAGGTCTCAAATTATTGACCTCAGTTTCTACCTTAAAAAGTTAGAAATTAAAAAGCAAAAAATCCAAAGTTAACAGAAAAATAGAAATAATACAGGCTAAGGTGGAAACTAATGGCAAACAAAAAACAAACATTAAAGCAACCAATGAAATCAAAAGTTGGTTCTTTGAGAAGATGAAATAAAATTTATAAATCTTTAGCCAGACTGATACAAATGTGAGAAGACACAAATTACCAAAAGTAATGAAAGAAGTGACATCATTACATATTCTATAGGTAAGGGTATTATGAACAGCTTATGCTTATAAATACAACAATTTAGATGAAATGGACAAATTTCTTTAAAACACATTACCAAAACTCACTCAAGAAGAAATCAATAACCTGAATAGCCCTAGATCTACTAAAGAAATTAAATTTGTAGTTAAATAACCCTCTCACAAAGAAAGCTCTGCACACTTATAACTTTGCTGGGAAAATTCTATAAAGCATTTAAGACATAAATCATAGTAATTATATACTTTTTTTTTTCCTTTTTGATGCAGGGTCTCCCTGGCCTTGAACTCTATACTCAGGCAATCTTCCTGCCCCAGTTTCCAGTGTAGCTAGAATATCAGACAAATCACCACAATCCTTTTGAAAAATTGAAGTAGAGGAATTACTTCCCAACTCATTCTATGAAGCTAGTATTGCCTAAATACTAAAACCAGATATAGACATTTCAAGAAAAATTTCCAGTGTAGCTAGAATATCAGACAAATCACCACAATCCTTTTGAAAAATTGAAGTAGAGGAATTACTTCCCAACTCATTCTATGAAGCTAGTATTGCCTAAATACTAAAACCAGATATAGACATTTCAAGAAAAAAAAAACTGTAAATCACTATTCTTACAAATAGATAAAATTCTGAACAAAATTATAGCAAACTGAATCCATTTACATCTACAAAGTACTATGACTAAATTCAAGGTTATTTTAACTTTCAATAATCAATTTTGGCTGGGATGTGTAGTGCAGTGGTTGATCACTTGCCTAGCATGTGTGAGGTCCTCGGTTCAACACCTAGCGCTGGAAAAAAAAAGACAGTAATTTACCATATTAAGAAACAACAAGAAGAAAAGTGATTATCTCAATAGATGGAGAGAAAGCATTTTATAAAATCCATTATCAGTTCCTCATTAAAAAAAAAAAAAGCCAGGCAAGGTGATATATGACTGTAATCCCAGCTGAGGCAGGAGGATCACGAGTTCAAAGCCAGCCTCAGCAACTTAGCGAGGAATTAAGCAACTCAGTGAGACCCTGTCTCTAAATAAAATATAGAAAAGGGCTGGAGATGTTGCTCAGTGGTTGAATGCCCCTGAGTTTATTCCCTAGTACCAAAGGGAAAAAAGAGACAGGCTGCTGTCACCTTTTTTATTTAACTTTATATTAAAAGTTTTAGCCAAGCACTCAGGCAAGAAAAACACACACGCACACACACACACACACACACACACACGCACACATACACACACACACACACACACACATTATCTAGATTGGAAAGGAAGAGGTAAAACTGTCTTTATTCACAGATGACATAAAGGTGTAAAAAATTCAATTACCCTACAAAAAACTATTAAAATTAATGAGTAGATTGACCAATATACACAATTTAGTTTTATATTTGTATACTAGCAAAAATCAGAAATCAAGTTTTAAAAATAATACATTTATAATAGCATTAAAAGGAAACAAATAGGGATATATGTAACAAAAGATATTCAAGACTCATATACAGAAAACTAAAAAATTACTGAGAAAGACTAACTAAATAAATGAAGAACAAATAAAAGGAAATACCTTTTACATGGGTTGGAAGACTCACTGTTCTCCCCGCATTGATTAACAGATTCCGTGCAATCTCAAATTCCTACAGTTTTTTTGTTTGTTTGTTTTTAAATTTAATGTTTTTGTGGAAATTGAAAACAGATTCTAAAATCTATGTTTTAATATAAAGAACCTAGAACTGGAAAAACATTGAGAAAAAAACCAAAATTGTCGTGTTAACATGACCTGATTACACAAATATCATAAATATCCACTAATCAACAGTGAGGTGTTCGCATATAGACAAGCAGATTAGTGGAACTGAATAGAAGGAGTTTCACATATATTTAGACAAGTGATTTTTAACAAAGATGCAAAGGCAAAGTAGAGAAAATAGAGTCTTTTCCACAAGTTGTGGTAGAGCAGTTGGATACTATAGACAAGGGAAAAAAACTATAAAAAGGAAATCACAAACTCTGATCTTTATCTTACATCATATGAAGATTAACTCAAAGAGAATCATAGACCTAAATATAAAGCTTAAAATAACATTTCTAAAAGAAAATATTTAAAAAAATCTTTATAGCATGGGATTAGACAAATTTTTCATAGATATAACACCAAAAATATGATCCATAAAACAACAAATTGAATTGGATTGGGCTCAGAAAAATGACTTCAGCCAATCTTGTCCTTCCTAGTCCTGGAAGAGAGATCAATTTGAACTCTAGGTTTATTCATCATTCCTGTTCAGGATACAAAATGTGAATTGCATTGCCCACCAATCCTATCATTATTATTGTTGTTGTTGTTACTTTTAAATAGATTAGTAATGACTAACCTTTGTATTAGAGTTCAAATTACAAATGGAAGTTCTGGATGTCATATTAATTTTACAGCAGCTTTTTCTACATAGGATGTTTTTATAATGTTTATCTTATATATGAGTAAACTGAGACTCAGAAATTGTCAGGTATTTGTTGCTAGAAACTGTTGGGGCCTGGCTTCAACACAAGTTCCTGAACCTGAAAGCCTGGTTGTTTGTCTCCTATCTCTTTTCCTCTCTATATACAGAATGGTGCATTGGTCCCTGATTTTAAAAAGAATCTTCTTTAAGCCACTTCTTGCTAGATGAGATTAATGTCAGCATTAACTCTTTTAAGACACCAGGTAATTTACTTAGTAAACCTTTACCTCTGAAATCTATCATGGCTACCATCCACCTTTGCACATGTGCCCAGAATTAAGAGAGACATGATCAATTGCCCTTTTCATCTTGAATGGAAATAAATTCTACCTTAGCCTTTAATGACACTTTGCCATTCTGTTCTCAGACTGCTGTAAATTAATGTAATTCCCAAAGTGACTACCAAATGCCCATGGTGTAACCTCTTCACCCAGTAAGATCTGACCCCATATTCCTCTGATGTTGTCTAAATAGATGACTCACTTCAGGGAGCCTCCCTTTGAATTCAGTGCTCTTGGCATTTGCCCCAGTTCTGTAACAGCCACATACCCCAGGGGTAAAGTAATGGATCTCTGGCAATCTGGCTGTCCCTTTTATTTCTCTTTCACATTTGTTTACACATTTGTGACTGTCCTCTGAGAATGGCACAAAGTAGAAAGGATAATATCTTCCCACTATTCTCTCTGAGGGTCAAAACCACATGGTCTGTCTTATCAGTCTCAGTCAGGTTATTCTTCACTTGTGCTCCTAGATACCGTTAAGCCATTTGAAAGCCTGAGCACAATGTCATTAACAGAATCAAATTTACACCAGAACATTTACTGCAAAAGAAATTATTTGGAATAGGTAAATGAATATAGGTGAGCCTTTCACACTATAGCCAAGCATTTAACATTGCACAGGGGAAGCTATCTAGAGAAATGCAAAACTGTGTTTTCTTATTAGTAACATTCCTAGTCATTTTCCTTGAAAAATAAATTTGGTATCATATTTGCACATTACCTAAGAGACAGAAATGGAGCAAGAGGTTTAGGAAACTGGAAGAAAAGTAAAATAGATTAAAGTTCCACATATAGGTTTTTTGTTTTTGTTTTTGTTTTTGTTTTGTCTGACTCTAACAATAGTTTTTGCCCTTTTTGCCTTGTTCTGGGTGTGTTTAGACTTGAAAACATATCTGCTAGGAACAAAGAGTTGAGTTTCCTACTGTCTTCTAGTACAGGTAACAGTACAGATCATAGGTATCAGCTGCCTCTGCCACTTGCTAGCTGTTTGACCTACAGGGAACTTATTCATGCTACAGTTCAGTTGGTTCCTATATGAAAGAAGGTCAAAATTCATGGGTCAGTCTGAGAATCATACAAGTCACTATAAAATATGAAAAATAATGAATGTGTAGAAGACACACAGTAAACATCATTTTTAGTTTTTCCTTTAATGAGTCTAAGAATATGACATTTCTCTCTAATGCAATTGTTGATGCATTTCTCTTCGTTGGAATGAATCAATAAATAAGTTCTTATTTGGCAATCAGATTTAACAGGAAGAATGTAATCTTCAACTTCTGTTTGGGTGACTATGATTTTCTGCTTCTGGAATATGAAATGAGATGTGATTTTAGTTCTGTTCTGGAATTTATAATGTGAAATGTGTGAGGTAGGTAAAGTAACTTACTTAAGTGAAAGATTAAGTAATATATAAATGTTAGATACTGGAAACAATTTTCCATATTTATGGCAAAGGTATAGGTATGTATTATCCAAAATCCCAAATAGTTCTTCTGGCTCTGAAATGCCACACTGTCAAAGAAATACAGCTTTATCCCCTGAAGTTCACTCCCTGGCTCCAGCATGTTAGGGCTTTTAGCTTCCTAACAGATCAGTAGAAGAAAAACAAACTCAGAGAATCTTCAAGGCTGATAATATGAAGGTAATTATAGGCATAATTAACATATTGTATACTAGTAAAGATTAGTCAGACATGCCAGTCCTTGCTGAGAATTATAAAGACCAGACATACCCCCACCTCTATTTAACTGTGTTTCTTCCATTTTCCTTTTGAAAAATTGAAATAATAGTGGTACTTGTGGGGAGGACCAGGCACAGATATATGCTTAGTGGATATTAGATATTTTTTGTTAGCCTAAGTAAAAGAAACCATTCTGGGTTTACATTTCATTCTAACCACAGGGTTACAAAATGAAAAGATGTAGGCTCTTTGCATCAATTTGTTTCATCCATTCTAACTTTTCTTAGACTTAACCAATCTTTATTTGATCTTTCTGAAGGCCTCCCCTTCCCACGTGCAAGAAAGCTAAGGGGCAAGTTGGTATCTGAATCCTGGCTCCTCCTCTTACTGACGTTGGTGTCTTGGCCAACATTAGCCTCTAGATATCCATGAGAGGGGAAAATAATAATACCTGCCCACTGGTCTGAGTTAATACATGTCATGCACCTTGAACAGTACCAGGCAAGTGATAATGTCATCAATTAGTGCTAGCTAGATTAAATGCTAGCAATTAGGAGTAGCAAAAGCAATGCATCTTTTTCTTTTCTAAAAAATACCTGACTTCCTATCCTGAGGACTTTTTCCTTGACTACCTCCTTTTCTTTTTATAAGTGGTAAAAAAAGAGAGAGCAAATGTTATCTCTGTACAATGTACAGCCCCCATAAGTTGCCATACACTTATCCTGTGTTGAAGTATTGAAGATCTGAATGATGATGAATTCCTCCTGGACTTCTGTTTCCTCATTATTCAAATGACCCTACTTCATTGAAACAGGATTTTAGTGAATTGTCAAAAGAGCCCCAGTTTTAACACAGTTATGACTTTCAACCTCCACTTTAATTCACATGTACTTCCACATTGAACTGTGATCTTCTTGAGGACAGAGGACCATGTCTTAATTCCATATAACTACAGGACCTAATATGTACCCAGAGAGACTCAGTGAACCACCACATAACTAAATGAATGAATGAATGCATGAATGAGTGAATGCAGTCACATTTCAAGTATGGTATTTTCTAGTCCTCTGCTTAGCCATAAATTTCCCAGTTAGTTGTTTGTTTGTTTGTTTGTTTGTTTGTTTATTTATTTATTTATTTGGCAGGGGTGTGGGGTGGGTACCTGAGGATTTAACTGAGGGGAGTTTACCACTGAGCCACATCCCCAGCCCTTGTTAGTTTTTATTATAAGAGAGGGTCACAGGGTCTCTCTCACAAGCTGCTTAGGGCCTCCCTAAATTGCTGAAACTGACCTCAAACTTGTGATCCTCTTGCTTCAGCCTCCCTAGTTGCTATGATTACAGGCATGCACCACCATGCCTGGCTTCCAGTTAATTTTGGAATTATTCTGGAACTTTTAGATTTGTGCGTACTATTCTGGGTCTTCCTACCCTAAAGTTTTATCATTCCTGCTGTAATTCATTGCCAGCCCCAACCCACAGCACACTTTGTTTTCTTGTCTCTGTGCCTTTATTATTTCTATCCTTTCTTTTTTGAATGGTTTTCCCTCCTTTTCTACATATATGAATTTTTAGCTCACATCTCACATGAACATTTCCTTCTCTTCTCTACATGTCATTTCATCTTTTTCTGACCTCTATAGCAGCTGTTGACTAAACTAGTTAGCAGTCACTTAACACATACTGTTTTCTTTTCTAGTTATCATTTTACAAGAAAAATTCTTAACTAGATCGTAAATCCCTTGATAGCAATGGCCATGTCTTCTACTTTTATGTCTCACACTTGGTGACATAATCAATAAATAATTGCTAATGCATTGACTTGTTCCAAACCACGTTAAACATACTGTAAGGCAATGTAAAACTAATTGCAGCACAATGAAAGCAGTAATTTGTGGATAAATAGGAAAATTTGACGTGCTGAAACACATCAAGACAAAGAAGTAAGTTGCCAGTAGAGCTTCAGCTATATTATCTCCATTTGATTCTGTAGTTTATTTTTATTTGGTTTGATGCATCTTTTTATTTTGGTTTGACTTGTACTTTGAAGCAAAGATAGTGAGGTAAGGGCATTTAACTTTAAGTCTAATTTCATGCACTAACAAATAAAAACTCTACTGCAGAATTGTTTATTTTACAATGAAGTATTTCAAAACAAAACATGAGACAACTAATGCATGTCTGCCATCTGTTCTGACAAAGTGTGGGGAAGGTGTAGACGGGGGTGAAGTGCTATATGCACAGTTCCCTTCCTTTTCTTCAAACCTTTCAGGAACATGGTGCTAATGACTGTGATGTGGATATCATCCATATTTACAGTGTGCAGCAATATATTTGACCTGACTCCCACAATACATGGAGCTACCAAATCCAAAGCAGTGTAGAAAATCGTAAATGAGCAGAATGCTAGAAGGTCATGTAAATTCTTGTTACATATGTTAAATTCTAGTAAGTGAGGTTTTTTTTTTTAAATGCAGATGAAGGGGAAAGCATTCCCAACCTTTGTTCCTGATCTCAGAGCAGCTGAGATGACAGCAGATCTTGTGCCAAGGACCAAGGTTGTCTGCGACTCCAGATATTTCCTCTGCCCCATTGACTAAAAGCATCTGGTGCTATGCATTTTCCTTACTCTGCATTCCTGTGTTAAACTCTTAACATCTATTCATTATGTGAATACTACCACCTGAGTAGTGTGTAGGCATTGGCTGGAGGCTAGATCAGTAGCTTCCTTCTCTCCTTAATTTACAAACATTGGCTTTTGATTATATATCCACATGGGAGAATAATGTTCCTGTTGTTAGGATATGACAGAACACTTCAGGATTGGTGCAGGCTGCCTCTACTCATGAGTTAGGCATGGAGCCATCTCTTCCAACCAGCCTGTGCTTCAGTTCACGTTGGCATACTGATTTTATTATAGAATGCATCTCACAGACTCATAGTCCAGGTACTTTTCATGAAACTACTTCAAAAGTACCCACCCTCTTTTCTAGCTATCAAATTCCTTTTCTTCCCATTTCTGATTTATTTCCTTTATTCCAAAAGTGGACTTCATAGAAAACTGACATTTTGCACAGCCGGCCTCTGTTTTTCTATTCATTCATGCATCTAACAATTTATATATATGCACCTGGTATGATCTGGCACTGTTATATGTGCCAGGTGAGTAAGACAAAGTCCCATCACTTATGGGCTTCTAACTCCAGTGGTAGATGAATGAACAAGTAAGTAGGAAAATACATATTGTCCCAGGTGACACTAAGAGCTATAAAGAAAAATACAATTGCAAAAGGGAAAGTGGTTGAAGGAGGTGAGAGAGCAAATGAAGTGGTAAGACAAGGTTTTGCATGACAGATGAAAAAAACTGAGTCACAAGAGGGACACATAACTGCCCTAAAGTAACACAGTGAGTGACTGAGACAGATTCAAAAATCAGATGCCTGGCTCAAGAGCCTATGCTCTTCATTGTACCCAGCTGTGATCTTGGCTCTCTGCCAATGTATATTGGATAGCTAAGAGTATTTCCAGGGCAAAGGTCCACACCCACTGTAGAAAGGCACTGCAGTCCCCATAAGAATTAACACTGTGCAAGAATCCAAGGAATTGAGGAGAATGTGCATTACCAATGCCTAGTCCTATCAGTTGAAAACACGCCAACCAACAAACAAGGTTTAGCAGATAAGTACCAAGATTGTCAGTACAGTCAGCTCATTCTTTAAAAATGCAATCAGTAAGCTTTATAAGTATTTACATAAAAATCTCTGTCTGAAATTATTATATCTGAGTCAAATCTATTATAACAATAATAAGTGCTAATTTCAGGAGACTCCTAAGCCCATAAACTCAGCATCACTCTCCTTGTTCAACAAAGCAGCACTCTCAATGTTCCTTCAGATGCAGCGAATACTAAGTAATTAACTTTAACAAAGTCAGTCTTTGTCCATTTCTACGAAATTAGTTTCTAAAGAAGTGTTAAGAACACAGGCTGTACCACAGTGTCTATTAATAATACTCCTGGGTCCAAATAAATAGAGCTTGTCCTTATAATATAAGAGACGTAGAAAATGCTGACAGGCTGTGTGTCAGCGAATGTTCAAGTGTATCTGCAAACATAAGGCAAGCCTCGCCATGCTGTCCTTTTATAACTCAGTGTCATTAGCAGCACTGTTAGGGAAAGGAGAAATTAAATTTCATGGAAAATGGTCTGGAAACATGAAGAGAATAGAATGCCTTGCCCTAAAAAGAACTTCAGGGACTGGGGATCGTCACCAAGGTTCCTTGCATTTCAAAAAGTGATCTTTTTATAAAAGCCACTTAGTGGGGAAAATGGCATTAACTGTACAATAGCAACAAGAGAGAAAGGAAGTGACTTTTGTCTTTTTGTTTTCAATTATATCTTTTCTGGGATTGCTATCAAGTTTTTCACTCAAGGAAGTCCATATCATGAAATTGGAGCACTTGTGAGTCAAAGATCAGATACATGTTCTGAGCTAAGTCATAATTAGTATTTTAGTCACCTTTTTGTCACTGTGATCAAAATATCCAACAAGAACAACTTAAAGGAGGGAAAGTTTACTTGGGGCCCATGTTTTAGAGGTTTCAGTCCATAGATAGCCCATCCATTGCTCTCTGGGCTGAGGTGAGTCAGCAGGTCATAGGGGAAGAATGTGGCTGAAGGAAGCTGCTCCCCTCCTGGCACCCACGAAACAGAGATGGGGACATGGACAGGAGCCTCAGAGAAGATGCATCTTTCCAGGACACTTCCCAGTGAGGCACCTTGTCCATGCCCCACCTACCTACAGTTACCATTCAGTTAGTCCATTTAAATTGGGTGGACTGGTTAGGTTACAGCTCTTATAATCTCATCATTTTACCTCTGAGTATTCCTGCATTAACAGGAGCTTTGATGGGGAATACCTCATATCCAAACCATAACAATTTGTAAACAGAACACTCTAATGAAGCTTAAATTACTTAATCCTCAGAATTTCTACATAGCTGGAAGAATTAGCACTTCAACAGCACATATTCCATTAAAGGAAATTGAGATCATCAAAAAAATCCAATCTCTAATTCCTTATATTGAAAAGGCCAAATACATTTTTAAGTGATGTGCTGTATGCCATAGATTGGTTTTGAAACAGTAACCATCGAAGCCCTCTTTTTTTTACTTAGGCTTCTAATTCATACCCCTCATTCTTCAATATAAGACAGTTTTTTAAACACAACTATATTGAATAAGGTAGTATTAGCAGAAAGCAAGATAAGGTAGCAGGGAATAGTATACTTCCATTCTTCCTATGGGAAGGCTGTCTTTAATATTTAGATCTATCATTTAAATGTTAAAGTAACCTTTTCAAACAGAGCAGAAGTTAATGAAAGAAAGATAGCACTTTTCCCTTCAAAAGCTGTATCCTTATCAAGAGTTAGATACTTATGAAGAAGGACAGTGCAAGTGTTGGTTCTAAAAAGAGATTAAAAAAAAAATCTTGCTCTTGAGGAACCTAGTCAAGATGAAGTGAAAAGATAGGTATATCAAAGATGAACCACAAAACAGAATGACCTTGTATAATTAATAGAGAACAGTAATTTGTGAACTTCTGTGAGTACCTTTGTAAAGGAAAAGGAGTGGAAGATAAAGAACATCCTAGGTAGAAGAATGACCAGCAGCATAGGTCAGAGGAAACACATTTGAGTCATACCAATGGCCAGACTGGCTGGAGCAGAAAAAGACAGGGACAGTACATTATGCCTAAATTATGTGAAGCCTTCAATACCAGGTGAAGAAACTGGCATTGCTTTCTGAATATAGTAAGAATTATCAGAGGAACATAATTGATCCCATGTGTGATGGAGTAAAGAGTATTTTGAGGAATGAGTACCAGGGATTAAACTCAGGAATGCTCTACCACTGAGCTAATCCCCATTCATTTTTATTTTGTTTTGAGACCTGATATCACTAAGTTGCCCAGGCTGGCTTTATATTTACAATCATCCTGCCTCAGCCACGTGAATAGCTGAGATTACAAGCATGCACAATAATGTCCAACTTAAAGGGGTATTTGGAAATTAATACAATAGTAGGATATAAATTAGAAAGGAGAGTGATTAGAAAGAGGTGCATAAATCCACATGTATGTAAACAGCACAAACTAGGGAGATAGTGGTGAAAATGGACACATAAATGAGAAGCTTTTTGGAGAAATTGGGACTGGGTCCTCTCTATTTTGGGGATGCCAGTATGGACTTGATCTGATTGTAAGTAGATAGTCATTCAGGTGATAAGTCTAGGCACAAGTCACTTTCCAAAAAATAGCCAAAGCAAATCCCACCCCTATATTCCAAACATAGCATTTGTGGCTAACTGCTGTGGTAGTAGATTGAATATAGCCCTCTTCCACAGATGTGTCCCTCTTCCCCAAATCTGTTCATATCTTAGTCCCTGGAACCTGTGAATATGACTCAATTTGAAAAAGTTATCTATGCAGTTGTAATTAAGTTAAGGGTCATGAGATAAAGAGAGGACCTTTGGTTATCCAAGTGAGCTCTAAATATAATCACAAACATCCTCATAAGGGACACACCAATGAGAAACTGAAGTAATGACAGAGACAAAGATTAGAGTGTTGTAGCTATGAGTTAAGAAAGTCAGCAATCTAACTTCTCAGAAGAGGATATACAATTAATCAACAAACATATGAAAAAATGTTCAACATCTCTAGAAATTAGAGAAATGCAAATCAAAACTATTCTGAGATTTCATTTCACTCCAGTCAGAATGGCAGCTATCAAGAATACAAACAACAATAAGTGTTGGCAAGGATGTGGGGAAAAAGATAGACTCATACATTGCTGGTGGGACTGCAAATTGGTGCAACCAATCTGTAAAGCAGTGTGGAGATTCCTTGGAAAACTTGGAATGGAACCACCATTTGACCCAGCTATCCCACTCCTTGGTTTATACCCAAAGGACTTAAAAACAGCATACTACAGGGACACAGCCACATCAATGCTGATAGCAACACAATTCACAATAGCTAAATTGTAGAACCAACCCAGATGCCCTTCAGTAGATGAATGGATAGGGAAACTTTGGTATATATACACAATGGAACATTATTCAGCATTAAAGAGAATAAAATCACGGCATTTGCAGGTAAATGAATGGAGTTGGAGAATATAATGCTAAGTGAAGCAAGCCAATTCCAAAAAACCAAAGGCTGAGTGTTTTCTTTGATATGAGGATGCTGACTCATAATGGTGATGGCAGGGGAGCATGGGAGGAATGGAGGAACTTTAGATAGGGCAAAGGGGAGGGAGGGGAAAGGAGGGGCAAATGGGTAGGAATGATGGTGGAATGAGTTAGATATCATAACCCTAAGTACATCTATAAAGACACGAATGGTTTGAAAATATTTTGTGTACAATCAGTGACTTGAAAATTTGTGCTCTATATGTGTAATATGAAATGAATTGCATTCTGCCATCATGTATAACAAATTAGAATAAATAAATAATTTTTTAAAAAAGCAGTCTAGAAGAGACATGGAACAGACTCTCCCCTAGTCTCTGTAAGGAGTATGGTCCCACTAACACTTTGCTTTGGGACTTCTGGTTTCCAGAACTATGTGAGAATACGTTTATATTATAGGCCATCAAGTTTGTAGTAATTTGTATAGCAGACCTACGAAACTAAGGTTAGCTATATTAAAAATCAATTAGCATCAAGCAGCTTTATACTTAGTAGTTTATAAATCTTAAAAATTTATATGGCACTCTGGTGACCAAAAGCACAATGTGATCTTTTATATAAGCTAACATATAATAATAGTAATATTGGCTCTATAAACTAAGTGCCTACTATACCTGGGGTCCCCTATAGTATCATAGACATGCATTCATTTAATTGTCACCATAAAAAAAAAAGGAGATAGGCTTAAACTAGCATTTTACAAATGATGAAATAGTAACCAAGTGAGAAACTAAAATCACATAGCTAGAGCCAAGGTTGGACCTTCTCACTCTTAAGTCCAGTGCTCTATCTATTAAGTGCCACATGGGCAGCAGAAAAGGATCACAAGGGAGAAGAAAACCCTTTTCAAAGTCTGAAAATGGAGATTAAAGGTATGGGTTTTTCCCAAAAGACATCTGCATATTTTAATAGCTTCCCCCCCTTCCTGATTGCTACATCTTTTAAAATGCAAAGGAATAAGAAGGAACGGGAATTAAACTTGGAAAATAAAGATAGTGACTTGGAAAACAAAACAAAACATGGGTCCAGTCTTTTTTCCTCTGCTTCCTGAACCTCTTGTCCTCCTTGGAGAGGTGAGAGAGCAGTCAATACTTAGATCCTGGGAGAATGGCCCCCCCACAGACCAGTTGCCCATGTCTTGGGGCAGTAACCCTATGCATAATCTCTCATATTATGTTCCTGGATCCCTATGCACCATTATCAGTTTTGATTTTGAAGTTTTAGAAGCAACAATATGCTTGGACAGCAAAGCTAGGAGACTCTTTTGAAATACCATTTGCATAACAAGGAAAATATTTGTTCTTGATGGTCTATCTGTAGATGAGAGGGGGCTGCTAATGCCCCATCTTGAGTCATATTGGACCTCCAGTAGCCTTTAGCAATCTAAAGTACTTACTATGAGAATTGGTGAGAGTCCTAAGGAATCTGGGCTTGCCTATCCTGGGGCTCTTCTAGATGGACCAGTGGAGCTGCTGAGCAACTCAACTTAATTTCAGACTCAGCAAGAGAAAACAGGAGAGAATAAAACCTCTTAGAGTAAAGTCATTTAGAAAATTGCTGTTAAGGGAATGTTCACATAATGCTTCAGAAGACCATCCTTTCCATAAAGCCTCCTTTCCTGGGATCTCACAGATTATCTGCCTCAATCTGTAACTCCTGGAGTTCTCTGTAATGTTTGTAAAGTCTTCTTATCTCAGAACATAAACAGCATCTGTAGTTTATATTTCATTTTATACACATACCCGAAGAGTGCTCAGTAAGTATTGGAGATGGAGATGTTTAACCAACCTAACATCCTGACCACTGGAACCACTTTTGCAATTCCATGAAAACCTTGCTAAAGGAAACAGAAGACCCAGGGTGTACATTTGATCTTTATGTCAGATGACAGCCTTTTTAGCCTTTCATTCAGGAGGTGTCTTGTGTCAGATGTTGTTAGCCTTTGATGAAACAAACACCACCATTTAGGATGACCAGAGTTGAGGAAACTCTGCTATTTTCAAAAGCATCATAATGAAGCACATGTTCACAAGTATAGCACACTATGATAGATTGACAACATGCTTTCCAAACTTTCTAACATACTCAATTGAAGTTTTAAGCTGTTGTAGTGAGCAGAGCCCAGAGTTGGGACTCAGTATCGGATTTAAGCCCCGAATATGCCGCAAACTATCTGATCAACCTGGTCATTTTACCTCTGAGTCTTTATTTCCTCGACTGTAAACTAAAGTTTATTATGCTACTTACCAGGGTTATTGTGAAAGCATACGAGATAACATGTGAAAGCATTTAACACCTACAGGTGTGCCACAACAACAAAAATTCTGTTGAATCTTTAGTTTCCTCAAGGTCAAACATGGCTGCTGCCGGGCCTGGGACTCATTCCTATAATCCAACAGCTGAGGAAGCAACTCAGTGAGCCCTTGTCTCTAAATAAAACACAAAATAGGGCTGGGGATGTGGCTCAGTGGTGGAGTGCTCCTGTGTTCAATCCCCCATAACAATAACAACAGAAATGGCTGCTTATTCTTGCATCTCTACCAGGAAAATTTTAAAAGTTAGACAAAAACTGTTTCTATTGTGAATTTACAGGATGCTTACTATACCTTAGCTTAATTTTAAGTGGATATTTTGTGTATCTTGAAAGTCCATAGAAACCCATTTTAGATCACTCACTCCAAAAGGGAAAGTGAGTTATCAGACAACACATAAAGTGGGACAGAAATATTGAGATGGTCATATGAGACAGTATTCGTAACTACAGTATATAAAATTATGATACATGGGCAACAAAAAGCCAAAAATCATAAAAATTCCACAGAAAATAGCCTACTGATAATGCTAAGCTTGAAATTTCAGGAAGTGAAAATGAAGAACATTTTTTTTTGCTCTAATCCTATGAGTGGGATATTGACTGAAGTCCTCAGCATTGTTTTAGCAACATGGACATTTAAAGGGCTATGGCTTGTGTTTCAGGAGCTGATTGTGGAGTGTTCTCGTGGAACAAGCGTGCCATTTTATTCAGCACGGTTGGTGCTTTGACCTTTTGGGGAAACATGCTGTATTATCTTTCACACTGTTGTACCACGTTTTAAGTTCCCTGTCAAATTAATATAGTGAAGTATTTACAGCTGTTTTATATAAAGTTTTACTGATAAAAAGTTCCCCATAAATATGGACTCTTGTCAATTAAAAAAGAACCAATTCATTAATCAAAAGCTTTTAAATCCAAATTCCAACTAAAATATGGCATTTTACACCAAGATCCTCTAATTGTAAGAAGCATATAAGAGAAAACAGTACATTTAAAAGGTTTGGGAATTATCTTCTCAAACAACATATATAAATCAAGTTTTATGTTACTAAACAAAACTTCAGTTTTTAGATCCTGCTGTTCAAATCCTCTGGAATTTTAAAACAAATAAAATCTTGACTCAAAAATTACAACATCCCCCAAAAGAATATAGCAGAAAATAAAAATAACTTATCTGAGCTCCCACTCCCCTCTTCAAACATTTTATAAAGTCTAGGAAGGCCAAATTCTCATCCTATAGAACCCTGTGAGAATTCCCATAGGGAAATCTGTGAAAGAATTCAGAAACCTCCCTTGCGGAAATTCTCATAGAGCTACATAGGATGAGAAACCGGTTTATAAACAATAAACATGAAATTCTTTAAGATTTGATCTTTGCCCTCAATTAAGCCTCAGATCTTAACTGGGAAAAGATAATCTTGGGGCTCCAATGTTCTGTTTCCTGGGTTCCCAAGAATTCAGCCTGCCATTCAGCAACTGCATTTCCATAAAGGGATATAAGATTATTTGTAAAATTGCCTCATCCTGTTTTATTTACTTTTCAATATGGTGGGAGCTAGAACACACAGGATAAGTTGAATTTTGTGCAGAGGGGTAATATGATCATTTTTGCATATATGAAGATTCTAAATGCAAAATAGCATATACTTGTAAAACATTTGAAAAAGAGACACAATAAAATGAAGAAATGAAAGTTCTCAAGATATCTAGTAGGCTTTGCCAATGAACTTAATTCACTTGTTTCTCTTTGCAGAGCAAAGAGGGGAAAAAAAAAAAAGATCAGGTTATCAGGTAGTGACTGAATAATTGTGAAACCTTCACCTACTTAGAATTCTCTGTATCATTTCCTCTAAGCAGAAGAGAGTGGGAGTTTTTAATGTACTTGAACTCATAAGGCAGAGTTGCTATGATGCAAATACAAAAACAGGAATGAAAGTCAGGGTCATGGAAGGTCAGAAACGGGCTTCATCATGCTAACTACCGTCAAAACACAGAAGGTGGAAAGAGAGCAAGGCAGGGGGAGCCCCACAGGTCAGACTCACAGAAGATGTGAAAGTCAGATCAGACAAGGGCTGAACATCTGGAGAACCAGAACTGCTAAGAAACCTTAATAAAGCCTGTCTCCTCAGCCTGCCGTTGATTCAAGGTGAAACAATCCAGGAGCATTATAGAATAGAAACTAGAACAAGACAGCCTTTACAGAGGGCGATGGCTCACACTGTCTGAGTTCTTACCCTGCACCAGACACTGTTCTAAGGACTAAACCTGCACCTCTCACTTATTCCTAACAGCAGTTCAAAGACATGAGGCTACTATTATTACTGCTTTACAGATAGCAAAACAGTTTATGAAGATCACATAACTTGCTCAATCACATATCTAATAAATGTGTATGAAAACAGTATTTATTTGGGGGAAGGTGTTTCTTTGGGCACACAAACCAGTGTCACTGTATTTACTGTATTCATCCTATGTTGCCATTGATCAGTCAGTTGCAGAAAAAAAAAATTACTCAAAATAGCACTGGTTAACAGTCTAAGAAATGAAGTTTTGAATATGAAATTATAAATCTAGAATTACGAATCTATCTCTTAGATGTAAACACAACCTCAGGATACTCTTGACTTCAAAATGCCATATACTTTTTTGAAGCTTTACAGTGAGCTCTCCTTAATTTCAGCCTGGATTGTTTATCTGGAGATGGGTGGGATCTGACATTGTTTTACCCATTTCTCATAGGTTCATTTGTCCATGTGCCCATGAACTCTAACCTGATCCCCATGGAGTCCCTCGCCTTTTCAGCACACATGCTGGAGTCTTTGTTGGAAGCTAGACCTTCTCACACTGCCAGGAGCAAGGTCTGCCTAAGGTCACACATACTATGCAGCATTTGTATGTTTCCATCTAGGTATAAATGGTGCTATGATTGAAGGAAGCATTGAAAAATAGAGATTTCTGGCACTTTTTCAGTCTTCTCTCCACCCATCTCCTCCAGAGCTCTAACCCTCACAGCCTGATTTCCTGCCTAGAGTTCTCAAAAGTATCCCTTCCTGCCCAAGATCAAACACCTATTTATTCATTGCAGTAGATGAGAGAAGCACAGAAGCAATCTGGTGGACTAATTACAATCAATTTAAAAGAAACATTTGGTTAACTAAAAGAATCCTTTATAGGCAGGTTGATTGGAGGGACTGTTTCTATACAAGAGAGTCATCTCAATACTTACACTACTTCTAATTCCCACTTGTATTTTATTAAAATAAGAATCAGCCAGGTCCAAAAGGCCACTGGTGGCTACATTAGACTATAAACTTCAAAAGAGCCCTTTTGCTTTGGTTATTTTCCTACTCCAACAGTGAACAAAATCTCTCTCTCTCTCTCTCTCTCTCTCTCTCTCTCTCTCTCTCTATATATATATATATATATATATATATATATATATATATAGTTTAGGACTCTCACATAAAAAGGCATTACAGTCAAAGTCCAACTTTGAAAATCAATAGTCTCAAACAGTAGTCCTTAATTTTCAAGGGCCTAATAAGTGGTTTGTACACACACACACACACACACTTTTCACATTAAGATCCCATGATGTAAGCCATTGCAGAGCAAAGAAAAGAAACAGCAACTATGCCCTAAAGCCAACCTAAATAACAAACTCATCATTAAATAACAAACTCATCATTCCCAGCTTCAGTTTTCTCATCTCTAAAATTAAGCCACTTGAATTTCCTAATCTCTAACTTCCTTTCAGCCCTAGGACTTTTTGACCATCTTTTCTCTTATGTATGTAGAAAGCTTGTTTTTATTACACTCCTGCAATGCTAATGATACAGTCTCTCAGGACAAGTTTAAATTATAGAAGACCAAATTATGAACCTGCGTATTTCTGCAAATACATTCAGAGTGTTTACTTCATGGTAACTAGGTATTTTAAAAAAAAAAAAACACTTCCTTTAAAATGGAATATGTGTGTACATAGAATCAATCTAAATTAGAAAATGACTTTTGATGTTTGTATTAATGTCTTGAGATAAACTGTTTTCTATCTGTGTAGTTTTGATGCAGATATAACAGTATCTACTGCTTTCTTTTGAAATATAAAATAAAGCCAGGGTTCTGACTGGCTTACCCCTAAAACTCAAGGGATGAGTAGAAGGTATTGACATGGAGAAACTTCATCACTGTCTGCAAGAGGAACAGAGTAGAATGGGTCAGATCCACTCAGACAAATCATCTAAAACATATCTAAGCATGAGAATTGGAGACAAAGAGAACAAGTCTGATTTGCCAACCAAAAAAAAAAAAAAACCACTCAAGCATAGAAAAGAGATATTTGCAAGAGGAAGGAAGAGGCCCTTTAAACTTAAACAGAAAATACCACCCCACCATTCTACCCAAGGGACACTTAATAGTTTGGGCCAAGTTACAAATAGGTCAGCTACTTGGAGGAAGACCAAAAATATGAAGCAGATATAGTGTAAGCTCAAACTGGTAAAAAATCAATTCAATATAATGTCAAGTTGGTGAGAAATATTTAAAAGTAGAGTCTGCTCTATTAGCTAAAGGAATATACTGCCATTCACCATCACTGCAGTGCCAGAAACAAGATTGTTGGTGTACAGGTGCTTACCATTTGTAGAGTGAATGAATGAATGTATGTCAGGTAGTGTTGGGAGTTAAGTTCCAGTTCATCACATCCAGTTAGAATGGCAGCCATCAAGAATACAAACAATAAGCACTGGAGAGGATGCGCGGGAAAGGGAATATTTTCACACTGCTGGTAAAACTATAAATTAGTATATCCACTATGGGAATCAGTTTGGAGTTTCCTCAAAAGTCTAGGAATGGAACCACCATATGATCCAGCTAAACCAACCCTCAGGTTATGGGGATGAATGAAAGAAGCAAAAGCCATCAAAAACTAATAACAGAGTTGGATCATATTATCTAAAATAATGAAGAGGAACAGGGTAGAAGACAAGATCAAAGATTAAAAGAAAGACATGTACTGTCAGAGAAGAAGTTAGTAAGTGGTATCTGGATGCATCTAAGTGGAAGCTAGACCTTTGTCTCCAACCTCCACCTTGAAGCATTATGTGACCTCAGGCAGAGAATCTGACTTTTTATTTTCCACATATTGACATTTTTTCCCACCTTTAAAGGTACATAAGAGATTCAGTGAATGGATATTTCTCTTTGGGGGCTGGACATCATCAGCAGATCTGTCTCAAAACATGGGCTTTAAATATTTCCAGTTTCTCATCAGAATCAGTGCTAAGGATGAACATTCGTCAATTCAGCAATTATTTAGAGAGTGTCTGCTTTTTGACATATTCTATTCTAGGTATGAGTGAAGTTTTCCTGTGTTGAGTATTAACAGTATTTTGAGACATGGTCTTCAGAGAACAAATGGAAAACTATAGATTATTTAGGATCATCTATTTTCTTTATTGCTCAGTGACTTGAGGCTTGCACACCCGCTCAACTCTCACTCATTTCTCTGCCCTATGCCATTTGACCTCAAATCCTCTTGCTCTATCAAACTACTCCCCTCTAAAGCCATCTATGATTCCTAATCCTAATTGCTCTGGTCTTTTCTTTATTTCTACTTTTATTGCAGTACTTGATATTATTTACTATTCTATCTTTACTAAAACTCTGATCTTCTCTGGTGCTTTGGTGTGATTATGGTTTGTTCTCTGGAACTCATGATGAAATTCAATTGCCATTGTGGTGGGGCAGTGTTGGGAGGTGGATCTTAATGGGGGTGTTCAGTCATGGACATGGAGTTTCATGAATTGATTAATGATTTTCCAGTGAGAGTGAGTTCTTACTCTCATGGGACTAGATAAGTAACCATGACAGTGAAATGTTATAAAAATGAGTTCAGCCTTGGCTTTCTTCTGCTTCTTCTATCATCATACAATCTCTTCTGCCATGAGGTCCTCACCAGAAGCTGACCAGATGCAGCTGCTCAATCTTGAGCTTTCTAGCCTCCAGAACTGTGAGCCAAAATAAACCTCTTAAAAAAATGTATGTATGTATGTATACACACACACACACACACACACACTCTTATATTTTGCCCATTCTCTGGGTGAAAACCATTATTAGCTACTCTTCTGACAGAGGATTACTATCCAGACTATATAAAAAACTCAAAAAACTTTAACAGCAAAAATTGTAAAAAAACAAAACAAAAAAATTAATAAATGAGCAAATGAACTAAACAAACATTTTTCAAAAGAAAAAAATACAAGTGACCAACAAATATATGAAAAAGTGGTCAACATCTTTAGCAATTAGGGAAATGCAAATCAAAACTATACTGAGATTTCATCTCACACCAGTCAGAATGGCAGCCATCAAGAATATAAATAATAATAAATGCTGGAGAGGATATGAAGAAAGGAATCACGCTTTTACACTATTGATGGGATCGCAAATTAGTACAACCAGTATAGATTAGGAGTAGAACTCTCATTTGACCCAACCATGCCACTCTTTAGTATTTATCCTAAAGAATTAAAGTCATCATATTATAGCAATATATGAATACCCATGATTATAGCAGCACAATTCACAGTAGTCAAACTATGGAACCAGCCTAGGTGTTTGCCAATGGATGAATGGATAAAGAAAATATGATATATATACACAATGTAGTTTTATTCAGCCATAAAGAAAAATGAAACTATGTCATTTGCCAGAAAATGGATGGAACTTGAGAATATAAGGTTAAGCAAAATAAGCCAGACTCAGAGTAAAGGGTTGTATTGTTTTCTCTCACATGTGGATGCTAGAGAGGAAAAAGGAAAATAGAGGTTTGGGGGGATCTTATGAAAATCAAAGGGAGACCAATAGAGTAGAGGAAAAGGACTAGGGAGAGGGAGAAGAGAAGAGGAAGGGGAAATATTGGGGGATGACATTGACCAGATTATATTGTTACCTCATGTACATGTACAATACAATAAATCCCACCATTGTGTGTACTTACAATGTGTCAATTAAAAATATGGAAAATATTACCCATTCTCAGGTATTCTGTTATGACAGCCAAAACAGACTGACACTTGGTTTTCATATCAATGATGTAATATATTCCAAAAATTTATAAAATGAGACTGGAATCACAGAGATTTGAATGAAGATCTCATTCTTGTTATCTCCTGAACCTGAGCAAATTACTTAATCCAAGTCAGTTTCTTCCTCTCTAAAATTAGGTGCTTGTAACTTCATTCAGCACCCTCCTTTTATTATCAATATGAAGATTAATGAAGGTTAAAGCCTGGTACCTGGCACATAGTCCAATAATGGGATCAACATGAAAATTCTGTTTTCCCTCCATCTACATGCTACTGACTTACTTCAGACCCTTTTCATCTAATCTCAGAATTGGTTCAGTGGCCTTCTCACCTGTCCCCCAGCCCTTAGCTCTCTTGTGTCAATTTCATTCTCTACCTGTGGACTTTCCAGAATAAAAATATGATCATATCACATTTCTTTTTAAAACTCATCAGCGAAATCCAGAGACCTGTTGGATAAATAAAATCTAGAATCCTGAGTATGATATGACCAAAGCTCATCTCTCCAGCCTCATTAACCTTAACTGCCTCCCTCTCACAGTTCACTTCAACCAAGTTGAACAACTTGTAGTTTCCAAAGTTCTCCATGCATTCACACACCTCCATGACTTTGTACATGATCCTTGCTCTACTTAGAACATGTTTCCCTCCCTTCTTCTGTCTGGATGGCAAATATGTGTTCTCCAAAATTCAGATCACCATTACATCTTTTAAAATTCTTGCTTAAGCAGACAGACGTAGCTCTCCCTGTGAATAAACTTAGACAATTATCTAATTCATACTGTTTTAATTATTGATTTTGCTTATCTATCTTCCCAATTACATTTGTGCTCCATGAGAGACTGTATCTTTATTACCAGTTCTTTTCATGGGATCTGGTACCTTGTATTCTTAATGCATGTTTGTTGACCTAATTAGGTAAACAATGGGTGTTAATGTTTTGGTAGGAAGGAAATGAGGAAGGAAAGCCAGTCTGAATATGCAAGTGAATCAGCCAGGAGTAAATGGGCAGATCTGCAAAATCAATGATGAAGGCAGTGGAAAACAGAGTTAGAACTTGCCCTACAACAAATTATGTATACATGTATATTGTCCCCCTGGTCCAATTAGGAAACAGATTTTACTATCTCAAAAGCAAAGAAATATATAGGAGATATATATGTGTGCTAGAACTTGGACCATCAAATGCTCACACATAAACTATTTGGAGTATACAGAGTGACCACAGAGTGTGATGAGACCACAAGGATTACCATGGGATTGACTTACAGACCCTGCAGTGACCAACTCCTATAGAACTCACTGGCTGAGATAAGAAACAACAGAGGACACTATAGGAAATAGGCTTGTCTTTTGGAATCATGGGAATTCAGCCTGCTCTACAAAAGGATTCTGAACTGATCTACATAACATAGCAGAATGTTAAAATCATGTGTTTCTGTGTGCATTTTCATAATTTTTAACTCTCTTCTAAATGTTCCTTTGAACCATACTAAAAAGAGCTAGTGATATTGAATTATTAAATGTTTCCTAGTGTTTTAGCACTGATCACTGAATTTATTTTAGATTTCATTGTATTTCCATGGGGACTAGTTTATTTTGTGACTTCTTGAAACCAAAATTATGAGTTAGTCTCAGTTGCCACAGCATTTTTTGTTTTGATTAATAACAAAATGTCAAGAAAACACAATTGGTAATTCTATAAATTTACATAATTTGGGGCTTTTATACTGCTATGATCAAAACTCAAGTTTTATTTTCTGAAGTTACAACCAAAAAAAAAAAGAATTGAGAAATGCTAAATAAAACAATCATAGGGTAAAATCATTAACTGCTGTGTTAAATTATGATCAAAATTTCAAATTCTCTGATGTAATAAAACTATAAATATGTTTAGTAACTTGTTAAAATATTTTATGATCTTCACTTGGAGCACCAAAAATAAATAAAAAGTCTTTGTAATTTTTTCTCCCTTATTAAACTTAGCATGGAACATTTCTTGTATTCTCCACTGTTTTATGAACATTGCCATCTTATAGATCAAAAGTTGACAAGCCCCACAGCCCAACGGCCACATCCAGCCTGACCTTTGCTTTTTATAAATAAAGTTTCATTGAAACATAGTTATACATTCATTGCATATTGTCTATGGCTGTTTTCATAATATATCATCAGAATTGAGTAGTTGCAACACAGACTGTATGGCCCACAAAGCCTAAAATTAATAATTTTCTGACCCTTTAAAGAAAAAACATTTTGATTTAGATATTAGTAATGATATTAAAACAAATAAAGCCTGTTCTTTAGCATATGGAACCCAGAGTTACTAAGCTGATGAACTTTAGGGCAATTTCTATTTTAAAATATCTTTTTACTTTTAAGAGATATTTTCAGTCATCAAAAATGAATTTCAACTCCACCAGCAATTTTTTTAACAATTTATTGACTTGCTCACCACCAATACATTTAGAATCTTAATATGACAGGCATTTTTGTACGTAGTAAAGTGAGTTATTTGCCTCTAATACTTTATTTAATCCTCTGATGGTTATAAGTAACACACATTTTCAGATATAGGGGAAATGGCCTATAATCTGTAACTGATTTCTTGTAGGAAAATGGAGAGTACGAAATATAAAATCACTATCTAAGTCAGAGACCCAGATGACTCATAAAATCTTTCTGGTCTCCATTTAAATCATTTGAAACGGAAATTAATGATTCATATATGTGATAGCTCTTGCAGAAGTAAGAAGGAATCGTGATTCATCTAATATTAGTACATGTACTTTGTTCTTATGGCACAGGATGGAGAAGTGCATTTCTAATGCCTTGAAATGTGTGTTCTTGCAGTGTTCCTGTCCTGATTTTGGATCCCAAATGGAAAATAAGGCTAATTAAATTAACTCCCTAATTGCATTACTGTGAAATGTTCACATACAATACCTGAAAATGAGAAATCATTGATTGGAAAGGGTGGCTTCAGTGCACATTCAACTAATGACTAAAGGATATTGGTATAGATTTTTGTTTGTTCTTATCTATACCCTATGTCTAGAAAAGTTTTATTCAGTAGATAATTTCCTGAACAGTTGAACAATTTGGTATAAAATAACATTTTTGTAAACTGAATCATATTTTCCTATTAATTTAAATTGCATTTTTCAGAAATGGGTCTCCTTTAGAGCTTTGTTCCCAATACATTGTTTTTAAAAATACACTCAGCTGGGCACTGTGGCACACACTTGTAATCCCAGTGACTGAGGAAGCTGAGGCAAGAGAATCAGGAGTTAAATGTCAGCCTCAGCAACTTGGCAAGATCCTGTCTCAAAATAAAAAGGGATTGGGGATATAGCTCAGAGGTAAAACAACCCTGAGTTCAATTCCTAGTTCCCCCCAATACCCTCAATTAAAACAAATTATTCTTTTTATAAAGAATTATTATTTACTAATGAACCAGCTAAAATCCTTCTTGGATTAACAGACTTATAAAAAATAAACTGTAAGCCAAAAAATTATTTTCAAATTAAAAATTACAGTATGGAAAACATCAACTATAGTTGAAAATATAGTTGTTTTAGTCTGTTTGGACTGCTGTAACAAAATACCTTAAGACTGAATAACTTGTAAACAATAGAAATGTATTTACTTACAGTTCTGAAAGTTGAGGAGTGCAAGATCAAGGAGCTAATAGATTCTGTGTCTGATGAGGGCGTATTTTCATAGACTGCACCTTCTTATTACATCTTCACATGTCAGGAAGGACAACACATTCCTCTTCAACTTTCTTAATAAGGGCACTAATCCCATTTATGAGGAATCTTCCCCAAAGGCACCTCTTAATACTGTCATATTAGGTCCCAACATATGAAATTTAAGAGACATAAAAATTCAGATCATAAAAAGTATTATTCAATATCTAATATGTGGAAAAGGAGAAGTTTCATTTAATATGTGGAAAGGGAGAAGTTTGCATAATGCTTACAGATTAAACAAAAGGAAGAAAGGAAAAAAAAGAAAGGGAAAATAATAAAAGCTTTCACATCTTAATGAACACTTCTCCCCACAAAGCCACCCTATTTATCTTTTAAATATATATTTTGAGGGCTGGGAATGTGGCTCAAGCGGTAACGTGCTCGCCTGGCATGCGTGGGGCACTGGGTTCGATCCTCAGCACCACATAAAAATAAAATAAAGATGTTGTGTCCACTGAAAACTGAAAAATAAATATTTAAAAAATTATCTCTCTCTCTCTCTTAAAAAAAAAAAGATATATTTTGACCACTTTCCAGATATCCTTAGCTAAGGTAAGGAAGGTCTAGTTTAAGGACTTGCCTTTCCTTTGGTCTTTCATCAGCACACTGCTGGGGATGAAGTGGGGTTAAAGACAAGTACACTCACAATCCATCAAAATAGTAAAGAGGACAACAGAGTCAAAGTTCATATTAATCATGATTTCCTTAGATAGGAAGCATTTTTACACTGTATGTTAACCCAGTCTACAAGTCAGGTCACCAGCTTCATTCACGCTTTACACACTGGGACAGATATCCGTGTGTTATGGAACAAATACTAATTCCGAAATCAGAAAGCCCTAATAACAGTTTTCAAGGGAGGGACCATCTATCCTTCTTATTCCTGATAGTGACCTCCTAAGTCAGGCCAACAGCAGTGGTAGGCACTAGGAGGGCTATAACTATGACTGTCCCATTGTAATCCTAACACTTAAATATTTTTTTATTTGTTCTAATTAGTTATACATGACAGTAGAATGCATTTTGACACAGTATATATAAATGGAGTCTATAACTTCTCATTCTTCTGGTTATACATGATGTAGAATCACACTGCTCTTGTAGGCATATCTGACTCCCTAACACTTAAATATTTTTTGGCCTACTGAAGAAGCTAGAGATGATCCTTCATCATTTCTTTATGTTAATACCTGTTATTTTCTCCTCCTTCTTCCCCTTAATATATTTTACCTATTTCCTTAATTTTCACTCTCCTCTCTTCCTCTGTACTATTATTTATTCTCTGCAACATACCATCCCATATATAGCACACCCACCTCTCTTGTTCACAACTTCTCATATAAAGGAACTAAAACAGTATAACCAGAGGAAAAAGAAATTGCAAACCAAACTAAACCAACAACAAAAACAGTAAACCAGCTTTTCCATGTGCAATTTTTTTCATGGAGAGAGGGACTAGACCTTGAAGAGGATAGAGATTATGTGTTTCCATTGCTGGTGGGCTGGCATATAACACATGCACCTAGAGCTTAATAAGAATTTTTTGATGTTGATGATTATGATAGTTCAAGGGAGCAGGAAATTGAAAGAATCAGGGAAGGAAATGAGTCCTGATCTATGTCTGCCAGATTTGTATCTGCAGTCCACACTAAAGCAATTATTTTTACCCACATCTAGGAGATTTGAACATAAATCACTAGATACGCATCATTTAGTTATCCTTAAAACTTCAAGAAGGCTACGCTCAAATCATCTCTAGGTACTCATCTTCCCTATGCTTAAAGATCCCCAGAGAAGGAACATTCCCAATTTCCCAGGTGCCAGGAAGTTTTTTCTATGCCTAACTATAATTCTTTCTTCTGTAATGTAAGCCCTGACTCTACCCAGCTGACTAAAACAGCTCCTTATCTTCATCTGGATAATATTTCTTTGCCTATTCGAAGATTGTTATTACAGCTTCCCTCCGCTCCAGCATTCCATGGACTAAATTATCTTAGTTCCCTTAGCTTTGCCTATTTTGTAACCCTTTCAACACTTTTATGCCTGTCTTTCGGATAATTCTCAAGTACACCACACTGTGCTCAAATTACCCAAGAGTAAACTGCATGAATATGGGTAACACTGAGTCAAGTGTCTGGGTTACCCACTTCATGGTTTCTCTTTGCTGCAGTTATCTATGCACCTTATGCAAAAAAAAAGCCCCCCCCCAAAAAAAAAGCCTTCAGTTTTCCATAGTTTGCTACATTCTGGTATGTTTGGGACCCACTGTAATCTTCATACCTTTCAAGTATACTTAAATCATGTTTTTCCCATCCTCTAATTCAAAATTATGTTCCCTGGATATATTATTCCTCCATTTAGAATGTTACTTGGCCCATGACTTAGAGGTTTAGATATCATTTCAAACCCCCACCTATCTGAGTTTTCTGATACCCAGAAGATTTATTAATATTTAAAAAGATTTTGGCTTTAAAACCATTGAAGTTTTATAGTTTCACTAGAATATGTTGGTTGTTTCTAAGGACATTGTGCACTCTTTCAATGTGTAATATGGATCATATTTCTTTAAAACATTGTTTCTTATTTGTTCTGTTCCATTTTTCTGGTTTTCTTCTGCAGTTCCTATCATGCATATCTCTGACATTCTCTTATTACCTGTAGGGAAGTTACTATGCCCCTTCTCTCTCTTTCTCTCTCTCTCTCTCTTTTTTTTTTTTTTTTTTTTTTTTTTTTTTTGGTACCCAGGATTGAACCCAAGGGTGCTTAACCACTGAGCCACATCCACAGCTGTTTTTTGTATTTTATTTAGAGACACAATCTCGCTGAGTTGCTTAGGGCCTCGCTAAATTGCTGAGGCTTTGAATTCATGATCCTCCTGCCTCAGCCTCCCAAGTCACTGGAATTATACACGTGTGCCATTGCATCTGGCCAAAAAAAAAAAAATAGTGCAGAATCAGAGATTGAACCCATGACTTTGACAAAGTAAGGCAAGCAGTCTATCCCTGAGCTATACCACCAGCCCTCTTCTTCTCTCATTTTAACGTGCTTTTGTATGGATAATCCTATTCTGCTGCTCACTTAGTTTCAGTGAATGAGTTTTCTTACATTTTGAAAAAAGGGATATATAAGAAAGAAGGTTGCTTGATTCAGAACTTAAGCTCCATCTTTTAAAAAGAATGAACAAAAATATATATCCTCATATTTTCTGTTGTCTCCTGCTCCTACTCCACTTTTAGCTGGATCTTTCTCTATCCTATTGCTTCAGTCCTTGTCATTTGGATTCCTCTCACAGCAGTTTCTCCAAGGTGTGGGACAGGACTCTAGTCTTGTTAGGGAGCTTCAGATGGTTAGTTTTGAGATTTTGTGGCCCAGACTGATCTAATACCATGAAACCTTAATGTATCACAGACCTTTTGTACTATATATAATTGGATTTTGATGAACACACTCTTAGTTCCAAAGCTATACATGAAGATTTACAAGGATAATTTGTCACTTCTATTTGCATTAGATGTCTTCTGTGGGCCTTTAATTTTGTATATTGTAGTCATTCTATTTTTTATAGAATACAAATATGTCTATGCTCCATTTACCCAGAATCCTCTGCATATCTTTTGAAAAGTAATCAAGTCAATGACAAAATGCTGACAAAAACATCATGTTAAAACATCATATTATATGGTATTTCCTAGGGCCTGACCACATTCATCCATATCTCTAATGTCTTTTAACCTGAAGAACTGCAAAAGAATTGCTCATGATAATTATGATACTTGTACAATGCAGAATTTTTCATTGTTGGAGGGGAAAATAAAGAGTCTCTGCCTAACTTTCAATTTGCTAAAGAATTTATTTACTCTATATATGTAATAAGAATTGTAATGCATTCCACTGTCATATATAAATAAAAAATAAAGGATTTATTTAATTTCATATATAAATAAAAAATAAAGGATTTATTTAACTCCAGTATTCAGTATTTTGGCATTCTTTGGCTATGAATGCTAAGAGTATTTGAATTCTATTCACCTATTCTAATATTTTCTAGGACTGAATTCCTAAATATGTATTATAAAGACCTGTCTCAATATTTATTATGGCTAATTTTTGAAAAAGTAGTAAATTATTAAGCACTACTATATTTAGAAGTAATTTATAATGGCTTGATTTTTTTCAATTGATTTTCTCACAATAATCAGAAGTGCATTTCTCCTAATAGTTGTCTCTCTTAAATGTGAAATTTGTCTTACTAATCAATGACATTAATAAAGTAATGAAAATCAGGGATTGGGAAAGGGAGTTGGGGAAACTTCACTTCCAGTATAACTTGAATTCTTGTTTTCTGAAGATAAATTAAAATGTTTGTTAAAGAGCAGAAGAATAATGTTAATCTGCTAGTTGGAGTGCACTGAATATGTCTGTGCATTGTATTTGCTCTATAGTGTTTCTCAAGTCTTTTATTATCAATCTGAATGTTACATCTATTATTAAAAATGGAATAGTGACAATTTCAACTATTATTCCTGCCTTTGCTTCTGTCAATTTTTGTTTCATGTATTTTGGGATTCTATTGTTAGGTACACATATGTTTATTGTTGTTATATTTTCTTCGTGGATTGTGAAATGTTTTTCTTCAACTCTAGCAAGAAATTCTGTCTTAAGTCTATTGTTTCTGGTATTAGTATAACTACTCCAGCTCTTCTATCTGTATAGTATCTTTTTCCAGCCTTTTGCTTTCAACCTATTTGTGTCTTTGAATCTAAAATGTGTCTCTTAGAGACAGCATAGACTAGGATCAGATTTTTATATCCATTCTTCCAATTATGTTAAATAATTACTTTATCAGTAATTATTTAACATAATTACTGATAAAGAAGGATTTATATCTGACATTTTACTCTTTGTTTTCTATATGAGTCATGCCTTTTCCGGTCCTCAATTCCTTTATAACTATCTTCTTTTGTATTAAATAGATACTTTCTAGTGTACTATTTTAATTCCCTTGTATTTTCTGTTAAAGTATTTTTAAAAGTTTCTTTCTTGATGTTTTCCTTGGGACTTATATTTAACATCTTAATTAATAACAATCTACTTTGGATTAATACCAACTCAATTCCAATAGTATACAGAATTTTGGCTCTTATATATCTTTATTTCCTATCCCTTCCTTTGTGCAGTTATGGTCATAAACTGCCTCTTTAGTGCATTTTGTGTATATCAACATAAGTTTATAATTATTACTTCATAACCTAAAGAAGTTTAGTATTTTTGATGTTCAGACCTGCTACCAATGAATTCTTTCATTGTTTTATTTATCTGAAAGTATCTCGATTTCTTCATACTTTTTAAAGGATTATTTTGCTGGAGACAGAATTCTTGGTTGATAGTCTTATATTTTAGCATTTTGAATGTGTCTTGCCACTGCATTCTGACCTCATGATTTCTGATGAGAAATCAGCTAGTAAAAAAAAAAAAATTTATTAAGAATTCCTTGAACACATGAGTTATTTCTCCCTTGTTTATTCAAATTCTTCTTGTTTTTAGCTTTAAACAGTTGGATTATGATGTGTCTAGTTGTGAATCTCTTTGATTTTATCCTCATTATAATGTATTGAGCTTGTTGAAGGCACATACTAATGGTTTTCATCACATTTGGAAAATTTTTGTCATAATTTCTTCTTATATTAATAGTTTATCCACTCTCCTCCTGTTTCTCCCACTATGCTTATATTGGTGCTATTGGTGATGTTTCCCAAGTCTCTGTAACTCTGTTCATTCTTCTTCAAATTTTCATTCTCTTTCTCAGTCATATCAATTGATCTGTCTTCAAGCTTGCTGATTCCTTTTTTCTGCCTGTTCAATCTTCTGTTGATCCCTCTAGTGAAATTTTCACTTCTACTATTTTACTTCTCAATTCCAGAATTTCTGTTTGACTCTGTTTTATAATTTCTCTCAATAGATCTCCATTTGGTGAGAAATTGTTCTCATACTTTTAGCTATTTAGACATTGTTTTCTTTATTTCTTTGAGCACAACTAAAATAGTTGACATAAATCTTTGTCTAATAACTACATCTGGGCTTCCTACAGGACAATTTATATTAACAGCATTTGCACTGCTTGTTTACCATATTTTATGTTTCTTCAAGTGTCTCCTAATTTTTTGTTTTAAATAATCTCATGTGGCAACTCTTGAATCCAGAATCTCCAACTTCTCCAGGGTTGGTTAAAGTTGCTGTTTTTGGTTTGTTTGTTTGTTTGTTTTTATGTTGTTGTTGTGTTTAATTGTTTTTTGTTAGTGCTTGCTTATTTGATTTTCTGAAATAGTTGTTTGATGTCTGATTTTTTTTTCTTTTTCTCTTTTTTTTTTTTTTTTGGTCACGGGCAGCCACTGGAGTCTCTGATGACTTGCTTAGCATTCAGCTAATGATTGAAGAAAAAAAAATTTAAAATGTCTGGAGCCCATAAGTATCCCAGTCTTTTTCCAAAGGGTTTTGTGTGCATTTGGAGCACTCCTTCAAAACTGTAGTAGGCAGTGTGAAACTCTGCCTTAGCTTTCATTTCCTGCTTGCACAAAGCCACAAGGTTAGGCAAAGATGAAAGTTCAGGTCCTTCTCAGGCTTTCCTGAGCACGTATACAGCACTGGGTATGCCCATATCCCTATATAACAGTTTGGACTTCTAGTCTTCCAATAATATGTCTGTGCTTATCAAATACCCCATGAACATCTTTACCTAGTTTTCCCTTTTAAGCTTTTGGTTGGCTGTTTATTTGTCCCAACTGTTACCTGCTACTTCAGGTGTCTATAATGTTAAATAATATTCCCAGTCTTTTCTACAAATGATTGAAAACTGTTTCTATTAAGAAAAATATTTAGACTGAATGAGTTCTGAGTCGAGCACAAAAGAGAGTATGGTGAATGGAATGTTCCAGGGAACAATTAGACAGGTCAAATCAGACAATTATTTAGGAAGGGGCCTTGGAAGGAACTCTACTCCTCTTTTACTTTTTCTAGTGACCACTCAGCTGCTCAGTTTTACCATGATTACAGAGCTGGTGCGGGAGCAATGGAAATAGAGCAAGGTAAAAACCTAATGAAGCTCACTGTTTAACTGATACCCAATCATTTTTCTTGAATAAAATTATCCTGATGTCTGTAATTCTTTGGTTAATTTCCAGAATTCTGAAAAAGTTTTTTCTTACCATTTTATGGAGAAGATATTCACAGGCCTTACTCTGCCATTTTAATTACCATTCCAATGCCCTCTTAATACCAAGTATCTTTAATAACATCCCTTACTATATTAAAATGAAATTCATGGATAACAAAGCCTACCAATACAAATAATGTCAAAATAATAATCAATATAATTACCTAATCATATTATGATGAAAGAAAAGAATATAGTAATAATAATTGAAAACGCTTTGATATAACAGTACCAGAAGACAAAATGAAAAATTCAGACACACTGATTTGTAAAATCACTTTGAGTTGGGACATTATAACTAGAAATTATTAAAGTTGTGCTTTTAGAGGGCTCAAATACCATTTGTGTCACAGATGCTGATAACTACAATTTTCAAAAATGTTGAATATTCAGTTCTAGATAAAGGACAGTCTTCTCTTGATTTACATTGGATTTGCATTTCTTAAAAATTGGTATCTATTAAATCCATGAAAAAATACTTCATTTTTTTGTTTTTAATGTAAAACTGAATTTAGTTCTAGGCTTAAATTATTGCATAGTTTTTTCTTCTACATGAATGATTTGTGGAACAGTAAAATCCTCTCACAGTCTTTCCTCTACCCATTGAACATCAGTAACAGCCCCCAAAATTATTTAGAAACCTTAAGACACCCTCCTCACACATGCACAAATGTCCTTCATAAACCTCTAAAATGCCCCCTAGGGGGCAGTACCACTCCTTTGAGAACCACTACTCTAGAAGTTTTTTTTTGTTGTTGTTGTTGTTGTTTTTTAATTTCATTTTTGTTTTGCTTTTTAATTTGAGGTACACAATCTTCAGCAAAGGGCACCTAGTAAGAAAATCAAAAGGTGACCAAATGTAAGTGTGCTGTATTCACAGCTTACTTCTATTCTGTCCACATTGTACCTTCTAGGAAACTTGAATAGAAAAATAATTACAAAATAATTTGTATTTTTTTCCTTTTTTATTTTTATTTTGTATGATGGTTTTATTTAGTGCATTCAGAAGAACAAATATAGAAACTGATCTTCTCAGAAAAACACTACTTCCCTTTGTCCTGACACCATAGGTTCTCACAAAAGGACTTCAATGTCTTTATGAGGTTGGTTGGTCCAGTTATCTAAGATTTTTTACTAGATTCCCTGCCGTATGTGATCCATATTGTCTCCAAAAGACCCTCACTTTATCCCCTTGTGTAGATAAGTGAAAGTTGCTTATTTTATGGTTGCCATGCATTTCAAGAAACCAACATCGTGATTCTTGCCATTTTGGTGGGCACATCATGCTTTTATCAATTTTCATGGTGAATCTAATAACAAAAGTCCTATCAAATGAATTTCCACTTGTTCTTGATAAACCACCACCAAATTTTACTTCTTGTGTTCATGGCTATTTATGAATATTGTTGCAAATGCTGTCATTGCCATCACTTTCATTTGACCTTCTAAATAAAAGACTTAATTAGTTAGCCTCAGTGTTGCAAGGTGATGTAAAATGCTATGGCTCCTGGCCTGCATTCTAATGGATTCCAAATTACATCCCTTCATATGATGGTCCTTCCTCTACAGCACATGTTTACTGTGTCCCTGATCTGCAACCATATATTCTGAGGCATGTATTTTTTTTAAGAGAGAGAGAGAGAGAGAGAGAGAATTTTTTTTAGTATTTATTTTTTAGTTTTCGGTGGACACAACATCTTTGTTTGTATGTGGTGCTGAGGATTGAACCCGGGCTGCACGCATGCAAGGCGAGCACGCTACTGCTTGAGCCACATCCCCAGCCCCAAAGGCATGTATTTTTGCAGACACTCAACAGCAAAAACAACCTGCTTATAGTTTCTGGACATTCATTACAGTTGCCCCTTTCGTATTTGTATCATAGAGTGATTCATTCTCACTTTAGCTTTTAAAAAAAAAAGTCTGAATTTGATTCCACCAGAGGGCACCATGGTAAACTTCACTTTCAAAGGAATCCATAATAGGTCAGCTAAAAAATTCCCAAAACTGGGATGTTGAAACAATGAACATAATTAAAGCAGTAATACCTTTGACCAAGGTATTGATTTCATTGTAACATTAAAATCTCTACAGAATGATTCATTTTGCTAAGGTTTATTAATCACTCACAGGCACAACTTTGCTGAATCAGAAATAGATAACAGGCTTTATTATGGCTAATGTGTGAACTCCACAAACTAACACTCTCTCTCTCTCTCTCTCTCTCTCTCTCTCACACACACACACACACAGAGAGAGAGAGAGAGAGAGAGAGAATAGTTTTCTTGGAGGACAGAGGTCTCTACTTTTCTAGGTTCAAAAAAAGAATGAATGTTTTTTGAATACCAGCAGACAAACAACATCACACTTTTCTACATGCTACAAAATAGCTATCTTTAGTAAAGCTCCAATTTCAGCGTAAATTGCAATTGTTTACTACTAATACACCTTGGAAGTAAATTTATACCATCTCAATTTCAGACTGAGAAATTGTAAGAAGTTAATACAAATGTATTATGAAAGAAAATGAAAGGGAACTCTTACTTAAACCAGCTTGTAAGAAAGCCCTATCTCTGTAGATTACTTGAGTTAGGAGAAAGGGCCATGATGACATGAAGACAGCGAGCCAGAAAACTGCAGACTCTTCAGCTAAACAGAGCAGCTTGTTAGTAACCAAATCAAGGCCTCCATGGCTAGAGTAATAAATCCTAGGCACAGTGAGGCAGAGTAAACTGGGCCAGATTCTACTAAGGATTTCAAGTTTTACCTTTGTCTATCCAATTCTCAGGGCAAGTATTTAAGTATGATGACTTGGTCTAGAGAATAGATTTAAAGGGAAGGAGAGAAAAGGTGGAGAAGACAGGGTACAAGAAACTAGAGAAATCAACTAAGAAGCTATTACAGTGTCTGAGAAAGAAAATGGTGATGACTATGAGGTGGACAGAAGCAGCCTGATTGAAGATATGTTTTAGAAATGGAATATGCAGGACTTGCTGATAAATTAGATATGGATAGAAAATTGGATAGACAAAGATGACTTATAGGTTTTCAGTTGGAGCAACTGGGTGAATGGATGCTATTTATTAAGCCGGAGGGAAAACATGGCTTTATAGGATAGGCAGAAGGAATAATTGGGTAGCCAATTTGTACATGATGAGTGTGGGGTGACTGTGTTATATCCCAGTGAAATATATTCTGGGCTGCCCCCTGAACTCTCAAGACACAGGCCTCATTTGCACCACAACTATTTTCTCTTTCAAATACCCAGCAATGTTCCCTATGTCTGTGTTTTCAAGGGCTGTGAAAACCTTCACTCTTTTCTACGTTTCCCACTAAACTACCAGAACCTGTATGGTATCAAAAGCTTTAGGTTCACGGGGAGAAGACCTCAGCTATTTTTCTTACCAACTGCGTAGCTGGGGGCATGTTATTTAACTTCTGGGAGCCCTGCAAGTTTTGTGAAGACAATATCAGTGATTACATGTAAAAAGCACTCTGTAAATTGTAAGCAGTTACATAAATAGGTAACATTATTCTCATTTCCATCTCAGTTACCACCGCTATTACAAATAATCTGCCATTCATTTTGCCTCCGTCTCTTCCTTTTTCTTCTTGCCTGCTTCTTCTGTCTCCTGTCCCTTCTGCCACATAAATTTGCTTTCCTGAAAAAGCCTGGTTATTTGGAGACATCATCACCAGCCAATCAGAGCTCACCATTGTTTCTGGCTGGTAAGCCAATCAGATGTAAGCTCCAGGTCTCTTTTCAGTGTTGCTAGGGCTTCAGGTCTACTTCTAAAAGGCTGACTTGCTTGCTTTCTGCTAGTTCATTCTGTCTCATTCTCTCCCCCCACCCCCACCCTTTCCCTCTCCGTCCTCTCCTCTTCTGTGTTTGGAGCGATTCCAAATACTTAGCCTTCCGGAAGTTTGGGTTATGGATAAGCAAGGTTTAACTGTGTATTTTTTTTCCCTTGAGAAATAGAGGACAACTATTCCATGTTCAATATTAAAGCAAGTGTTCTAGCAGCTTAATGTTCCTTGGCTACATAAAATTTAGTTTTGTTTATAGGAGTTTTTTGGTGTGCAATTCCACTTTTATTCAGATGACTAGACATGAACTGGCATTCAAGTTGGCAATGAAATATCACCAGAACCTCTTTGGGCTTTACAAAATGCATTCAAAATATTTTAAAGCTCTTCCAGTTTCTAACTGATGACAGAAGATGATAAATACATTGTGGTTATTATGCTCCTGTTTCTTGAATTTTCAATGGTAGGATTATTGGAGAAAACCACTGGGTAGTGGTGGTTTTAGAACCATATGTGAGTACCTCTCCCTCAAATCCTGCTTATCTGTGGAAACTAATTAACATGGGGATAATGGCTAGAAACCCTCCCTTTTTAGAGGACTCATGGGTCCATCTTTAAATACTCAGGGCATGTTATGAAGATTCCCTTAAAGCAGAACAAAACCTTCCAAAGCCCTAAAAACGTTCGATAAGGGGTGGGGAGGGGACCAAGTTATGCCTTTCTCATAACCTTTGCTACCTACTTAAAAACTGAAACTGTACAAGAATTTGCAGTTTAAAATGACCAGAGAAATGGCAGAAAGCCAGAATTCTGTCAGAGAGGGCTTAGAAAAGCTTAATGATTAACAAATGGGTCACTGCCTTCAGGCTGTGACCTTTAGAACTAACCAATTTTAGTCTTTTGGTTATGTTCAAGTTATTTGTATCATGAAAAAAAAAAAAAGAAAAAAACTCCTTAATACACCCATCCAAAAGAGAAAAAGTGGGGGAGGGGGGCCTTAGCAGCCCACAGATTCAAAGAGTAGCTTTACTGTTAGCATGGAGTTAGTACTAAAACACCATCCTAACAACTGTTAAATCATAATTTTTGTTGTTGTTGTTGTTAGAGTTTATGGAAGGCCCTCAGCGCTACTGCATATCCTGCAGGTGAAATGTACTCGGTTAACATGGTAACGGCTCTAAAAATACCTAGGCTACAGTTTAACCACAGAGTTTCCTCCTTAACGTAAAAGAGCCACCGTCAGGAGCTGTTCGAAAGTGCAACAAAAGCAATCTCTGTCGGACTTTGTGCAAGCAGGCTATTAAATCAGGCCTGGCATGACAATCTGCAGTCATTCTGCATCAAAGTAATAATTAAAGTTTTTAAAGTTTTGCAAGCCGAAACTGCAAAGCACAACCCAGCTAAGAAAATGCTAAATTGATAAGCCTTTGCTTCCCTGCTCCAGCCTGCTTTCTGCCCCCACCCCACCCCCACCCCGCCCCAGGTGGACTAAGCAGGGCGTGGCAGGGGTGCAGAGACAAAGAGTCACCACACCATGACCACAGGGCCCCACTGGAAGGAAAACCTGGGGCAGAAGGACCCAAGGGGACGATGGGCAGGTTGCCACGGCTTTCCCAGCAGCCTCTGCACCAGACTCGCTTAGATGGTGCACTAGAGGCAAAAATCGCTCTCGTGGGGTTTCCCAAGTGGGCGGAGACAAGGAGGGTGGAGTGAACATTTTCCTTGATGTCTTTGCAGTTAACACGTTGGAAACATATTGAGCTCTTCAGAATTATGAATCTTGGCTATATGGAGTTAGGAGATTTCTTACTAAATTCTACCGCATCAAAGCTGCCAGGTCTTGTAAATAAAAATACCTGACATCCAGTTAAATTAGAATTTCTAATAAACAATGAGCAATTTATTTAGTATGTCTCATGTAATATTTGGAATATACTTATGCTTGCTCAAGTTCAAATACGACTGTCCTATATTTTATCTGCCAACTTTATATTAATATAAAGTCCTCTTATTTCTTCCTTCTTGTATCTCCTTATCTCCCAAACATCCAACCAACAAGTTAATTTTTACTTGTTTGTTTAGGGTATAACACTTTGTTTTGTTTTGTTTTTGTTTAGTATTGATGTACTCTGCTTTTTAAGCTGTGGATCACTTTAGAAAGGTCAGGGGTCAAAGATGAACTAGCCTTTGCTGAGCTCGTTCTTCACATCAGTATTAGATACTATTGATACATGGTCTTTTTTAATCCTTACAGGTAGGATAGGCTACTTATAATCCACCATTTATTGAAGAGGATACTGAGGCTCAGAGAGGGTATGTGATTTCATCAGGGCCATAGAGCTTACAAGTAGCAAGGCCAGGAATAAATTCAGAGTGTAACCCCAATTGGCTGTCTCAACACTGAGTACATTTGCATTAGTCATGTGTAAATGTGTTTGTTTTTTGTGTTTATTATATATTATGTTCTTTTTCTTAACAAACCTCATCCTGGTGGCCCAGATTTCCTAAGAGTTTTAATTTTCAGCCAAATTGGGAACTATTTTCCATTAACTCCTTCTAAATAATAAACCATTTTACTGATCTAGTTTCTGTAATTGAACATCTAGTTTACTTCTAAATGCTCTTCACTAGAGCTATTTTAAGGGTGTCCCATGCTATTTTAATATTTAAGTAAACCCAATGATACAGGTGGTACTGTAGTTATAATCCCCTATTTACAGATGAGAAAACCAGGATCAGAGAGGTTAAGCAACTTTCCTTAAAGCCACACAATCTAGGCTTTGCAGCCATGAAGGCCAGATATAAGCCGTGGTTAATTCACTTGCCAGTGTACAACCTTGGAAAAGGTTCTGAACTTCGATTTCTCTGCAGTATAATTGGAGATATTAGTGCCTCTCTCTCATAAGGAAAGGACTTTGCACACAGTAAGCACTCAAATATGACCTTATAAAATGACATCCAGAATTATCTTTACTAGGTTTCTTTGACATTAAGAGGCATGAGAGAATATTCTAGGTCAAGGATTGACAATGTTTTTCTGTAAAGGGCCAGAGAATAAATATCTTAGCCTTTGCAAGCCAAGAGGCAAAAATCAAGGATATTATGTAGGCAATTACTGGACAAGAGAGAAAAATTTCCAAATCTTTACTGACAAAAATTGAAAATTTAATAATTTTTTAGATAATTTTCTCTAATATAGGCCTATGAACACAATTATTTCATTGTGGGGGAAGGATAACATTTCACTTAATTGAAGTTCAAAATAAGTACTTCCTATCATCAGAATCAATTGTACATGTCCACCTGTTATTTTTTCTTTGAAATGTCTTTTCACACAGATAGGCACTGCCAAATACTAATATCCATCCATGAGCATATGATTTTAATTGAGCACATTCAATGCTTGGAAAGCACCTAAAAGAATTCTATTCTGTTCTTCTCTTGATATTTGCCTTTTACATGATTATATTACTTACTTCCATTTGAAGGGTATGTGGAGGATCCTCAACTGCACAGTTAAATAAATTTTGAAATTTGAAAATTTCATTTGCACTTGCACCAAGGTCCAAAAAAGGCATTGCCAGAACTGTAGTTTGAATGCAGAAAATGTATCTCCTACACATTTGTGTAGAAATGGAGGTCCACTTCTTGTTTTAACTTTTCTCAGCACAAATGTAGAAAGCAGCTTGATGTCATATGTGAATTGACTAATATTAGTTGTCATTGAAATGACTACAGTATAAATTACACTTTTAACTGCTGTTTTGCCTTGTAATTTTAGGTTGAATTCATTAAAAAACATTATCAAGTCTGTAGGAAAACTTAGTTTCAAAACCATTCATTGTTCAATTATAGTAATTGATGGTGGTATTCGCAAAATGTCATCTTTGGCCTGGAGTTCAAAAAACTCACAGTAAAATATTACTCTTGCTGGCAATTGATTGACTATGTGGTAGAGAAGTAAAATATTGAGATTCTATTCTGATAAAACTTTGTAGAACTAATCATGATTAAATCCAAGAAAGTGAATAGATTTCAATATAGACAGTTCTATTTCAATTATACATGATAGATTTCAATATTTTCCAGAAAGCCACCTGCTGGTGAATAACACAACAAATAACCATAGGTTCACAAGCTATGTGAATTTATACAATTAAACCTTTTTATCTGTTTCAAAATAAATATTTTTTAACCAACATTAATTGGAACACATCTTAGAAGATTCTCCTTTAGGAGAAATTAAATTAATTTTCTCTTAACTTTTTTGTAAACATTCTTGACTATAGTTTTACAATACAGCTATTTAGAGAGGCTGCTTCTTCAGCTAATTCAAACTCAGGATTGACTCCTCAAATAAATAACAACTGAGCAATATTAGTTACATCTGTCAACCCATCAAACATCAAGCAAAACCACTCAAAATCATTTCCATTGTTTTTTTTTTTAGTTGACTATTGATATTGCCCCCAATGTTTTCAACCTTTCAAACAACTATTTTCACCAAAAAGCTAATCATCTAAATACGTTTGTTTTCCCTGGATAATCTCTTCAATGGCTACAATCAAACACAATTTAATCTACTCACCATCAGTAAACAGCTTTTTTTTGCTTGAAAAAGAAATGAGCCACTCAGAAAATTATTTTGGATACAGTTTTATTTTCACTTCTTATTTTTGTGAAAATAAGTTGGACATGATGAGATAGTTAATTTATTTTTTTTACTATTGCTTGTTATTGAAATAGGATTATCATGAGTGTTTTATGTACTAATGACTATGTATACTGTATTTTTTTTAGCATAGCTATGGTGTCATTGCATAATAAACAATACTTTGCCATCTAATATAGCAGTTACCCATACTCCAGGGTACATATCATTTGAAGTTCACTTTTCTTGTTTTGACATGGTGGGTATGAAGTGATAATTTTAATAAATAATGAATTATCCCAGTATAGTATGGCATTTAAAATACAGTCAAATTATAACTGCATCAATATTATTTATAGTGTACCTAGCAGCACTGCAAACAAAAAGTACAACAGGTTGGGACTGTGGGTCAGTGGTAGAGCACTTGCCTAGCATGTTTGAAGTACTGGGGTTGATTCTCAACACCACACATAAATAAATAAAATAAAGGTCCATTGACAACTGAAACAATATTTTTTTTAAAAAAGAACATTAAAAAAAAAAGATGTGCAACATATAAGGTTTATATTGCAAATATTCTTTTCTGACATTGTCATAGATAACACATAAAGAAGCACACGTGGCTATTTTTAATAAAAATTTATTTGTGGATACTGAAATTTGAATTTCATTTAGTGTTCATGTGCCACAAAATATTATTTTTGTTTTTATTTCTACCAAGCCCTGTTCTAGTGTTTGTATATTAGCTGATTAAAAAAAAAAACAAAACTTTGATAAAAATTATTTTAAAATTTAGAAAATATTACACATAATTTGCATTTTTAAATTGACTCTGTTCAACACATAGTAATTTTTATTTAATCGCAGAAAGTGAAATCTAGAAATCAAAAAGGGATGGTCACCTGCAATTCAAAGTGAATAAATTGAAAACCTAATTATCATGAATACAAGTAACAATAAATGTTGGTGAGCATGTGGAGGAAAACGTACACTCATGCATTGCTGGTGACACTGCAAATTGATGCAACCACTCTGAAAAGCAGTGTGGAGATTCCTAAGAAAACCTAGAATGGAATCACCATTTGACCCAGTTATCCCTCTCCTCAGCATATATACCCAAAGGACTTAAAATTAGCATACTATAGTGACTTGGCCACATCATAGTTTATAGCAGCTCAATTCACAATAGCTAAGCTATGGATCCAGCCTAAGTGTCCTTCAACAGATGGATAAAGAAAATGTACCTACATACAATGGAATATTATTCAGCCATAAAGAATAAAATTATGGCATTTGCTGGTAAATAGATGGAACTGGGGACTATCATGCCAAGTGAAATAAGCCAATACCAAAAAACCAAAGGCTGAATGTTTTCTCTGATATGCAGATGCTTACTTAATAGATGGTGGGGGAAAGAGGAAGGATGTTCACTGGATTGGACAGGGCCAAGTATTGGGAATGGAGGTGGATGGGAATGGGAAAGTTGTAGAAAGGATCCAATATAACTTTCCTATGTTTCTATATGAATACACCACCAGTGTAATCCACATCCTATACAGTCATAAAAATGAGAAGGTATAGTCCATGTATATATATGTCAAAATACATTCTACTATTATGTATAACTAAAATCAACAGATAAAAATTTTAAAAAATAAAACCTATTAAAACTAATGAAAGAGCAAAAGCAAAAAGAAACCTGAATATAAGAAATGTAAGATAAATTTTGATATGTACAAATGTAAATGCAAACACTGTTTAGTAGTTTTTTTCAATTAATTTTTTTAAAATTTATATATGACAGCAGAATGCATTACAATTCTTATTACACATTATAGAGCACAATTGTTCATATCTCTGGTTGTATATAAAGTATATTCACACCAATTCGTGTCTTTATATATGTACTTTGGATAATAACGTCCATCACATTCCACCATTATTTCTAACCCCATGCCCCCTCCCTTCCCTTCCCACCCCTCTATCTAGAATTCATATATTCCTCCCATGCTCCTCCTCCCTACCCCACTATGAATCAGCTTCCTTATATCAGAGAAAATATTCGGCATTTGGTTTTTTGGGATTGGCTAACTTCACTTAGCATTGTCTTCTCTAATTACATCCATTTACCTGCAAATGTCATGATTTTATTCTCTTTTATTACTGAGTAATATTCCATTGTGTATATATGCTACATTTTTTTCCATTCATCTATTAAAGGGCATCTAGGTTGGTTCCACAGTTTAGCTATTGTGAATTGTGCTGCTATAAACATTGATGTGGCTGTGTCCCTGGTAGTATGATGTTTTTAAGTCCTTTGGGTATAGACCAAGGAGAGGGATAGCTGGGTCAAATGATTGTTCCATTCCCAGTTTTCCAAAAAATCTCCATACTGTTTTCCAGTTTGTCTGCACCAATTTGCAGTCCCACCAGCAATGTATGAGTGTACATTTTTCCCCACATCCTCGCCAACACTTATTGTTGTTTGTATGCATAATAGCTGCCATTCTGACTGGAGTGAGATGAAATCTTAGAGTGGTTTTGATTGGCATTTCTCTAATTGCTAGTGATGATGAACATTTTTTCATGTATTTGTTGATTGATTGTACATCATCTTCTGAGAAGTGTCTCTTTAGGTTGTTGGCCCATTTATTAATTGGGTTATTTGGTTTTTTGGTGTTTAGCTTTTTGAGTTCTTTATATAACCTATGATTAGTGCTGTATCTGATGTGTGAGGGGTAAAAATTTGCTCCCAAGATGTAGGCTTTCTATTCACCTCACAGATTGTTTCTTTTGCTGAGAAGAAACTTTTTAGTTTGAGTCCATCCCATTTATTGATTCTTGATTTTAATTCTTATGCCAAAGGAGTCTTATTAAGGAAGTTGGGGCCTAATCCTACATGATGGAGATTAGGACCTACTTTTTCTTCTATTAGATGCAGGGTCTCTGATTTTATTCGTAAGTCCTTGATCCATTTTGAGTTAAGTTTTGTGCATGGTGAGAGATAGGGGTTTAATTTCATTTTGTTGCATATGGATTTCCAGTTTTCCCAGCACCATTTGTTGAAGAGGCTGTCTTTTCTCCAATGCATGTTTTTAGCGCCTTTGTCTAATATAAGATAATTATAATTTTGTGGGTTAGTCTTTGTGTCCTCTATTCTGTACCATTGTTCAACCAGTCTGTTTTGGTGCCAATACTATGCCGTTTTTGTTACTATTGCTCTGTAGTATAGTTTAGGGTCTGGTATAGTGATGCCACCTGCTTTGCTCTTCCTGCTAAGGATTGCTTTAGGTATTCTGGGTCTCTTACTTTTCCAGATGAATTTCATGATTGCTTTTTATATTTCTATGAGGAATGCCATTGGGATTTTGATCAGAATTGCACTAAATATGTATAGTGCTTTTAGTGCTATGATCATTTTGATAATATTAATTCTGCCTATCCAAGAGGAAGTTAGATCTTTCCATCTTCTAAGGTCTTCTTTGACTTCTTTCTTTAAGGTTCTGTAATTTTCATTTATAGATCTTTCATCTGTTTTGTTAAGTTGATTCCCAAGTTTTTTGTTGTGGTGGTTTGGTTTGGTTTGGTTTTTTTTTTTCCTCATTTCCCTTTCAGAGGATTTGTCACTGATATACAGAAATGCCTTTGATTTATGGGTGTTGATTATATATCCTGCTACTTTGCTGAATTCATTTACTACTTCTAGAAGTTTTCTGGTGGAACTTTTAGTGTCTTCAAGGTATAGAATCATGTCATCAGCAAATAGTGCCAATTTGAGTTCTTCTTTTCCTATGTGTATCCCTTTAATTTCTTTTGTCTGTCTAATTGTTCTGGCCAGTGTTTCAAGAACTATGTTAAACAGAAGTGGTGAAAGAGGGCATCCCTGTCTTTTTCCAGTTTTTTAGAGGGAATGCTTTCAATTTTTCTCCATTTAGATTGATGTTGCCTGGGGCTTAGTATAGATAGCCTTTATGATGTTGAGATATGTTCCTGTTATCCCTAATTTTTCTAGTGTTTTGAATATGAAGGAGTACTGTATTTTGTCAAATGCTTTTTCTGTGTCTATTGAGATGACCATATGATTCTTATCTTAAGTCTATTGATGTGATAAATTACATTTATTGATTTCTGTTTGTTGAACCAACCTTGCATCCCTGTGATGAATCCCACTTGATGGTGGTACACGATCTTTTTGATATGTTTTTGTATTAGATTTCAGTTTAGTAGTTTTACTGTACTACAGTAATGATCAATTTGAAAAATGTAATTTTTTTAATACACTATCCACAAGATTAAAAAAAAAACAATTAACTACTTTGGAATAAATCTAAAAGAATTGTACATGAATAGATCAAGGAAACTCTTAAAACTTCTGAAAGACATAAAAGGTGATCTGGATATATGGGAAAATATACTATGTTCATGTACAAGGAGACACAATGTAGTAAACATGTCAGTTTGCTGCACTTTAATCTATAGGTCAATGCAATTTCCTCATGACACTTGGCAAGTAGATTCTGACATTCATCTGGAAGATGAAATAGTTAAAATCTGCCAAGAAATTTTTTGAGGCAAAAAATGAGGCCAGGTTACATGCTCTACCAGAAATCAAGATATATCAAAAAGTTACCAAAATTAAAATAGAATCTATTTTTATAGTAATGATTAAATAGATTAATGGGTCAGAATAGAGAGTCCAGAAGTATACATATGTTTATTTAAGAATTTAGTTTAAGCATTTCACACCTATAATGTCAGGGGCTCCCAAGTCTGAGGCAGAAGGGTCACAGTTTCAAAGCCAGCCTCAGTAACTTAGCAAGGTCCTAAGGAACTTAGTGAGACCATTCTCAATATTAAAAAGGGCTGGGGATGTGGCACAGAGGTTAAGCACCTCTGTGTTCAATCTCTGGTACCCCCCACTCCAAAAAAAAAATTAATTTAGTTGATATGTGGGAGGCCATCACGTAATGTGACCAGTATTTTCCTCTCCTGATCAGTTGAAGCACTGTAGGTCACTCCCTATGATCTGGCCGCTTTTAAGTAGCCAGAGACAGTAGCCCTGATCTTGAGAGTAGTAAAAATGCAACCAAATATGTCTTCATGCATAGGCCTGCCTTCCTGTAGCCCCATGGGTCCAGCTAGGCTCACCTGTTTCTTTGTGATATTAATTCTTTGCCCTGTTTGGGATAGAATGTTCCATGGAAACACCCTTTGTGTGTCCCCTTCTCTTACTCTGCCCGTTGGGTGTGGCCTTCCTAGCTGTCAGTCAACCTGCTGACAGCAGACATCATGAAGCTAGAATCAGCCCCTTGAAACCTGACCCCTTGCCTCATTTGAATGGCTTCTCCTCAATAAAAGGTGTCAACATGCACTCGTGCTCTCTCTCTGTTTCTGGGGACCCTTAAGGTCAGAGGAGCCATCACAGCGACCCCAAATAAAAAGGCATTTCTGTCTCTTGTGTGGTTATTTTGCGCAGCCTGGTTCCCCTGGAGTGACCCTGAGTGTTTTAGTCCTGTGGAACACGGCATTGATATAGGAGACATTTCAAACCGGTGGGAAAAAAGTATATCTTATTTAAATGAATGGTAAAAAGAAAACATTTTAAAAAGTTAGATTTACTTTACCTCACACCATATAAAATAATAAATTTAAGATGAATTAAAGAGTTAATCATAAAAATAGTACAAAAATAAAAATACTGGAAAAAATATAGAATATTTATATAATCTTCAATTGGGAAAGACTTTCCCTAAAAAAAGACAAAATCCCAAAACTAAAAAAGGAAAAGAATTTTGAATTTTTGACTACATAAAATTCAAAATTTATCACCTAACAAAGCAATGAGTTGAATATGTTAACAATATATGTAACAAAAGCAGGACTAGTATGCAGGCTATGTGAGAAAAACAAAATCCAGAGTTGAGCAAGCAAAGTATTATCAGCAAGCAGTACAAAGAAATCCAAACATACAAAAAAGAGGACCAACTTCCCGATTCTTGCAGTTTTCTATTGCAGTGTGACAAATCACCCCAAAATTTCATGACATAAAACAATCATTTATTATGCTAAGAATGCTGGGTCAAAAATTTAGGCAATTTATAATAGGGAAAATTTATCTCTGCTACACAATGTCTGAATTCTGGCCTGGAAACAGTTGGGTGATGACTGCTTCTGAAAAAAAAGAAAAGTGCATGCTTTTCCAGACATTCTGGAGTAATAATTGGAGCTATTTTCCCCACAATATCACCGTTTTGACACTTACAAAAGAATAACAGATTATTCATTTGCAATTGCTAATGAAATACAAACACCAAGTAAGCAAATTAAAAAGTTAAATTTCTCACAGCAACACTGACTCATCTATATTGCATAGGAGAAATAAATATTTTATTTGCTGCATCATTCAATTCAATTTCTCAGTATGCATTATTTGAAATAGAGGTGAATTTGTGTGTGTGTGTGGGATGCCTATTCAGATTTTTTTCACATTGCACATCCCCCTGAGTCTTTATGCAAAAGGAAAAGATAGCACAGTGGAATTGTTACTCAGTGAAAAACCAGAGTGCAAATCAGTTTCCACTCCAGGCAGCTCTCACTTTATGAACTCTCTGATGGTAATCTGGTTGTTCAATTTAGGAGTGTGTATTTCTTTAGAAATGATCTTCTAATCCACTATCTTAGGTGTGCCCACAAAAGCTTATTTATTATTAATAAAATAGAAATACTTCACATTTGCATGAGTAAAATAGAGAGCAATACAACTGAATGGAAGCAAAATTTTCTTTTTATATTGGATACTGGCTACTGATGAAAAGTCATATGAAGAGGTGGATGAAATCTTTTGTAAGATTCTGAAGGGAGGTCTTCAAGATGATGGTCCATAGGAGCAGATTATGCTAAGTGAAGCTAGCCAACCCCTAAAAAACAAATGCCAAATGTTTTCTTTGATATAAGGAGAGCAACTAAGAACAGAGCAGGGAGGAAGAGCATGAGAAGAAGATTAACATTAAACAGGGACGAGAGGTGGGAGGGAAAGGGAGAGAGAAGGGAAATTGTATGGAAATGGAAGGAGACCCTCATCGTTATACAAAATTACATATAAGAGGAAGTGAGGGGAAAGGGAAAAAAATAAACAAGGGAGAGAAATGAATTACAGTAGATGGGGTAGAGAGAGAAGATGGGAGGGGAGGGGAGGGGAGGGGGATGGTAGAGAATAGGAAGGGCAGCAGAATACAACATACACTAGTATGGCAGTATGTAAAAACGTGGATATGTAACGGATATGATTCTGCAATCTGTATACAGGGAAAAAATGGGAGTTTGTAACCCACTTGAATCAAATGTATGAAATATGATATGTCAAGAGCTTTGTAATGTTTTGAACAACTAATAATAATAAAAAAATAAATTTAAAAAGATGATGGTCCATTTTTACTTCTACTTTCATTTAAAAAATATCTGGCTTTCCTTATCCCTGCACCACCAAGTATTAAAGCCATTTTTAGTTCTTGGGGCAGGGGTTGTTTTGTTGTGGTGGAAGTTATGAGTGTCTTGTTTATAAGAGAAATGACAAAGAAAAGAAATAGAGAGCAATTTGGTGAACTAAGAAGAGAACTTCCTGTGACAACAGGACAAAAATTGAAGCGTAAAGGGAGAAATCAGACTGGAAATTAAAACAGATCTAAATACTTTGAGCAGTGAGCTGTTACCTGAGAAAATTCTGGGTAAGGAGAATAAGTGGAGAAGAGGCGATTTGGGTTTAAAATGGAAGAAAGGAAGTGGCAAGAGTAAACCATCAGTTGGCCGTCCACCTGGAATAGCTTGTCTGTTGCCTGAGCTGGGGAATAAGTGCTCGGTTGTCTGGATGGACACACAAACCAGATAGGATATTCCTAAGGGAGGGTGAAATTAGATATGTCTGAAAAGATTTTGCAAGTAACTCAATAATAAATTTCCTCATAATTAATAAGATTAGCTCTGTTCTAATGTCCCTAAGAAGACCTATTTAGCACTCATATGTGAAGAAAAGTTTGCTCTTTGGAATTTACTCTTTAAATAATGGACTGTCATCCTATTTATCATCCCATCATGGAGATCACACTCTAGCAGATGTCCATGGTTACCTGCAAGCAAAGAGTAAACAGGTGTGTGAGGTGGGTGTGTGAGGGCAGAAAAGCAAAAGGAGGATTTATGTTTCTTCGTCTACAAATGGTCGAGCCATGGGTCTGGAATATATCGTATGAAGGAAGAGTACCCACTATGTTCCATGCTCTAGAGAGATGCTTTGGTTAGTTGCATTAGAGTCATATTACATACAAATTGATTAATAACAGAGTTTGGTAACCTGGTAAAAATAGATACCTAGTTAAGAGGTAGAACTTTTTTGATAACATGGTATTTAGCCAAAGGAAAGTTGCATATCTTTCCACACAGGGGCTAAGGCATATTCTTCATTTTCTTCCTCCCTTCCTCTCCTCTTAACAATTGTACCTTCCTATACTAATGAAGGCTCTTCTGTTCTGTCCTTTCCCTGCAACAGCAACCACATTGTTACTATTTTATTTGCCACTATTTTGTGCCAGGGATGTATACATAAGTTTTAGTATAATCAACAGCCCTTTAAGCTAAGTGATATCACCACTTAACCGATGGGGAGACTGAAGTTCAATAAGAAGAAATATGTATATCACATTATATAGTTTTGTACTTACTTATGCACATACATAATCATTTGCAGAGGCTCAGAAATGCAAGCTTCAACTAATTATAACCTCTATCATTGAGTCTTTTGTGTCCAACATCTGTAGTGATATAAAAGTCAGATGAGAAATAGAGGGAAAAAATTGAAACCTGGTAGTAAAAAATTTACAGTTCAATAGCATGAATAAAATGGAAACAAAGCAAAGATAACAGAGAAAAATGAACCCTGTTTTACTGTTGTGCAGACCAGTACATTAATAAAAGCACCCTTAAAAACATTACAAAGACAAACTGATATGAAGATCAAAAAATAAATGTACATTTCATCAAATCAAGATTTCTGTTACTTTTGAAAGTATAATAATTTTAAGATGAGTAAAATGCTGTAGGCTTCCGCTAAGTGAAGGCTAATGCCACTTACAGTTTCCTTCTCCAGTTTATTTGCTTTGGCTTTAGCTAAACATTGTGGGGGTTGTTATTATGTAAACAGAAAAAGAAGCTAGAAGATCTGCAAAGTACAAGATGAGCATGTTTTTGAGTGTCCTAGAGTTTACACCACCAGAGTCTGACATTTTGCCTCAATACCACAGATTCCAGGTTCTTGCAAACATTACTTTATGATTTCTAAAACTATAAAAGTTTTGAATTAGAATATTAATTCTTTTAATCATTGTCTCAATATAAAGTAATTCTAGCCATAAATATAAAAAAATGTATAAAATATGAGATGACATGTAATAAAGTTTTTATTGTTATGAATTTTAGAATAACTATATTGCTCATGAATGGCATGGCCATAAAGTAATTAAATGGATAGGCCGAGAAGAGTGGTTGTAAAATATGCATGATATTCTGTGACATTTTGTATAATAGCACACACAATGTTTTATTTTCATATTCTTTCCCATCCAAAACTCAGCACTTTTTCTACAAAGAATGATGGCATACTTGCTTAAAAAGTTTAGAATGCATGGAAATAAGCATTTTCCAACCACATTATTGTGATTTCCAGTTTTCTGTGTGTGTTCTGAAAAGCGAACAGGAAGTCAGTTGCAGTTAGATACTGAAATTTAAAAAGAAGTTTCCTAAGGATAAAATTGACAATTACCAGGATGAAATTATTTTACTTTACATCTCAGTCCAAAATCTGCCCTCTGCTCTGCTAAGTGTTTGGTTGAGAGATAATATATAGAGACTCACATAGTGCTGGATGCATAGTAGGCCTACAGTAAACACTGTTTGAGTCAACCAATTCTTCATTCTTTCAGAAAATAGTTTCTACATCTAAAAATGTTTATTGTTCTAACCCTATGGTTAGAACTTGTTCTTACAGAAACAATCAAACGTCCTTTTAGCCTCACAGAGCCTTCAGATAAAGAGTGCCTAGTGAGTTTGTAAAGACTTGTTGTGATTACAAAAAAATCTTAGGGTTTTCTGAAAAGTCAGCAACAGCTAGATACTCTTTCACCCTGGCCACTGGGACATAGTGGCAAGGAGGCAGTAGAAACAGGAACCAGAGAGAAAATGTCATCTTTTTTCCTTGATAGATTGTTCTTTATGATTAGAAGATGGGGAGACAGCAGGGATTAGCAAAATCTCTGAAGGCTGTGAGGAGAGAAGGGGACGTGACTCATCACTAACACCAGCAACAGGCAAACAGTTTGGTCCCCGCAGTGCTACAGATATCTTTCAGTATGAAATCTGTGCACCCCCTCACCCCATCCCCCATATGGCTACATCTCCTGTTTAATCACAAAAGCCAAGATCATTGAAATGTTTTGAGCAACCAATTAAAAAAAATGCCTTGTTTATTTTCACCCTTACCAGGAACAAAATAACATGAAGTCATAATCAATAAATTTGCTTATATTTTAGAAACTTTAGGTATCTTTATGTTCTTTTCTTCCATTTTAATGCATTCACTGTTAGGATCATAAAAGAATTTGGAAAACATTAAAATACATTTCTCTTACTACATATGAACTTTATTGCCCTAAAATACCAATGCTTTCTAAATTCATTCTTCAAAAAAACAGCTATGCATCCAAGTAGATGTAATTTACCTGTTACAGCTTGTATTCAGGTAATGGTTAGCATTCTCCATAAACACATGAGTATAAAAACAGTTTAATCCTAACTTTGTATCAAAATATAATCTGAGTGACCAAAGGACAGTACAGAGAAACCCATTTCTTTGATACCTTTTATATTTACACAATTCTGGGATAGCATTAAGAGTCAGAAAATGTGATGCCTTAATACTAAAGGAATGATCCAAAATATGAGTTTTCATTCATTTCCAAAGACAAATCTCTAAACAAGCAGCCTTCTATACTAGAAAGACAGCTAAAGAATGGCACAATTTGTGTTAATTTTTCAAAAAATGATTGCCCAAAACCCCTTTGGCATCCTAATACTCTAAACTGTCTCATTTTGTTTCCACCCTCTGCTCTGAAAATTGACTTTATTACTCAAAGAGATATTTTTGATTTAGGGATATTCTGATATGTTTGAACATTAGGATGTCACTTTTCAAAACTTTTTAAAATATATACTCATAGACACCCCTGAAGGCTTTTAAAGTCAAATACTATACTATTGGCTGTTTTAATATATTTATATACCATTGTTAAAGTGTTATGTTTAGCACTTTATATTATCTCACTTAATTCTCCTAACAATTCTTCAAGCAGGCACTATTATTATTCTCATTTTACAGGAAAACATGCTTAGAAATGTTAAGTAATTTGACCAAGGTCACACAGATAAATGTCAGAATCAGAATTCAAACCTCAATTTTTCTGATTCCAGAGATGCCTCAGAGGATGAAAGAAATATTTCCCCAGGGAAATCCTACATAGAGATAACTGCTAGAGTGTGTCACCAATAAATTCTAGATTTATTGCTCACCAAAACTATTTCTGAAACTGCTTCCAGGCTTAATGATTTCTATACCTATAGAGTCCAAGTGAACATTCAATTTATTCCAGGTGAAGTGAAACGAGACTGATTCTGTGATGCTTTCACACAAAAAGAATGACTCAGGAATGGTAGACTATCAAACTGAACCGGCTGGCTGTGAGAAATATTTATGGGAATGGGTCTTTCAGCACAACTTCTATGAACATTTCGAGTAAAGAATAACCAGCCATTCTAGCTGAGACACTGTTGTCTTTGTGTCCCCACAGAGTTAGATGGCCTAATGTAGGAGTTGAATTGGTGCATGAAGTTTCTTAAAATTAAACATAAAAAATAAAAACAATAATAAGCATATCAAGAGTTGTTTCCCTTAATCAGAATTTAAATAGTTAGAATACAAGTTGGCCTCCTAACTTCAACTGTTACTGGGCAAAAATCCTTTACAAATGGTGGCAAATCAGGAAATTAGCAATGCTCTGTAGATAGCTGTTTGCAACACAACTTCTAGAAGAAAGTTAAGTCTTTGAGCACCAAGTGTCAATGTCTGCAGCATTTACCATTAACTATAATATTGGAAATGGACACCATGTTATTGATAAAAGATGTTTGCCTTGCTATCAACATTGAAATATTCATTATTATACCCAAAAAGTCAATATTAGGTACAGAGAAACACAGTTGAAAGCCCCATCTTGTTTTCTTATAAAATAACACAGACCTTTATAAATTGCAAAATATCTTCACTGAGCCCAAGGATTTGATTTTAAGAGGTTGATTTCTACCAGTCCATGAGAGTAGAATGTATCATATTTTGCTTCAAAGTGCTCTCCTAGAAGAAGCTAGAATATTGTTAAATATTGTTTTAGTCAGGGTCCCAGCAAAAAATAGATGGTATTTTCAAAAGAGTTGTACTTAAAAAAAAAAATTAATGAGGGGCAATTACAAAACAGTAGGCAGGGTTAAGGCAACAGCAAAGAATGTTGTGGCACCCAGGGGCTAGTAACAGATTTACTACCTCTAGGCCTAAATGAGTTAGGGAAGAGAAGGTTACCAATACCTCAGGAGAGTTGGAACCAAGGGAGAAGAGCCAACAGAAAGGTACTTAACTGGAGAGGAATTCAGCATTGCATTACCAGCACTTGGCAAAGCAAGAAGGAGCAGGAAGAATCAATATTCTGGCCTTCTGCCTTGGAATCTCTTGCCTATTTCTCTGGCCAAAACCCTTCAGAAACCTAAGCTCAAGGGGATTCAGTCTATACAAGGGTCTGTTTCCCTGGGTACAAAGCAGAATGTTGGGCAGGGTAGATGTGCACAAGCAAAAGTAACTAGAACAAATAAATTCCTGTTCCAAATGTTTGAACAAGAAGAAAGGAAGGAAGGGAGGGAAGGAGAGAGAGAAGAAAAAGAGAAAGAGGAGAGAAGGAGGGAGAAGAAACTGACAGATTATGTACATAAATGTTATACTGCCAGATACACCACTAAAAATAAACAAATAGGAAAACTTTCATAACACATAAGTGGATAATATACTATATCATCATCCATTATTAAAAATCAATTAATAGCATGAAGACTCTAATAGACCAAATAGCAAAATGACAGATTGTTTCCAAAAGAGAAAATACACATGGTCTACAAGATGTAAAAGAATGTTTAGTCTTACTATATTAGAATCAATATGAAATCTATTTTTCTATCAAATTATAAGGAAAAAGATAATAATACAGTCTAGAAACAGTAAAGTGGGCCTTTAATATACTACTAATGGGAAAGTAGAAAATTGGTGTAGTCATTCTAAAAATCAATGTAACAGTAATTCCACTTCTAATATCCTATTGTAAGGAAACAATTAGAAACCTTGAGTAAGATCTATACACAAAAATATGCATAGCAGCTTTAATGATAAAAAATATAAATGTCCAACATTAATGAAATGATTAAGCAAATTATACAATATCTATTTCATCAGATTTTACAAAGCCATTAAAAATTATGTTTACAGTGAGGGTTTTTGTCACATGGTAAGCAAGAATGTAATGCACAAAATTAAATGTACAATATGATTGCACCCTGTTTAGGAAAAAAAAAAGCAAGAAAATATAAAGAAGAAATACCAAAATGTTAATTGTTGTTATCTCTGGATAATAAAAATATGGTGATTTTGCTTGTCTCACCTTGTTAAATCCTTACATACTTACCAAATTTTCTAAAATGAAGAATGTATTCATTAATATTTGTTGAATGCCCACATAGCATCAGTCACTGTCCTGGGATCTGGGTATATGAATCTCATGAGGTACTAGAGTCCTTGCCCCTGAAAATTTAGTGTCTTTTTTCTATACTTTAAGTTATTAAATAATAGGATAATGAAGTTATTATTTATTCATTAGGGTGGAAGAGGAGAAGTAGTGTTCCATATATTCTTCATTGATCTCTTTCCCTCATACCACCTTTTGAGTGAATGGGAATCCTGATGGCCTTATTTTCAAAATAATATCCAAACCCTATGGAAGGTAAACCAATAACACTTTCAAAAAAGAAAAGAAAAAAGTAGAACACCTAAGAGAGTGTACTCATGACCTTGGAGTAGGCTAGAAGGCAGAGTTATTAAACAGGACCCAAAAATGTTAACTATAAGTGAAAAGACTGATAAATTGGACTAGATTAAAATTAAAACTCTATATACATTAAACCACGCTATTAAGAGAATAAAAATGAAAGTCCTTGAGAAGAAAGCTTTTGCAATTCATTGGTAAAATTCATAGCTAGAATATATAAAGAACTCCAATGTAGCAATAAGAAAAAGTCAGATAACCCAAAAGAAACATGGGCAAAGATTTGAATAGGCAGTCATAAAGGATATCCAAATGATAAACTTAGAAAGATTCCCAAATATTCATTATCATTCAATGCAAACTAAAACCACAACATGATGATATCATTGTACCCCAAACTAAAAAGGCAAATAGTAGCAAATATTGACAACGATGTGGAACAATTGGACTTTCATACATCCACCCATGTTGAAGGTATGAATTGATACAATCAGTTTAGAAAACTAGTTGACAGTATTCACCACAGCTGAACATATGTGAACCCCATGATGTAGAAATTCCAATACTAAGTATAACCAAGGAAATCATATACATATGCTCTTCACAGTAAATTGGTTATCACCAAAAACTATAAACAATAAAATGTCGATCAATTGTGGAACGAATAAATATATTGTCATATATACATATAAAGAATACTATCCCATAATTAATTAACTATAGCCTTATATAACCTCATTTATATCATAGGCATAATATTGAGTGACAAAGTGACACAAAGAATATATACCATGTTGTTCTACTTATGTGAAGTTCAAAAGGACCTAAACTAATCTATGGTATTAGAATTCAGGATTGCTGGTTATCCCAGCAGGGAAGTAGGGCATGCCTGCAAAGAGAGAAGGTAGTTTCTGGGGTTCTGGTAATGTTCTGTTTATTGATCTGACTGCTGGCTATAGTGTGAATTCACATTATGAAAATTCATAAGATACTTCTCTGTATATATGTATTAAAATGTGTGTATTATGTAAGTATATATTATGTATTTCTTATTTTTCTATGTATATATGTGTGGGTACATACATTGTTAAAAGAAAAAAATTTAACAAATTGAGATTTAAAGATCTGGCTTTATTAGCATTCATTAACCAGGTCTCATACAGTCTATAAAACAGGAGCTCTACTGAGCATGATAGAGCTCTTAGTTTTGTAAGTAAGGTTGAGCAGGAACAAAGAAACAACAAAGTACACAAATCAGGTTAGTTAGCATCAGGTTACTTCAGGTTACTTTCCTTGTATTGGTTAAAGCAGAGGGCACTTCTTTATCATGTTGGTTTAAGTGGACTAGGCCCCTTTTGATTGAATTCTGTGAATCCCCTGTTTTTTTGAAAACTGTTCTGTTTGGGGCTGTCATGTCTCAATTTCTCAGAATATCAGATCTTGCAAATAAACAGTTTAGGTTTCAGTTTGCTGACATGGAACATTAGCATGTGTGGCTCCATTTTGGGTTGGTGTGTCAATGCCTAGTACAAGAGCTCAATCCAAATGAATGTCCTTCCATAATTTTTACTTAACAATATGCATACATACACTTACACACACTTTTTACGTATTACATCCAAAATATAAGCACTTCTGACTTCCTCTTTTGCCCCAGTTCCACTCTTTTGTGCTTTACCTTTCTCTGCAGTCTTTACCTCACCCCAAATGATAACATTTTTTTGCATTTAAAAAAAAAGTTTTATTTATTATTTTTAGATATAAATGACAATACATATTATAAATACATTGAATATAACTTATTCTAATAAGGACCCCATTGTTGTGGTTGTTTATAATGTGGAGTTTCACCAGTGGTGTATTCATATATGAACATAGGAAAGTTATGTATGATTCATTTTACTGTCTTACCTATTCCTAATGATAACTTTTAAAACAGAAGTTTTAAAATCTAAAACTAATCTAATCCATGATTTTGATGCTGTTCACAATACCTGTTTTACATAGACTTTGATCTGTGATCTTGGTGTTATTTTCAATGCCTGTTTTACATAGATTTTAATCAATAATTTTGGTGCTGTTTTCAATGCCTGTTTTACATAGATTTTGCTCCAGAACTATATGTAAATCCTAAGCTAGCACACCAAAAGGGTTTTTGTTTTGTTTTATTTTGTTATCAGGACCCTTCCTGCAAGGTTGGAGTTCTATCTCTTCTCACTTAAAGAAATCCTACTGTGTTTACTCTTCTTTTCCATGATTGGCCATGGATTTTATTCTTCAAAATTGGCAAGACAAGAACCCAGAGGAAATTGGCCAAGTGAGGAGTCTAGGGTTATCTCAAAACTCCAATTTCAATAATTCTGAAAATTTTTGGTAGCCAGATTCTAAAAATATTTGTAGTTGTAATAGTTTATAGAATTATTACTATGCTTAAATAATTCATGGAATATCCTTCCTGTCTCTCTCTACACCTGAACTTGCTTCTCCAAGGTTTAACTACTGTTGCCACCCACTCTTGGGATCTGCTTATCCCTAACTAGGATATTTGTCACTAATTAAGTAGGAATTTTCCATGTGTTCCTTATCTAAACTAGCTTGCCTAACCGTTCAGAATAGAACTATGGCCTCTCTGAAACTCAGATTATTAAGACTATACATTTATGAATAAGCCATTCACTGAGATTGGGATCGGAGATGGAAATTAACAATTGGGAGAAATCTCTTCCTTCACAATCCCAGGATGGAATGCTGCCTCATTTTCCTAAATATTTTTCTATCTATTCTAGTTACCATTTAATGAACACTTGTTACATGCCAGGCACTGTACTGTGTATTATTTCATGTCATCCTTACAACAGACTAATACATTTTGTATTAATATTGCCACTTACAAACTAGAAAACTATAATCAGAGAAATTAAGTAGCTTCAGCAGCATCACATTCCTGGTAAGTGGCAGAGTCAGGATTTGAACCCAACCTGCCCAGTTCCTTTTCCAGACCTTTGACATTTATTGATTGTTTACCTCTTACATTTCAAGTCATTTTGCATGACTGTATTTAAATTTCTATCCCTTTATGGCTTAATTATTGTGCCTGTCATGAGTAGGGAATCAGCCTACAACGAAGATGACTAAGGTGTCTCCCTGTGCTTAAGGAAGGATTAGGATCCACTGGTGGGAAAATAACAGGCAAAGAAATTACCACATAACATGGAAACACGTAAAAGGTCATAACTAAGGAAGCATCAGTCTCCTCACCTGTAACACAGAAATAATACTCACATTATAAGACTCTTATGAGAGAATGAAAATCTGTGTCAAGTACTTAGCAAAAAACCTAGCACATAACAAGTGTTCAGTACATGAAATCTGTAATGTTACTAAACAGTTAAAGGACAATAAATAGGATACCAAACTAAAAAAAACAAATTAGAGCCAGATTTTGAGAAACCTGACTGCCAGTCTAAAGAATTTGGACCTTCAGCTTAATAAAAACAACACTAGTAATCACTCTGAAAAGAAATTAGAGCCAATGCTATTTAACATTACCTTTCAAAATTCATGGTAAGTAAGCTGGAGTTGGTGGAAACAGTTGGAACTGGTATAAAGAAATTCTGTATTTAATGAATTGAAAGGAAAGATGATATTTTCAAGTTTGATGCCCTTTATTTCTTCTTCCACAGTAATTAGTGAATGCCAAAGGCAGCAACTGGAGTCTGTGAGCTACTCCTCTCGCTATGCTCTGGGCCTCTTTTATGAAGCTGGCACGAAGATTGACGTCCCTTGGGCTGGGCAGTACATCACCAGTAATCCCTGCATACGCTTCGTCTCCATTGATAATAAGAAGCGCAATATAGGTCAGTACCCCCATTATTTCCCTTAAATACAGTAACAATGGTGGGTGTAGATCATGAAAAATGCTGTTTAATTGAGTGTTGCCATTCTGAACAGAGCAAGCATTTAACTCCAAGCCACAGGGGATAAAATTTAATGTCACATTTGCCCAGTCATAAAATACACAGTGAAACCAGCAAAGTTTTTCAGAAAATCATTCACCACATGGTTCATATTACCGAGTTCATGAAAATAGTGTCAGAAGGTTTAAGATTTCAAAATGGCCCATGTTCTATTGCTTTAATATGGATCCATGTATATGCAAATGTATCCCTCATCGTCTGTTTCTTGGTGGAGTTCTTTTCTGTTTGTTTGGCTTGGGCTTTTTAAAATTTGATAAGTGCTGATTTTCCATTTCTCTGGCTAGAAATAAAAGTGAACTTTACTGTGTTATGAAAATCCTTCACTTCATCATAGTTTTGTTGTTTACTTACATTTCATCTGGAAAAATAGGGTAAAATTACTTTGTATACAGTATAACTAAAATGATAGGCAAAATGTTTCACGAGAGCTTTCTTAGAATGCGATGAAATCTATCTACCCTTCACCTTTTTTATTGAAGATAGTTATAAAAATTAAATTTGAATTGCAAGAAAAATAAAACATTCATTTTAGGCAATAAATAAATAAATAAATAAAGTACAACTATATTCTTACTTGTAGGAGGATTGTGGTGTCTCTCCAAGATACCATTTTTCATAAATAAACTATAATGATCTAAAATGACTAAACTCTTGAAAGAAATCATTGCTTCAATGTGTAATAGTGTTTTATGGCCCAGTGATGGTTTCACCAAGCCATTAGTTAGAAGTCTTGCTTGATAAAATCACCAACTAAAGTCTCTCGGCTTGCCAGAGCCTTATAATGATAGAAGTAGTCTGGAGTGTGGTTTTTCTATCAGAGCACATGATCTTAGAAAAATGTTTCTTTTATAACTTAAAACTCCCTAAGAGCTGGACTGTTTATGTTAACATGATACCACATATATGTACAATCAGCAGTTCTTGAAATGCCCTATAACAGCAATGGACTCACCATTTTTAACTCCACACTGCTTTGTTCTGAGGAAAGGAAAATAGCCTTCATTTTTCTCAAGTTATATGCTAAGAATTAGACATTATCCCCTGTATCTTGCTTTATAAGATATTATATCTGTCCGGGTGCATCCATCTGTATGTAACAGGAAAAAAATTAAACTTGTTTAAACAACATAAGGACACCTGGTATGTTATCTGTTATGAACTGAATGATGACTCCTCCAATTCATAGGTTCAAGCCTTAATCCCAGTGTGATTGTATTTAGATATAAGGATTTTAGCAGGTAATTAAGATTACATGAGATCATAAGGGTGGAGTCTTAACCCAATAGAATTGGTGGTCTTATTAGAAGAGCAAGAAAGAAAGAGGTCCCTATTTCTCCGTCATGGCTTTCAAACAGCAAGGAAAAGCCTGGTGAGGACAGCAAGAAGTCAGCTATCTGCAGGCCACAAAGAAAGCCCTCACCAGGTACAAAGTAGACCAGCACCTTGATCTTGGACATCCCAGGCTCCAGAAATGTGAGAAATTTCTGTTCTTTGAGCCACCTAGTCTCTGGTATTTTGTTACAGAAGAACAAGCTGACTAGGAAGAAAAGATTGGGGAAACTTTAGAACTGGTTGATACACAATGGAGCACTATCTTTAAGGTCCCAGGATTCATATTTCTCAGCTCTCTTCCATTCTTGATGTTGACATCCTTAGAGGCGTGGTAGCAAAATGGCAGTAGCTACTGGAATTGCACAGAAAACTAACAACATGCTTAGGAATAAAAGGGATCCTCACTGACTCTGCTCATTTCTAAGAATCAAGGAAATTTTTCCAGAAACCCCTTAACAGACTTCTCATATTTGTAAACCAGAATTAGGTTACTCATCCAATCCAAAATCAGTCACTGACAAAATGGGTAGGAATATTCTGATAAATCTAGACAAATCAACTGCAACTTATATTAGAGTCCTCTTCTTGTTAGTCATGTGAAAAGTCACCCTTGAATATAATAGGGGTTTGTTAGGGGAAAAGAAGTAAGTAATGGATGCTGGGTTGACAATTACTAATACCCATTATCTTCAAGTACAGTCACATATTATGTAGAAGGCAAGTTCTAAAGTTGGCACATAAAGAGAAGAATATTCAAAATTACCTTTGAAGTCCCTTAAAACTACATTACATTTTGGAGAATGACAGAACAACCTTCAATGACATAATAAATTGTTGTGCAGCCATTTCACAACATTTAATAGATTTCAGTTTCTTTGGGTGATGATAAATTAAATACTTGCTTTGCATTTATAGGATGAAGTGATATTTTCTACTATGAAAGGCACATAGGAAGGAAAGAAATAGCAGTCATATCTCCTAACAGATGAAATCCGCTGTACAAATGGAGTGGGATGTGTGTGAAAGCACCCACATTCCATTACAGTGACAATTTATAAAACTGTGCAGATTTGAAAGAGTGCAACATAAGAATATTAACAAACTCCCACATGATTGACAACATTTGTAATAATAGAATTTTAAAGACATTTTTATATCAACAATCACACGATTTTAAAATTGTAAGACCATGATTTTGCTACAGCCCATGGTGGTGCCAGTTCAAATGGCAAAGAATACCTGCCTTCTTTTGTCAAGTGTTGGAAAATTCATCTTCTATTATGCAAGTTTTAAATTATTTGAAGCCTCCAGTAATGACATTTCCTAACACAGAATCTAATAGCCTTCACTTAAACGGGTTTTTCTCACTATCTGGGGCCAGAGTATTAAGTGCATCAGGTTGACCTCATGTAATATAAATGTCCATATAATATAACTCCACTATATTTTATTAATATTATTATTGTTCTGGGTCAGTAAGAGATGTTTCTTTTTTTTTTTTTTTTTTTTTTGTGGTGCTGGGGATTAAACCCAGGGTCTTGTGCATGTGAGGCAAGCACTGTACCAACTGAGCTATATCCCCAGCCCAAGATGTTTTTTATGTCACTATTGCTACTCCATGCTCAACTTTTATTTGAGGAGTTTGATTAAATCAAGAATGAATACTATGATACACATACTCAACTAATGAAGGGAAACCTTTGTGTTCTATCAAGGTAGGGCAGCAACCAGATAGATGAGGTCTGGCAGGGTTGAGACCACAAAATATAGTGTATTGATAAGTCTTTTGAGACAAAGGATAAAGAAATAGCCCATACCAAAGGTCGAGGCATAATCATCTGTCAGATGTCAGGCAGAATGTGCAGAAAGCCACAATCAGAACAAACAGTTCCTTCTGTAGAGGACCTAAATTCCAAGATCCAGCTTCAAGTACCAGTATCTATGGGTCTAAATCAATATACTGATGTTTGTGTTTCCAAAAGTGTGTTTTGTGGAATGCTAATTCCTCACAATGCTCTTTGGGAAGGAACTCTGTCATAAAATAAGTTTGTAAAATGATATTGACCTTTTTGGAAAGTTTTAGGAAATATCCCATTAAAGGATATTTCTATAAAAAGGACACATTTATCTATTTATTTATTTATTAGTTCTAATCAGTTATACATGACAGTAGACAGCTCTTTGATTCACTGTACACAAATGGAGCAGAATTTTTCACTTATCTGGTTGTGCATGAAGTAGAGTTACACCATTCGTGCAATCATACATGTACCTAAGGTAATGATGTCCATCTTATTCCACTGTCTTTCTTACGCCTACTTCCCCACTTTGCCCCATCCAAAGCTACTCCACTTATCCCATGCCCCCCCCCCCGCATGTGGATTAGCATCCACTTATCAGAGAAAACATTTAGCCCCTGTTTTTTGAGATTGGCTTGTTTCACTTAGCATGATATTCTTCAACTCCATCAATTTACCTGCAAATGCCATAATTTTATTCTCTTTTAATGCTGAGTAACATTCCATTATGTATATGTACCACAATTTAGTTTTCCATTCATCTATTGAAGGGCTTCTAGGTTGCTTCCACAGTTTAGCAATTGTGAATTGTGCTGCTATAAACATTGAAGTGTCTGAATTACTGTAGTATGCTGTTTTTAAGTCCTTTGGGTATGAACTGAGGAGTGGGATAGCTGGGTCAAATGGTGGTTCCATTCCAAGTTTTCTAAGGAATCTCCATACTGCTCCCCAGATTGGTTGCATCAATTTACAGTCCCACCAGGAATGTATGAGTGTGCCTTTTTCACCCACATTCTCACCAATACTTATTGTTGCTTGTATTCTTGATAACTGCCATTCTGACTGGTGTAAGATGAAAATTTAGAGTAGTATTGATTTGCTTTTAATGTTGAACATTAAAAACAGACACATTTTCACTTCATTTAATCTAGAATTTCCCAAATATATTTGACCATGGACCATTTGAACCCATGAACAGCCTTTAGAAATGATTCCCCAGCACATACTCTAGAAATCTTTGTTTGATGTTGTCTTTTGTGCTTCTTACTTTGACAGGAGTAATAGACCTTTGATTGGAGGGGGGAGGTCTGGTCCTGAACGCATTGATGTGGAGATATTTTTAGAGATAGGGAGCCCTTGTCACTCAACAAACTCAAATCTCAATGGGATTCAAATTTAAGGCATTGTAGATTTTTTAAAAATCTTTATTATATTAACATCATGCTATAGTTTGGATCTTCAATGTCCCTGCCCCAAAAGCCCATGTGTTAAAAACTTGGTCCCTAGCTTGAGTTGTTGGGAATTAGAAGAAACTTTAAGAGGTAGGGCTCAGGGAAAGTCTTCCAGTTTGGGGGAGTATACTCTTGAAGGGGGTAGTGGAATCCTAGCCCCTCTTTTCCTCTTTTCTGCTTCCCAGCCATGGGGTGAACAGCTTTTCTACCGTATACTACCTCCAAGATACGCTGCCTCACTACAGGCCCAAAAACAATGGGGCCAAGCAACCATGGACTGAAACCTCCAAACCTGTAAACCAAAATAAACCCTAATCTTTATAAGTTGATTATCTCAGGCATTTATTATAGTAACAGAAAGCTAAAATATACATGAAATATTTTTTTAATTATCAGTACAATTTGTAGAGTGGGAAGAATTTGGACTTAAAAGACCTTGATTCAAAATCTGGTCTGATATTGATATGCTCTTGCATGAGCCTTGTATTTGTTAGCCTAGTTTTTGTGACAAACATACCCAAACTTTAATGGCCTAAATGTGACAGAAATTCATTTCTTGTGCAGCCCAAACAATAGATAGCTTTCTTCAAAGAGGTTAATGATAAACATTTAAGAAGGTTGAAACACTAATCACCCCGATTTGATCCTTACACATTATATACGTGAATCAAGTTATCACACTGTTTCTCATGAATATTAGAGAAAATTAGGGGGAAAAAAGAAAATTTTCAGATATCTAAAGTCATACCATCTTTTGACTCATTGTGCCCTTATACATCAAATCACTGAGAAAGAGAATGAAGGATAGCACATGGGAAGACCTGGGCCTACAGGTGATATACACTAGGTGTGCTTATATTCTATTGATTAGAACACACTTATGTGGACACACCAATTTGGAAGGGAAGTTGCATCTACCTATGCATTAAGGAAGAAGAAAAAGTGGATTTTTGTGACTATCTAGCCAGTTACTACAATACTTAGCATACCTCCTTCTATAAAAGGAACTGACACAAATGGATGATAAATAGGTTTCAAACACAAGTGCAAATCATTCAACAGTCAGGACCTAGAGCTGAAAATAAGATTGATTCCAAAGCTGAGTATTAGACTCAGTAGAAAAGGATTCTGCCAACAATTGGCAATGTCTTTCATGCAGAGGGAGTAGGGAATAATGCCACAGTGTGACTGTTTACCTCCCATGTTTACCTGCCACAAGTATGACATGTTTACCTCCCCAAGGTGCCGCCAAGATTAAATTTGGAATCAAACTAGCCAGGAGTCAAACTACCCAAGTTCAACTTATTTCCACCACTTACCTGACGTATGACATTCAGTAAGCTACTTAAACTATGTTTCCTCCTCAATGTGATGAGGGAAATAATGCCACCCAACCCCAAAGGGTTATTAAGGAATAAATAGTTTCATAGTAAGTCAGTTACCTGTGGCACTTACTTTATAATTAATAATTCCAGGCTTCAATTCAGATATTATAATCTCCAGAGCAAAAGGACATAAATATAGAAGTCTGACTTAGGTGAATGCAGTCCTCTGTTAGCACTAGTACAGATAGAAGTCAGAGCAAGCAGATTAAATAAATAAGTCATATAAATGACCCTGAAAATGAATATCAGAATTTTAGCATCCTTCCTTGTTCACCATCTGGAAGAGTGTTAATGACCAATAAAATAGACAGTAGGTAGCAAATCTGAAGAGATTAATATGATCTGTGACTCTAGACATAGGATGGTTGTTAGCCACAATTATGTAGTTTTCAAGATCTAATCAAAGAAAACAATTCCAATTTATTCAAAAAGAAGACAAAGAAATGAATAGACTTTGTATCAAATGGAATTTATCCTTACAAGCATTTTATTGTTAGGTGCCTTGAATGACAAACACTAATATAATATGCAATGCCTTTAATGATTGTTTTATAAAAGATGCAGAAATGTTATTCCATATGGCTGTTTATTACCATATACTTTTTATAAAAGACAGGGGCATAATATGAAATCCTGTAAACAGTTGAGTTGGGCCAGGGGCCTTAAATCTAGTTGCCTCATGATCATTTAAGCAATTTCATAATTATTCCAATTAAGCAGATAGCCATGTGATTTGACAACATAAAATGGTCTGCTCTAGGTTTTGAATAAATGTGGAATTAATTGAACTTGTAGTAAATGCAACCCAGACAGATAAAATTTTATAAATAGAAAAGAAAGGAAGGAAAAAAGAAAGGGGAAAAAGGATAGAAGAAAGGAAAAGAAGAACTATAGTCATAAAAGAAAAACTGTAAGCTTTCCACCTTAGCCTTTTGTTTAAAAAAAAAATCAGAGATCTCAGATAAACTAGCAATCATCCTAAAATAATAAGCAGTAACTAGTTACAAAAGTCATGATATGATAGACATAGCAATTTGTAATTCAATTAGGTAACTGATGCTTTCCATATAAACTAGTTAGGGCAATTTAATTAACAGCAGACAAATAGTAATCACAAGTATACTTCTCATTATTACAATGATGCCATAGAATATCACATAATTGTAGTATCAGATTTTGGCACCGTCTCTCAGGAAGAACAGAACAAAACAAAACAACAATACATTCATATATAACATATATGGACATATATATGTAAATTCTGTCATTTAAATTAATAGACACAAGGTATAAAATAGATTAGTCTTTATTTCACATAATATTTCTTATATTTGGAAACAAAAGATGAACTTTTGTTATAGAATAAAATAACTCATCCCATTTTGTAAGGAGACATTTGCACACAAAGTAAAAACAAACAACGACCACTTTCAGCCTCTGGTTTCTCTGGTCAGGCTGTCCTCAGTGGGAAAGATTTACTTCAAGATAACACTTGTCCATCCACTTAACTTTATGAAAATTATGCCAGGGATGGAAAGCGAGTGTGGGAAGTCAGCTAAGTATACCCATCAAAAAACAGACTATAAAACTATTTTATAGATTATATTACTGGGATATGTATCAGTTCAGCAAATACATTCAATTTCAACAAAATTGAATTCCCAAATATTTGATTATATGTTTTTCATTCTCTTGATTCAATTGAACAAATACATATAAATATGTTTTTAATGCTTATGTGTGCCATGCATTGCACTAAGAACTAAGGGTTCGATAGCTCCCACACTCAAGAAAGATAAAGTTTTATAAATCTGTTCAAATGAAAAATTCTTCAGAACTTTCCTTCAGGAAATGGACACATAAGGCTCTGTTGGACTAATGAAGTGCAGTCCAGCAAGAGTTCTCATAAATATAAAACAATGCACTGATCTATACAGTATAGAGTGATAACTCACACCCGTGATCAAACCCAGAAAGGGTCATGTTGCCTGTGGTAATCTTATGAACTTTTCAAAGGATACTTAAGAACTTTTCTCAACATAAACCCAATAATCTCCTTCTTTTAGGTGAGAAAAGGAAAGATGGAGGGTGCTATGGAACATTTAAATCCAAGAATAAATCAGAAACTTTAGTATGACCTATCACTTAACTTTCTTCTGAGGTTTCCAAAAAGTTCAGTAGATGCAAACAGTCATGAAATGTCCAAGAAGCAGTGAACAAAAGGTTAAAGAAAGCATGGAGTCCACAGCTGCTTGACATTTCTATAGGTACAAACAATTCCAAATTACAGATTTATATAGCATCTGCACTAAGAAGTGAAGCCTGAATGTTAAACAGCCTGTCTTTTTTTGTGTGTCAACATTCCACCTTTGTGTTATGCTTGCCCTGAAAATGGTATTTTCACTTGTGGTACTAGCTTGAACTTATGCCTGTCAAGCAGCTTTATACAAAAGCTCATCGTGTTGGCCAAGAATTGGTCCAGAACATAAGAGCCAGATGTGTTGGTGACTTAGTGTAGTTTATATCCACTATTCATGGAGGAGAAGGCATGAATGAGAATCAGATCACTGTTTTTGCTGAATAAATTCAGAGACCTGGAATTTACAGGCCTCAGATGAGAGCAACAGAAAACACTGCTACCAATTTAGAAAGGAAACAGCAAGGAGTAACTCCATTGCATTTGGCTTTGTGAGGAGGTGAGGATGGCCAATGTAAAGCAAGGAGGAAAACAAATCAGCAAAGTACACAGATGGGAATTACCACAGCCCCTCTGACCTCCCACTAACAAAGGTCAAGTAATAGGTGTACAACTATTGTATAATGAAGAAACTGCTATGTTAAATGTAATTTCAGCTAATTTTTGCTGTTTATAACTATAGTCCTTTTAATGAGATGGTTCTTTTATCCACTGAGCCCCTGGAAAGATTAGATACCAGTTTGACAGGGAGAGTTGGGAGAATTAAATTGCTCTGAACATAGGGCTTATCATTCCTTTTCTACATTGAAAATGTGAGACATCCTGAGGCATTGGGGAAAAGAAGGAACAAAGAAAGAGAAGAAGCAGAAAACTAGATAACAAGAGGCTCCCTCCCACTTGACCTATAGGATTAATATATAGGTTTTTAACTGATTTGTTATATGGTTTTCTTCTTAATCCTACCACAACTCCCTACAGCCTCAACATGCTTCTGGTATGAACAGTTGTTTTATATCCATGGTAATTTTATCTTGGGGTGTATTAATAAGATAGTCCAGGCACTTTCTGAAATATGCAGGATGAAATTCAATAGGAACTTTATGGATTATTTACGTGGGTTCCTCTGTAGAAATTTAGTATCGGCTGCATAAATGGCAATCCTCATGTCTGTTTGAGAACCTTGTTTTGAATTAAGACAGAACTCACCTCTATAATTCAAATACAAAAAACTCAACTCGCTATTTCCATGATACCTGCAATTGTGTCAATCCAAGAGAGAAGGAAACTGAAAAAAGGCTGTCTCTGTGGGACTGAGCTGTTTTGAAGGATCTGAAGTTAAGTCCTTACTGCGGTCTGAAGTGAAGCTGTCAACACTCCGAGTTATAAGCCAGGGCTCAAAATAATGTGCACTGCTCTGCTTCCCAGACAAGTGCCTGGTTTTCATCATTCTGGAGGCATCTCAAAACCTTTGCAAGTTGAGAACAGTATTGTAAAACTGTGTAAAACTCAGACAGCTTGTGAGCCTCAGGTCCTGGGAAACAGTAAAAACTTGAGTTGGATGGGAGCTTGACAAGTCTTCATTGTAGTCCATTTTTATCTGTGACCATGACAACACTATCTGAAAGAGATGGGATCATTCCCTTACCTACAGCTTCCTCCACTTTCCTCACTGTCAAGATTTCTTCTTCAGATCAATCTAAATGTCTCATGGGCTAAAGAACTGCTGTGCCCTGACTTGCAGAGCCTGCTGCTGTTCTCCAAGATTAGCAGCTCTCTCCTTCAGTGGGAGCTCGTGCTGTTCTCCATCACAACTGCTACATATCCCTTGATCCTTCTTATCCAGATCAAGATCAAAAATAAGAGATAGACACTAACATCATTGCATAATAGGAGTGTGTATTCACTGCTTCATAAATATTTACTGGGCCAGTCGACTTTTATGTAATCCTGACATGCCCTTCCCTGGCTCTGAAATAACATTGAGAATTAATACTTCAGCATTGGTCACCTACTTAGCAGGCAAGGAAAAATAATGGTTAGGCAGCAAATTATTTATCCTTAAGACAATCTACGTGTCTGCTGCTGCTGTCCTTTAAATCATATTCAATGAATGAGCTCTCTATTTAGTTGCTGAATCTGGAAGCCATTGAAGAGCATATGTGAGTTCTTGGCAATCAGAGTGATCAGAAGCCTCCTTTTGGATGTACCATTCTTAGAACATTGGGAGTACTTGACTCTATGGTATTACCAATAAGACCTGGAAGTTTTATTGAGCTTCTTTCTTAAAGATGTACAAGTATTTTCAGTAACAATTTTACCATGGTCTCTGGGGAATATACATCTGCTGTGAATGATACCCTATAATATGGACTTTGATTTCCAAGGTTATACTTCAAAGAATCCTGCTGTTCTCTTTGTGAAAGATATTTCTTTTTAATACTTGGTTGAAAAACAACTGTGCTCCAGCTGAGATATTTAACTTAGAAAATATGTGATAATTTCTGCAAATGTGCCATTTCTCTGCCGCACTTTAGCAGGTTTTTTTAAAAAAATCAAAATGACATTAACCTGATATCTTAGATGGAAATCTTGCCACAAATGATGAGTTCATTTTAACTCAAATTTGGTGAATGATTAATTCTTTATTGTATAATTTATAATTTGGTTTTTATTGTCATGAGTAGTCAAAAAGAACCAGTATCATCCAGCATAGTTCAGTGGACTTTGGAATCACAGACCTCGTTTTGAACTGTAACTCAATGCTTAAAATTAGGTTGAACCAAATAATACTGCTACTATCTTTGCAGATTATAAATAGTTGAATACCAGTATCTTAATGTGACTCAAATAATCTATGCCCATGAATGAGTTTTTTAATTTCTCTGAGCTTCACTTGCCTGAAATTTTTTTGGGGGGGTGGGGTGGGGTAAGGGGATTGAACTCCGGGACACTAAACCACTGAGCCACATCCCCAGCCCTATTATGTATTTTATTTAGAAACAGGGTCTCACTGAGTTGCTTCGTGCCTCACCATTACTGAGGCTGGCTTTGAACTTGCAATCCTCCTGCCTCAGCCTCCCGAGCCACTGGAACTACAGGTATGCACCACTGCGCCCTGCTCACTTGCCTAAACTTGAAGTATAATGTCTCCCAGAAATGTTATAAGGGTTGCACAAGATTGCATATCCCAAACTATACCTGACACAGTGCATGTACACAGTAAATGCTGTCTTTATAATTGCCATCTCACGCAAATTATTTTATGGTATATGTCTGTCTGTCATGTAGATTTTTTTTCATTTTGAGAAAAAGGAGAAGGAAAGTGCTAATAGTACAGTTTTAGTTATATCTTATCATTTATTTAAAATAATAATACTTACACATTAGGTTAACAAAACAATATCTCATTACCTGAGTAAGGTATTCAATTCAGAGAACATTAACCTAGATGCAATTTTTCTTTTTTTTAATGGAATCCCAAATCATTTTTTGAATAGATTTTTTTTAAATTGCAGTATAGAATATCTGAGAAGAATAAGGCACTATGAAGTAAGCTGTCAGCAATTCAAAGAGCTGAGACTAATTCAAGAGCAGGTTTGAAACCCTGACTGCAAAATCTCACCACAGGAAATCACTTCATTGCGTGTCATAAATACTTCATATCATTTAGCATTTTTAACTCTGTCCAGAATCACCAATCTATCTTTTTGCCTAGATATGATATTATTGAGTCAATTTAGTCTAAAGAGCCCTTTGGCTGATTACCAGTGACTTTCTTGTTATTAAGTGAGATGAGAAGGCTTTGATATGTCCTCTAACATCATATGTGGGCTTGCTATTTTTAATGATCATTGTCCCTACAGACTTCATATATGTGCTCATTTATATAATGAGAAGAATCTACATGTACTGTACAGGACATTAAACTCCCTGCATAATATAAATGAATATTAAACATTAGAATCTGAAAAGAATCTATTGAAATTCTATTAATATTTATAACTGATCTGTGGGACTGGGGGAATTCTTCAGTATAAAATATTCCAAATTCCTGTTCGTAAGAATGGACTCATCCTTGAATTTAAAATATAGCTTCCCTCACTGAAATAGAATTCTATTATAAATATACCCAGCTAATTCTTTGTTGCTGTTGTTACATATCCATATATTATTTAATAAGATCAGGAAAGGCATTTCAGAGCCTTGAGCTCACATAAACCTAATTCACTCTTTTTTATAAAAAATAAAATGATATTTACTTTTCCACCATATTCATAATAATAGCTTCTCAGGAGTAGCTAACAATATCATAAAAATTATGGTCCCTTTGATTTGAGAAATTTTGCCAAAATAGCCAAATCCAATTTTTTTTTTCTGTCAAACTATAACAGGAAGGGAAATTCCATGTATCTTATTAGGAAAGGAGATAAGAATGTCCACAGTAACCCAGTCGATTTCCTCCACAAAAGGACACAAATGTTTTGACACAAACATAAATGAAAATTTCACCATCTGATTTGTTTCAATTTTTTTTTTTAATTCGGCATTTTATAATATCAAGGCAAAAGCTTCTCTTTAGTGAACCAAATGAACTAGTGTAAAGCTTTAGGTCAAATCCTCCAGCCCAGAGATATAATTCATCCATTCACAGTATCTTTTCGAACAATTACAAATCTAAAACTGAGCCCAGTGACACAACTACAGTGATCAAGTGATATCCTTAGAGGCAAGCCAGTATGCTGGCTCAAGGGGAAAACCTTGCCCAATTCAGGAAAGCAGTCCAATCATAATACCACTTAACACACAAAACCCACATAGGGCATGCTGCTGAGTACACAGAATAACCATATTTAATAAGGATGGCTGCATATTGCTGGTGAGCACTGAGAAAGTGGAGCATTTTAGTGGACTGTCATCATAGAAAACCAGGCCTTTTTTACACATTGTGGAAGGAGAACTGCTGAAAAAGACTAGAACCAAATCTGAGTTAGGACAAATCCTCTGCTCTAGGGACCTGAGTAAAGCCCAATTAAAGAACCATTGAAACCCTTCCGTTTTTCTTTTTGGCAGTGCAAATAAAAGCTGCAACAGGCTGAAAATCTCCTTGTGTCCCAGAATAAATAGATGTTTTCATAAAGCTTGGGAGGTCTTAGCCAAAGGGAGGGTTAGAAAAAATTCTCTCAAACAGATTCTGAAATATAGGCTGCCCACTAAATGTGGCCTTTTCTTTAAATGGACAGAATTTGTGGAATTTTTAGAGGAATGAATGCCAGGAGAAAAAAAAAAAAGAAAGAAAAGAAAAGATTATTCCAGTTCTGTGAGAGTTCTCTCTCTCTCTCTCTCTCTCTCTCTCTCTCTCTCTCTCTCTCTCTCTCTCTTCTCATATATATATATATATATATATATATATATATATATATATATATATATATATAAATAAATTTAACATGTTCTGCACTGATTCTTTATTGCCTGCCTTTGCAATTCTGGACTTATTCCTCTTCCAGTCTTCTCTGTTTTTGAAGATGGAGCCACCAATCTCCTCACTCTTAAAGGAATCATCTGGTTTCTTCCTCTTCTTCACCTCAATGACCAATATGTAACCAAATCATATTGCTTCCAAAATAGCCTTTGAACTCACTTCGCTTCATTGCCACTGTTACTACTAAGGCACGGTCTTGTCTTAACTGGCCTCCCCACATTTACCCTCTCCAGTTCAGTTCATTCTTCACATAACCGGATGGTCTTAAAGCCCACATCTGTTCATGTCACTTGCTTTCCTGTTCAAAGCCCTTTAATGCCTCCCCTTTGCACATAGGATTAAATCTCAAATCCTTAACATGGTTTACAAGGTACTGAGTGACATAGCACAGGAGTCAGAAAACTTTTTCTATAAAGGCCAGATAGTAAATACTTTGTGAGCCATATAGTCAGTAGCAACTACTCAGATGTACTGATGTAACAAAAGCTATGCATGTCATATAAAGGGATGAGCATGGTTGTGTTCCAATAAAACTTTATTTACAAACACAAGTGGCAGGCCAGATTTGGCATAAAGACCATGGTTTATGAACCCTGATCTAGCATAGGCCCTTCTACTAGCTCCTCACTCCTTAGCTTACCAACTCTCCAGTCACAGATCTCTTTTTTACCAGGTCAGAGTTTTGCACATTTCAAGACCTGTGTCCATTATGTTTTTTTTTCTGCCTAGACTATCTCAGTTTAAAGGTCACTTCTACAGAGGCCATTTCTGAATTCCCCATCTCTTTAGGTTTTCCTGTTATACTCATATTTTATAACATCCTATATTTTAATTTTCAGTAACTATACATTGATTTCATGTGATCATTTGTTTAATGTCTATTTCACCTTTAAATGGTAAGTTCCATTAATAGATAAATTGAATTCACTTTGTTCATGCTTATATCTCCAGCACTTTGCACAAGGCCTAACATAGTAATTTCTCAATAAAATATTTATTAAGTGAATAATGAGTTAATGAGATCTGATGAAAACATGAAACAGGAAAACAAAAGATAATAATTTGGGTATCTCAGGTCTGAAATATGAGCTGCTTTCCTTGAAGTTCATTATTCCCAAGTAATCTGAAATAAGGAATATGAACTAGTTGGGGTAATTAATAGATACAACCCCCAAATCTTAATGCTACCAAGGGTTGACACACTGTGGCCAACACAGTAAGATTCAGGTTGGGCAGCTGTGCTTCAGCTAGCAGTTCTGCCATCTGGAATATGAGCCCAAAGGTCAGCATGGGGTAAGAAAAAAATGGGGGAAGCACAGCCACTCAACATCCTTGGCCCTGATGTGATACATATTTCACTTCCCTTCGTAGTCCACTGACCAAAGCTGGTTACATGGCTCCAACATTACTGCTAAGTAGACTGGGAATTCTCAGGTAGCGCATGGAATATTTGTTGAGTATGAACTATCTCTGCCAGAGAATACAAAAAACTAATCCAAACTTATTTCCCAATATTAAAAAAAAAAAAACCTGCTGTGGGAAGGTACTATATAAACTCTATGGGTTGGCATACTATGGAGTATATATTTTAATAATTTTAAAAAGCTTAAATTTTAAATTATATCACTTACATGCTTGTATCTCACTTGGTAGTGATTATTAGTGAATTATTCTCATGCTTCCCTCAGACTCTTTTTTTACAAAAACCTTCAATGTATAGGAGAGCAAAAGGCTCATTTTAAAATTTCATGTTATGACTATGATTTTAGTATATACTCCATAAGACTTGGTCATTTGTAAAGAACTGTATGGCACATTTCTTTTTTAAATTTAAAGATCTGGGCTGGGCTCAATGGCACACGCCTGTAATTCCAGCAGTTCAGGAGGCTGAGGCAGGAGGAGTTCAAATCCAGTCTCAGCAAAAGCAAGTCACTAAGCAACTCAGTGACACCCTGTCTCTAAATAAAATACAAAATAGGGCTGGGGATGTGGTTCAGTGGTTGAGTGCCCCTGAGTTCAATCATCTCCCTTACTCACACCCAAAAAGATCAGAATCCAAAAATTAGCTATTAGGGAAATAATCTTTACAAAAAAGAAATAGATATATGTTCTTCCCTCCCCCCCCCAAATTATTTATGTTCACATAATGAATTTATCAATTGTAGTCAATGAATATTTATTTCACTCTAGGTATGAACCAGAGTTTAGGTGAATAAGACAGTCAAGATTCTTGCTTTCATAGGCTTATATTCAACAGAGAGTATTAAAACCTATCCCTACAAAATGATTAAAAAAAAAAGTTTGGATTCCTAATAAGCAAAATCTCAACAATGATATGTCTGATGTTCTATTTTTCCCTGCTGTTACTTAGTTCTGCAAATTTTTGAGGATATGTATTTTTAAAATTCTTTGCAATAGAATATTTGCAGAGTGAAAGTGCTGGTATCTAAATGTCTTTTTACCTGGTCAGTAATCCTAGTTCAGTTTATAGTAATCTTTGAGTTATAGAAATATAAAAATGTACCTCCTTTTAAAGGGAAAACTGAGACCCTATCTGCTCAATCAAAAAGGTCAGAAACAATCCTCCAATTTGGAATCATTATCCTGAGGTTTCTCCTCTTCACATATGTAACGGGCCTTTAAGGTCTTCTCCTGGCAAGAATCTGGTTCCCAAAGCCTGATCTACTTCCTGCCCATGCAAACAAAGACAACAGTGGAGGGGGACAGACTCCATCATGAGTGAGTGCTAATCATTTCTCAAATTGCAAATAAGAAAATATATTTATCCTCTATTAAAACTTATTTCTCTATCAAAACCAAAAAGAAATGTCTTCATGCTAAACTTAGGACAGCTAATGTCAGGTGTTTCAAAAGTATGAAGAAATGAAATTAAAAATTAGAACAATTTTGCTCAACTTTAAAACTCCATAACCATATTCTTGTTAAACTGGTCACTGTGAGCTAGGCACTGTGCTAAGTGCTTTATATGCTTACAACTACCCTTTGAGGTAACTACTATCCTCATTTTTAGACAAGATAAGTAAAGCTTAGAGAAATTAAGTAGAACCATGACACATCAGCCTGAGCTTTGTTTGTCTCCAGTACATGCTTTTTTGACAGAAGTGAAAATCTCTGTCCTGAAGATCCTCATAAAAACTCCTCAGGGACTGTTATTTCTTGCCCTACCACCTACCCTATAGCACATTGAGATAGATTGATACCTGGCTCTTTTGTATTCCTCCCCAGTCTGTATTTTCATTCATTTTTATGATGAAAGCAACAGTGACTTTTAAAATTCATTCCCTAAAAATTAGATTATAGCACCAAATGTGTTATTTCAAACTTCATTTGTCCCCCTTACCCGTTTTCCCAGATTAAGTTTCATCAAATTCTCAGCATGCCTCTACCATTGCCCTCCTACTCTGCTCTCATCCCAGACCTACCATTGAGAAACTGGAAAAGGAAGGACCTTATAAATCTTCTAACGATGACATTATAGGTGATTCATGGAATAGTTCATGAAGAACTCAAGTTATTAGGAATCCCAAAGGCCCTACATCTTCTTATCCTCAAGACCACTTTTATCTGAATACATGTGAGCAAGAATGATGTTATCCTAGTAGTAAACTTGAATATACCTTAATATATCTTTAAAAGGTTAACAATTTCCAATTTTAGATATACTAATTTAGCTATTGTTGGTTACACACAGCTTTCCACAGAGCTATGACATTTGTGAATCATTTATCCATTTCAGTACATGAATGGAGTATCTATGGTAGGTCAAGAGTATTCTAAGTAGTAACAGAACTAAAATTATACCAAGGCATTCTTAAACAATATAGTTAGTACCTTTGCTCACCATACTATAAAATAACTTACCATATTTAACCTCAAAAGTGAGGTGGAACTTAATGCCTAATATCCAGGGCAAGCTCAAACATAGAGGAAACTCAAATGAAAGGAAGTGTTTCCATCCTCAGGGACCCTTAGTTTCAATCTCCTCTTTGAGGACCATGAACTTCTCTACTCGTAACATCATGGAGTAGTTAGAGAAAAGATGAACTTTCCTTCATTCCAAATTGTCTTTGACAACTGGAACTCCTTTTTACAATCCTAGAAAGTTAGAACTGAAAAGGGATCTTAAAGTAAGAGGGCAAATGTGAAGAGGGGAAGAAAAAAGAAAGGAAACTGATATTTATAGGAATAATCACACATATGCTTACATAATATTAGAGGCTTCACATTTAGGATAGTTTAGGTTGCAAGCAACATAAAACCCCACTCAAATGGTTTAATGGAAAAAACAAGGAGAGTTTATTGGTACTGTTACTTAAACATCCAGAAGTAAAATTATAGGCAAGTCTGGGGAGATTTAATTGAGAACATGAAAACTTAGCTTCTGTCCATTTTTTGACTGTGACTTCTGCTGACTGGATTCATTCATGGTGACACCTGTGTTAATACGCTACCTGTATTAAGCATTGTAGCTCAGGGGCTGACAAAAAAGAGTACACTTTGGCAAAAGCTCACCACTAACCCTGGGGTTGAATATTAGTGACTTTATTGGCATAACTTGAGTTACGTACACATTGCTGAAACAATTATTGTAGTCAGGAGAAATTGATTAACTAATCAATTTAATCCAGGCCACTTTTAGCAAGGCTGAAAGTAGAAGGGTGACTCCCCCAGTCCTCGCAAATTGGTATATTATTGTCACAGAAGATCCAGTGGATATGGAGCACGTGATACTGGCCACGTAGACATTCTCCCACATAATCCTTCTAAGTAGTCAAAAGACCTTCATCATTTAGGAACAATTTCAAGCCCTCTCATGAAACACAAAGCCAAACTATGAGGAGATGATATATTAAAATGACTATGTGTGAGCAATGTGTGGTGTTTTGTCCTTAAAACTAGGAGAGCTCCTTGCCCCCACTTCCAGGCTCAGTCATGCTGTCAACCTTTACCATTAGTAAGTGGGCCATTTCCATTTATCACCTGGTCTATTATGAAGTCTTATTTACTGAGAAAATGGGGATGAATACCTGCATCTTACATCTACTCCACCCTCAGGGTTTGTGATGATACTGACATCCCTAGGAAATTATCCTCTCTGGCCAGAGAGCTTCTACTGCCGCCCTCCTGATCCCTGGCCACAACTTCTATCCAGCACTCACAGGTATTATGGAAATAAACATATGTATTATTTAGGTAGTTTGGGTTACTGGTGAATGTCATCACTCACAGCTGGCTGGAGAAAACAGAATACACAATTTTCCATTATTTACTGGAAGATCATTCCCTAAATTTGTATTCATCTACATATACTAGAATTATGGGAAAACATATTCTGAAGTTGGAAGTATGAACTTTAGAGGAGTTCTCATTTTTATTTTCAATTCATCGTGTGGGGTTTTCACACTTGTTTACACTTAACTGAATGTCTATCAGAACGGTTATCTTATATGGAGTTGTTTAGAGGATGTCTGTGTCTTGTTAAACATAAGATTTCCAAACATATGTAGCTTCAAATAACAAGGATTACAAATATACATGTATATTAGTTTTAAAACTTCCTCCCCTGGACTTTATTTAAAATGGTAAATGCATACATCCTCAAATCCATTAGTACTCACAGGCCTAGAATAAACAAGTCCAAAAGAAGAGAAGAAACTAATAGGTGTGTTAGTTTTTAAAAAACTAGTCTTTCCAACTTAGTGGCAGAAATGTTTCTTAGGGACGCATGTGGAACCCGAGCTGTAATTGTTCAGCGGTGAGCATTCAGTGCTGTCAGATTCTACTGTGCCTTTGCTTTGCCCAGTGCTGCTGATCCTGTCTTGTTTATTCAGTAGATAGGGGAAGGCTTGCTTTATCTATCTGCCCATATTCTTTAGTGCTTTCATCCATGTATTCAATAAGTGTTGGCTGCTTACTATTTGCCAGGGCCCGAAGTAGGTGTTAGAAATAGAAAACAGTGTATAATAAGAATTGTAATGCATTCTGCTGTCATATATAAATTTTTAAAAATTAATTAAAAAAAAAAAGAAATAGAAAACAGCATTTCTAAAACTTAATAGTTAAAAAAAAGCACTGATTACAATCATTCTTGCTTTATAGGGAACTGGTGTTTTCAAGTCACTTTCTTTTTACTGCTAAGAATCAACCCACAGTGAGGGTTTGAAGTAAGGGATCACTGTGGCACAGGGATCTTTTACTTCCAAGTTCAAGATGAAGTTGTGTTGAACAAACTCAACCTGCATTACTACAACATTCCTCCTGCTTGCTATTTTTCATAAGTGTGTTTTTGCCTGATGAAGTAGCATATCTAATGGGGTAGGTAGGTCTCTACCACCCTTAAGTAAGGAATATATAATTTGGGGCCTACATTTAGAAACAGCTCAGGGGCAGAGTATCTGAAATGTATAAGAAAAGAAAGCTCAAGTCAAAAGGGTGCGTTTGCCAGATTTCTACCGTATTCTTCATTATGGAAGCTTGTGTTCCGATGCTGTAAATAAGATTCACTGCTGGGGCTGGGATTGTGGCTTAGCAGTAGAGGGTTCACCTAGCACTTGAGAGGCCCTGGGTTCAATCCACAGCACCACATAAAAATAAATGAATAAATAAAATAAGGTATTGTGTCCAACTACAACTAAAAAATAAATATTAAAAAAAAAGATTCACTACTAAATGTGATAGAGAAGAGTTTTACAGAAATATTTTTCATATTTTCACACTTCATATCAATTTTAGAGTTTGAAAATGATTGTGAAGACTATATTTACTGTGAACTGTTAAAAATTTTACCACAGTAGTACCCGGATTAATTAATTTGTTAATTAACTAAATACACTTAGTTGTGGTTAACAAGGTTACACTTCCTCCCTTTCAGGACAAGAGATGTGGGCTTAATGAACTTGAAACTAAAGAGAAAAATCACAGATTTTGTAGAAAGAAATTGGATGTCATCAGCCTTAGACTCGATGGAGCTGTGGGTAGATTCAAATTGTATTAATTCCCCATGGCTAAAATGCCTTCAACTCAATGAAATCGTGATTTCAAGAAAAAGGAAGAAGAAAGAGAGAGAGAAAAGGAAAGGAGGAAAGAAATGTAAAACAAGACATGATTCATAAATTCAGATACCTCTCAATCTGGAGAGACAATAGACAAATAGACAATTTTATACAACATGACAAAATAAATTTTATACAATGTGATAAACGTGAGTCTAGGGAGCACCTTCCTCGGATATGCCACATTTTCTGAGATTTAGATTTCCCATCAATGAAGGGAAGTACAATAAAACTTCAGTAACTCTAATTTCCTGAAATGAAGTGAGTCATGCTTGATAGATAGGTTTTCTAAATAGCACTTGATGAGCTTTTTCTTGTGTGCCAAACCCTGAACTTCTCATTTTACATGGATTTAATCTGCACAATAATCCTGAGGTTGGCACTATTGTCACCAGAAAGACAAGAAAAAGGCAGCTATATGGGGAAAAGTATACAAATTAGTTTTGTATGTGAAAATGCCACACTTATTAGTAACTAACAGAAAACTAAAGACACGATGCATTTTAACCTACAAGATTAGCAGAAATTACCAGAGTTGGTAAAAGTATAGAGAAATAAGAACTCTGGTATTGGAGGATATGTAATTTTGAGGGCCGTTTAGTGATATCTAAAATATCTTTAAACATGCCTACTTTTTGACTTGGTGATTTTATTTCTAGGAACATATACTACAGATAGTTTCTATAAATTGTCTTAGTCTGTTTGGGCACTCTAATTTATAAACAAAAAATTTTATTACTCACTGTTCCGGAGGCTGGTAAGTCAAAGATCAAGGCACAGGCAGATGCCATGTAGGACATGGGTTCACTTTTTCCTTCAAAGATGGCACCTCTCTCTCCCTGTTCTCACATGGCAAGAGAGAGAAACAAGCCACACAGCTTTCTTTTATAAGGGCACAGATCCCACTCAAGGGCTTTGTCCCCATAACCTAGTCAACCACAAAGGCCCCACCTCCTAATACTGCAGCAGATAAACGTGTTCATTGCAGTATTGTTTGTCTTAGCAGCAAAGTTGGAGGTAGGGGATGAAATGTCCAGCTTTGGAAGATCAACTAGTAAACTATGGTGATACTATACTATTAAATTAGGTAGATGCAAGGAACTGATAAAAGTTACCCATGATATATTAAATGAACAAAAGTAAGTTAAAGAACAAAAGATATAGTAAGGTTTTATTTCCATTTTAAAGAAGGAAGTAAATAATCAGGCTCATATGGAGAAAATTTCTGAAAGAATATCTCAGAAATCTTGACCACCTGTGAAGAGAGAGTGGAGAGTGGGGCTGAGACAGGAAGCATTACTTTCATTTTTCACTGTTTACCCCTTTGTCATGTTTGCATAACCTTATTTTTTTTAACCATACTTTTTGTCATTGGAGAAAAGTAGTTTAAAAACGCCAAAAATTATTTCATATTTTCATTCCTTTAAAGAATCACACTATAATATAGTCATATTAAGAATTTTGAGAAATCCTATTTAATTTTGCTTGAAGTGGGCACTTCAAAAATATGTTTGTCCATGGGTTGGGGACTTAGCTCAGTGGCAGAGTACTTGCCTAGCAAGCAAAAGGCCTTGAGTTTGGTCCTTGGCACTGAATTTAAAAAAAAAAAAAAAAAGAAAGAAAAAAAAAAGAAACTATATTTTTCCAAGTGAATTTTTTGCTGTTGTTTTACCCAGTTACTATTTTTAAAATTTTTTTTAAGTTGTAAATGGACACAATACCTTTTATTTTATGTATTTATTTATTGTTTTGCGGTGCTGAGAATTGAACCCAGGGCCTCACACGTGCTAGGCAAGTGCTCTTCCACTGAGCTATAATCCAAGCCTTTACCCAATTACTATTAATGCATCATGAAACATTCCCTGGGAGACACTGTCTTGGACTAAAGTCACTTGACCAGGGAGTAGGCAGAATTTTTAACTAAAAATCCAAAGCCCAAATGACATCCCTCCAAAGCTGGACTGAATGGAGGAAAGGACCTGAACTACTCATGCTAAAGGAGGTATATCTTTCTTTTTAGGATGCAAAAATAGCAATCCAGAATTTTCTGAACATCTCTTGCAGTACATCATAGTTTCCTAGTAGGATTTAGGTACTTTCTACAGAAAAGGGGAAAAAAGACACTACTAACTTGAATTCTGTTTTCTGTCATTTCAAAGAGTGTCATTTCACCCCTTTCATTTCTCTTTTTAATAGATATTTTACCTTTAAGAAGGGAAGTAGGGAGTTGTCCTGTAATTTTGGTATCTAATTGCTGACAAAAATATAATTTCCCCATTCATTTATCTTTCCAAATCTTTCTCAGGTCTATACCTTCTTTGGCCACTTCTTTCAATATTATTACCTTCATCTCCCAAATGATGCTATTCATTTGTACCTCTTCAACAGTTAATTGGACATCTAAAGTAACTGCTATTATCAATTAATATAGTTCTATACCTTCAGGAAGCAATATGGAAAAAATTAAAGAAGTATTTCTCCTCAAAACTGAAATAAATAAAGAGGAGGACTGTAGAACCATCTTTTCTCTGTGTCTGGTCCATGCTAACATTTCAGAAGTATGTACTTTCGGAACTATATTTTCCAGTTAAAACCATAAAACTGTGCCTGCTGGGTGAGGTGCCTGCAATCCCAGTGGCTTGGGAGGCTGAGACAGGAGGATCACAAGTTAGAAGCCAGCCTCGGCAACGGCAAGGGCTACACAACCCATTGAGACCCTGTCTCTAAATAAAATATAAAGCAGAACTGGGGATGTGGCTCAGTGGTCTAGCCCCCCTGAGTTTAATCACCAGTAGCCCCCCCAAAAAAACAATAAAATTTTGTTGAATCAATGTAAGTACTTACTTCAAAAGTCCATGCAGAAAGTAAGGTTGGAGGTAATGAAGTTGCCCGGGATGTATATAAGAAAGACTCTCATAGCTGAATTTTGGCTTCTGTAACCTATATATAAGAACTAGGGTTGAGATGTTTAAAAAGCAAATAAACCCTGAAGGTGGTCCCTCTGAATAATGTGGACTAGTTCCTGATTCTGAGCCAGCGGTAGACACAAAGAACAACAGACATGCTGCCAAGGAGGTGGAATGCCAAAGGCAGAGTGCTATGTGCTTATTTGGCTTGGCTCTGCTAGAAAAGTGAGGAGGGGGAGAGAGAGAGACATCAGGAATATATTATCTTTCTTAGTTTCCCTTCTCCCTTCCTTTTCCCTTGCTATATTTTCTCATCATCAAGAATTAGATTTTAGTTGGATTCACTGATGTGATTGGCTTATTCTCCATTATAGTTGCTGCTGGCCCCCTGAGCCATATAAAAGTACCAAGTAGTTAACAAAAGCTCTGGTGGCTAGAAGACAAGGCTAGTTGAGCAGTGGGGAGAGGGAAATTTACCACCAAACTCCACTGCCACAAACTGTGTGGTCCTCAGTTTCTTAACCTTTTCTGCTCACATGGATCTGTTTTCATCTGCACACATCGTCAGTGCTACACCATTTAGTGGATAATGGTTCTGTAATTATTTTGCATGCATGTTGTCCTCACCACTAAGATGTAAACTCGTGAGATGCCGATCATGTACCTCATGTCACCACACATGGCATGGGACACCCACATACATGCTCTTCTGATTGATTTTATGTTGAAGAAGTGTTTTCACCCATCTTGTGCTGTTATTCTGCAAACTATAATGTCTGCCATTCCTTAAATTTCTTTGATTCTCTTCTTCTCTGTCAGAGATGGGATTTAGAGCTGGCTTTGGAGAACCCAACCATTGTCCCTTGATAGATGCTGACATAAATGAAATTTATCACATGGAAAAGATCTGAGGGTATCCTAATAAGTTTGAGCTTTTAGTGTGAAGTTATAAGAATAAATCTGGGGTCCAGAATGCTGTGTGACCTCAGAATATGCATTCCTCATATTATTACAGAAGTAGAAAATCATAAATGGTGAGAGAAATTTGACACAGAAATATAAAAAGAATATCTAAGTAAATTTTTTTCTGTATATCCAATCCTCTAGACAATATTAAAATACATTCATTCCCCATTACTTTAAGTTCCTGTCATCCTATCCTAATATTCATTATGGTTTAGGATTATTTTTCAGCAATAACTATTCTGATTCACTGACTATTATTATCTAACAGTACCAGGTTATTTTAATTGCTATAGCTGTATAATGTATTTAAACATATAACAAAGCAAGACTTCACTCATTTTTTAAAAAAAATTTAAATATTCTCATTGTATTTTTCCTTTAGACTCATTTGTCAAATTTCAAAGAATCTTGTAAAATTAATTAAGAATTATTTTTTCTTACTAGTTACTACTGACAGAGAAACCAATCTAATATCAAAATTTTTAATTGGATCAATTTTTATGTGATCTACTATTATTTCCAATCAAATCATCTTTCTTCCTCCTTACAATTAAAAATCTTTTTTTAAATTTTTATCTTATTGTATTAACCAAAGCAATGGTAAACACTAATGTCAATAAAATTTTAGTTTGTTTCTTTTTTTACTGTAAAAATCTGTATTATTTTATTGTAAAGTACCATAAAAACCATCAGCTAAAGAAAGATATTCTGTCTCATTTTGAGGAAGTCATCTTTTTTCACATTATCTCTTTTTTCCTTGTGAATTGATAGCAAATATTTCTGAATGCCTTTGGATGTATATTCAGATAGTCATGTTTTACTTGATTTTTACCTATTAACATGATATATTATGGTAGATAAATTGTTGGGAAATCTGAATGGCATGTTACTGCATGGAGATGAGAGGCTAGGCTTTACTGCTTGTCACACTCCATGAATACTTAGTCAAATTGGCAGGAAAATAAGTTTATTCAAAGGAAAGAAGGTTTATTTGAAGGAAGATAGAGTTGCTTCTCCCCAGTTTGATCAAACTGTATAAAGTTCATTTTTCCTTTTTCTATCATTCATCCATTTCTTAGGCAGGCAGGCAGACAAATACAGTCATCCCAGGATCCAGGAAGGGTCCTTGAGCTCTGCTGCCAGTAACAGTTATTGATGAATTTTTTAAATAAATATGGTTTGTGAACATCATGGGTTTTCTCTTTATAAGCAACGGAAGGATGAGCTGTATTTTGGTATGTGTGTTTGTACATTATATTAGCTTGACAATTTGAAAAAAATCACAGGTAAAACAACCATGTCCTCAAAGTTTTTGTTTTGTTTTAATTAATGTTTCAATGTTTAATTAATGTTTCAATTAGTGTTCTCAATTTCCTTTTGTTGTTGTTGTTGTTTTCACTGATTATTTTTGGTTGAGTCAGATTTGATAAATTTTATTTTCAAGAAAAATTGCATTTATTCTTTTAAGATTTAAAAGCTGATAGCGTGGATTATATACCTTTCTGACTTTAAAAGAGCCTCTCTGTGTCTTGTGTATTCTGTCTGGCAGAGGAAGACAATGGGGATGTTTGCCTGTCTTTAAGTGGAGTGGGAAAAAAAAACAAGCAAAAAGTTTGTGTGTGGGTGGGGGGAGTGTCTCAGTTAAGATGCTAAACCACAAACCTACCCTTAGGCAGATTTGTTGCCAGAATCTATCCTGCCAGCTTGCTGTGTACATCTAGTTAAAGGGTTATGGGCAGTATTGCCCAAAGGCATCTGGCAGAAACAAAAGCAAATCTCTAAAGGAATACTTTAAACTCAGGCCTCAAAGAATATCTCAGATAAAATCCTAGGAACTTGAGGTCACAACAGAAAAAAAAATACAAATATGTCAGTTTATATACAAATACAAACACATATATAGCACATAGATTTGGATATAGATATAAAAATATAGATATCTCACAGAACACACAAAGGAATACCCGATCATGAGCAGTAGTCATCCAAAACAACAGTTAACAACAAAAACCATAATCAACCTTATCAACCTTACAGGCCTGCAATTTTGGGAATAACCAGGCATGCAATATAAAGTAACTATATTAAATATGTTTAAAGAAATAAAGGAGAGTACTGACAGTATGGCTAGGGAGAAAGAAGCTGCCAAAATTGATCATGCAGATTTGAAAAAGAGCCAAATAAAACTTCTGCAAATGAAAATGAAATAACTTAATTTGAAATTCAAAGGATAAATTAAATATCAGATTAAACACAAATGTAGGAAGAATGATGGACTGAAAGATACATCAGAAGATATCACGTAAGAATTTAGAATGGAGATAGCAAATATTAGAAAGAAATCGAGACATAGAATGACAAGATGAGGACATCTAAGGTCTCTAGTTAGATTTCCATGAAAAGAAAATAGAGAAAGTGGGAGAAAGGAAATATCAGGAGAACCTAAAGCAGAACAGTTTCCAAAATCAGTGACAAAATTGAGTCTTCAGATTCTGGAAACTCAAGGAAGTATTAAAAAAAAAAAGTCAACAAAAAGAAATTGAAACTTCAAGATGTTGAGTAAAACTAAAGAACACCAAAGTCAAAAAGGAAATTATAAAAGCAGCCCAATATAAAATAAAAATGACTTGCAGAGGACCTGTAGTCAAATTAAGGACTGACTTCTCAGCAGCCACGGTAGAAGCTAACCTATTGGAATCACAGCTTTACAGTCCTGTAGGATATGCTTTTAATCTATTGTTATGTACCAATATATATATACTTTACAATTGAGGGTGAAATGAAGACTTTTGCAGGAAAACAAAAACAAAGAGATTGATGGTAGTGATGGTTGCAGAACAGAACAATGTAGAACCTCATTGAAGGAATTTCAAAAGAAGATACTCAAAGGAAGAGAAAACCCTAGCAGAAGAATCTGATATCCAAGAAGGAAGCTGGAGATAAATATAAGCAGACAATGACTGTATAAGACAAAACCAAAGAAGTAAAATATTCCTGGAAAGCAAGTAAAAGTATTCTAAGGTTCTAATATTATTTAGGAAAAGGATTAAGATTTTAACTTTTGACTTTAAATTCAATATGGATGCTGAAATGTATGAACATTCTTTTTTTATTTTTTATTTTTAGTTATAGATAGACACAATGCCTTTATTTTATTTATTTATTTTTATGTGGTGCTGAGGACCAAACCCAATACTTCACACATGCTAGGCAAGTGCTCTGCCACTGAGCCACAACCCCAGCCTTGTATGAACATTCTTTGTAAACTCGTGGGGGGGTGAAGAATGGAATCAGGCTTAACATGGAATAATCAAAATAAATAAATAATAGACAAATTATTTTTTATTTTTTAAAAAAAGAAACCAACATTGAAAAAAAAATCAGACAAACACAAAGCAAAAATAAACTTTAAAGTAAAAACACTTCTAGTGTAAAAAGGTTTACAGCATATTGTTTAAATGTTCAAGTACCAGGAAACTGGTAATGCAACTTCAATAGAAACAAAAATTTTCAAACTCAAAAGGAGAAATTGGCAAATTTACCTTAATCAGAAGAAGTATTTCTCCCAATAACTGATCAAGCAGACAAAATTTGTAAGAATTTAGTTGATGAAAATCACATAACTAATGAAATTGTTCTGATAGACTTATGTAAAATATCAATTCAACATCGAGACAATTCTATTAAAGCATACACATCACATTTGTAGGAATTCATTGTGCATGAAGCCATTAGACAAATCTTCAAACATCAAGAAGATCATTGTTTCTCAAAACAACTGAGTTAATATTTGCTTTAAAAATGTCTTTTATTATAAGAAGCATGTAGCTGAATGTTACTATTTTGACTTAATAGAACAATCTTTGTCTTTGATTAAGTAAATTTAGTCTGTTACTACTTATTATTATAACTGATATAATAACTGATCTGAGGAAGCTAGATTGCTCATTTCAAAATAATTTTAGTTTCTATTTGGAGAGTTGGTGACATCTATAGCTTTTGGTTGTAATTAATGTGACAGCCTTCTTTATTTTAGTGCAATATTGACAGTGGATGATAATACCGGAGATACTTGTAGGGCTGCTGGTATTATCAATTTCAATGTCCTGAACCTCACCCAAAATTGTAGATGAAAACTAAAATTAATAATGGCCATTTCACATTTAGGATGGTTATTATTTAAAAAAAAAAAAAGCAGAAAATACCAAGTGTTGGCAAGGACATAGAGAAATTGGAACCCTTGTACATTACTCCTAATAATGTAAAAGGGTGCAGCCACTGTGAAATAATATGGTGATTCCTTAAAAAATTAAAGATAGAATTACCATATGATCCAACATTTATACTTCTGGATATACATCCTGAAGAAGTGAAAGCAGAACTTGAATAGACACTTGTACACTGATATTCATTGCAGCTTTATTTGCAAGAGGCAAAAGAAGTATCCATCAGCTGGTGAATGATAAACAAAATGTGGTACACGTGTACTATAGAATTTTATTTGGCAATAAAAAGGAATGGCATGCTATTACATCTTCAACATGGATAAACCTTGAATGCAATATGCTAAGTGAAAGAAGCCAGTTACAAAAGGACAGATATTGTATGATTCCACTTACATGAGGGATGTAGGTTAGTCCAATTCATAGAGGCAGAAAGAATGGCAGTTGCCAGGGCTGGAAGAAGAGAAGAATAGAGAGTCACTATTTGGAGTTTCAGTTTGGGAAGATGGAAAAGTTCTGGAGATTGATGGTGGCAATGGTTGCAGAACAATGTGACTATATGTAATGTCACAGAACTATACACTTAAAAATGGGTTAAAATTTTATGTTATACATTATGCTTTTCTACAATTAAAAAAAGAAAAGCTAAGCTTCTGTGTGTGCCTGTGCCCAGAAATAGTCTGCTCTTGTTCCTGAGGTGTTGATATAATAATCAAATGCTTTTTGAGATTCAATCCCATTACCCCTTTCAAAAGTCACCCTTGTCAGAACCTAGAAGTCAAAACAAAGAATATTATATAGGAATGTCTTACATTCATGTAGCACTTTATATTTGAAGAAAGGCTTTCATGTGGCTTAACCTATTTACCCTTCATAAGAGCCTTATAAGGTTAGAAGTATGATTCTCTTTTTCATTGATGGAAGAAAGTAAAGGCTGAGATGAAGTAGTTCAAGACCATGAGGCTGTTAAGCATGCAGGGGTTCAAATTTGTATCTTCTGACTCTACCGACATTGATGTCTGTAGAACTAATAGTCAACTTACTATGAGCTTTGCATTTGCAAGACCAAAGTGCTTTTCTTGCTAAACTGAACAAAAAGAAAGATAGTGCCATTGGCTTTCCAGTGACCAAGGAATGATGATTCTACTAAATTTATGCTCTAAATCTCATTAACATATTTGAGGTTTTTTATAATTCTCCATTTCCAAACTTTGGTCATGTTTAAACTCTGATTGACTCTTTGTATTTTTTGACTTTTACTTCTAAAAATACCCTTTAATTTGGGGGTTGGGGACACTTTCCCTTATACTGATTGTTTTAGGTTGTAGCTATTTCAATTTTAATGTATAATCTCAAAAACAGTTTTTTGTCCAATTCCAAGAACAAGAAACCAGGTTGTTTTCTCATTGTTATGCAAGAACTGTTTCACTGAGAGTCTTAAATTTCATTTTTACTTGCTCTCCAAGGAGTAGATGGCTAATGTAAATGGGAGAAACTTGGCATTGCCCCATCACTGGTATTAGTGACTTTATGAGTTCCCCTAGAACAAATGGTTGGGTCAGTGCGGCCTCTTGATTCTCAGCACACAGCTGGCATTCATATCTCTTTGAAACCTGCCACAGACAACAAGCAGAACCTTAGTTCAAATGCTTCAGAACATTGACCAGGTAGCATTTTCTGTCTCTGGGAAGGTTTGGTACCAATGGAAGAGGGATGACACTGACACCCTCTTATTGTGAACAAGCCTCCCTGAACTTATTAACTGGTACCATGAAAAACATTCACTGAGGCAATATGCAATGGCTTTCTCACTGTGGTGGTATTCTCTGAAATTTTGAGATTTTACACAGTTGGGTTCCTCCCTCTCCATGCCACCAGTAAAGTGCACTGACGGGTTAACATTGAATGTTCTAAGAGATGGTTCCTCTGTTTCTTCTTTGAGTTGTTCCAGCTACACTGAGGTGGAAATAGTGGACAGTCTGTCTCACCAGGCATTTACTGCACAGATTCTTTATTCATATCATCAGATTCATACATGTGAAGTTGTTTAAAAGCACTTGCTGCCCTTCAAAAGGCTTGAAGCCTTTTGACTTGGGACTTTCTTCCCTTTTGCTGTAAATCATGTAAGTCAGAGTTCCCTGAGCCGAGTGCAATGGAGAAATGAAGTACAACTCATACTTGCACACCATCTCGGGAACACTGCCCTTAGATTGAGTCTATTGCTTGCATTCCCATAACTCACACTTATAGAGTACCTTCTCTGTGCCAGAAACAGTGCTGAACATTTCATGTGCACTGTGTTATTCAATCCACACCATAGACCTCCATGGTTGGTATAAACTTATTCTCATTTTACAAAAAGAAAATAAAACCTTTTGGAATGTAAAGAGAGTAAGTGGGCATAAATAAGTAAGTGGCTTATGTCCTTCAGCCCTTTTTTTTTTCCTGTGTAAAACTGTAAAAACATAGTTTAAATGGTATGACCTTTTAGAATCCCACATTAAAGAATTTTCAGATCTTGCCAACAGTGTCAGTGTCTTAACCACTTTAACATTCTCTTCTTTCAGTACGGAGAGCACCAACTTTCATATTATATTTCATGTATTTAATCTAGTCTTTTTTCCCCCAGCTTTCTCTTTTGTATGATTTAAACAAACGATAACAGACAAACTTGTTAACATTCTTTTCAAGCTTATTTTTCCTAATGCCTCACTTGTCCAAAGTTGCTTTCGGCTTCAAACTTTATTCAGTTGTCCTATGTTCAACTAACGAGGGAAAGATATAAATCAGACACACATTACTTATAATTATGAAAGTGTAACAAAAACAAATTCAGTGGCAAACAAAAATAGGAAGAAGTTCCCCGTTGTAAATGGACCACACTTTTATTTATATTGCTTATTAAAAGATAAAGATATCGTGAGGACAATTCTGTTTTTAGAAAAAAGCTTTCTTTCTTTCTAAAGGCACTAAAGATATTTGTTCTAGAATTTGTATAATTTCAGCAAAATATTTTGCAATCTATTTAACATAAAATGAGTAAGTATTTACTAAATATCCACTTTGTTCCCAGAATTTAAGAATATAGACTATGTATAAAAAAGTGTCCCTGGCTGGGAGCTATAGCCAACGCCTATAATCCCAGCAACTCACGAGGCTGGAAGAAGAGGAGGAGAAAAAGAAAAGAAAGAAAGAAAATTAGAACCTGCCCTGAAGAGCTTGCAATATAGTGGTTGAGGGAAGTCAAATATACCAATAAATTAACTGTACCAAAGATAATATGCCTTAAAGATTCTTCCTACCTTCCTTCTAGTTCTTCAGCAAGACCTGACAATTGGTCTCCAAAGCATACCTTCAATCTGTTGTCATCTTCAGAGAAGCTTGATTTTGAATTTCAGAAATAGCCTAATTTATGCTTCATAGATCGGACTCTCATTTTTTCTTCATTTGTTATCTGTTATTATGATCATTTCTTAACTCCAGATTGAACTGCTAGAGATGCTCCCATGTTACCCACTTTAAGGTGTATCTTTATGTTCTTCTCACACTACAGAGTCATCAGAAATCGGGCCTTCCTTGGTGATTCACACCACTGTCCCTTTTGGAGTTACATACTTGGAGCATAGCATCGAGGATGTGCAGGAGTTAATCTTCCAGCAGTTGGAAAACATTTTGCCAGGTTTGCCTCAGCCAGTTGCTACCAAATGCCTGAAATGGAGACATTCACAGGTAATCAGAGAATCAAGTGGTATGAACACAATCATTTTCATAGGAGTCCAGCACAACTGACTTGACTTTTTATCCTTCACCACTCTCTAGTATAAAAATAAGCAACAGAATCTTTGGTGCAACCGTGTGTTTGCCTAACAGAGAAGTGTAAATTCTTCAAGTTTCCTCATCCTGATATTTCTCAACAAGAGGTGCATGCAGTTTTTATCAATGTTATGTCCAAATTCTGACATCAGAAAATGTATACCCTGAAATTCCTATCATAAGCAAAGCAGGTTATATATCAAAATGCAGCTGCTTCTCTGGGGTTTTTCTAAATCAGGACTGTGGTTATATAGAAACCACTATAACCTCCCAAATTTTTGCAATATGTCAAAATAACCTTGTAAGTATATTTTGCTACCACAATTTTCATTTTTATTAAGTTCCTACTTTGGTTTTGACTGCTGCCAGCAGAGCTCTTTAGGGGAGAAAGATGAGTACCTGCATAGAACAGTTACTTGAACTGTTTTTCAGGGTTAGATAAACCTGCTGATTGCTCCACCAGGTCAAACTTAAAGCTCTTTATACTAAGTAAATGTTGACATTTGGGAAAATCTCTGCATAGAAGAAGTTTGTGAGTATTTATAGAAAAAGTCTTTTGATCTGTAAACTTGGTTGTGAAGTCACTTGGGGGTCAGTAGAGCAAATGGTAGATGGAGAAAAGATGCAGTGAATTGTCCATTTTTTTCCCTGAGATTTCTGGCCCATCGACTGACTGCCTTACCAGCACTTCTGGTCATCCAAGCTGGGAAGCCTTTGGAAAAAAGCGGTGTTGTGGGAAATTGCAGCAGATTTTGTATATTTAAAGGGCTTTTCAAAATCAGAGGAAATGGTAAATTACTTCCTAAAATATTGCAGCAGGTCTATGTGTTTATCCATATCTTCTCAAGTTAAATTATACAGTGAACCTTTGGGGAAAATATTTACTTAAACATGTCATGGTCACTTAGAAGACTTTGCTTTTTCCTTTTAAAAGCATTGAAAAATCTCAATAGTTAATGTCTTTAAATGATGTTTAACTCAATTTTAGCTTGGCTTGAAAAACGAAGTCAGGGAAATGATCTTGTTATAATTTGAAGCTGGATATATTACACACCAAGTCATTTGCAATTTATAACTATTCCTTTAAAAGAACAATAGTTTGTGAGGTTTCTTTTTGTGTCTTTCTCATAAATAATTTATTAATAAACTGAAAAACGTGGTTTTTAAAATCTACTTACTTCTAAAAATTTGACGTATTAATAAAAATAGATTTGTTCTAGCCATAAAATGTTGTGCAATATCACAAAATTTAATAAAATATTCTTTGAACACAATGTACATCCAAACCCTAGCCATAATTTTTATTGCAATTTGGATGTTGAAATTATTCCACTACATTTTCAAATCTTCAGTCATTGGCTACAAAATCTAAAAGGAAACCAGTTGTCATTCAGACTTAGAAGCTTGCATTTTCCACTATACATATACTTCTCTAGTATCTTGAGCATCGTTCTACAGGACATGACATTATTTTGTGTGGCAGAGATCTTACACAATTTATGTGCATATTACATCACCTTAGAAAAAGGAATAATTAATTAAAGGTCAAGAGATTTAATATCATTTAACTAGTTAGTTTTCAGCTACTCTTCTCAAGAAAGCATTTCTCCAAAGGTACATCTTAACCTTAAGAATTTGACAGAAATATATGTGTCCCAACCCTTCTCAGTACTTGCAATCAATTCATGTATGTTGTATATTAATATGTTCTAATACAGGGTGATGCAGGACAAAGGACAAAAAAGAAAGATGAGCAACCTGGTCATTTTAATCTTTCCTCCTTTTGGAATAGAGATACACTGCCCTCAAAGGGGAAAGTCCACCCATATTTTTTTTTTCCAGTTTAGGGCTCCCCTTGTGTTCCTTTCCTTTTTTCTCTCTCCCTGTTTTGTTTCTTCTGTTCTCCACACTCCTCCTCCTTCCTTTTTCACTCTATCTCTGAAATACAAATGACAGAGCCCTACACACCCTCACATTGTGAAAGCTTCCATAGAACACAGAGCTGGTGCCTCTTGACCCAAGCAATGCTGGGTGGTGTGGATTCCCCATCCCAGATATTTCAGGCTGGAAACTTGCCATCAATTTTATTTTATTTCCCTCTTCTCTTCTTTTGTGATGTTTACACTGCATCCTAGTACTATGGAGGTGGGGAAAAGAAAAGAAAGGAAAGGGACAGCAATGATGTAGTATGCCAAGCCCAGAATAGAGCAATTTAAAGATGTGATATATAATGTGCATATAATGTCAAAAGTAGGCCAGGTGCCATGGTGCATGCCTGTAATCCCAGCAGCTCAGGAGGCTGAGGCAGGAGGATCGCCAAGTTCAAAGCCAACCTCAGCAAAAGCAAGGTGCTACGCAACGCAGGGAGACCCTGTCTCTAAATAAAATAGGGCTATGGTATGACTCAGTGCTCGAGTGCCACTGAGTTCAACCCCTGGTACAAAAATAAATAAATAAATGAGCAAAAGCAAAATTAGTCTTATGACAATGAACTACTATACCCTAGAATGGTGAAAATCCAGAACACTGACAGCATCAAATACTGGTGAGGATGTGGAGCAATAGTAGCTCCCATTCATTGCTGGTGGGAATGCAATAAAGTACAGACTTTAGAAGACAGTTTAATAATTTCTTAGAAAGCTAGATATACTCTTACTACATGAACTAGCAGTCACTCTCCTTCCTATTTATTCCAGGGAGTTGGAGATTTATGTTCACACAAAATCTGCACGTGGATGTTCATACCAGCTTTATTTATAATTGCCAAAACTTAGAAGCATCAAAATGTCCATCAGTAAATGAATGAATGGATGAACTGTGGTACAATGGAATATTATTCAGCACTAGAAATAAATGAGCTATCAAGCCATAAAAAGATATGGAGGAAGTTTAAATGCATATTACTGAGTCAAATGAGCAAATCTGAAAAGTTACGTATTATATGATACCAACTATTTATGACAGTCTGAAAAAGATAAAGCTATAGAAACAGTGAAAAGGTCAGTGGTTGTCAAGGATTAGAAGGGAGGAGTGAGGAATGACTAGGCAGAGCAAAGATGTTTATGGTAGTCCTCTGATACTACAATGGTGAATATAGGTCATTATACATTTGAGCATGTACAACACCAAAGATGAACCTTAACATAAACTATGGACTTAGGGTAATAACGTTGTGTTCATGAAGTTTCATCAACTGTATCAAAAGTACCACTTAGTGGGAGATAATAGGGGTGTCTATAAATGTGTAAAGGGGTATATGAGAAATCTCTGTACCTTCCTCTTGATTTTGCTGTAAACTACCTGTATTAGTACATTTTCTATTACTATAATCAAATGCCTGAAGCTAGCTAACTTGAAAACAAAATAGATTTATTAGCTCCCAGTGTTGGAAGCTGAAAGTCCAAAGATCATGGCACTGGCCCTGGTGAGGGCCCTGTTAGCTGTGTCATCTCATGGTGGATGGCATCACAATGGCAAGAGCACATGCAAAAAGGAGAGATCACATGGGGAGACAGGAAGCCAGAGTAGGGAGGGGCTCTCTTACAACTTATTCTCACAAGAACTAACTCAGGATCCTACAAGAACTACCTTAATTGTTTCTGAGGACAGCACTCTCAACAAACCAACCAACTGCCACCAAGCTCCATTTCTTAAAAATCCCATCATTTCTTGCATTGCCACACTGATAGGACCAACCTACCAGTGCATGAACCTTTGGGGGACACACAGACCATATTCAAACCGTGGTACTCTTCTTTTATAAAAAATCATTATGAAAATAGTAAGTAAATAAATTCAAAATTTTAAATGTTTACTGGCAAATCCTAAATAAATTATTTATAATATATTGATTTTTAAAAGTAGTCACAAATTTAATAATGTGAACCCACTACAGTGATGAATATCTCAGAGAGATAAAGTAGCTTCCTTGAGCTCTCATGGGTAATAATGACAAGGCCAGCCTACTTGCCTCTCAGCCCTTTTCTCCCCACCATTCCATAGTGTTGCTATAACAAATTACCAGAAATTTTCTGGCTTGAAACAATACAAATTTATTAAGTTTGGGAAGTCAAAGGCAGAAACGAGTCTCACTGGGGAAAGGCAAGGTGCTATCAGGGCTGTAGTCCTTTCCAGAGAGTCTAGAAAGTAATCTAATCCCTTACTTTTTCTGTCTTGTAGAAGCTGTACACGCTCTTTGGCATGAGCCCTTCTTCCATCTTTAAAGCCAGCAACAGCAGGTTAAGTTCTTCTCACATGGCACCACTCCGACCTCTTCTCTGACCTCACTTTTCCTTTAAAGACTTTCGTGAGGACATTGATCCCATCTGGGATAATCCACTATAGTCTCCTCATCTCAGGTTCAGATGATTAGTAATTTTAATTCCATCTGCAGCCTTAATTCCTTCTTTCCACATAACAGAATGTATGTATATGTCCTACAGATTAAGATGTGTGCATCTTTATTTTTGTCTATCATACCCTCCTTTCCCTGGATCCCTTGTAGATCCCTTTAGGAAGCAGTGTTTCATAAAATCTTTGGAGAAGGCATCAACCCTCCAGCTACTATAATGGAGTAGTAGCTGCTATATGAGAGAAATATGAGAGTATTTTATTAGGAGAAGGCCATTTCTTCTTTCCTGGTAGTGTTCTTCCATGCCAAATGCTGTTTCTATCACATATCCACAATGGCAGCACAAGAGTAAAAAATGTTCATTCATTTATTCAGCAAGCATTTAATGCCTATGCCTAGTTCTCTGCTCTTGCCTAGAGATTAGTATTTGCCAAAGACCTTTTCCTAAGACTCTAAATTGAATTTTGTCTTAAGGAAAATAATGGTATGTTCTTTGGAGTGCTACTTTTAAATGAGGAGAGTGGCAGATGAAGAAAGAATGTGTCCGAACAACTTGGGAGCTGCTTCTGTGCCTCTGATTTTGGGTTTGAATAAAATACTTAAGTAGGTGGTTCAAGCAAACTTAGCAAAGCAAAAGCAGATTGTTTATGGTTCTCAGTTCTTCCTTTTGCAGCTATTTGCCTCCATAATTTAAATGTTTATCCAGTTAATATAATTTGATGCTTAGTCCATGATGCATTGCAGTAAGATTCCTGTAACAAGCAGGATATATTAACACTTTCAGCAGAAAAATAACCACTGGAAATGCCTTTCCATGTAAGTTGACAGGGACAGTTAGTCAGTTTGATAGTCTTAATACTCTGGTTGTAATTATTTGCTGTGCTTTCCTTTGTTTCAGTGTCTGTCATGGTGCCTTTCTTAAACTATACTTAATCTCCGATTTGTGTTCAGTTTTATTTCTAATTTTCTCCATCTTTCTTCATATCTAGAAAATGTTAGTGGCCCTTTTCTCCACTTTATTTAACATATTCATGAGTTGCTTTATTCTTTAAAATTACCAAATATATTTTCAAATACCAAATAGAACAGGAGAGGAAATTTAGGGCAGATAGTAGATGAACACATTAGTATCTTTGGTAAGATAAACTAATTTGGACTAGCCTATTAAATTTGTGCAGAAGAATTAGAAATCAATTGTCTTCTAAAATTATATTTTTTCACTTAGTCTTTTGCTTTAAGACCATGCCTTCTCTTTCCCCTTTCATTTTTTAAACAGAAGGATCATTAACTTTTAAAGGATCTGATAAAAGTCATGAAAATTCTCTTTGTTACCAAAATACATGTACACATAAACACAGAAATTGCATACAATTATAAGGCTTTATCAATACCTAAAGTTTTTCCATGAGTCCAGTGTTAGGAGTAACTCTATGAATGTCATACTACTGTAACCTGGATAAATCAAGAGTCCCTTGTAGCCCAGTCTTGGAACATTGTTACAGTCAAAGAAATACAATCCAGCAGTCAAAAGGAACTTAGCATGATTCCAGTCTTTAAACTTTAAAGAGTATACAAAATTCTTCATCTTCAGCAGTGCTTTTGAAAATCTTGTTTTTCATTCCTTGTATATATCACTTTTGGAAGATCCTCAGATTTTTCTCTTTGCACCCTGAACTCTTAATTTCCCATTAAAGCTTTATTGACAATTCACCATGTAGGCTTATCTCCTCCCCCACCCTTTTTCTTTCTTTCCTTTAGTCACACTAACATTCACATGACTGTCCTTTTTTCCCCCTTCTTAGACATGGATATCTTCACCCTTTTCAGTAGAAAGTCCTCCTATTTTTGGTTTTTCATTTCTTCCCTAACTGATTACCTCAGTTGGCATTTTACTTCCCAGCAGTTAGAAGGAATAAAAGAAAAAAGCAAATACACATCAGTTTAAGGCCAGAATTTTCCTTACAGATTTGTGTTTGTTGCAGGAAGGAAGTGATCACACAGAACAACCCATACATTTACATTATTCTCTCATAAAATTTATTTCTAGTGGATAATTGTATCTAATTTTAGCATTGAAAAGCCAGGCAGTCCTTAATATTTTAATATTTTCTCTTACACATTTTCTATTATCCTCATTTAGTTATTTTAGGTAAATTGGAATTGTAAGGCAGCCAAAGGATTGCTGTCTGCTTCAAAGCTATACCCTTATTTCCACAAGATTGGAACTGTCTTTCTGTGTTAGTCAGTTTTCTGTTACTATGAAAAAAAAAAATCTAAAGTAGCCAATGTATATAGAGAAAAAGTTTATTTTGGCTCACAGTTTTAGAGGTGCCTGTTCATGATTGATTGGCCCCATTGTTTTGAGCCTATGATTAGGCAGCACTTCATGGCAGGTGCATGTAGTGAAGTAGGAGCATATATCATGAGCAAAGGAGCAAAGAAATAAAGGAATAGGTCAGGGTCCCATTATCTCCTCCAATTCCAGCATGCCTTCAATAACGTAAGGAATTCCCACTAGACCCCATGTCTCAAAGGGTCCACCTCCTACTTATAACACCCGCTAGACCAAGCCTTTAACACATGGGCCTTTGGGGGACATATAAGATCCAAACTATAGCACATTCCAAGCCAGACATTTATTCTTCAATGTATCATCAGTTGGATCATGTACTTGAAATTTAAGATTTAATTTAGGGTTGTAGAAACAACCAAAGTAATTTGAACTTAAATCTTTTTAATAAAATGGATGGTCGATCTTGATAATTTTTTAAACAATTTTTAGATATCACTAAAAATATATAGCTAATATATTTATTGCTTTACTGGGGTCGTCAAACTGATTCTAAAAGCAGTTTTAAGTCTGGCACCATAAAAGACATTGACCAGTCATTATACCATGTGTATAATAAATATGTAGCCATGATTTCTTGGTCATTCTGCAACTAGGACTTTGACATTTATCTCATATTTATACTTCATGATTTCTGATTCTTTTTTTTTTAATTTTTTATTGTGGGTTGTTCAAAACATTACAAATTTCTTGACATATCATATTCCACACTTTGATTCAAGTGGGTTATGAACTCCCACCTTCACCCCATACCCAGATTGCAGAATCACATCAGTTACACATCCATTGATTTACAAATTGCCATACTAGTGTCTGTTGTGCTCCGCTGCCTTTCCCGTCCTCCACCCTCCCCCCTCCCCACCTCTCCCCTCCCCTCCTCTCCTCTCTCTCTACCTCCTCCACTGTATAACCCTGAGGGTCTCCTTCCATTACCATGCAATTTCCCTTCTCTCTCCCTTTCCCTCCCACCTCTCATCCTGTTAAATGTTAATCTTCTTCTCCTGCTCTTCGTCCCTACTCTGTTCTTAGTTACTCTCCTTATATCAAAGAAGACATTTGGCATTTGTTTTTTAGGGATTGGCTGGCTTCACTTAGCATAATCTGCTCTAATGCCATCCATTTCCCTGTAAATTCTATGATTTTGTCATTTTTTAATGCAGAGTAATACTCCATTGTGTATAAATGCCACATTTTTTTTATCCATTCGTCTATTGAAGGGCATCTAGGTTGGTTCCACAGTCTTGCTATTGTGAACTGTGCTGCTATGAACATCGATGTAGCAGTGTCCCTGTAGCATGCCCTTTTTAGGTCTTTAGGGAATAGACCAAGAAGGGGAATAGCTGGGTCAAATGGTGGCTCCATTCCCAACTTTCCAAGAAATCTCCATACTGCTTTCCAAATTGGCTGCACCGATCTGCAGTCCCACCAGCAATGTACAAGTGTACCCTTTTCCCCACATCCTCGCCAGCACTTGTTGTTGTTTGACTTCTTAATGGCTGCCAATCTTACTGGAGTGAGATGGTATCTTAGGGTGGTTTTGATTTGCATTTCTCTGACAGCTAGAGATGTTGAGCATTTTTTCATGTACTTGTTGATTGACTGTATGTCCTCCTCTGAGAAGTGTCTGTTCAGGTCCTTGGCCCATTTGTTGATTGGGTTATTTGTTTTCTTAATGTCTAATTTTTTGAGTTCTTTGTATACTCTGGATATTAGGGCTCTATCTGAAGTGTGAGGAGTAAAGATTTGTTCCCAGGGTGTAGGCTCCCTATTTACCTCTCTTATTGTTTCTTTTGCTGAGAAAAAACTTTTTAGTTTGAGTAAGTCCCATTTGTTGATTCTAGTTATTAACTTTTGTGCTATGGGTGTCCTATTGAGGAATTTGGAGCCCGACCCCACCGAATGTAGATCGTAGCCAACTTTTTCTTCTATCAGACGGCGCGTCTCTGATTTGATATCAAGCTCCTTGATCCATTTTGAATTCACTTTTGTGCATGGCGAGAGAAAGGGATTCAGTTTCATTTTGTTGCATATGGATTTCCAGTTTTCCCAGCACCATTTGTTGAAGATGCTATCCTTCCTCCATTGCATGTTTTTAGCCCCTTTATCAAATATAAGAAAGTTGTAGTTTTGTGGATTGGTTTCTGTGTCCTCTATTCTGTACCATTGGTCCACCCGTCTGTTTTGGTACCAGTACCATGCTGTTTTTGTTACTATTGCTCTGTAGTATAGTTTGAAGTCTGGTATCGCTATACCGCCTGATTCACACTTCCTGCTTAGCATTGTTTTTGCTATTCTGGGTCGTTTATTTTTCCATATGAATTTCATGATTGCTTTCTCTATTTCTACAAGAAATGCCGTTGGGATTTTGATTGGCATTGCATTAAACCTATAGAGAACTTTTGGTAATATCGCCATTTTGATGATGTTAGTTCTGCCTATCCATGAACAGGGTATATTTTTCCATCTTCTAAGATCTTCTTCTATTTCTCTCTTTAAGGTTCTGTAGTTTTCATTGTATAAGTCTTTCACCTCTTTTGTTAGGTTGATTCCCAAGTATTTTATTTTTTTTGAAGATATTGTGAATGGAGTGGTTGTCCTCATTTCCATTTCAGAGGATTTGTCACTGATATACAGGAATGCCTTTGATTTATGCGTGTTGATTTTATATCCTGCCACATTGCTGAATTCATTTATTAGCTCTAATCGTTTCTTTGTAGACCCTTTTGGGTCTGCTAGGTATAGAATCATGTCATCTGCAAATAGTGATAATTTAAGTTCTTCTTTTCCTATTTTTATGCCTTTAATTTCTTTCGTCTGTCTAATTGCTCTGGCCAGTGTTTCGAGAACTATGTTGAACGGAAGTGGAGAGAGAGGGCATCCCTGTCTTGTTCCAGATTTTAGAGGGAATGCCTTCAGTTTTTCTCCATTCAGAATGATGCTAGCCTGAGGCTTAGCATAGATTGCTTTTACAATATTGAGGTAGGTTCCTGTTATCCCTAGTTTTTCTAGAGCTTTGAACATAAAGGGATGCTGTACTTTGTCGAATGCTTTTTCCGCATCTATCGAGATGATCATATGGTTCTTATTTTTAAGTCTATTGATGTGGTGAATAACATTTATTGATTTCCGTATATTGAACCAGCCTTGCATCCCAGGGATGAATCCTACTTGATCATGGTGTACAATTTTTTTGATATGTTTTTGTATCCGATTCGCCAGAATTTTATTGAGGATTTTTGCATCTAGGTTCATTAGAGATATTGGTCTGTAGTTTTCTTTCTTTGAAGTGTCTTTGTCTGGTTTAGGTATCAGGGTGATGTTGGCCTCATAGAATGAATTTGGAAGTTCTCCCTCCTTTTCTATTTCCTGAAGTAGCTTGAAAAGTATTGGTATTAGTTCTTCTTTAAAGGTTTTGTAAAATTCTGCTGTATACCCATCTGGACCTGGGCTTTTCTTAGTTGGTAGTCTTTTTATGGTTTCTTCTATTTCCTCAATTGATATTGGTCTGTTTAGGTTTTCTATATCCTCCTGACTCAATCTGGGCAGATCATATGACTTAAGAAATTTATCTATGCCTTCACTATCTTCTAATTTGTTGGAGTATAAGGATTCAAAATAGTTTTTGATTATCTTCTGTATTTCTGAAGTGTCTGTTGTGATATTGCCTTTTTCATCCCGTATGCTAGTAATTTGAGTTCTCTCTCTTCTTCTCTTCGCTAGCATGGCTAAGGGTCTGTCGATTTTGTTTATTTTTTCAAAGAACCAACTTTTAGTTTTGTCAATTTTTTCAATTGTTTCTTTTGTTTCAATTTCATTAATTTCAGCTCTGATTTTAATTATTTCTTGCCTTCTACTTGTTTTGCTGTTGTTTTGCTCTTCTTTTTCAAGGATTTTGAGATGAAGTATGAGATCATTTATTTGTTGGTTTTTTCTTTTTTTAAGGAATGAACTCCAAGCAATGAATTTTCCTCTTAGAACTGCTTTCAATGTGTCCCATAGATTCCGATATGTTGTGTCTGTGTTTTCATTAATCTCTAAGAATTTTTTAATTTCCTCCTTGATATCTTCTATAACCCATTGATCATTCAGTAACCTATTGTTCATTCTCCAAGTGATGTATGCTTTTTCCTTCCTTCTTTTATCGTTGATTTTCAGTTTCATTCCATTATGATCAGATAAGATGCATGGTATTATCTCTACTCCTTTATATTGTCTAAGAGTTGCCCTGTGACATAATATATGATCTATTTTAGAGAAGGATCCATGTGCTGCTGAGAAAAAAGTGTAACTGCTTGATGTTGGGTGGTATACTCTATATATGTCAATTAGGTCTAGGTTATTAATAGTGTTATTGAGTTCTATAGTTTCCTTATTCAACTTTTGTTTGGAAGATCTGTCCAGTGGCGAGAGAGGTGTGTTGAAGTCTCCCATGATTATGGTATGGTGGTCGATTAGACTCTTGAACTTGAGAAGAGTTTGTTTGACGAACATAGCTGCACCATTGTTTGGGGCATAAATATTTATGATTGTTATGTCTTGTTGTTGTATGGTTCCCTTAAGCAGTATGTAGTGTCCCTCTTTATCTCTTTTGATTAACTTTGGCTTGAAATCTATTTTATTTGATATGAGTATGGACACTCCTGCTTGTTTCCGAAGTCCATATGAGTGATATGATTTTTCCCAACCTTTCACCTTCAGCCTATGTATGTCTTTTCCTATCAAATGCGTCTCCTGTAGGCAGCATATTGTTGGGTCTTGTTTTGTGATCCATTCTACTAGCCTGTGTCTCTTAATTGGTGAGTTTAAGCCATTAACATTTAGGGTTATTATTGAGATATGGGTTGTTCTTCCAGCCATATTTGTTTATTTCTGTTACTAAACATGGTTTGTTTTCCTCTTTGATTATTTCCCCCCCCCTTTACTGTCCTACCTCCCACTGTTGGTTTTCATTGTTATTTTCCATTTCCTCTTCCTGTAATGCTTTGGCGAGGATGTTTTGAAGAGATGGTTTTCTAGCTGCGAATTCTTTAAACTTTTGTTTATCGTGGAAGGTTTTAATTTCATCTTCCATCCTGAAGCTTAATTTCGCTGGATACACAATTCTTGGTTGGAACCCATTTTCTTTCAGTGTTTGAAATATGTTATTCCAGGATCTTCTAGCTTTCAGAGTCTGTGTTGAAAGATCAGCTGTTATCCTAATTGGCTTACCCCTAAATGTAATCTACTTCCTTTCTCTTGTAGCTTTTAAAATTCTCTCCTTATTCTGTATGTTGGGCATCTTCATTATAATGTGTCTAGGTGTGGATCTCATGATTTTGCACATTCGGCGTCCTGTAGGCTTCTAGGATTTGGGATTCTGTCTCATTCTTCAAGTCTGGGAAGTTTTCTTGTATTATTTCATTGAATAGACTTCTCATTCCTTTGGTTTGGAGCTCTGTACCTTCCTGTATCCCAATGACTCTTAAGTTTGGTCTCTTAATGTTATTCCATATTTCTTGGATGTTCTGCTCATGGTTCCTTAACAGTCTTGCTGAGCTGTCTATGTTCTTTTCCAGTTGAAATACTTTGTCTTCATTGTCTGATGTTCTATCTTCTAAGTGTTCTACTCTGCTGGTAGTATTCTCCATTGAGTTTTTAAGTTGGTTTATTGCTTCCTGCATTTCTAGGATTTCTGTTTGTTTGTTTTTTATAACCTCTATCTCCCTGTATAGTTGATCCTTTGCTTCCTGGATTTGTTTGCGTAATTCGTTGTCGAAGTGATCTTTCATTGTCTGATTTTGCTGTTTAATGTCTTCCTTGATACTCCAGATCATTTGAAGCATGTATATCCTGAATTCTTTATCTGACATTCCATCTGCTGCAGCTGTTACCTCTTCTAAAGTTGCGTTGACCTGCATTGCTTGTGGTCCTTTCTTTCCTTGTCTTTTCATACTGCTTGCGTATCTTTCCTGCAGGTGCGGGCGGCAGCTCTGCTCTCTCCTTATTCCAATTGGGGTTTCGTGGCTACCACGCCGGCAGGTCACTGGGCCTGTTCTGGGAGCTGGCGGCGGCTCTGTTCTGCCCCTGCTCCGATTGGGGTGACGAGTGTACCACGCCGGCAGGCCACCGGGCCTGATCCGCCGGTCGGTTGCAGGTTTGCCTACCCTGCAGGCGCAGGAGGCGGCTCTACTCTGCCCCTACTCCAAATGGGGTGACGTGTCTGTCGTACCGGCAGGCCACTGGGCCTGTCCCGCTGGTCGGTCGCAGATCTGCCCACCTTTCGGGCACGGGTGGAGGCTCTGCTCTGCCCCTACTCCAATTGGGGTGTCGTGACTACCCCGCCTGCAGGACGCTGGGCCTGTTCCTGGCACGGGCGGCGACTTTGCTCTGCCACTACTCCAATTAGGGTGGTGTTTGTACCACGCCGGCAGGCTCCTGGGCCTGATCCGCCGGTCTGTTGTAGGTCTGCCTACCTTGGAGGCGTGGGCGGCGGATCTTCCCTGCCCCTCCTACCACGCCTGCGGACCTCTGGGCCTGATCTGCAGGTTGATCACTGGTCTGCTCACCCTGCGGGCACAGGTGGCGGTTCCGCTCCGCCCCCACTCCAATTGGGGTCACGTGACCACCACACCGGCAGGGCCTGATCCGGGCGTGGCAGAAGGATCTCCTCTGCCCCTACTCCAGTTGGGGTGATGTGTGTACCACACTGGCAGGCCACTGGGCCTGACCCACCAGGCTGTCACAGGTCTGTTTACCTTGCCAGCGCGAACGGCGGCTCTGCCCTGCCCCTCCTACCACGCCCATGTACCACTGGGTCGCGGGTCTGCCCACCTTGCGGGTGCAGGTGGCGGCTCCGCTCAGCCCCCTCTCCAATTGGGGTCACGCGGTCACCACGCTGGCGAGCCGCTGGGCCTGCTCTGGGCGCTGGCGGCGGCCCGGCTCCTCCCCTCTGGCTCGACGACAAATTGAGGAGACTCGGGTGACTGTGCCTCACCCCCCCTACCAGGAGACCAACTGCTTATGTCACCGCTGGTATTGATGAAGTTCTCTCCTCCGCCGCTTTCTGCTGACATCAGATCTCTGCCATGTTGGTATCCTATGCGAATGGCAGCATTTCGTTCCCCTTGCCAGGCAACCAAAGCAATGGATGAGTCCTGACCGGCCCTCAGCAGGACCCGGACCGAGAAGCAGTTTCCATGGGCTCCTAGCCCCGGGCCAGGGAAGTTCCGGGAGCCGGAACTCGGCCGCTCTGTGCTCTGTGTAAGCTCCTATAAGTGTAAGCTCCAAGAAGCAGTCCCCGCGGGCTCAGTTCCGGGAGCTGGAATTCGGCTGCTTAGTGCTTGGTGTATGCTCTGATAGGCGCAGGGTCCAAGAAGCAGCCTCCGCAGGCTCCGCAGCCCTGGGCCAGGGCGGTTCCGGGACGGTTCCGGGAGCCGGAACTCGGCCGCTCTGTGCTCTGTGTAAGCTCCTATAAGTGTAAGCTCCAAGAAGCAGTCCCGCGGGCTCAGTTCCGGGAGCCGGAATTCGGCTCCTTAGTGCTTGGTGTATGCTCTGATAGGCGCAGGGTCCAAGAAGATTTCTGATTCTTAATGTGGTGTAATTGTGATCTTGGACTTGGGAGTTGGGCAGACTTAGGTTCTCCATGCATGCCTTTGGGCAAAGAGACTACAAAACTAAACCTCAGAGTCCTCATCTGTAAAATGCAACAATTGAACTGACCCCTTAGAATTCTGATTAGAGTGAAATTGAATAACACAGCAGAAAACATCTACTACAGACACATAAAGGAGGTTGTCAATTAATACTATAAATAGTGGCAATAAGAGAAGAGGAAATTTGAGACGATATGAAAGTACTTGGTTAGTCATATCTTTGCTGGGAGCTTAGCTCTGTGTAGTTCTTGCTCTCTTTCCTTGAATACTTCTATTCGTGCCCTACTGTTTCTTTTTTATTACTCTCTTCTCTTGAGAGTTTCTCTCTTCTCTCTGTTTCGCATGTATTAGTAGTTCCATAAAGGGATATTTCAGAAAAAGTGATTCAGTACTAGGGGCTCTCACTCTTGGTTGTACCCACAAAGGCCTATTCAATAACAACAGAACAAGGTGAGGTGAGGTGGTAGATGCCTGAGGACACAAAGAGCTCTTGCCAGTTGGGTTTTCTTTCTTTTTCTTCTCTTTTTCTTTTTAAGGTTTAAAGATTTTTTAGCTTTTGCCATTCATTTACAAACTAACTTACACATTTTCCAGCATTTGATAATTTAACACATTTGTGCCATGAGTCAGCAGTTCCTGTCATGAAGTTATGGCCACAAGAGTGCTCTTGCCTATATGCCATAAGTTTGTAGTGACCTTTGGACAGCAACATGGGCCCCTTGGGATGGGTGGATGTGACATGACCTAATTTATCAGCAACAGGAAACCTAGCAGGTGTCAGTTTTAAACATTCCATTGAGTGATCTCCCCTCTCTGTGTCACTGGCACATAAACCAGCCACTTGCTTTAGTTTCCTGTGAGGTATATATGTGTGTGTGTGTGTGTGTGTGCATATATATATATATATATATATATATATATATATATATATATGAGATCATCAGCTGAGAAGTTCTGATCACTAAGTCAGGATGCACAGTCACAGCTTAATTGAAGTTTATATGAGCAGATATTTCCTCTTTTCACAAAATTTCATATTATGTGAACCATTAAATGTTTTAATACATACGAGTTGAATGAAACCATTTTTTTCTCAGGCACTCTTTGGACTTACCCTGCCTTGTAGCCACTACCACACTTCTTTAAAGTAACTAATTATTTTGAACAGCAATACTGTATAGAAAACTTTTAAAAGGAGGTTGTGCCATTTGTTCAGTATAAATACCATATGTGTGTATGTGTGTACATCTGTATGTATGTGTATATACATGTGTGTACATATAGATATACACCCACATGTATACATACATATATATACACTTACATATATACACATGCATCTCCGTACCCAGAACTAAATATTAATTCCATATATATATATATATATATATATATATATATGAACACTCACACACGAATGTATGTTTGTGTTTATATATAAATATATAGATATTGATATAGATATCTATACCTGGTATGAATACTTAAAACCAGATGGTGGATGTTCTTACGAGGGCATAGATGTCCTAAGAGAAATAGGCCTTATTCCAGAACTATTTCATGAAGGATAAGTCTGCTTGATCTATTTAGAGTAGACACTAGTATTGTGCTACAAAGTTTACTAAAGAAGTTGACAAGAACCAGACTGACATTAAAATTAATAATATATCCTCATGTTTTCATTCTCTCACATTTGTTGAACTGTTACTGTGTGCCAAACATTGTACTGAGTTCTAAAACCTCAAAGACATCTCCCTTCCTTTAAGGAGTTTTCCATACAGTCAAACAACAAGGGTGACCAATAAACAGATACATGATGAAGTGCAGTTTGCCATACAAAAGGGATGCACAATGTATGTGAGCACAGAGCAGACTTGAGGTGGAAGTGGTAGCTTCCTAAAAGATATCCTTGGAAAAGCTAAAAATTGCAAAATGAGGAAGCCAGGCAAGCAAGGGGAGTGATGTTGAAGCAATTTGCAACAACATATACCCTTTCCCAGAGGCAAAAGTGCATTTGAGGAATGGTTAGTAACTCAGTTTGGTAAAAATGTAGGGCACAACTAGAATATGGGACAATGAGGTTGGAGAGAGAAACTGAATCCAGTGCTTCTGGTTTGCCATGCTAAGCTACCTGGATATTCAGCTAAGTTATGGTGCTGCCAGTGTTCTCTGGCTAGGACATGGTTGCTGTCAGTCAGAAGTGTCTGAAGTAGAGGGTTTGTGGTTTCTGTTTCAGATCTCTTATTCATCCCTTCACCATTGGCTTCATTATCTGTTGTAGTACTTCTGTGTGCCATGTTAGACCCCATCAGTATTTTAAGCATATATTTTGTTCTCTCTCTCCCCAAAATGTCACTTATTAATCCCTTTTTCTGTGAGGTTCAGGGAGTATGTAACTTACTTACTCTTCCAACTACTCTATGGATTTTATATTCCTTTCCCCTTTGCACAGGTGAGAAAGTTGAGGACTGGAGAGCTCAGGTACCTTGTGTGGGGTTGAGATGCTAAGAAGTAACAAAACTGGAATTCAAACCAACCCTATTTAAAAAGCTTTTTCATACCTCCTTTTACTGCTGGTAATTTTTCTGAGTGCTGGCTTTTTCCCAATTACAACACATTTTTATACCATCTTTCTTTTCCTGCTGTCAGCTAGAAATAATCATAGTTAACATTTTTTATACTCTGGTTTTAGAAAGTACTTTTATACTTGTTTTCATTTGATCCTCACAACAGTTCTGACAGATCAGGAAGTAAATATTATCTTTGCTTTAAATGAGGAAACTGAGGTACTTATTGAATGCTTTGCCTAAAGTGATGCAATAAAATAAAAATCAGAACATATTACTTTAGATTCAAAGGTCCATGTTTCACACCTTACATGAAAAATAGCTAAAAATGCATCTTAGAGCCAAGTGTGGTGGCGTACACTTGTAATCCCAAAGGCTCAGGAGGCTGAGGCAAGAAGTTTACAAATTCAAGGCCAGTCTCAGCAACTTAGTAAGGTCCTAAGCAACTTAGTGAGACACTGTCTCAAAATAAAAAATAAAAAGGCCTGGGGGCATAGCTCAGTGGTTGTGCACCCCTGAGTTCAATACCCAGTACCAAAAAAAAAAAAAAAAGGATCATATCATAGACCTAAACATAAAACCTTACACTGCAAAACTTCTAGATGAAAAATATAAGAGAAAATCTTTATGACCTTGGGGTTAGTAAACATTTCTTAGAACACAAAAAGTACAACCCATTAAAAAGAAATTGATACACTGAGCTTGATGAAAAGTAAAAACAGCATCTTTGAAAGATACTGTTAGGGAAATGAAAAGATAGCCATAGACTTGGAGAAAATCTACAAAGCACATATTTGATAAAAGACTGGCATATTGACTATATGAAGAATTCCCACAAATCAATAATAAAAGTATATAAACTGCTTAAAAACAGGCAAAAGATTTGAAAGTGTACTTCATTAAAGAAGAAATTTGAATTTAACCAGGGAGCAATAAAAATGCTACACTAAGAACTTTTTTTCATTATTGAAAGAAATTAAAGAAGACCTAAATGAATGAAAAGATGTCATATATTGAAATACTTGATGTATTTAAGATGGCAGTATTACTCAAAGTGATCTTACAGATTCATTACTATATCAAAACCTGAGTGGTCTATGCAAAAAATGAAAAATCTAATCATAAAATTTATATAGGATTCCATGGAATCCCTAAATAGCCAAAACAATTCTTGAAAAAGAATATCTAAGTTGAATAACTCACATTTTCCAATTTCAAAGCTACTACAAAGCCACAGTAACCAAGAAAATATGGCAGTGTCATAAAGATAGACATAGATCAATGGAACAGAATTGAAAGTCCAGAAATAAATCCATACCCATAGCCAGTTGATTTCTGTGATCCTAAGCACATTCAAAGGGGAAAGAATACTTTCTTCAACATATGGCACTAGAGCAACTGGATCCTTATACCAAAAAAAAAAAAAAAAAAAGTGAAGCTAGACTCTTATCTCACACTGCATAAAAATTCATCCAAAATGGAACAAAAACCTAAATATACAAGATAAAACCAGAATGTTCCTTAGGAAAAAAACAGGAGTAAATCTTCACAATCATGGATTCAGTGATGGTATTTTAGATTTGACAACAAAAATATGAGCAATAAAAGAAAAGATAATTTGGACTGCCTCAAAGTTCAAAAAGGATTATCAAGAAAGTAGAATGACAACTAACAACAATGCTCAGAATGAGAGAAAATACTGATGAGTATATGATAAGAATTTACTATCCAAAATATATAAAGAACTCTTACAACTCAACAACAACAACAACAAAAATGCCCAATTAAAAAATTAACAAAGGACCTGAATAGGCATTTTGCCAGAGAAGAAGTAAAAATGGCCACATGAAAACAGGCCCAATATTACTTTTCAAAGGTGAAATGCAAATCAAAACCACAAAGAGATACAATGAAATGACACCCACTGGAATGGCTATTGTTTTTTAAAATGTAAAATGACAGGTGTTCATGAAATATAGAGAAGTGAAATGATTGTACTTGCTGGTAGGAAAAATGGTTCAGCCACTATCACTGGTGGTTCCTCAATAAGTTAATCATAGGATTACAATATCACCCAGCAATTCCATTTCTAGGTATATAATCAAAAGAATTGAAAATGTGTGTAAAATGTTCTTAGCAGCACCATTAAAATAGTCAAAAGGTGTTAAATAGCCCAAATGCCTACCTACTGATGAACAGATAAACAAAATGTGGTATATCTGTATAGTATAATATGATTCTGCTATAAAAAGTGATCAAGTACTTATACATGCTACAACATGGATGAACCTTGAAACCATTATGCTAGGGAAAGACGCCAGTCACAAAGGCTGCATCTTGAAAGATTCTATTTTTATGAAATATCCATTATAGACAAATCCAGAGAGAGAAAACAATTTATTGTTTGCCAGTGGATATGACTAATGGAAAATTTCATCTTTATTACATACAAAAAAAGAAAAAATATGGAAACAGGTCAGAACACAAAAAGATACTGAATATCATTGGTCATTAAGGAAATGCTATTTAAAACTACCATGAGATACCATGACATACCTACAAGAATGATTCAAGTCAAAAATTCTGAAGATGCCAAGTACTAGAAAGGAAAGGAAGCAACTGGAACTCTCATGTATCACTCTTGAGAATGCAAAATGGCACAGCCACTTTGGGAAACAGTTTGGCTGCTTCCTACAAAGTTAAATATACACTATAACCTAGTGACCCCATTCTCTGGGATGAAATGAAAATATATATCCACACAAAACCTGTATGCAAATGATCGTAGAAGCTTTGTTAATAATTGCCCCAAACTGAAAATAACTCAAATATTCATCACCTGATAAATAGTTTAAAATTATTGCACATTCACAAATAAAAAAACTACTTGGTAATAAAAGAGAACAAACTGGTAATTAATACATAAGTGAATCTCAGAAGCATTATCTAAATGGAAGAAATCAGACTCAAAGTCTATTTATATGACTTTCTGGAAGAGACATAAATGGATTGGAAGTTGTCAAAGACTATGATTCCAAGGATGGATCAACTTCAGAGAAGAAGGAAGTTTGGGGAGGTGATGGAAATGTTCTCTATATTGTTTGTAGTGGTGTTTACATGACTATATCCACTGACAAAATTTATAGAACAGTCCACAGAAAAAGGATAGATTTTACTGTATGTTAATTATACCTCAATTAAGTTGACTTTAAGAACCACCTGTGCTTTGTGTCCTCCATTATTATCTCTCTTGAGGAGAAGAATTGGCTCTTATTTTCACAGTACTAAAAGTGGAAGGAAGGCTATTTCTAGATCTGAAGATCAGAATGGCTTCCTTCTTTTTGTGGCAATCTCACAGCCCAGACATAAAGTTGTTGGGTTACTTCAGCACGAATGAGAATCAAAGAAATGTCAGTGGGCAGACTGCAGGGTAGTTCAGAGGAGATAGGATGGGGAATGGGAGAAAGGATGCAGGATTCATTCCGTGGGCAACTAGGCAGCTGTTGGCTTAATTGAGGGAAGAAATAGTGGTAAGGCTCCATTGAGGAGGAAAAATGATTTTCACTTTATCTCTAGATTGGCCATTTAAAGCATTTTTTGGCCCTCTGTATCCTAGAATCTCAAGCAATTGGGTCTTTGAGAGATTGTAAAGGAGCATTCATATTTAGGCGAAAACCAAAAGATTCCAAATCTGTGGTATCACCCATCAGAAAGGAAATGGATTTTGAACCCTCACAGCTTTCATAGTGTTCAGCAACTACTAGGAACAAAAATAACTTTGAAGAATTAATGAATGAACATGCTAAAACTTGCTGAAGGGCAGAACAATATTCTATAAAATTAAAAATGCTAAAGGGAAATTGATACAACTATTGTCTTTTCTGTTATTACTGCAACAGTACTAGAGAAAGCCATATCTTATTCTTTATTGTGTGCTTGTTCTGAACAAATGCTCATCAAAATAGACTACTCAGTGTTTTCAGGACCTTAAAAGATAGAATAGATCTAAACAGATTCAATGTAGACCTCATCAGTTAAATATACAATTTCAGCAAAGTATATCCTTTGCAGTTTGAGCCCACTAAAGCTGCTACATGGATCATATAATTGATTTGTGGCACATTCTGCCTGCATCTATCCAATGGTTTATTAAAATAGAATAGACAAATACCAATAAACTGAAAAGCTCCACTGAGAATTCAACCCAACCACATCACTTTCTTCATATCTAGGGTATTGCAACCAATAGTAATTTTATGGCAGCTCCCTAGTTCCGGACTCAGAGCTCTGTAGCTAGGAGTCCATAATATAAGCAATACTTTCCCTAAAGCACGACAAAGAAACGGGATTATGAAATCACCATTAAATATAATAGAACACTGGAGAGATGGGTAGAACAGAGGAAAGATAAAATGATGAACACAACACATAACAACCAATTAAAAATGTACCATCTTTGCAGGAAAGTACCTATGTATTTATAAAACTGTGTATGAGTATTAAGTACTATAGCATAAGACAATATAGGACTGAGACCCTCAAAAATCAGTGACCAAAAGAGGTACAACATTCAAAGAAATAAGACTAAAAGTAGTAGTCTAAGTGGTATAATCAGCATCCCAATTTTATCATTATTATCCCAGTAAATCAGTTATCTTCAATAATATGCAGTGTGTGGTTAAGAGATCATCTTTATCATCATTTTTCTTAATACTATAGCAAATGTATTTCATGTATATATGACATCTGTCATGCCATAATAATTGAGCAGAGAAAAATGTTAAGGAATAATTTTAAAAAGATAGAGACGTAAATTGGCCAGGTCACTCAGAAAAGGTGATTTCTTTACTCTCTGACACCTATAGCTTTCTAGGATATATTTGCTTTGTCCTGTTGTTTTTAGGATGATGGCAAGTTCAACATAGTAGCGACTGCATGGTAGAGCAAATCTGCTCACCTTTTAGCAGCTGGGAAGAGAGAGGAAGATGAGGGGCATTACCTCTTAAAGACTCCATCACTTCCCAACAACATCATGGACTGGTGACTAAGCCTTAACAACATGGGCATTTGAGCGACACTTAATCAAACCATAACACATACACACTTTTCTATATTGTACATACTTTTCAAGGTATTCTTGATAATAGCAGTTAATGAGATGAGATCTTCACTTCCTATATGAAATTCAGGCTGATTCAAATATTCTCGATGCCTTTGCCCAGTGTCTATAGAAAGTGAACCAGAAGCAGGCGAGTTCCACTCTCTAGGAGTGATGATGTATAGGTGACAGAGTAAGGATGGTGGATAGCAGAATAATTGTTGATCTGTGCACAGCAATTCCTCACAAAGAGGGTTAGAATGGTGAGGTATCAAGTGTGATGAAATAAGAGGCTAATAGCATAGATACTCAGAAAGAACAAGAAAAATATAGAGGCTGAGAAACCAAAGAAAATTATTTTAAAAGAGAAAAAAAATCTACCACATTTAGAGACCCTTTGAATGCTGAAAATTTAAAACTTTCAACAGTTTAAGTTCATTTTTTGTTGGCCTGCCTGCATACATTCTTTGAACAAACATTTATTCAATGTACAATAGAGTAACAGATACCAGGAATACAAAGATGAATAAAACACAACCCCCATGGCTTGCTATTTCTGAGGACTCAAAGGATTTCAAACGTGAAACGTCTCTTACCAAACTGCATTCTGATGAGTTAAGTGTAGAAAAATCAGCAACATTTTATTGGATTTTTATCAAACCCCAGAGGGATTTTTTTTTTTAATAGAAGAAAGGGATAGGAACATTGCATTTTGAATCTGGCTGACAGAAAACATCTTGTATGTTAAAAGAAACAAAAATCTGTATTCAACTTTCATGTCCCAGATCTTCTTTCCTGGATCATGGAAATGTACTTAATGATTGATAGTATTATTCACTGTTGACACACTCTGAAGTCCCATCTTTCTCAGGGTGCTTGGACTAGTTCCCTATCTATAAATATGTAAACAGATATTTTCCTTGACATCAGAGTAAGGTCTGGTCTCTCTTATTTATTTATATTTCTCCCTGTTTTTATAAACAGGAATGTGATTAATGCTATAATCAATGCCTTGAGAATATAGTAAGAATGGGGAGATACATACAGAGAATCAATATGAACCACCCTTCCCCTGTAAGACACATGCAATTTTAAGGTATGTATTTATGCCACGTTTAACTAAGTCTTTTCTCCCCAATCCTATTTCCCTCCAAACCTTTCATGTTTACTACCTGAATATTTAGTCACAGGTGAACAAATAAGAATGTGTTACTCTAGATCCTTGTTCCATCTAGATTAATATTTGTATAAAAGAAGCTTGTGCAGATTTCTGGAAATAAAGTTCTACACAAGATTTCATTCTATTTTTAAGCAATGACTCATCCACTCGACAACTCTGAATCTCAGTGCTGCCTGAGATTACTGATGCTTTTTCACAGCTTACCTTAGCTCCTCATTCCCCCCAGTCCCTCTTCTGGAAAACATTCTTCAGGCTGGCAGAGACTGTTGTTTTGAGACACATCAAGCCTCACCCCAAAGCAGTGGTTTTATGCATTTTTATTTTTTGAACCAGCAAAGTCCTTCTTCATGTTGTAAGAACCAATTTAATCTTGTCATATTTTTATCCTTGTATTAGTCACTTTTCTGTTAGTATAATGAAATACCTGAGATAATTTCCTTATAAAGAGAAAAGATTTATTTTGGCTCATAGGTTTAGAGGTTCCAGTCCTTGATCAAGTGCCCCCCTTGGCTTTGGGCCTGTGGCAAGGCAGCACGTAGTGGCAGGAGCTTATGGCAGAATTGAGCCACTCATATCCAGGAAGGAGAGAGAGAGAGAGAGAGAGAGACTGACAGACACCAGAGTCCCACCTCTCAAAGGTTCTAGCTCCTCCCAGTAGCCACACCCTGGGGATCAAGCCTTTAACACATGGGCCTTCGGAAGACATTTCAAGATCCAAATGATAGCAATTCTATAATTAAAAATTGTAAAAACAAAAATAGAGCTATGAGAATTTTAAAAAGAATAAAACTAATAGTAAAGATATAATACATTCAGCTCTATGAAAAACCTTATAATTATTTTATTTTTCTCATCTTGCCATGGATTGCATTTTGGGATTCACTGCCTTTCTGCTTTGCATAGAGGCAATAAAAGAATAAGTTAACCAAATATTCAATTTCTGCTCTTTATGTACCATGGCATGGGTTGGGTTTATATTGGCAGCAGAGTAGAGGAAGGCGAGGAAGTAAGAAAGTGTATGAATCAGCTCCATACCCTCTCAGTCTTCATAACTATTCATTATTGCCAGTGTGGTCAATACCTCACACGCACACAATGGATAGGGGAAATGCCAAAGCAAGGAGATTATTACTCAGAAACTGCCCCAAGCAAGTTAGTGTATGACTAAGAGACAATAAAATTTCCCTGAATTTAGAGACAATTGAAGTAGAGAATCACCCTCAGATACTGAAATGGATAAAGATTTTTTTTTTAAAAAAAGTGCACTGTATTAAAATCACAAGTGAATGACATCTCTATCTGCTGTCAAGACTTTTACATACCCAAAACTAATTAAAGTGACCCACAGAAATGTAAGAAAGCAATAAAATTATCAACAGTCTTTTACAATGCCTGAATTTTGTTTTAAAATTTTTGTTTTGTTCTTTGTTTTTATATGGATTAGCTCATACAGTGTCAGCCTTTCTCCAGGGGAGATACATTCCAAGTCCCTCAGATTCTGGAAAATACAGGGAGTACTAATCCCTATATATATACTATGTTTTTTCCTACACATACATACCAATGATAAAGTTTGATTTATAAATTACGTACAGGGCTGGGATCGTGGCTCAGTGGTAGAGCACTTGCCTAGCATGTGCGGGGCCCTGGGTTTGATCCTCAGCAACACATAAAAATAAATAAGTAAAATAGAGGTCCTATGTCCAACTACAACTAAAAAATAAATATTTTTTAAAAATAAATTACAAACGGTAGGAGATTAACAACAATGACTAATAATAAAAATAGAACAAGATAACAAGATACTGTAATAAAAGTTATTTGAATAATTGTGACTGGCCAGGTGGTATACACAACAGGGATACACTGGACAAAGAGTGATTTTCATCCTGTGTGGCTGAAAAGGGACAGCATGAGAAGGATGGCATGAGATTTCATCATGCTACTCAAAACAGAATGCAGTCTAAAACTTATGTATTATTTATTTCTAGAATTTTAAAATTTAAAATTTTAAAATTTTTGGACCACAGTTGACCATGGATAACTGAACCATGGGAAGTGAAACCACAAACCAGGGGCTACTAAAGTACATACAGGGTTTAGTCCTATCCACTATCTCAGGCATCCACTGGGGGTCTTAGAATATGTCCCCTATGAATAAAAAGGACTACTATAGACAAGAAACAGGAGATTAGTATTGGAGAACTCATATTGGTTTCACATACATGTTTACATTTGGAAATAATTGAGGGATGTTTTTCACAAGCAAAGATAAAGCTTTACCAAATGTGAAGATCTTAAGAGAAAATCTAAAAATCTACAGAAGTGCCTTCCTTCCCTGTAAGTAGTGACTGTTTCAAAGGTCGGAAGAAGTTTTCCACCATGATAAGCTCTTCAGCAAAGGTGCAAGTGCAAATGATGAAACCACAGGACATTTTCCTTACACTAAAATGATGGATTGATGGAAAAAAAGAAAGAAAGAAAGAAAAAACACTGCATCTTAGATTCTATTTTTAATTTAGAATTTAAAAAAATTAAGCAATTGCCCTCTAGGACCTACATCTAGAAGAAGATGCATGATGCCCAGGGTTTAGGCTACAAAAAAAAATTGATTGCTGCAGCTGAATGCAGAGACTGGAGAATGTAGCTGTGCTAGCCACATTACAGTGATATTTATTGTTTTTGTTAGTGCTTGGTTCAGAGCTCCATACGTTTTGAATCATGTTCTCCAACTCCATTTTTCCCACAAGCCCTGATATTTTTAGTGTGCAGTTTTGTAGAACTATGGCCCAGCCAAAACACCTGTATTTTATTTTCTCATGGCAGGCAGAGCATTGGTGTGACCCATGGAAAGGCAGCAGGCTGGAAGAGTGTTTAAGAGGTTATTAGAAGGAATTGTAATTGGGCTTTCAGCATCACCTTGAGGAAATGGCTCTGATGTGATCCTATTTCTTGGCATTAAAGTATCTCTGATTTGGAGAGAAGCAAGGCATCAGGCTATCCTGGCTTAATGGAAAAGGAGAGAGAGAAAAAAAAATAGTAAAGAATATGTAATTCTTTTATTTCTAATTACATGTTTGCTCTGCAATCTTCTAATCCAGGATTGGTATATAGGATTTCTCTCGAGTGCCAGCCCCAATTGACTGGTAGTGGCTGCCTGAAGCACTGAAGCGAGGAGGATGCTGAGGCCATTTCTGGGCTCAGTGGAAAAGAATGCCACAATTGATCAGTGATGTCTGTCAGGAGTTGCAGCACATGTGTCACCCCGCTAATCTATGATGCAGTTGGGGAAATTTGCCTACCAAGATGAATGGTCTGGGAAGACAACCAGACTGCGCTCTGAGATCGGTACATTTACCTTTGTAAATGAACAAATCGATTCTCTGATCACCAGTCTGTCTCTGTCAGTCTCACCTGTGGCTGCTCACTTGGGTGAACTAAGAAGATGGAGAGCTTAAACCAGCAATGCTGAAGACATCAGGAGTCCTGATGCTGAGATGCCCTGTACCTGACAGGTCCTGCTGAAAACATCCTATCACTCCTTCATTCTGTCTTAACTTGATATAAATTTACTATTGTGTATTTACCATATCATGCCCCTTACCTCATTATTTGCCATATTTCATCAACAGTGAGATGCCATAAAGTTAGTACAGACCAGGACACAGTCAAGATGTAGTTTTTGTGTATGTGAGCTTGGTTATCTTTGGTGGACCTACAGTGGGAAGCTGCTTGAGAGTAAATTATCAAATTATTTAAGGACCATTTGAGGAAAAACTATGTGGCCTGATTGCTGTGTGAAAACCTTTTCTTCCCACTGAAGAGAAAAATGCATAATCTGAACTTGCAGAACAGATGTCAGTGGCTCTGAAGAAAACCCAGGAAAGAATAATTCAGTTGGGCACTCTTGGAAAAAATGCCACATTTCTAGTGTGCAAGGCAGCACCGAGGACAGATGGTGTGGGGACGAGTGTGGACATCAGACACTGACAGCTCTGAGTTTAAGAGTGGTTCAGAGAAGCCAAATTCTGAATATAAAGAAGTTTTTGCAAAGGCTTAACCAATTTATTTCTCTTTTATTTCCTTTTTATTTTCAAAAGAACTATGTGTGAATAAGTCTAAAGGCACTTTTCTAGAAAATATAAAATAAAGTTTTATTTTATGTTGACACCACTTCTTTTCTTTCTCATTTGTACATAAAATATTGATGCCTCTTCCAATTGGTGGTACTTTAGATTCAATGAAATATGGTATAATTTGCATCTGTAACATAATAAATGAGGAAATGTAGCAGCAAGAACATGATTATTTATAGATTGTTCACATCTCTTTAATAAGCTAGTTACACATCTAGGATTAGAATTTATGAGATTTAATTTTTTTGGGGGGGGACCAGGAATTGAACTCAGGAGCCCTCAACCACTGAGCCACATCCCCAGCCCTATTATTTTATTGATTTCTTTTAAATAAATGACAGAGGAATGCATTACAATTCATATTACACATATAGTACACAATTTTTCATATCTCTGGTTGTATATAAAGTATATTCACACCAATTCATGTCTTTATACATGTACTTTGAATAATGGTGTCCATCACATTCCACCATCATTGCTAACCCCCTGCCCCCTTCCTTCCCCTCCCACCCCTCTGCCCTATCTAGAGTTCATCTATTCCTCCCATGCTCCCTGTCCCTACCCCACTATGAATCAGCCTCCTTATATCAGAGGAAACATTCATCATTTGTTTTTGTGGGATTGGCTAATTTCACTTAGCATTATCTTCTCTAACTCCATCCATTTACCTGCAAATGCCATGATTTTATTCTCTTTTATTGCTGAGTAATATTCCATTGTGTATATATACCACATTTTTTTAATCTATTCATCTACTGAAGAGCATCTAGATTGGTTCCACAGCTTAGCTATTGTGAATTGTGCTGCTATAAACATTGATGTGGCTGTGTCCCTGTAGTATGCTGTTTTTAAGTCCTTTGGGTATAGACCAAGGAGAGGGATAGCTGGGTCAAATGGTGGTTCCATTCCTAGATTTCCAAGGAATCTCCATACTGCTTTCCATATTGGCTGCACCAATTTGCAGTCCCACCAGCATGGTGAGAGATAATGGTTTAATTTTATTTTGTTGCATATGGATTTTCAGTTTTCCCAGCATCATTTGTTGAAGAGGCTATCTTTTCTCTAATGTATGTTTTTAGCACCTTTGTCTAATATAAGATAATTGTAATTTTGTGGACATTCTGTGTCCTCTATTCAATATCATTGGTCTACCAGTCTGTTTTGGTGCCACTACCATGCTGTTTTTGTTACTAAGGTCTGGTATAGTGATGCCACCTGCTTCACTCTTCCTGCAAAGGATTGCTTTGGCTATTCTGGGTCTCTTATTTTTCCAGATGAATTTTATGATGGCTTTTCCTATTTCTATGAGGAATGCCATTGGGATTTTGATCAGAATTGCACTAAATCTGTATAGTGCTTTGGGTACTATGATCATTTTGATAATATTAATTCTGCCTATCCAAGAGCAAGGTAGAGCTTTCCATCTTCTAAGGTTTTCTTTGATTTCTTTTTTTAGGGTTCTATAGTTTTCATTGTATAGATCTTTCATCTCTTTCGTTAAGTTGATTCCCAAGGTTTTTTTTTTTTTTTCTTTTGAGGCTATCATAAATGTTGTAGTCTTCCTCATTTCCTTTTCAGAGGATTTGTCACTGATATACAGAAATGCCTTTGATTTATGGGTGTTGATTATATATCCTGCTACTTTGCTGAATTCATTTACTAGTTCTAGAAGTTTTCTGTTGGAACTTTTGGGGTCTTCTGGGTATAGAATCATATAGTCAGCAAATAGTGCCAATTTAAAAGACAGGGATCACTGAGTTGCTTAGTGCCTCACTTTGGCTGAGTCTGGCTTTGAACTTGCGATCTTCCTACCCTCAGCCTCCTGAGCCACTGGGATTACAGGCATGCACCACAGCACCCAGTGAGATTTAAATTTTTGACCAGTTCACTTGAACATCATCTAGTACCATATTTCAGAAAGGTTGGTTTTAAGTAACCAAATTATGGACTTGGTGGCCCTCCAGAACTGGCCAACCTAAAATGCAGCTGCTCTATGCCAAACCAGTGAGATTGTTCTATGTGGGTAAATGTCATAGTCCAAGGTCATGCTTTACCTGTCAGCATAGGTATGGAAGGAGGAAAGGACATTCAACACATAGTCCTGATTTTTTTTTCTAACTGTTAACTATAGTTTTATATAAATTCTCAGCCTACTTATCTGGTCCTTCTTTCTTTTCGTCTTTAGTCTCATCACCCCAGATACTTATTTATAAATTTTTAGTTAATAATTATGATGATACAAAGAATCTATTAGGCTATAACATATAAAAATGGACTATGTTTTATCAGTTTTTGACTTTCAGAACCAGCAAGCTTGTGTGGTTCAAAGTAATACATAATGAAAAGACCTTCACCTAAAGCAGTTCATAGAGATAAGAGAATAGCCCTTGTTCATCATTACTGATAGCCTTCCAAATATCTCTTCCATTTGCTCTTTCACCCAGTTCTACAGGAGCCTTGAATAACATTTTTTGTGTAGATGTATCTCAGGAAGACCTTTATTTGATCAACTATGAATACAATATTGTATTTTGTTTTTGTACTAGAAATTAAACCCAGGGGTACTTCGCCACTGAGGTACATCCTTAGCCCTTTCTATTTTTTAAAGTTGCTAATGCCTTACTAAGTTGCTGAGGTTAGCCTTGAACATGCGATCCTCCTTCTTAGGCCTCCTGAGTCTCTGGGATTACAGGGATGCACCACTACATTCAACATACGGCCCCCCTTTTTTTTTTTTAACTATAAACATCTATTGCACACTTTACTATAATATGGGCTAGGCATTGTTCTCATGAGCTACAAAGATTAGTGAATCACAGTCCCTACTTCTAGGAGCATGTAGTCCAGGAAGAGAGACTAGACATGGAAATAATTACAGTGCAAAAATAACAAGTAACACAATAGACATAGATAACATGTTGAAAAGGTACTTATCCTGCCTGGCAGAGCAAAAAAGACCTCAGAGAAGATGACTTTTGTACTGAGTCTTGAAGGATACACAGTTTAACTTGTTAGAAAAAAGGAGGAACAGTACCATATTACCCAACAGAATGACTTCTTCAAAGCCATAGAAGCATCACAAAGAAAGGTGTGTTTGAAGAACTTTAGTTTGAAGATAAATAGGACATGTGGCAAAGGTGAGGAAAATGGCAGGACATGAAACTTGAAAGGAGGTAAGATGCCTGTTATGACAGGCTTTCCATGTGGGAGCTTACATTTTATTCTGCAGGTAGACAAAAATCACAAAACACATCCATGTGGTTTTAAATCCCTGAGAAATAAAACCATTTTTTCTGTCTTGAGTTTTTGCATCTAATCCAGTCATCATCTAAGTTTATAGAAACATTACCTTAGCCACTCTAGAGCAGGCAAGGGTTCTTTCTGACCAGCACTGGCCCACATATGAGCCAAAGCAACCTGGATTTCCAAGGAGCAGTTTCAGCTCTGACATCTCTCTTAAACACAGGCCTTGAGACTGTGGTTCCTCACTGTGGCTGGAAACATAGCCAAAGTCTGCATTACTATGACAGATTGTGGCTTTGACAATTACGTGCTCCTCTACTCCTTGACTTCACATGGCTGAAGGAGCTTGCCAACACACACTCTGTGTTTTCATATTTTCCTCATTGGGTAATTGCAAAATGGGTGATTCCACCTAAATGCAGTGAGATTGATTTCATCCAAACTGCAGACTGGCTAATCAGTGGCCCGGTTTTCTATCCATGTGATCTGTCATCTGGCATTTATTACTCAACTAATTAAATTACAGGTTTATGCTATGGTTTACCCATACAGAGATGTCAGCAGGAATGTATCAAAACTTAACAACAAATGGATATTTATGTTATATGTTTACAACACATACACACACATATATGTATGTGTACATATGAAGATGTATTAATGAGTTATCCCATTTGGGCAAATTTTCCAGAAGTCTAAAGCTAAGTGACTAATCAAACATTTTTGTTTCATTTTACTTTAATTGAGTATTTAATGTTTCTAAAAGTGTTGGAAGTGTGAGTTCTAGAGTCAGCCTGCTTTTTTAGAATCAGCCTCCCTATTTATCTGCTAGCTTTCTGTCTTTTAGAATCTCAACTTTGTCATCTGTACAATGAGAATAATAGTGACCACCTCATAGGATTACTTGTGAATTACGTGCATATAAACATTCAATGTGCAGTGAACATTCAAGAAATGCTAGCACTGAATAATTTATGCATATTAGAATTGGTTTTTGAAAACTGGGGTCATCATTGTGAACATTAATGTTGAAGGAAAACTAATAGCTGATACCTTTTGGACCTACTAAGAGCTAGAAAATTATTTATCCATCCACCAAATGTTTCCCAAATGCCAGGATTCTTCCTCATCCTGTTTTGAGTTTTTATACACAACACTTGCTTTCTATAACTTAACAAGTTCTGAAATTGCTAATATTTAGGAACTTAGACATTTTCTTCCTTCCTTAGTGTTTTACTGGCAAATCAGATAATCCACCTTATTAAAATTCTGTCCAAAGAAGGAGTCAGAAAGCTCTAACTGAATACCTATGCTCATGTTTCAGTGTCCATACTATGTGCTATTTATTTTAGCCACTGAAAAATCATATCTGCTGGTTTCAAGATTATCTACTATGTGTATGATAAATGATATTGCTATAAAATGACCTCCAGAAAAGTAAAAGGATGCTCTCAATGCTATGTTTGTATCTGACACAGGTGTCTAGAGAGCCATATCTTTAGACATTCAACAAGAGAATCTTAGTAACACCTCTTTTGCTAAAGCAAAACATAGCATATAAATAAAAATGTCCATACAAAGATTTTTTGTATTTAAAAAATTTTGTAAAAGCATACACTAACTCAGACTATTTAGAACCAAAATCTCAGCATCCTAATCCAAATAGTATTTATTACATGTCTTGATTTTCTTCCCTGATTTTTAAACAAGTGAATCCTCATAGGCCTTACCCTGTTGCTCTCCATGAAAACACTGCTAAGAGGAGGCAGAACTGCCACAGGGTAATCTATATGAATGATGTCCTGAAGCTATACCACAAAACAAACCTAAATGAGACTCAATTATAATAAGTTTGCATATTTTGTTAACCTAGGGAGTTTGGGGTGCTTCCGTAGCCAACTAACTATCTCAGTGTCCAAGATAACTATGTTCCCTTCCCACCCATTCTTCTCACTGTGGATGCTTATTGGCACCATCCATGCTGATTTTAAGAATTGTTTTTCCAGGAAATAATTTCTGTACTCCCCCTATCATGTCAAATATTATAAACCTGTTTCTATAAAATAAATCTCCACCTTCAGTTCATTCACACCTTTTCAGCTCATAAAGTAATTAATTCTACATTTTCAATGGACATGTTTATTGACTTTTTTTTTTTAATTTTAACATACCATATCCCTACATCTGACCTCCCTGCCAGCTCTCTTCTTCCAGTCAACCCTCTTCCCAAACACACATACAGGCACACACACACACCAATATCTAAAGTACACTTAGCTCACTCTTGCCCATAGACTAGGCATTTACACATGCTGCTGCTTCCCCTTGGAATGGGACTTTCTTACTTCCTTGATAGCAAAGTCAAACTTATGCATACATCAGACTTCTATAGTCACCTACATGGGTTGATTGCAATGAATTCATTCATTCATGAAAAGCAGTCTGCACATGAAACATGTTCTGAGATATAGGAGGTGCTCTGAAAGCAGAAGGGAGCCACTCTCTGCCTTCATATCAGTCTTTCTTTTAGGACTAAGAGCTCCTTTAGGACAGGTATATGGCAGTTTAAAATTCTGCTGCTCCAGTACTCAGCGTAGGACCTACCTCAGAACAGAACTCAGGAAATGGAAGGAAGAAAGGAAGGGAAGGAGACAGTAGGGGAGAGGAGGGAGGAAATGTGTCTTAGTCCTTCTGTCCTGCTATTGGCAAGATAACTTATGAACAACAAACTTATTTCTTATAGTCCAGTAGGCTAGAAAGGCCAAGATCAAGGTGCTGGCAGATTCAGCGTCTGGTGAGGGCCCACTTTCTCACAGATTGTGCCTTCTTGCTGTGTCCACATGGTAAAAGAGACAACGTGCTCCCCTGGCCTATTTTGTAAGGGCGCTTATCCCTCATGACCTACTCACATCCCCAAAGGACCCTCTTCCTGATACCATCACCTTGGGGATTGGATTGCAGCATATTAACATTTGGATCATAGCACTTACTAATAGTGAAGTTCAACATACTTCTGATTATCTTGTCTAATAATTGAAAATTTAAACATTTTAAAATGTCATTGTAAACAAATGGGCTAGGAGAGCAGTGTGGGCTCCTGATTTTCTTTTTTTCTGATGTTCCTTGTGAGAAAGCCTTCTCTAAACGGGTGTTGCCAGGACAGTACAACAGAGCACAGAATGTCAATTTCAGTCTTTTTTTCCCCCCCACTTTTTCAGGTTACAAATGCTGCTGCCAACTGTCCTGGTCAGATGACTCTTCGTCTCAAACCTCTCCTAGTGTGTGGAGGGGATGGATTTACTCAGTCCAACTTTGATGGCTGCATCACTTCTGCCTTAAGTGTTCTGGAAGCTTTAAAAAATCATCTTTAGTACCTGTATTCTTATTGTCTACATTTTATTTTTGTTTTCACAATTTTCTGTTGTCAGTTATTTAGTTTCTATTTTGTTGAGAAAACTTCCTGGAAAATTATTCTTCACTTATGGTCATTTTTCATATAGAGTATAAAATCAATTTTATAATTGTGATAGTTATAGCCCATATAAGAATGAAAACTCTTTGTACCTTACACCTTTCCCCACTTTTCTGAATTTCTGTGACCAATCCTTACTGGAGGAAAAATGGTGCTTTAGAATGACAAATAGACTCCCCCAAAAGTTATATTAAAACAGAAGTAACAGTTTGTGTGCCAAAACCTCAATTATCCTCTTGAAATCAGTTCTGAATAAAGAATAATCATCATGAAGACCTTGTTTTAGGTCTTCAACTGTATCCTTCAATTAACATTTTTGCAAATTACTGAACTATAAGATTTCTCGGAACCTAGTATAATTTTTCTTTCTCCTTTTCAAGTTATTAAATGATATGAATTGTAGGTTATATGTGTCATCATTTTAGGTTTGCAGTTTGGAGGGCAACTTGACTGACAGAGGAATCTACCTATAGATTTTTAGAAAATAGCAAGATTTAACTTGATTTTCCAAGTCACACAGTACTTCCTATACTTAAAACAAATCTGTCTTAATATGAAAGATAAAAATTAAATGGAAACTGAGAGAAAACATATCAGTCTTAACATTTGTATATCCTGTGGCTGGTGCTGTTACATTTCTATACTCTCCAGCATGTGCTGTGGCATTTAGACTGTGTCAAGTTTAATGAGATTTTTGTTGTCCAACAAAAAAATTACTGAACCAGAAAATAGATGCACTTAAAATAGTTCAATATTTGCCAACTTAGTAATTCAGCATATCACCCACATGCTTCAATGGCTTGACCCCATGACTTGCTGGCTGAAGAGAAATTATACCTGGCCTTTCAAATAAGCTACCTGTTGCTAATTTGAAAAATAAAATGATGAGTTCTATTGTATATCAAAAGGAAAGAAATTGTTGCAGCCTCCTAAACTAAGTTTGGCAGAAGAATTCTTACCTTGGTAGTGTTTAAGGATTTACACCTACAGGCCCACTCTTATACATACACAAATACAGGTACATGTGGGACTTGCTTAAGTATCTACAAAGTGGATTCTGTGATCCTATTGTTTCCTTTTGGCAATTAAATGATTAAAAAAATAAACTAAAATGCCTACATATGGTTAACGTCTTTTATTTTGAAAATAGAGAAACAAAAAAGGAAATTAATGCAGTTTCTGGTATAAAATATTGAAAAGTAGTGAGTTTGTTTATTTGTTTTTTATCATTGTGGCCCATGTTTGATTAACATTTGTCTTTCTATTGATTTTTCTCTTAAAATGTGGTAGAAAAGTCATTCAATCTAACTTGCATTTTTTTTTTTTTTTTGTGGGCGTAGGTACCAGGGATTGAACTCAGGCCACATCCGTAGTCCTATTTTGTATTTTATCTAAAGACAAGATCTTACTGAGTTGCTTAGCGCCTCACCATTGTGAGGTTGACTTTGAACTTAAAATCCTCCTGCCTCAGCCTCCCAAGCCACTGAGATTACAGAGAGCATCACTGCACCCAGCCCTAACTCATGTTTTTTAACAGATATAACTCATTAAATTGACAGCATCCTTTAAAAAACAATGCTGTAATCATTTCATGAACTTACATCCTAGAAAGGAGGAGAGGAAAGATTCATAAAGGGGGTTGAAATTACTTAGAGAAAGTACTTTTCTATGTCATGACTAAAAACTCTAAGATGTCTTCATTCTAATGTCACTTTGCTATTTTAAACATTTTAAAAATCCCTTTTACATTTGGATTTTCATTTGCCTCTTCCTCTTTAGAGGTTAAATGGAATATATCTCCTGCTGTCCAGAGGGCCGAATGTGTCAGATGGCAGGACACTCTAAAAGACCACAGGGTGAAGCTATCAAGCTCCCCCAGAAGAATGGGGTCAGCAGGCTGAACTGGTTGCTGAGGTGTGTGTATTTCAACCCCACAAGACCACACAGCATCACCATATTTCCAAATAAGAACTTTTATTAATCAAGCCAGCCAAGGAAAGCTGCTCTGTTTTGAAAGGAGCATATTCAAGTGAGAAACGGCTTGAGCAGTGGGGTGATTTAATACTTGTTAGCTGATAAATATAGCCTTTGCCAGAATAAAACTTTATGATGCAGTGTTGAAAAGCTTAATTACTAAACTGTCTATGCACGTCTTGCACAGGCAGCAAGGGTGACAAATTATAGCAGCAGAATAGTATTTTTCACCTTTGGCATTTCTGAAGGGGAAAAGTATGCCTCAAAAACGTTGAGAAAGCAGTAATAATCCCAGACCACATATTACTGAGGGAAAAAAAAGACACTTCATTGAGTCACCAAGACTTCTGCACGAAATGTCATCATCTCCACCCCCCCACCCCCACCCCAACCCCCGCCTACCCACTACTTTGTTAAGAGAACAGGTCAGTTTTACATTTATTTGGCCTTTATACTTATCCAAGCATGTGAATATATATATATATATATATTTTTCCACTTTTCATCCTGCAAAATAAGCAGAACAGGGAATTCTTGTTCATATTAAACAAATAAAGAAACTGAGTCGAGAACTTGGCCAGCTAAGGTCATACAATGATATCCCAGGACGAGAACCCAGGCTTCCCATGACCCGTTGCTATTTACTGGCACCATGCTGCTGCCAGATGAACATGATAATTAAAGCTGAGCTGAAATATTAGTTGGGGGTACAGTCAGCACCATGTGGTCCTCTTATTGATGTTTCATTTCAGAGAGCTAACACTAATCCTGATGTGATATATATCGGAGTCTAAAATGGAGCAAAGTCTCCAGAAGTACTGGCTAAATGATTTATACTCCTGTTATTTTCATTCGCTGGTTTATTTCCTTCTTTGGGGGCACTCACTGGGAGAAATAGCTGCATCCTAATGACACTGAATTTCCACCCAGCAGTAGCTGTTTGGTCTACAGTCTTGCTCTGCGTTCATCCTTCTGTCTGTATTTCCCTTTGTGTCTTTGTTCTCCCTGTTTCATTCTTCTCTTGCAGTTTCTGCCATTTCTTCCTACTTTTAATTTTTTTCTTCTGTTCTTCTCCTATGCTCAATTCTCCAACCTCATAAAAACCTGGAATGTAACATAATTACATTATGATTCATAGTATTTGGTACTTCCTTATTTTAATGTATCAGAGTTTTGTTTTGTTCCTAAAATGTAAAGTTCTTGATTTTGTTATTCAAGTGGATGACCCTTGTTTTGATTTTCAAAAGGGATGCAAGAATTTAAAATTGACTGTAGCTTTCAAGAATCCCAGTGCTAACAACAACAAAACTTGTACAGTTTCTTTTCTCTACTTCTTTACTCCTCCTATCACATATGTACAAAGCATAGTGCCAAGTTCTCTGACAGACATAAAGGAATGTAACCAGCAATACCCATCCCAAGATTCTACCTAGGGAAGGCAAGACCCAGGGAGTGGGAGGCAGGGTAAAGGTACATTGCATTAGTCAGTTTTCCATTACTATAACAAAATATCTGAGGCTGAGTACCGAGAAAAGAAGTTGATTTTGTTCACACTTTTGGAGATTTGGTTTCATCTTGGCTCTGGTGAAGGCCTCAGGACAGAGCATCACAAATAGTGGGAATACAGAAGAGAGAGAGGTGTCAGGAAGCCAGCAAGGGACAAGTAACAGTCTTACATGCTAGGCTACCACTGAGCTACATCCCCAATCCTTTTTACTTTAATTTGAGACAGAATCTCACTGAATTACCCAGGAGAGCCTCAAACTTGTGATCCTCCAGCCTGAACCTCCTAGGTCACTGGAATTATGGTTGTGTACCACTGTGCCTGGTTTAGACTCCACCTCTTAAAGGCCCCACTACCTCTTAACATCACCACACTGAGGATCATGTTCCCAACACATGAATCCTTAAGGGACACTCAACCCATATCCAAACCATGGCATACATGTTGGTACAGTGCAGGCAATGAATAAGATGCTACATAGTCCTAAGAGAAATGTTTTCTTGAGGAACAGAGGGTCCCTGAACAGACACAGAGATACAACAGTCAAAGGCACCAGACAGCTTCTTTCCCCTTTACATCATAACTGGGCAGACCTAGCTGACTTCAGGAATCCAAACTGCATATGGGTATAATCATGATAAGCTAGTTGTTTCTGTGGAGAAGCCTCAGAAAGTATGCTACGGCAAGACGAAAGAGCCCTAACAAACCTCATGCTATCTGGAGAGACTAAGCTGCTCTATTCCAATCTAGAATGTACTGTATTTTAGCCAGAATCCTCTGACCCAATAAGCCAGGAAAAGGTGAAATGGTTGTGTGGCCCATATTTCCTTCTAAACAGTAAGTATTATGTACTTCAGATATCACAGCAGAATCCATCAGAAGAATCTGCTAAGGGGAAAGAATCTCTAAGAGATTGTTAATTAAAAAGGCATTGAAATGTCTAAGCCTAGAGGCATTAGGAGAGCATTTAGACCAGTTGTTCTTAACCAACTTAAACTTTGAACTCATCTGAGAAGCTGCAGAAAGCTATGAATCTTCTCATAACAATAACAGAAACAACCATACATGTATGCCCATAGAATTTGCATACTATTTAAGGCCTATTAACTAGCTGCTTCTTTTTGTAAATAAAGTTTTACTGGAATACAAGCCTGGCCCACTCATTTCTTATTGTCTATGGCAGTTTTTTGCTCTACAAAACTATAAAAAGTGTTTCAGATATAGGCCTTATTGTTTGAAAAGTCTAAAATAGTTACTATATGGCTCTCTAAGAAAAAGTTTACTTACCCCTGTTTTTAGGAGATTACAAACCTATAAAACTATTTCTGGACATTCAGGGGTCTAGGGACCCCAGATTAAAAAATTCCAAATCTCAATCCTATCACTTTATGTAAATGCAGGATTATTTTAGATGCACACACCTGATACATTGTTCCTTGATCCTGTGCCCCATTATAAATTCTTTAAGGCAAACATGTAACTTTGCAGTTAAGAACATGTCCTTTGGGGTTTAATAGATCTACTTTTTAATATTGAGAAGATTTTGCTCCTCATAGTGTGGTCTTCAGGCATTTAAACAATCCCACTTAACCTCCTTTTTCATCTGAAAAAATGAATTAATGGTACCTACTTCATAAGGTAGTTACAAGGCTTAAAGTTGCATACAAGTATGTGTTAGGAGAGTATGGACACAGTTAAGTGCTAATAAATGATAACTTATGATGATGTTGGTGATAAGGAAGGAGGAAGAAAGGAAGAAAGGTTTGAGAAGATCCTCCTGCTGTCTCTGAGGCCTCTGGGAAGGCGATTTCTTTGGCATTTCTTTTTTTTTTTTTTTAATATTTATTTATTTTTTTTAGTTTTTGGCGGACACAACATCTTTGTTTTTTGTATGTGGTGCTGAGGATCGAACCCGGGCCGTACGCATGCCAGGCGAGTGCGCTACCACTTGAGCCACATCCCCAGCCCATCTTTGGCATTTCTTGATAGGAGAATTTATGCACTGAAAGCAAACTATGGTGGAACTCTGGAACTTACAAATTCTATGAAACAGAATATCAGTGTCTACCTGCAATCGACTATGGCATCTTCCTCTTTTCCTGTTCCAGTCCATAAAGAGACAACCCGCTTAGAGAAAATTCGGTGTGCTCCAGTGTACCTTGGAAAGAAACCAGGAAAGGTCATTACCAGGCATAAGGATGATATGAAATAGAAGCATTCTAACAAATGGTCCTTTTTCTTAGCAAGTGTATGTACTGAATGCAAAGAATTGCACGCTTGGATTGGATTCTGCTGAAGATTATTTACTTAATCTCTGAAACACTGTGAAAACTAGGAGTGAGTTAGTTCACATTCTTAACATGTTTGGCTAAGTATGCAGATTCATTTCCTGTCCCTGGCCTTCATTTTAAAAAACTCAGTTCCCGGCGGTTTTCATGACATCTGAATCCACTACTTACTAGATGTAAAATCTTGGACCAATTTCTTCTGTCTTATGTCTTCATTTATAAAATGTGTATACTAATTTTACCTACTTTAGGATTATTCTGATGGTGTTTAGTATTGTGCTCTGCATATAGAAAAATCTTCAGTAATCTCAGCTGTAGCTACACTCTCCATACATCATTTCTATTTATAGTCATTAGGTAATCTCAAAGCTCTTACTTTATGCTGCTTCCCATTATCTGGTGGAGAAATGGAGGGGAGATGGAAAACTGCTCTACCATTTGAAACAGCCTAATAAACACATGTACTTCACTTCTTAACATACTACATACTATTCAAATTTTCTGCTGAGGAAAGCCAGAAATTCAAGTAGAAAAGTAAATCTTAAGGACAGAAACCTGCTGAGTCTGTTTTATGGTTTTCTACTTGAAAAGCTGGAGTCATATATACTGAAATTAAAATTACGAATAATTGAGTTACCTAGAAAAGAAGGTTATGTGAACTTCAATTTAAATACTGATTAACTAGAAATCCTTTTTTGCACCAACTCTTGCATTACTATCTTTCCAAAATGCTTGGTTCACTGTTTTCTTTTTTACTTTAGTGCCAATGATATAGACAGTATAATAAAGTTGAATGGATTTTGCAAAGTCTTGATGTCAGGGTTTCATTAAAATGTAGTAAGCTTTTTGGAGACAGAGATTTTTGTCTTTTTTCTTCACCTTAAAATCCCCAGTGTCCAAAAAGTGTGGGCCGTTGAATGAAAGATTCAAGAACATTCAGACTATCAGCAATTAGGAAACTATACAGGATTATGTAACTAACTAATGCAGAAAAAAAAATAGACAATTAACAATTTGAAGTGTGACAAGGTACAAATAAAAGAAAATGGGGAAAAAATTGAGTCTTACCTGTGAATGTATAAGCTCCACAAAAACAAAAATCATGTGAGACTTACCGAAAGTATATCTTCAAACCCTAGTAATGCCACATATTAGCCCTTTGAATAAAATTTTTATTGAATAATCAAATGATTTAAAGAATCAAAATCTAAGTGAAAATTAGTACTACATTCTTTAAAAATCGAGAAAACCATCCTAGATATACGACATGTAACACGGGCCATCTCTGTGTATTTGGTGTTTGTATATGCACATGTGTGTGCCACAGTGGTGGTAGGGAAGGTGAATGATATTGTTCTTTTGAAAATTTTAATCATCATGGCTCCTATAGTGGCATTTTCTGCTATTGTGGTTTATCACTAACCAGCAACATACAATCAGGGTTAATTGGCTAATATTTTTATTTTCTTGATATTCTTTATTAAAATTATTCAAAGGTGACAGGAGTTAGGCTTAAAGTCAGACCCATTTCTATCAGACAGTTGTCAACCTCAAATGTGCACCATATACTTTAACCATGATAGTAAGCCATGTTTATTTACCCTTTGGAAGATAATCTATTTACTGTGAACCAAAAGATGGTCAGATTAGTGAATGCATTGTGGAGGGGAAAAAAGGCAAATGTGACTCGGTTGACAAATTAGTTCTATAAATAAGAAAGAGCTAAAAGAATAAATATTAATAGTTGAAATAGTAAATGCCTTATAATTATTTCAATAGTTGCTGAAATTATGTGACAGAACTTAACATGCATTATATACTATAACAAATATCACAAGAAAGAATAAATCAGTAAAACCTTTCATATTAGACTTGGAAAAAGTTAAAGATTCTTGCCTCAATGCTCTAAAATCTCTAGTGTGTGATTAATACCTGGAAAATGCATAAGGGGTGTGAATGTTGAGAAAGCAAAATGATTACTCATTGCTGTCAATATGGTTATAGTCAGGAATTCAAGTAAACTAACTTATAAATTAATAAGAAATTACTGGAAAGGCTAAACTATAAACATTTAAAATCAATAGCTTTTCTACATGCCATAATTATCAATGTAAATATGTTTTATGCATAATGTTATTAATAGAAAAAAACAGAATACAAAGAAATAGCCCCAGAAAAATATATACAGAATTTATACAAGAAAAAATTTTCAGATTTTTACTAAATAATATTTTTTAAAGATTTGAATAAGTGGAAAGATATAGTGTCCTTAGAGAGAGATAGTGAATATTATGAATTCTTTCTTATTTTCTCCTAGTTAATATATAGGTTATGCACAAATAACTGTGGGATTTCTAATCTAAAAAATTTTTTCCTTAAATCAATCCAGAAAAAAATTAAAAGGTAAAAATAACTAATAAGTTATGAGCTATAAGGTAATATCTATAGAAATTTTATCCATTATAAAAATATTAGAGGAGATAAATCAGTTTACCATTGGTCCAAGAATTGACACAAATCAATAAAAAATAAATAGCTATAACACAGCACTAATGTGATAAAGAAAGAAATACAAAAACCAATGACAAGGGAAGAATTATTTAACAGATGATTTGAAGAAAACTGACAAGCTATTTATTTCTTTTAAAAAAAATCAGCTGTGATTCTATTCTTACCAAACAGTATTTGCATTTGAAAAGAGAAGGGCATTATACATCATCTAGTAAAGAATGAGGCCAACTTTTCTATTGCTCTTCCTCTTAAAATCTTGTTTAACAGGAAAAAAAAAAAAACAGACAAATGCAAATGCATATGAACATGTTTTATCTCATGATTGATCAAAATGTGTACCTATGTGTATATGTTTGTGTATTTAAAATCATATTCTGCCTCATAAGTAAATAGAAAAACAGAAGTTAAAACTACAATGAAATGTGACTCTCAACCTACCAAAGTGGTATCATTTTTTAAAAAGACTAATTGTAAAAAGAAATTTTTTCAAATGACTGGCAGAAGAAAAAGCTTTTGCAACCTCTTTGCAAAGTAAATGACAATATGTATCAAATGTGTCTTTCTTTTTTTATATCATATTTACTTTAATATTTTCAAATGTGTTTTTTGAAAGCATGTTTTTTAACTTAATGACTCTACATCTAGGAATCTGGCATAAAGAAAATACTCAAGAATGCAGATAATGATTTGTCTGCAATATGTTTACTTAAGCACTAGTTACACTGGAGAAAAACTGGTAACAACCTAAATAAACACTAATAGGAAATGGTTGAATATTTTCTAATAGATCAAAATAGTGGAATTTAATGTAGTGATTTTAAAAAAATGTGCTTTCAAAAGCACATTTGTCCATCTGGAATATAACTTCTGATACAGTAGTACAAGAAAACCCACAATACAATATGCTCTTTTCTTTTTTACAACATAAAGTGTGTGTAATATGTGTTTATGTGTATACATAAATAAAAGCTAAAAGAAAACATTAAAATAAAGCCCTTAAAGTGGTGGGATTTTGAGTGGTATTTTTTTCTTTTATTTTCCGTATACTTCTCTGTATTTTTACAATGAGGGGCAACCACCAATTGGCTTTGTCTTGCATTGATTCAGAGGGCAGAACCAAGCCTTATAGCAACAGGAAAGCTATTGAAGCTAATATCAGAAAGAAATTTCTAACAAGCAGAAATTTCCAATGTGGAGCAGACCTCTGGAGGCGTCTGCCATCAAGAGGAGTGTTCCAGCAGAGGCTGGGAGGTCACCATCCAGAGTGCTCCACAGTGGGGAAAGGTCCTGGGCCACAGAATCACCTGAGGAGAGGATAGAGTGCAGATTTCTGGGTCACAAGTCCTGTCTGACTGAATTGAAGATCCAGGACTGTGATCTGGGGATCTGCATTCGTCTATAGTTCCCTAGTGAATTCAGCAACCTGAGACAAAGTGTCTACAAGTGAAAACCCCCACCTTAGACTCTTAAGGCTGTTAAGGCTGCTTCCAGATTGAAGACTCAAAGTGGTTCTGCAAATCAAAGGGCTACAGATTACCTATCTGTGTTATTAAACACACACACACACACATTATATTATAGATGCAAAGATGCAAACGGAGGTTGGCTGGGGTTGGAAGGGACTCATTTGAAGCGCAGGACTACAAACTGTTTTTACTAATTTGGACATTGAACCTCTGGTCTACTGGCCCTTGCTTTGTAGCCTGCATGACAGAATGTCCTTGTTCTTAGAAAATACTTATTGCAATATTTAGCAGTAAACAGGCATTTTGTTTATGACTAACTCTGAATGGTTCCGAAGAAAACAGTTATTTAGGGGTAGATAAAATAGAAGGCTAGATGAATTCAAGAAAAACTGTAAACAGGACTAAACTGGAAATTTAAGCCAAAGATAAATGGGGATTTTGTCCCCTTTTTGCATCATTTCTGTAAGCTTGAAATTACGTTTTTAAAAAATTACCTTTCAAAAATGAGAATCAAAAGACATCAAGGCAATTGCAATCTCTAGGCTACCTGAATTAAAATCACCAGGGCTGTTTTCTCATGGATTCATTTATTCAACCAACAGGTGATCAAGGACCTATTCTATACCAGGCTATCCATTCAAAGCACTTAAGGTATATCAGGGATCAATACAGTTTCCTGTCACATAGCGGTTACATTCAAGTAAGGTTAATGTAAAATTCAGATTCATGGGCCGTGGACTCACTGAAGTAGCATCTCTGGAGAAGGGATCAGGAATCCACATTATACTAAATATTCCTAAGGAGCTGCTTATATGTACCAATGTGGTGTTGTTTTTAAAATATGGACTTTAACCTGTAAGTGGTTCACTATGGCAATTTAGGAAGCCAAGATTTTCTTTTTTAATTAAAATAACAGAGAAAAGACCATGAAAAATGAAATTAGGATACTGAAACAAGGAAAGAGTAACTATTATTTCACAAAACTCTTGTTTCTGTGCCTTGCATCACAAGGTAAACTGAGTTTCATCTGGAAAATAATTACTAGAAAATACTATATATAAAATACACCGCTGATCCAGTTCTTCCCAGCCCCCTGCACACCCCAGTTCTTTCTTAGTCCAAATCTGGAAGCACAGAGATCCTGGAGCACAGAAACCACTTAAGAGGGACAGTCTGTTCTGGGAAGTTGACTCACAAGGAATATCCCTGATATGATAATACTTCCTTTTTCTTCTGGGCTGAGCCCGGAGCAGCATTCTCCCACAGATGGCAATGTCTCTAGCACATGTTGCCTCATTTTCTTTGATAGACATGACATGGCACACCACACTCTCCGTCCCAGCACTGAATGGCAGAGGTAAAGCAACAGATGAAAGGAAATCCTAGGACCAAATGTTGCCATTTTTGAGGATGGTTTTTTGAAGAACAGGAACATAGAACAAAACATAACCAGTTTTTCAGGCCAAAGTGCTGATTCAGGCTCCTTATAGCAGGTCAAAACCACATGCAACCCCTACTTTGTGATCCAGATAAGAGATACCCATTGTCTTAATCAAAATGAAGCAGTATGGGGTGAACAAACCCGCAAGACAAGTTGAGAAGTCCACCCAGGCACTCTGGGAACCCAAGAGCCTGTTTAGCTAAGCAGGCCAGGGATGTTACTGTGGTTTACTTGTGAGCTGGTGCGGAAGTTCTGCTGTCACTAAGAAGAGAAATCCAAAGGCTAGTTCAACATAAATGCCCACCCCCAGCTCCCGGGGTGCATTGAGGGCAATCACAGGTGAGTCATAAGCAGGGTGGAAAAAGTAGAGATGCCCTCCAGAGTCCGGAGACAAGCTGCTTTTATCAAGCAAGAGAGTGTCTCATAAGGAACTGAAAATGGAATTACTCAAATCAAAAACTGCTGTCCTCACCAGTATGATTCCTTTCCTGACCCAAGTCTGGGAAGTGCCACCATAAACTCCCCAGATACAAATTTGCTCATCTGAGAAGGACAGCACTAGACATTCTCAGAGGTACTCAGTGGCATTTTCACAGCATTGGAAGCCAAGCCTCTTCTACCTCAAACCAAATCACTGAAATGCTTGATTCTGTACAGTTGTGGTAAAAATGCCCTCTATCAAAGACAGGCTACAATACCACAAGCCAAAGATAAATAACAGAGGAAATGATCAAGAGTGTGACCTCTTGCTGACCCTTGGAGCTAAATCTTTGCTAGACCTCAGAATATCAAAGAGGCTACCAGCCTGCCAAGAGCGATTTATGCATTAACAGCATGGAAGCCACCTGAAGCAGCAGAAGCCTGGCTCTCCAGAAGTCTGAGGAGAAAGAGCCCAAAGAAATTTCTGGTTCTATCCTCCAAAGCAAGGTTTTATTCACACTTCAAATGAAGAAATCCTTTCCCTTTAAAGTAATCCAGAAAAGGTATTTTCCATTTGCTCAGGATGGGATTGTGTTATTTCCTGTCCGGTATTGAGATATTAGCATTTGAAAAATGTGGTCTCCCACCAACTAGCAAAGAAAATGAACTGAAAATGCAAGGGCCTCCCCCTCCTCCTCTTCCTCCTCCTCCTTTTGCTGCAGATTTTGGTTATGTATTCAACTCGGCAAACATGTGGAGCGTTTGCTATTTGAGAAGTATTGTGCTCAGTTCTCAGAGGATGCTGGGTAGAGCAAGACTCAAGTTGTTCATGGAGGGAAGAACAGGTTCCTTTCTCAGAAGAATATCTCTGACTCAAAAGACTCCAGGTTACCACTTTCAGTTTAGGAAACACGGAGACACAAGGTAGCAAACCGAGACTGAATCTAACAAGCAAGAGTTGGCTCCTAAATTACTGATGGAGTGCCTAACCTGAAGGCTGAGGCAAATGCAGTTAAATCCTCAGAATAAAAGGTATGAAGAGAAACCAGAAGGCAGAACCTGACCATCAGTAGAAAGGAGATTTTGACCTGACCACACAAGGAGTTCAAACAGATCAAATTTGCATTTCCTAGCTCCAAGACACTACAGAGTAGCAAGGACAGAGTTTATGGGTAGAGGTAGGTGTCATTATCTCTTTCCTCTTGTCAAAGAGATAGTCTCACTCCTGGAAACCAAAAAGGCCTCAATATTTACAAAATGTACGTCTGGCTGGGTGTGGTGTTACATGCCTGTAATCCCAGCAGTTTAGGAGGCTGAGGCAAGAGGATTGCAAGTTCAAAGCCAGCCTCAGCAACTTGGTGAGGCCCTAAACAACTTAGCAAGACCCCATTTCAAAATAAAAATTTGTAAAAAGGGCTGAGAATGTGTCTCCTTGTTTAAGCACCCCTGAGTTCAGTCTTCAGTAACCCCCAAAAAAGAGTTTCCCATTGGACTAGAAACAGAAGAATTAAGGCTAGATTTGCTATAGCTGTGTCTTTTTATGCAGCAAACCTGGAGCTGCCAGGGAGCCCACAAGCTCAAGAATAAAGTTAACACTATGAAAAGTGGAGCCAAGAGACGGAGACAAACAAACCTAATGGCATCATTGCACCATGAACCCTGACCTGGCCATTTTAGTTTTATGAATTAATAAGGTCCTTATTTAGCTTAAGTGAACTTGATTTTCTTTTGGAACTTTAATTCTAATGAGAGAGATATACAACAGATGGGAGCTATGGATTCAATACACATCCTCCAGCCCTCCTCCCACCCCACCCCACCAACCGGCCCATTGCACAGCCAAGTCTAGTCAGGGGAAATTCCATTTTTTTCCTTAATCAATCATAATACCTCAGCCATGGAGGTGGGAGGGCATTTGGAAAAATATGAAGAACTTACTTGTTGGTGACTGGAGGTGGGAGCATATCTGGCTTTTAATGGACATGGGCCAGGGATACTAAATGATCTGAAGGGTTTAAGTTCATTCTTAGTCCCATCCAAAACACCAGCAACCGCACCCTTGAAAAGCCCTAATGGAGTGAAAGTAGATATTGAAATCCAACTTAGAACTGGAGGCAAGCCTGAACAGAGATCTAGTTGGTATTGCTTTAATAGAAGAATCAAAAGGAAATTCAAAGCCTAAGAAAAGTAGAAAATCAAAGAAAATACCATCCTTCATGCATCCTTCAACCAGTGTCAACCATTCAAAGAACTTTTTTGTTTACTAGCAAAACTTACCCCAAAGTTTTTCCCCCTATGATTATAAACTCATAGAATTGCTTTCTTCTCATAATATTTAATATTGAAATTTCTCTAAGAACAGCCCAACTCCATCAGGCTGTGTCCTCTCTTCAGTGTGATTTCTGTGTCCTTTAAGAAGACACTTAAGTCATGTGTCTTCCTAGATATATCCCATTCAGATTTTCGTTTCCCCTCTTCCTCCTGTCCTCTCTGCCTCCTTTCTGAGGCTTCCCACCAACGACGATCTTTTTGAAAAGTACCCAAACTCAAAATATGAAGGTTTGACTTTATTGTTCAGATATCTTCAATTTGTAGGTTTTTTGCTCTCCTTGGTTAAGCTTAAATTACGAATTGGTAGGGTTATTCTCCAGGAGAGCAGCCAGTCCTTTCGTTTTATAGCATCTTATATATGTTGCTTCTTGAGTTTGAAATAATGTGTCCTCAAACATCCTCCAAGTGTCCAGCATCTTGGCCCTCGAAGATTTGTAACTTATTGAAAACAACTGTTTGGGTCTTCTAAAAAATAAGCAGGGATGGTATTCAGATGGCAATGCAGGTCTGACACCTGCACCAAGAAAGAAGGAATGAAGGGGGTCTCCACAGGAAGAGCCAATCCCTATAGTAAACCTCAAAATGACCTCAGCTTTGCCATTTGAGAGCCCCCAGAGCAAAAATTGCCTCCTAGAGAAAAAAAAATGGCCCAGGAAGAAATGGCCCAGATCTTGTGCTCAGTGGCCAACTACCAGCCAACTACCTTCCTCACAGCAGTTTCTCTTAAAGGAAGATCTGAGTGTTGTACCTACTAACAGTCACATTGGACATTGTGGGTAGTTTTATAAGGGAAGTTGCTTGACATAAGGTGTGTATGTGTGCGCACATGCATGCTCAAAAGAAAGGAGATTGCCTTGAAAGTAGGAGTCTGAACTGTGACATGATAAAACAGTGGAAACCACAATAGAATCTGTCTGGGAGACCAAGTCCCACCCCAACTTCTAGGCTTTGGGTTCAGTTGAAAGAGAACAATTTCACACCACTTTCAAAAGCAAAGGCATTAGAAATGGAGCTGCCTGGCCCAGAGGGCAAAGCATTCTGGGAACACAGGGCATCCAGCATGCTGTGTTCATCGTAAAGGGGAAAAGCCCTCTGTTTTGACCAGGAATCAGGGGAGTTATTTTGGGAGCAGCCTCGTCAGTGACCCAGATGTTACCATTGGAGTTTCAAAGTTCTGAAGAACACAAGCCTTGAGAGTGCTTTTCCACTGCCCTGTATTTCTTTCTTCATGGGGCTTTTTTGTACAAATCTGCTACAAATCCAGCATTCATTCTCAGCAGAGCCTACAGAGAGGAGGGCCATTATCATTAGAGAGGGTGAGCCTTCCTGGGAAGTGACTTGCCTGCCCACTCAGGGGACCTGTGGCTTACTGTCACATGACTATATGGCCTGGGGAGAAAGCACTCGGAATTTGCACATACACACCAAATTTTACAAGTCTGTCTTTTGGTCAGTAAAGTGGCATATATAAAAAAGCCCAAGAAATGACAATCATTTTTGTAATCCTTGTGATGTTTTCTGAATGAATTTCTCTGATGTGAACTGCTTTGTGCTGCCTATTGGGGAGATGAAGGAAAGGAATCCTAGCCCTAAAAGAATGATTGATTAATTCCCCTCTCAGGCCACCTGTGAGTAATCCCAGACTCTCCTCTTACTTGAAAAGGAAAGATAAATTAGTTATAATAACCAGAATTATTTGGGTCCTTCTGCATTATCTCATTTTATACATAGGATAACCCTATCAGGAAGGTATTGCTGGGGCTGAGGGGGGAAAGAAAAAAGATACTATGCCATTCTCCTCCTTGGACAGATGAGGACACGGAGACTCAGAAAGCTTAAGTAATTAACCTAAACTAACTAATCCAATCAGCGGATAGTTCAGCTGAGACTTGAACTCTGGTCAGTTTGATCTCAGAGCTGTACCCTTCAACATGTTCTCATACTTCCCCATCAGTGCACTCAGGGCAGTACAGGTTTTTCACAGCATGAGTTTATACAGTTTGAGGTAGTATAAGTGTGAAGGGGGAGAAGAAGTCTTCTTTAAGAAAAAGTTTTTTTAAAAAGTATCATATATATTTATGATATTTTATAATATATTTTGTATATATGTGATATATATATTTTGTATATATATATATAAACAAAATTCAATATGAGACCTTAGAAGGCAGAGAAGATGGAGGGTAGGCTTCATTAGCTTCACAGTAAATAACTTTGATTGTATAAAACCTTTTGTTGCCAAGAATATTATTAGGAAGAAGAAGAATTCTTCAAGTTCACATGCATGAGAATTTCATTAATGGTTTAAGATTTTTGGATTTCTTTCAGATACCAAAGTTGTTCTAGACATTCAGAGACACCACATGACCCTTTCCAGCCACCATATAATGTCTGCGTCTGAGTCACACACCCCCAGCTCAAATTCTCTTCATGAATTCCACTTCCCACCTGCCTCATCTTCTCTTCAGTTATCCTTGCATTTCTGTTGGCCATACTTCTGTCATCTTCTTCACAACATTGATGTCTTCTGCCAGGTTGGAAATGGGGATTTTCTTCCTCACTCAGATGAGAATTGGAATCTTTGGCAGCTCCTCCTTCCTGTGTCTTTTCAATTTCACTTTGCTAACTGCACAGAAGGTGAGACATTCAAAAATGATTCTCAACCAAATGGTCTTAGCCAATCACTGAGTTTTCTAAAAGATGCTTCTTGAAAATGATGATTACAATAATTTGGTATGCCTTAGACCATATTTTAATGCTAAGTAGGTAGAAACCAGTATGTAATGGCATTTGCTATTATTCACATGAAATTTTGAATTAGTTCAAGTCCACAGGGTGGATGTTCAGAGAATTCCAGGACATCCAAAATGCTCTTCAGCTTAAGGGATTTGAGCTCACTAGCAACAGAGCATTAAACCACAGTTTTCCCCCCACATCCTCACAATCAATGCAGCAGAACTATCTAGGTTCCAGTGATGGGACTAGCCTGTCTTTCCTAATATCCACACACCACAAGGGTGGATGTAGCCACTAAAACTCCCAAGGTAAGAGTACCTCTGCAGAAGATGATCAAATGGAGCCTATCATGGCTTCATAGCCAGCCCATAGGCCTGGGACTTGGTCCTAAGAACCCCCTGCTCTCACCTTAAAACTGGGATCTGTCACTTTCCCCATTACCTCAGTTTGCCCACTGATAAAAGGTAAGAATGAATATTTGCAGTCATCAAGTAATGATTGCAGTTTGCATGGAAATCTCCCAGTGATTAGTGCAGCCATGATTAAAATGCATAACTGGGCTCTATAGTTTAAATACATTATCTCATGATGTTTCCCCCAATTGTGCTAGGAAGATATGATATCTTCTTTGTACAGCCATGAACTAAGGCTCAGAGAAATTAGTTAATTTGCCCAAAGGCACCAGAGCAGAGTCAGGGTTTGTATCTGACCTCAAAGACTGTTCTTTCTACCACTCAGATTAGATTCAATTTAACAGGATCTATATAGAATGCAGAGTCCTGAACATTTGTACTTAGGGTCCCAAGTCCTCTGAAAATGTATACCTAGAATCTCTGGTAGGAATTAATATTAATGTCATTGTCAGTCAACAATATTTATAAACTACCTACCAGGAAGAATGGCAATAACACTTTTTACTCCAAGCCCCTTTATACTTTCTTAAAGTACTATCTATATTTATTGTTGCATTTTTACTCTCCCAGAAATACTTAGAGTTCTTGGAGAAAAAGGAAACTGGTGCCCACAGAGGTCAAAGGACTTGCCTGGTCAATTATAAGGTACTCTGACTCTTCACCTAGTGGAATTACTTTTGTGGGGAAGGATGTGTGCTTATACATGTCTGATTTAATTATTTAATGTATTTTTAAGGTAAAAGAATAAGTGTTTATCATAACAAATCAAATAACAACACACTTGCTTTAGAGGTTAATCACCTTCCCCTTTCTTCTTCCATTCACACGTGCCTCAAGTTATCCATGGTCATGGCTCCGTGTATAATCTTCCACTCCAGACTGGAAATTCGTGGTAGGAAAGATTATATCATCCACTGAGTCACGGAGTAAAAGGCAGTTCCTCCAGGAAGTCAAGAAGGGTGATGTTACAATTTTTGGCACACGAAGCCATCGGAGATGCTCCCACTGACTCTAGACTCTGTTTCTGCTTCCCACTTACCCCATGCCTGATTCTCCTTCCTAGTCTGGTCGCCCAGCCTGGATACACACAAGGCTCCAGGGTTCATTGCCACTGGTGAAGCTTGATGTGCCCTCAGTTTGTCACCCACTTGACGCAATATCTGTTCATCCGAGTGCTTTAAAAAATTGTGAGCCATACCCACTCTGTCACCCTAGCCAGCTGCCCATATTTCCTCTGAGGGTGTTGTGGTCTCTAAGGATGATGTTATAAAATCTTTGAATTAGGAATGAAATCTTGGTGCACCCTGTGCTGCATATAAATGCCCAGAGTTCTTCCATCAATCCCTTTCTGCCATTCTCCTGACCATGTAAGAGTGTCTCTTGGGCTCTGTCTTAAGATTGTTTTACAATCACTTAACTTACACTCACATCACGTCAATTTTGACATCATAATGTGATTTGTATTGATCTGAGGCTGCCATCAGGATGAGCTCATAACTATATCAAAACCTCTGTTGAGTAAATAAAGAACTTATTTTGTATGTGGAGGATGATGGAGCATGGAAAAATCACAGAAAGGGACCAGAAAAAATACAAGCTCAGTGGGGAAATTTTAAACATCAAACATTTTTTTTTTTACACAAAATACCAAAGGTCACTAGTCTCCCACATCAAATACACAGACAATTTTTTTAAACAAATCCATTTCAGTCTGAGTCTTGAAACAAGTCTAAAGTATGTGATTTTGCAAAGATGATGCTGGGGTAATTTTAATTTTGTTGGTTTTCAAATATGAAGGAGGAACAATTTGGGATGTAAGAAGAGTGGGGGAGGGTGAATGGCCCTTCAATCCCTTCAGAGTGGTTGACATTTGAATATGTGATCCCGAAGTGCAAAATTCCAGGATCACATTCATTTGCGGACCTAAGATATCGCCAGTCGGGCAAAACAGGCTCCGAAATGTGGCTTCGTGCCTGCTTTCAAAGAGCTAGCAGTCCCCTTTGTATTCAACTAAAGCTAAGTTTAGCACCCCACACTTTGCCCAAGATACAACCTCCACATTTGTCTTGGCAACAGTTCAAGGAAGGGATGGGATTTGGTGGAATCAGCATGAAAATGATCCTCCGTCCATATCATCCTGTCTGCAGAAGGCGGATGGAGACCGAGGACTTTCAGGCTGAGTTCCCGCCGACCTTAACTGGAATAACTTGCTCTCTTTCACATCTGCAGCTGTGTCCTCCTCAGGGAGTTGTCCAACTAAATGTGATTTTAAACATCTGTCAGCTAAATCAGAGCTCCAAATTTAGCACTCGGGAACATTATGTGGATTTGTGATGCTCGCTGGAGAACACTGGATCCATAAACCAAGCTCACATGAGACAGCCGGGTGGTACTCTGGTTGGTAATTTCATCTATGACACATTTAATTTGGCTGTACATTTATGAATGTTATGTAAAGGGAAAGAGTGACCATTTCCTTGCTGAAATTCTTTCTGAATGGCTGCAAGATCAATAGCAAGAAGGAAAAGCCTCTACGCTGGGAACGCAGACTATATCCATATCCAATCATTTGCCTGGAATTTAAAAAAAAAAAAAAAAATCCCCCACAGGCTGGTTTTATCTGAATTTCCTGAAATTCTATTTTCCACCCCGAGCCAATTTTCTGATCCACTTAAAACTTTGTTCTGCTATACCCATCCCGGAAGAAAAGAAGGTGTGCATACAGTCGTCATTCTAATTTGTCACCTTTGAAGATGTCAAATTGTATGTGAAAGTCCTCTGGCTTCTTTTCCTTTGTTGTATTGACGCTTCTGAGATATGTGCTGCTGTTAAGGAAAATTATGAGGCCAGCTCTTTGCTAAGGCAAGTCTCTGTGATTAGCTAGGAATTCTGAATGCATATGGCAGTTTGCAGCCAATCCTATTAATTCCCAAGATCATGGTACCCTTAAAGGGAGACATGGGGAGAAATAGCATTACAATACAAGATGGGTTGGCGATAGATGATGTATAAAGCCTTGTGAATTTTCTCTACATAGGTTAGTGCAAAGTCTCATAGCTTTTAGCGTTCATTTCTCCATTAAGCCTTCCTTGGTTTCTCAGCCATGGATATTTACGCATTTCTCTGAACTGCCAAGGCAGGTTGTATGCCTCTGCACTGGTATTAATGTGTGGGGTTGTTAGGGAGTGTCTTCAACACTGTGATTTCTATGGAGGCAGCCATGGTGTTTGATTTATTCTGTATACACAGGATTAGGATAGGCCCAAAACTCTAGTCCACTGACATTGTACACATAATGAATCAGTGTGTGAGTGAGGGGCACTAATTTGAACTGCTTAAGAATATGCCATTTGGGGCTGGGGATAGAGCTCAGTTGGTAGAGTGCTTGCCTCCCCCTGAGTTCAATCCCTAGCACTGCCAGGAAGAAAAAAAAAAGAATATGCTATCTCAAGGCAAGCAGAGGTGGTTCAGGCACATGGTTGATCAAGAGAAAAGAAACCTTAGAAATATGCCATAGGTAAACCACAAGTAGATCGTGCAAACATGCCCATGGACAGGGAATTCACTCAACTTAGATTTCTCTTGCTGATAGAGGAAGAGAAGGCCTGTGAGAGAAACCAGAGACTAAGTGAAGACATTTATGAGCCAGGACACAGGGAGGGCAGTGCCATATATATGGGGTTGTTTGAAGGGGCTGAGCAGGAAGGCATGATAATTATTCCCTCTATTCACCCCTCTTCTGCAATGACATACCTACCTTGTATTGTAGCTGGTGGGTTAGGAAACGTAGCAATATTCAGAGGTGAAAAGATTGGGTTGAGAGAGAAAGATGTGACCTTATCCATGGATTAATCCATTTGTTAGATGAATAATTTAAATGGACTACTGGGTGGTACCTAGGCAGGTGGTACATGGATGAAGTAAATAGGTTACTGGGGGCATGAGCTTTGGGAATATATCTGTCCCTGGCCCCTTCTTTTCTTTCTGGAGCTGCCATGAGCTGAGCAGCTTTTCTCTGACAGACTTTCTGTCATGATGTTCTGCCCCACTTCAGACTCAGAGCACTGGACTCTGCCAACTGTGGACTCAACTTCTGAAAGCACGAGCCCCAAATAAACTTTTCCTCCTCTAAACTGTTCTTGTCAGGTATTTTGGTCACAGCAAGGAAAAGCTAACTAACACACTTTGGGAGTCCATATAAGGGAATAGTTAAATAACAGCTACTGTAGCGTCAGACAGACCAGGATCCAAACCCCTAATGCTGAGGTGAATTACCCTGGAAACATAGCTGAACATCTCTGAGCTAGCTCCTAGGGTGGAAGGGATTAGACACAAATATAAGTATCTGACACATAGTAAGTGTTCTGTGTAGTCAAATTATCATCATTACTATGTTTAGTTTGGACTCTTGCTTACAAGTAATAAAAATGAAACAAAAACTGATTTAGGTTTTAAAAAAAAAAAAAAAAAGGTGTTTTTTGTCCCTGGGCTTTAGGGTGGTTCTGTCACCTCTGCCCTTCTGTGCACACCTGTTTCACCCTCTCCCTCAGCTTCTTAACTCAGGTCCACATCATGGTTGGAGAAAAGCTACCTCCTGACCCTTAAACTGGCTTGCTGTAAGTTCAGCTCCTCCAAAAAGAGACCAACATGAATCCTTTTCCTGTCTTCAATTTCACACTTCTGGGGGAAAGTTTCTGAGGAACTCACCTTGAATTGGAGCTACTTCTGTTCACTCACTTAGTGAGGGTGGTGCATGTACAGAGGCAGGAGTCAAATGACTCCAAGGCCCCCAGAAGGCAACAGACATGGAGGGAAGATAGATGTGGGAGAGAGATCATCACCAGATGGACAGATGCTGCAAAAATCACCTTCAAACTACTAGGATCATGAAAAAGGAACATTTAAAAATGTGAAGCAATACACAATATGCCCTTCCTTATGAAAAAAAAATATTTCATACATATTATGATCATAAGCTATAAAGATTTATAGGGAACACAAAGAAATTGTTGTTATGCTATGGTGATGATTTTTTAATGCCCTTTGATTTAATAACAAAACTCTGTTGAATGTGGAAAGCTCCTACAAGGATTAATAACCCTTGAGCCTTTGCCACCTAACACCTTAGCAGGGATTAGTTGACAACTGGCTGAGAGCCAAGCCCCAAGGGGACAAACCCAGTCCAAAAAGGGGAGGGGGAGGCCAAAAAATGCCCAGAGTGCTGGAGGCCAAGTCTCTTGCTCTTCACAGTGTGTGGACACTGAGGCCCTCTCTTCCTGGAAAGGGAGAAACCTGGCTCAGAATTCTGAAGCTTCCATCGTATTTTCGCAGAACATCAGTAAATTCCAGGCTGGAGACAAGGCAGCTACTAGAAAACTCCTTTGGTAATTAAAAAATAAATAAATAAATAAATAAATAAATAAGCACTGGGGACATTGTGAAAAGGCACCAAGTGGTTTTGGGGGCAAGACTGGTGACAGTTTCCAAAGGCCCTACAGACATTCTATAGAAACAAAGAATCCCACGCCCACTCCAGCAGCCTCTGAGCCCATCTGGCACTCTGTCCCCAGTTCCCACCCTTGGGCCCAGTGAGGATGACCTGGGAAAAGTCTTTCCATTTAGTCTTTGGCACCCTGCTTCTGCTAGCTTGAATGTCAATGTGCTGCTTCTTCTAATGTTTCCCTCAGGGATTGGGTAGGACAGATGGTCACTGTCATGTTAAAGCCAAAGACGTATGAAGCAACTTTGTGAGCATTGTGAGAGCTTAACTCCTACCCCAGAGACAGACCCCCTGAGACTCTTGCCTGGACAGGGACCGAGGCTCTGAAATGCAGTGGGTAAATCACATCCACAGCTCCGTCTGCAGAGAAGACGCAGTACTTTTGATATTGCTCAAGTTAGCTGCCCCAAGACACTGCCCAAATGTTCCCTTAAACACTGCTTTTATCTTCAGCAAAACTATATATGGCCAGAACTCCAGAAAAAATTCACTTTAGTCTAAGGGCTTTCAGTGAGTGTTCAAGACCCCGGCTTTACAAGATTCTAAGGTCTGTTGCTGGATTTTACCTTAATCACAACCCTTAATGTCACCCACTTGGACAGTTCCTGTGTCCTATGGAGGATAGACCTACACAGCTATCTGTATAACACTTATGAAACAGCCATGCATTCATTAGGTAGTGGATTTAAAAATTATCATAAACTTTATGGCTTTAAACAAATGATTATCGGGCTGGGGATGTGGCTCAAGCGGTAGCGCACTCGCCTGGCATGCGTGCGGCCCGGGTTCAATCCTCAGCACCACATACAAAGAAAGATGTTGTGTCCACCGAAAACTAAAATATAAATATTAAAAAATTCTCTCTCTCTCTCTCTCTAAAAAAAATTATTATCTTGCAGTTGGGAGGTGAGAAATCTGAAATGGGTCTCATGAGATTAACTTCAACATGTCAGTAGGGCTGTGTAGCTTTCCAGAGGCTCCAGGTAAAACTCCCCTGGAGTCCCCCCCTTTTGCAGCTTACAGAGGCTTCCCACACTCCTTACCTGGTGGCCCCTTTCCATCTGCAAAGCCCACAATAGCATGTCAAGTTTTCCCCGGCATCATTCCACACTGACTCTTTTGCCTCCCTCTTCAACATCTGAAAGATCCTTGTGATTATCTTGGGCCCTCCCTTGTCATCAGGATAATCTTGTTTTAAGGTCAACTGACTAGCAACCTTAATTCCACATGCAACCTTAATATCTCCTTGCCCTGAGGCATAACATGTTCTCAAGTTCTGGAGATTAGGATATGGACATCTCTGACACAGGCACTATCCTGCCCACTGCAAGCATCTATTATGTGCCAGGTTTTAACATACTTCACTTAATCCTCACTACAATCCTATGAAGTAGGTACTATTGTTATCATCCCCATTTTACAGATGAGGAGATTAGGACTCAGAGAGGGTCATTGGCCTAAGGGCACACAATAAATGGCAGATCAGGGACTCAATGTAAGGCTTGTCCAGCTCTGTCAGCCAATTTGACAAACTAAACATGTTCTTCCTTCCTTAAGGGCTCTATATATATTGTTCCCTCTGCTCAGAACCCACTTCCCTTCTTTACCTAGTTATCTTCTTCTCATATACCTATTGTCACTTCCTTAGGGAAGCAGTCTCTGATTTCACAGATGAAGCCATGGACTTTATGTATCATAATTATGCTTTATTATTTGTGTGCATTTCTTTCTGAAGAATAAAATTGCTTCTCCTTACCAGGGTCCTACATGAAAAAACCTCTGCCTTCTCCAGCTTCATCTTCCTCTCTGCCTTATCCCTCACTCTGGCCATACTCATCTTATGAACTCACCAAGTAGCTCCCCACCTTAGGATCTTTGCACATACCTTTCCTCTAACTTGACTTCCCCACTGCTTTGCTTGATTAATTCCTTACTCTTCAGGCCCCAGCTTACATGTAAGCTTACAAGAGTAAGGCTGGTCCAGGATTGCAACTTCTCATGGCTGTGTATTTCCTTCAGGGTGCTTATCACAATATCATGGTTATAATTACATGTTTATTTGTGTATTTATGTGCTTAATATCATCCTTGCTCCTATGCCAAATTTTAGGGCCTTGTACCATGTCTAATAAATAATAAGTATCAGAGGATACTTAATATATTAGTGAAATAATGTAATTTGAGCCTGTCCTGGTGGCTTTGGGGACATGGAAAACTATCAAACAGAGTCTATTTAGAGATACTGTGAAACTGTGAAATAGTATTGCCTTTGATGTTCATTAGAAGATTCTACTTTTCTTTCTTTCTGCCTTTATGCACCATTCTTAATTAGCGAGACTGGTCAAAATCAGAGACTCTGAATAAAACACATAGGCCATTGTAGGAAAAGGATAAATAAGCCTGAACTTTAATAACCACCTCTTGTTTATTGTTATACAAGGATAGCTCTGGTGGCTGAAAAACAAAGAAATGTGTCTACTGGATCTCAGGCATCAGTGTACATGAGAACCATTAGGAGTTCTTTATCTGTATTTCATGTGCAGAGATTCCCAGTCATAGTTCTAGAAAGCTCCCTCCACAAGGTTGGATGCTGATCTTCCTCCTGGTCTTTGGACCACACTTTGGCAGTGGTGAGTGGTTCTCAAACTTTGGTCCTTACTACCTAGAGCCCACAGTTGAAGTAGGGTAGACCCCATGGCTGTTGTTACCAATTCTCACTAAAGTTTCAGAAACACTTGCTTTCAGACTTGGCTGCACATTGGAATCCCCTAAGGATTTTTAAAAACTACTAATGCCAGCATCTCACCTCTAGAGATTTAGATTTGACTGATCTGGAGTACAACCTGAGAGAAGGTTTAAAGCTCCCTAAGGGATTTGAATGCATGTGAAAGCTTGAGGTCTTCTGACCTAGAGCAGTGATTCTCAAATTCAAATGGCATCAAAATCACCTGGATGGACTTTTAACCCATGAACTCTTAGGCTTCACCCTCAGTTCTCCATTCAGTAGGTCTATCTGTGGCCTCAGAACCTGCATTCCTTACAAATTCCCAGTGGTTGTTAATGACCCTGACCCAGGGACCACACTTTGAGAGCTGCCGATCTAGGTGAGGAAAACCAAATAGATTGACTTTTCAGATTTGAAAGCCCCAAGAAATCATTGAGGATTTTGTAATTTGTGTTTGAGGCAAGATTTATGATAGGGATAAGGAATTGCAAGATTGTATGTTACTAACAAACTCTTCGGTGACACCTTTGCTGCTAGACCACAGACTTAACATTGACTAGTACAATCTGGACTATGTGGGTCCTAGTCCTGGGACAGAATGCAGTCTCCATAGTGTTGCTTACTTGGGCCATGCAACGGGCTTTGTATGGACAACCCCAGGCACTAATAAAATGTTCCTTTGTAAGGCATTGTTCTCTCTGCATAAATTTTCCTCAGCAACTTACAGAATAAGGAGGCTGATACAGATTAGGTTTTAAGTGTTCTTGTGTCTCTGGCCAAAAACTATCTTCATTTCACCATGATTTGCAACAAAACAATACAAATGACAGTAACTTGGGTCAGCTGCTTACTGTGTTTGCCTAATTACCATATAGTAAAAGAAAAAATAGTCAAAACACATGTCAGATTAGCTTGTGTGAGCTTTATTTGATTACAACAGTAACCTCCATTCTGTAGGCTAACCTTCATGGCTGGTTACACATGTAAAATGGTTGTCTGCTCACAACTTAAAGACATCAGAGGGAACGCTGGGTATTAGAGACATGGTAAATTATCCAATGCATTGATTTCCTGCAGTCAGGAATGGTTAAAGCTGTGATTGCTATTTTAAAGGATCTGTCTATATTCCTGCTTTCCTTGCTTCTAATATCCTAGCCATGAGAGGGTGGGGAGGAAAGCCGAAGGAACAGAAAGAAAAAAAATGGGATTTATATAAACATGATAAATCTGTTTTATTACCTACATTACACACTGGATGTGTTTAAAAAAAAAAAAAACTCTCAATTCAGAGCAATTGCTGCAAATCACACATTCCTGATTGTATGGCAGTATTCCTGGTGGGAAAGCCAGAACTAGTGAAGGATGGATTTTAGCATGTCCTATGTGCTTATTTATGGTGCAGCACATCATCAAACAACACTTCACAGGCTCTAAGCTGGCAAACTGGAAGGCTTTGAAGAGAAATAATGAGCTGAGAGGTTCATGACATGCTATTAAAAAGTTTGTGATTGGATTTGGAAAATCAGATGGGTCTCCAAGGGAAAGGGACCATTTCTGAGCCATTGCACTTAGAATATTTTTGAGCCCCAGAGCAGATATTTATGAGAAGGGAGAGTTGTTTTTGTCTCAAATCCAGGTTCTGACTCTGATGTGTAGCAAGGAAGCCGCTTTGCACTGCAGACCTGAAGTGCTGGAATTATCCATGATGTCACCTTTTTCTACTGATCTGCCTACCACTGCACAGAGGCATACTATTAGCTCTGTGACGTTTTTGCTTAATTCTCCCACATGCGGGCTGCAATTCCAGCCAAAACAAAGTCGGCAGGAGATTTCACAGCCACTGAATTGCTCAAGGTGCTCCAGGCTCAGGGAGATGGGGGGATCAGGTTGGGATTCATGCATTAGGAATGAAAAGATGAACAGAAAGGAAAGGCAGCGGGACAGTGGGATTTGGGGTTGCCTGGTGTGTGAAGCTTTTCGTCTTCCAATCAGTGATTTGATGTTCCTTTTTCACCTTGGAGATTTGCAGTGCTTTTCTGGCATATGTGATAGAATAAAGCACCCTGTTCCATTTCCAGTGGTGAACCAGGGAGACCTGCTAGTGAAACTATAAAGAAGACATTTTAGGATATGAGATAATGAAAGAGAATAGTATTTAAAAAGAAACACACACACACACACACACACACACACACGCATAAACACACTCAGAGTAATACATAACTAGGCAAGCTCAAGATGAAGTTATGGTGAAGCCATTTTCCCCATTGCAGTGACACTTTAACTCTTTAGATCCCGGAGTTCTCCTGCACTTATGCAGCCTGAAAAGATGGTCCCACAGCCACCACCATAAGGCCAAGAGGCACAGTACGTTGAATCAGGAAGGTCTAGCACACTTGGTGAGTGCTATGATCCTGAGCTCAAAGCACATGATCTCCAATCTCTGAGCTCAAAGCACAGGGTCTCTGAGATCCTTCCGTCTCACTCACATTTCCCCACAAGTTCCATAATAACAAACACATGACCCTTGCTTCCAGATCTTCGGGATTGACTGCACAGTAGGGCTGAGCTATTGCTCCATGAAAGATTATTTGTGATCATTAGGGAAAAAAGAAGGCAGGGCTTGAAATGGTACGCTAATCAAAAAGGAACAACTGCTGCCGCTTCTCCAGCTTACTTCGCAAAAGTCACATGGATGATGGTCCATTTCCAAGTCTGGTCCAGCCAAACTCTCAGATGGAGAACTATTTGTTTCTTATGGGCAAAGCTGTTTTTTTTTTTTTCTTCTCTCTCTCTGTCTCTCTCTTTCTCTCTCGCCACTGTGGGAAAATGAACTTTTTTTCAGTCACCCCTGACATCTGACCACTCAACTGATCACGAGGACACTGCGGTAAACCACAACTCAACTTGAAATTATCTCTCTTAGGCACTGTTCCTGTACTTTGGATGGCACCATCCCTGGCTCTCAGCTTTGCCTTTCCTCTATGGGGTCTCCATTTCCCTTGTCTACTCAAAGGGAGTGGTTTTGCTCTGTTGTCTCCAATTGGGCTTGTCCTCAAAGTAAGCAGAGTGCCAAAATGACACCAGTTTTCCCAGCCAAGCCCTCAAAAAATGGCCCATTTATACATGGTGTCCTAAAAAGAAAAAAAAAATAGCATGAAAACTTTAAACATCCTGCAAAGGGAGGGGGAGCGCCAACTCTCTTGATTAATATTGAGATGATCCAGCAGGGTTTATACATATTCCTTCTGTTTGAATCATCTTGTTTTTTGTAGCTGTTTTACACCTCCAGGATCCTGCCATCTGCCTACTCTAAAGAAACACAGCAAAGCCTTCCAAAAACAATGGTTGGGAGGGGAAAAAAAAATGTGATCAAACCCAAGAAATCGACTTCTCTGCACCCTTTTGGTTACTGCTGCTCTTCCTGGAGAGAAGACAGTGTGGTGTGGCCCAGAGGTTCAAGCCGTGGTGGGTTCACCTCCTAATAAACAGCCCCCTGCACCCTGTCACGCCATCAGGCTGACAAGAGAGAACTTGGTGTACAGATCTGCCTGCCCTCTTGGCTGAGAAAGGAGGAGGAGAAGGAGGGGGTGGGCGGCGCCCTGGGCAGTTATGTCCTACTCAGATCTGGTGTGTGTCACTGGAATATAGGTCAGCATTTGCTGGACACCTCAAGGCAGGCTGGAAGCCTGCAGACCTCAGAGCAGGCCCAGGTCTCCCCACCCACGTTCTCTTCTTGCACAAAACAGGTTAACAAGCCCAAAAAACACTGAGAGAGTCCTGCAGGACAGATGAAACCAGTCTTCGCATTTTGCACACAAATCTGGGGAAATCTAAAGCTTAGCAAGGGCTTTATCAGTCCTGGGGTTGGGCCAAGGTGCAGGCTGTAGTTCAGATGGCCTAGCCAAATGCAGCTGCTGGCTATTCACGCTTCCCTTGGGGACTTTTCCTCAACCCCTCATTTAGATAGTGGAGTGGATGGGTAATGTGCACGTAGCCACTGAGGATGATTCGAAAAGCAAAATGACTTTCAATTACCATGCAGTTCAGGTGGAGGCAGAGAGTACAGAAAAGGTTTTCTTTCCAACAGCAAAGTGAGGTGACAGAGAGCTGCTGGCTTTGCAGAGAAATGATTAATTTAAAGGGCTATTGGCTAATGCTTTGGGCTGGACACTTAGGCTCAGCTACCTCCCTTTCCCCCACAGTTCATAGAGGGATAAAGATGTTACATGAATTGGATTTTTCTTGTGAATTAAAACATTGATGTCCTGATTTGGGATAACAAGCATTGCCAAGTTAGTGCTGAGCAGACAGAAAGGAATAAGTCTAAGGCTTTTGCCTTTGGGGATATGCAAAAAATGTCCAAAAAAAAAAAATGTTCCATTGATTGTCCAAGGTCATTGGGATGTGCTTGCTCAAAATGGAACTCAAGACTCCCAAATCTCAGTGTCTGAATAATTGTTCTTTAACTAAAACAATGAAAATAAAGTGAATTGGCAGAGGATATTGTTCCAGGCCAAGAAGTTCAGAAAGCAAGCAGAGCCAAGAAAAATGGGATTTTCTTTAGGCTGACATCAAATGCCTCAGTAATAATCTTCTAAATTGAGTTTATTATTTTCAACACAGGCATACTTGTGATTTCCCATCATGCAAGTTAAATTTAAATTTAGTGAGTATTGCTGAGTGTGGTGGTGCACACCTGTAATTCTGTCTACTAGGCCGAGGCAGGAGGATCACGAGTTCAAGGCCAGTCTGGCCAACTGAGCAGGACTCTGTCTTAAAAATATAAAATAAAATAAAATTTTAAAAATAGTATCTGCTAAGTTCCTGCACCATGCAAGGCATTTTTCCACAGATGTATGATTTAGTCCTCACAAAACCTAGAGGTTCAGAAATCATTATCACTATTTTACTGATGAAACTTACTAGGATTAAAGTCCTGCTTGAGGTGTAAGTAGAACTGAGACTCAAACTCAGCTTTCCTAACTCCCTCTGGGTTTCACAACCATTCAGCTTATAAATAGCATCTTGTTTTATATGTTCATATGTAGGTCGATTGTTGTAAATTTAAGCTTCCAGATAAAAACAACTATGAGCTAAAATGGAGGTTTCTTTAAATTACCTATTTACAGTATTGTTCCCAAAGATAAAGATTCTAAGATGTATTTGTATTGGTCATGATTAAATAGTGCATAAGTTTATAAATAAACTCTATGAGAAGTTACATAACCTGATTAAAATCTGGTCTGGTATTTAAAATGCATTGATATATCCAGATATAAAGTAGTTTAGACCTTATACGAAAAGAATATTGGCTTAAAAATTTGACAATTTACAGATGTTAGCAAACATGTGATTCAATGCTAAGTGCATATTGACAAGGCAGGGAGACAGAAGTTAATTCAGTCAGCATCTTAGTTGGAGAGGTTGTATGCCAGCCTTTCTTAAAATAGAGAGGGACATAGTGTAATTGTTTCTCTATTTTTTGCTTTTCCTTTTTGATAAAGGAAAGATATGGGGATAGGAGAAATAAATTAAAAGTTCTAGGAGTACTGCTGGGCACAGTGCATACCTGTAATCTCAGTGACTCTGGAAGCTGAGGCAGGAGGATCACAAGTTCAAAGCCAGGCTCAGCAACTTAGCAAGACCCTGTCTCAAAATAAAAAATAAAAATAAAGGGCTGGGAATGTGGCTCAGTGGTTAAACACCTCCTGATTTCAATCCTTGGGACCCCCCACCCCACCCCGCAAAAAAAGAAAAAAATTACTTCCAGGAATACAGATGTGAAAAAAATAGACAGCACTGACGCTCACCATCCAGGAGGGGAGGAAGACATGTAACCAAACATAATGAGGGATGAAGAAGTAGGAATGTGTGGGAGGCACAAAATCAGCACAGAGAAGGAAGTCATGACCCCCAAGACAGTGAGAGAGAAGGGACGGTGTGGGAAACCCCCACAAAGAGGAAAACCGGACCTAGAATTTAAAAACTTCAGCCAAGTGGGTAATGGAAGAAAGAAGAAGTCTGTAAGAAAGGCACGGAGCACGAAACAGGTTGACATTTGGGGCTTAGGAAGAATCTAAAGCTGTTGCAGGGGACAGCACAGGATAAGTGTGGGGAGAAACCAAGTAGTGAAGTTGCTAGGAGGTTGCGTGCGCGAGGAGCCACCCTCTGGTTTTAAAACACGGACATGAGTTTCTGAAAAGTTGCTTCTGTGGTGTCCAAATAGTTGGTCATCTGAACAACAAAATGAAAAGCTGGTTGTTTCCAAAAAGTAATTAAATAGACAAACTCCCAGCATGATTGCTGTTTTTTTTTTTTTTAAAGGAGGAAGAAATAAATAGTACCAGATATGAAAAGGGACAGTGAAACAGAAAAAGTAAATATTTAAAAATCTTAAGAGAATCACATGAACAACATTAGGTCCATATATTTGAAATCTTGGATACACTGTACAATTTTTAGAAAGCATAAATTGTGAAAGTTAACTTAAGAAGAAATTGACACTCAGTAAACCTATAACAAGAAAGGGGGAAAATAGGGCTGGGGTTGTGGCTCAGTGGTAGAGCACTTGCCTCACATGTATGAGGCCCTGGGTTCCATTCTCAGCACCACATAAAAAGAAATAAATAAAAATAAAGGGAAAAAAAAAGATCATATCAAACTTTAAAAAAAGTGGGGGGAATTAAATCAATAGTGAAAAATATGTCATAAAGGAATACAATTTTAGAGACAATAATTTTTTTCCCCAAAATCAAAAGAGTCAGGCTCAGCAACTCTGGAGTCTAAGGCAGGAGGACTGCAAGTTAGAGGCTAGCCTCAGCAACTGAGCAAGATAAAAAATAAAAAGGGCTGGGAATGCGGCTTATTGGCTAAGTACCCCTGGGTTCAATTCCTGGTACCAAAACAAAAACCAAAAGCATATTAAAGGAAAATATAATAACCTTTAATATTATAAATATAAAAATATTTCATAATATTTTACAAAGTCAGATAAGGAGAGAATGATCAATCTTGCTTATGGGCAGAGATACAAGAATGTTAAATATTAGCAAGTGATCCAAAGTGACCATGAACAAATATCATAAGATAAATATCATATGGCATTAAAGAATTGTTTAACATTGAAAAATCAATTATGTAAGTTATCACATTGACATACCACATAGACAATGGAAAATATTCAATAAAATTCTGTACCTACTTATGATTAAGAAAAAATTTTATTTTCATACCAGGTATTGAACTCAGGGACATTCAACCACTGAGCCACATCCCCAGCCCTATTTTGTATTTTATTTAGAGACAGGGTCTCATTGAGTTGCTTAGTGCCTTGCTAAGTTACTGAGGCTGGCTTTGAACTCATGATCCTCCTGACTTAGCCTCCTGAGCCACTGAGATTTACAGTCATGTGCCACCATGCACAGCTAAAAAAATTTTCTTTTCTTTTCTTTTTTTTTTTTTTGCCAACTGGTTTGAATCATAGCTCCATGGCTTATTAATTCTTAAATTTTAATTTGGGTAAAAATAATCTAAGCTTTATATGAAAAAGGAAACGAATACTTAAAGGAGGAATGAGAGTGGAAGCAAAGGGAATAATTAGGAAGAGGTCATCGTAGCAAAGCCAGGTAGGCGGTGAGAGGTGTAGAAAGCTGGAAAAAAGTCCCCATGGTGGCAACAGAGGAGAGAGCGGATTTCAGTGACAACTTAGGGAAGATTGGCAGAGCCTGGTGATTGACTAGCTGTGGGAGGATGGTTGTAATGAAGACAAAGGAGTCTATTATGACTCTCAGCTTTCTGGACTAGGTGGCTGTTTGGATGGTAATTCATTTAAATAAAAATAGAAAAAACAGTTTGAAGATCTGTCTGAAATTAGCAAGGCTTTCTTGCATGAGGGGTGAAAAAACTGTTTAAGAGAACTGAGTGCCAGCAGCCTAGAGTTAAGCTTTTGCAATCACTAGGTATATCGATATCAAGAAAGAGAGAGGGGAAAAGGGGTCAGTGGGGATACCCTGCAGCTTTCAAAGGCCAGACTAGCACTGGGCCTGGCAGAGTAGCCACTCAATAAAGGTTTGAGTAAGTAGTCCAAAGCTACCAGTAGTTTGCTTAGTATATGGATCTGTAAGGAGAGGAAGTTTTGGGATACCCAGAATCAAAGAGATAAGAAAAAATAAAGGTTACTTCATAATAAAGATTACTTAGACATAAGTAGTGCCCAATAATGGTAACAATCAGGATAAAAGTATTTCTAACGTTGAAAACAGAGCAAAGAGAAAAAGACATTTCTATTTTTTTGTCTTCTTAAATTTTGCTCTATCATATATTTCATTAAGTATTTATGGGTAGTTATTACATTTTTGCATTGAAGTTAAATTTTTGTTCACCAAATGTTTAATTTTATATATAGCAAAACATAATATTTCAGTCCTCACTGATTCCAATGTGCCCAAGGCCCTGTGTTCACCTGCAGCAACCTCCAAAATTGCCTTTTTCTTCTTCCTCCTTCATTTCTCCAATTTTCCCTCTCAACTTAATAACATCCATGGATGTCCCATCCACTATGCTATAGCTTGAATATGTATTATAATCTATAGAAACAAACCACGCCAAATCATTATTTTATTACATAAGCACAGTGCAAGCAAATAAATGTGTACACCATCAAGAAATTAACTGACTAAACATTTCCACTCGGGCTGAGAAAAGAATGGACTCAACTGTAGGACTCTTCCAAAGCAGTAATATCCACTGAAGGCAGCATCAGGCATCTATGGAGTGGCTTTGGTAATAATAAGACCAGTATTCTTCAAAATGGTTGAAAATAAGGAATGCTAAAAAAGTACGAGTGGCCCTTCTAGAGTTTGGGTGTCCATTTCATAATTGCCTGGTGTTTACACTTCAACCTCTGGGACATCAGATTTCAGATGGCATTACCCAGGGACCAAATTCATATCAGAAGGAGAATGTACTAGAACCCTTTGCCAGGAACAGTCTGCTGATCCAATCCAAGTGGCAAGATCCACAGCAGGACAAAGGAACTTTTGAAAGGCACTTGAAAAGAGTTCAGTTACTCTGCGGTTAACCCATCAAAGGCGTCTTCCTGTAACCCAGAGGACAGCAGGCCTCGACATGTGCTGGCCATTTGGAAAACAGATTCATACAGAGCAGATCAAAGATTTCAGGAGAGCCCCTTGCCTTGAAAAGATGAAGCCTTATGAAAATCATTAAGCAATTCATTGATATTTATTTGCTTACACTGTGCTTCAGCAAAGCAGGCAGGAAGATGAGGATGAGAGCCATGACCCAGTTTCAGAAGGGGCCCTAGCTCAGAAAAGAAGGGTTCCCTTACATGCCTGAGTTTAAAGAGACTTTTAAGAGGACATCCTACCACATGGCTGGCATACAAGGCTGTCTTGGCTCCCTTCAGCTGTGAATTAGGTTAACAGCCACCTCAAGCTTCTTAGAAACCTAGAAATCCCCAGGCAGTTAGAGAAATTCCATGGAGCTAAGAAAACCTTTGCAATCTCCGAGCTTTAACCAGAAAACGATATTTCCCAACATCTTCTTTTCTCCATCTGTGGGACTTTGTGTAATTTACTCCCAGCCTCGTAAAACATGGGTGCCCCATAATCAGTCCCTCCCAATGCACAAAACTCTTAATTCATGTCTCAGATCCTGTAGACCAGGAAATGAACAAGGAGCAAAGCCTTATTTTCACCTTGGAAATTACCAGGTTATTGTGCATGGAGTTTCTTCTAAAACCAAACTAATTCCTCTGCCCGATAGAGGGAACTTTGCTTGCTTTAAAGTTTACCAAAGTAGTCCCTTCTGAGTCTCAACTTCTCCTTTATGTGGAAGCAAAATTCCTTTGATCAGAGACCGGTCCAACAGAATGCCATCATCCTTACACTTGGGGCTTTTAAATGATTGTACTTGCTTCATCCGTGCTGTGGAAGGTACCCGATGCAAAACCTCTCAATCCCAGGGGGCCCTGGGGAGGAGGCTGACTCTAGGGAATTGGACTCCGCTTCTCCCACATTACAGAGGTTGCAAATCTACCCTCAAATATTCAACACATATGTTCTGAAATTCATTAAGTCCAAAAATTAAGAAACAAATTTTTAAAATCCAGCATTGGTTCTTGTAAAAAGCAGATAGTCGAGAAATGCTTGTTGACTGTTTAATTTGTTAGCTGATAAATGTGAGAAATACAGTCTGCTATGTACCACCGGACAGCTGATGTTGCTAGGAAGACATTTGTCTCTTTTGCCATTATGCAAGTTTGAGAAAATGAATTAGCCAAACCCTGCCTGTGTTTGAAGAACAACCTTTCTCAAAAGGTCTTCTTAAAACTCTCCTCTTTATTATTTGGGGATGGGGAGGGCACAAATGTCACTTGGCTTTAAATTGTCTATTAACTTTTTATTATCTCCAAATAAATTCTCAAAGGGAAGAATTTTGTCATATTATGTATTTTCTTATATGTGGGGGGTGTCTTTCATAATCCAGGATTCTTGCTCAAAGCAAATACTAAGTAATTGTTGACCATGGACATTAGAAGTACAGTTTGGTTTGTATCATATGGCAGTTAAGCTTGGAATACACAAAAAGTACCATTCTCTGCTACTTTCCTATACTTAGAAGATATATTATTTTAGAAAAACTTTTTCTGTGATTTCAAGGTAGTTTTGGATACCAGTACTTAAATATTTATGCACTAAGATAAGAAGTACATAAATATTATTACCACATATATTGCAACATGGCTGTGATATTTTCTGTTGCTTGATGGAGACATTGGCTAATTCCTAATAGGCCTCATGACAGCTGTTTCTATAGTAGATGGAGCAGTCTTAATTATAATTACTTCATCTTTGTAGATGAAGTAATTAGTCTTTTCAGAGTAGAGTATTACCCCTTCCCCACGGTTCACTTTCTGTGTAGTTACTTACAGTCCTGTGGTCCCAAAATACTAATATTTGTCTTAACTCGTTTTGAGGGGTGTGTGTGTGTGTGTGTTTGTGTGTGTGCGCGCGCACACGCGCGCATGCACGCATGTGCCTAAGAGAGAAAAGAGGGAGACTGCATTCACATAACTTTTATTAAGTATATTGTTATACTTATTTTATTATTAGTTACTGTTGTCAGTCTCTGGCTGGACCTAATTTATGAATCAAACTATATCAAAGGTATATAAATGTGGAGAAAAGCACAGTATATAGAGAGTTTGGTATTATCTACAATTTCGAGTATCCACTGGGGGTCTTCAGATGAATCCCCCCAAGATAAGGGAAGATGTTGTACAAGATCTAGTCTATGATGCTTTTTGTACTGAAGGAAGGAAGAAAGAAAATTTTTAAAAAGTAAAAGAAGAAACTCTATTAAAGTGTCTACATATGTGATTTAACCATTTATTAATACAGATATGAACATATTAAAAATGTCAATATAGTATATTTAAAAGAAAAGAAAATCATCCCCAGAAATATAATTTGAGGATCTTTCTCTCATAAGACTTGGTTATCAATGACCCCTTTACCCAACTCTGACTTCCAAGTCTAAGAAAAACTCAGTCTTTCAAAATTAGAGACCTTCTAAGTAGCTCTGTAACTTAGTGACACCTTCAGTGGGGATGTTCTTCAAGAAGGAAGCCTAGGAGATGGGCATCTGTAGATGCTGGTTCTGGTCACAGCTAGGCCACTAGCTAGGCCACATCACTTAATGATTTTTGCCCTGGACTCTGCAGGTATCACCCCCCTCTGTGCATCACTCTATCAAGGTGGGGGCTGTTTATTTTATTTGCACAGGGCTGGCACTTGCATGATAAGTTCTCAATGCTTTTTTGCGGATTAAATGACTTACTATATCAGCTTTATGAAATCAACGCACAGTGCCACTTAGAGTATGAAGAACCTGAAGTGGGAAGAGAAGAAGGAATTATTTGAGGACTCGAAAGAGTCTGACCCAAACTGCTGCCTCCTTGGCCAGCGTCTGTGTTGAGCAGCCCTTACTAGGGCACCACCCTCCTCATTATGTCTGAGGGCTATCTTCAAGGGTAAACTTTCCTTTCACTGGCAGGTTAAAGAAACTCTTTCGATCCCTTGAGACTTAGCTAAAAAGGCTAAACCATCAAGACCTATAAAATAGTGTTTCCCTGTGACCTTCTTTCTAAATCAGGAAATGGTTACTTAGGCCCCATAAAGCCAGCTCAGAACTCAACCTCCTCCTCCTTTATCAAGACTTCCTTGACTTGGAAAGTGGTTTCTATGACAAGAAGTGTGCCAACAGTTTTTACAGGCGCCAAAGCCTCCACCTCTTTCTTAAAGGAGACAGGACTTTTTCTTCTCCAGAACTTGATGATATGGTTAAACAAAAACCAACCCTTATCAAACAATGGTACACCACAGGTTCCTCAGAGTATTTTAGAAACCTTGCCATATCTTAGGTTTTTAACATAATACATCAAACATGTGACATAATTGTTTACTATCAATCATCACATAAATATTCTACTCAAAGGTCAAAGATTTCTAAAGAGGTAGACAGTAAGCAGAGAGTAGCAAAAACTTACTACATATAACTTCTTAATTAAGTAAATGTATTATGTTTACAGCAGCCCACAGTTATAACAAGACCTGAAATAGCACATGACTCCCCAATCCAAAACCTGTGAAATTTAGTACAATAGGATTCCACATATGCAATAATTTTACCAGATGAATCAAGAGAAATATTGGTACATATTGATCATTTTTACTGAATCCACACAGTGACAAAAATCAATGGAAAGAATTTGGAGAGAAACTAGTAGTAGATTAATTTCTCTATGATACCAATGGAAAAATTCCTGAATCTGGGTGGATGGGTAGATGGGGTACATTGATAAATTAATATAAACATTTATAATGCTGCAGTTGAGATTACAATATTATCCAGGAAGCTGCCATGCATTCATATTAAATAAGATATTATATGTAAATCACACCACCCAATGTTTGGCATGTGACTTTGGTTTTGTTTTAGCTATAGTCACTGATTCCCACCGAGGCTCTTAGGAGGAAAGCTTATAATAAAATTATAAAATTGGATATCACCCCTGGTTTGACCATGTTTAACATTAGTGGAATTTATTTTGGATCTATGTTAGAGACGAATTTATTTCTATGTGAACCCCATAAACACAACTGTCAAATATGTCCTCTCCTCCATGCCCAGCCTACTGAAATGTCACTCATTCTGCAAGGCTTATCTTGAACACCACCTCCCCATTAGGTCTTTCTTGATCTCTCCTCGTAAGCAAACATTTTCTTGCTGTATCAAGCCTTAAAAACATTTGTTCTTGCCCCCCAGATGATACTTACCTGGCTCTGCCTGTTTTATTACTATGTCTTCGCTTTATCCCCTATTAGATTTTAAGGCCCTTGAAAAACAGGGATCAGCCTTATCTTTATATTTCCTACAGGCTGAGCACAGGGTGTTGAACTTAAGAAGCTCAATAAAAGTGTGTTGAGTTGCAGTGAATCGTGACCCTCCCTGGCTACCAGGCCCTCAGCCAGCTTTGGAGTGCAGGACACAATAGGTCCTTGTATTCACTGCTGTGCACACCCACAAACATACACTAAACACCTGCAAACACTGGGACACTCAATTACTTGGCAAATACTTGCCCTCCCAGGGTGTCTTCCCTTTTGAAGAGTCTTCTCTGTCTGACAGCTGGCCTGCTGCTCCTTAGATGGGCACTCCCTGGAAAGGCCCATCTCTGCAGAAAATGGCCAAAAATCACCGCACCAGCAACCAAGGGAAGTGAAGGGGTGAAGAGTCAATGCCAGGAATGTGCTTTCAGGCTTAAAGATGAGAGGGAAACTGGGGAGCATTGCAAAGGGGGCAAATGTCCTTGCATTTGCACTGATGCCTCCTCCCTATCCCTTCCTGGTCCCTTCTCGTGTCCTTCTTGACCCTTCCTTCTTCTTCCCCTGCACCCAATCCTCCACTGTCATTTGGTCTTGCAGAGCTTGGAATTCAATCTTAATCCCCAGGGAGGGGCATCCGCTCTGGGGAGGTCACGACTGTCTCCCACTTCCTCTGTGGGATGCTCTCACAAGATGCTGTGGCGGCAAAGCTTGCTGCTCTTTATTAAATACAAATTGTACTGACCAGTTTCCAGGAAATTTAGTGGAAAGTTGATTCCCCCCAAACCCTCAAGACATTTCCCAGATCCGGAGAGGATTATTATTATTGCTATTATTATTTACAAAGCCCACATCTTTAAAAAAAATTTTTTTTTTCTTAAAAGAACAAGGTAAAGCAAGTATAAGCCTGCAGCTTCCGGAATATGTGCTGACATCCTGCTTTCTTCACAGGAATAAAATAACCTGGCAATTCTGTTTGGATAGCAAGATAGAAGGAAATGGCCTCTTCTGGAAGTCCAGACAGGTTGCCAGATTTGGCAAATGAAAACATGGGATGCCTCATTGAACTTGAATTTCAGATGAGTAATGCAAAATGTTTCAGTGTAAGTATGTCCCATGCAGTAAGTTTCAGTGTAAGTATGTCCCATGAAAACAGTTGAACAGTTCAAATTTAACTGGTCATCCTTTATTTTACCAGGCAAACCTAATCCCAGAGAAAGTCAGGACAGTGAAGAGATTTCCACCAACAAAAGCTTCTTTTAAAGCCCTAGCTGAATGGCTTTGGACGACATTTCAACTCAGGCTCTACATTTTCCCTGGAGTGTGAGCTCGATGTCATAGAATAACAATTGGGAGAATGAACATTCAGTGAACATTCTGCCCCTTCCCTGCCCTCCGCAGCCTGTGGCAAACTGCTCTCCCTCAACCAGCTGAGGAGTAAAAAAGTTTTCTCTTTAAAGATATTTTTCCCCTCCGCTTTCACTGTTTCTTGGATTTGCTGGATAACTGCTTTTGCTAATTGTTTGCAGACCATAGCCCAATTTGGCCTGCCAACTATGGAGGCGTGGTGGTGGGCTTAAGTGATAAAGAGTAAGGGGATTAAATCAAGTAGTCCTGGTTTGGGATTCCAACTCTGCTACGTCCTGCCTGAGAAACATCAGATAAATTGCTTAACTTCTCTGGCCCTCAGTTTCTGCATCAGTAAAATGAGGGGCTCATGGAATTGCATGGAGTGACATAAGATTGAAGCAGGCAGTACTTGTCTCAGTATCTGGCACATAATTGATATTTTTTTTTTCTTGGTACTGGGATCAAACCCAGGGACACTCAGTCACTGAGCCACATCCCCAGCCCTTTTTATATTTTATTTAGAGACAAGATCTCTCTAAGTTGCTTTGTACCTTGCTAAGTTGCTAAGATTGGCTTTGAACTCCTGATCTTCCTGCCTTGGCCTTCTGAGCTGCTGGGATTACAGGCATGTGCCCCCATACCCAGTGATACTCTTTTAATATTAGTCTGGTCAGACATGGTGGCAAACACCTGTAATCCCAGTGACTTGGGAGGCTGAAGCAGGAGGAACGCAAATTCAAAGCCAGCCTCAGCAATTCAGTGAGTCCCTAAGCAATTTAGCAAGACACTGTCTCAAAATTAAAAATAAAAAGGAAGGGATGTGGCTCAGTAGTAAAGCACCCCTGGGATCAATTCATGGTACCAAGGATATATATACACACACAAACACATTATTTTTCTCTTTATTGTGTCACACATCACAGGTGACACTTAGAATTGAGTCTGTCTAAGTCTGAGACTTGGAAACACAGGAACACAGGTTCTAGAAGATGATTAAGTCCTTGGACTTAGGAAGGGATAGCTTGGTTGAAAGATGGCTCCATCACTCCCACTCCTGAGGACCTGGTCTTGTTCCGTCCTGCAGCAGCCTGGTGAGCTGACGACCTCCAAAGCCAGTCATCTGATTACCAATGGACTTGGATTAGGTCACCAAAAATTTACCCATAGTCAGAAGGCTACTTTAAGAAGTAGGAGGAAGCAGGAGAGAAGAAGGAGTGGATGGAGACAAAAGGAGAATGTCTGGACTGTGTGTTTATGGGAATCCTTGTCTACCTGGTCATGGAGGCCACATGTTTGGGGCAGTTGTCTGGGTGCCATTTTTCTGGTGATTGCTCGGGTTCCCTCCCCTCAAACCTCCTTTGGTGGTTCAGGTCAACTGAGACCCAGGTAATCTAGGCCTAAACCAATCAGATCATCAGATCCCCTTGACCAAGATATGGGTGGAGAGGTAGACACAAGATTCAAATGGAGCTAATCAACCCCCAGGCTTTATGTTATTTGGAGATACAGTCACAACTTGCCTCCCTGGCTCCTAGTACTTGATCTTGGAATCAGCCCATTCGTAGCTTCTGGCACTCTTTAGGCCAGTCTCAACTTGCTTATTTACCACCATTCAGGGGTTTCAGCCTTCAGCCCCTAGCAACCCTGACGTGCTTATTCCCAGTTGTATTACCTTACAGGGAAATTGTCACTGGCTGATTATGTACAAGTGATGACCTGGCCCTGTGCTGAGAATTTTACTCCACAAAGTAATCCAGCAAACCCATTTTACAGTTGATATGACTGAGACTCAGAGGTTGCCATAACAAAATCCTACAGACTGGGTGGCATAAGCAACAGAAACTTATTTTCTTATGGTTCCAGAGACCAGGAGTCAGAAATCAAGGTGTTGGCAGGGTTGCTTCTTCAAGACCTCACTCCTTGGCTTACAGATGGCTACCTTCTCAGTGTTGTCTTCATGTGACCTTTTGCCTATACAAAAATGTATCTATGTCCTACTCTCTTCTTCCCTTAAGGAGCCCAGTCATAATATACTAGGGATCGCCAGTTCTGAGATTTGAACTTAATTACCTCTTCAAGGACTTATCTCCAAATGTAGTCACATTCCATTGAAAGGTTAGGTCTTCAACATACAAATTTGAGGTACTGGGAGAGGGGACAAAATTTGGTCCACAGAGGTATAGTTAAGCCACTCACTCATTCCAGCTCATACAGCTACGTATACTGAGGAGCTAAGACTCATACTCAGGTCTGTGTGCCTCCCAAGTACAGAATTCTTTATTTCTTGTGATTCTATTTTCTCATCCCAGCCAGACCCTCAGGAACCATCTGGCCAAACAACACCACTGCACCTGCTAGGCTAGGAACCACCAGACACACAAAAGGAGAAAGATGCATGGCTATACCTTAATGAATGATCTAGGACAGACACGAAAGAAAGCAAAAACAAGAGCATAAATTATTATTATAAGAGCCACCATAATCATTTAGTAAATAGTAATTCCTTTCTCTCCCTTTGAACAAGGCCTATAGCAGCATATGAGAAGCAACATAAGAAAGAGATGAGGAAAACAGGAGCTGGTTGCAAAGGAGGATGAGATTGCAATCAGTGAGGGTGGGGTTGGCAGCTGGAGAAGGGGAAAGAGAGAAGGGAGATGGGATCCCCAAGGGTTTCCAAGATATGTTTGCACACAAGAATCCAAATGAAAGGAGGTGAGTCCTGGCTTTACCACCCCTAGGCTTTGTCATCATAGGCAACATACTTAGCCACGGTTTTCTCATTTTTCAAACGGGAAGACAGATGGAGCATGCCTAATCTGAAAATTCAGAAGCTGAAACTTTTTGAGTGCCTACATGAAGTCACAAGAGGAAAATTTCACACTTGACTGCATGTGATGGGTCACTGTCAAAACACAGGCAAACTAAAAATATCGTGGAAAATTACCTTTAGCTATGTGGTTAAATTGTATATGAAAAATAAATGAACTCCATGTTCAGAATTGAATCCCATCCCCAAGATATATATGAAAACCTTTCAAAATCTAAAAAATCCAAAATCCTGATCCTAAACATTTATAAAGGACACTCCAGTTATATGTATGACTTTCATAGATCTCTTGTGAGGAACAAATGGGATACTACTACTATTAGCTACTATTACCTAAGATGAAGATGTCTCAAGAAATTGGTAGAACTTTTGTAAAAAGGGAAAGGGAGGATAAATTGTAGGTAGAACTGAGATTCACAGTAGGACTGAGCTGAAAGAAGCACCTCAACTACTCACTATAATTAATAGTAAATTAATTTTTTTGCCCACTTGAGTTGGGGTACTCTACTGCTTATGTCCAGGGTATTCTGATACACTTCCATTAACTGTAATTGTTAAGTCAGAAGAACATCTGGTTTTCAGAGGCTATAAATTCATATCAGTTTAAAAGCACAAGTATAATCTCTAAGAGAAAGAAAGCAAAATTCTAGATCTGAAGAAAGTGTTAAATGGGTGGATTGATCGATTGATTGATTAATTGGGGAGTTGCATGCTCAGAGAGGAAGTCTGAAGTCAAAGGGGAAATGCATAGAGAATGCAGAAAAAAAGTCTTAGTTACCTGGACTCTACATTAGCAGGACGAAATGGAAATTAGTGAAGGAGACAGAGGTGGGGGGAAGCTAAAAATGCTTCAAATGCTGCCATGCAAACTAAGGTCAAGTTTCTGTCACTATAACAAATATCAGAGACAATCAAAAATAAGAGAGGTTTACTTTGGCTCACAGTTTGGAGGTTTCAACCTATGATCAATGGGTTCTGTGGCTTTTGGGCCTGTGGCAAGGCAGCACATTATGGTGGGGAGCAGGTGGTGGAGCAGACCATTCACCTCATGGCCTAGAAGTGAATTAAAGGAAGAGGAAGGGACTAGGGATCCCACGGTCCCCTTTGAGGCTGCACCTCTCAAAGACCTAAAGACCTCTCACTAGGCCCCACCTCTTAAAGTTTCCACATTCCCAACAGAGCCAAGGGTTAGACCAAGCCTTTAACACATGGGCTATGGAGGACATTAATCCAAACCATAGTATAGACCAAGAAGAGGATTCAAAAAGAAAGGTGTTAAAGTCTGCATCAGATTCCACAAAGAAACAAAGTAGGAAATTACAAAGATGTGGTTAGGTAGAGAAAACTACAAGGTCATCATAGGGAGAAGATTAAACAGAAACAAATATAGTTTTAGTGGAGTGGAGTAGTGGTAACAAAAGCCAGATATGAGATGTGAGTGGAAGAGAGCATTGAGCAGCATCGATGAAGTAATGGGACCTCCTTGCAGAAGGATGGTAGTTGTGGAAAACATCATTCTGTTTACCAGTATCTGGTCCTGCTCCTCTTGCGGTCACATAGAAGATGTTTCTTCTCAATGCACGTGCATTTTGGAAGAGCCATGTGGCAGTTCCTTAGTAAATTGTGAAGTGGGTCATTTTTCTGGGCTGAGATAGTAAAAAGTCCATGTCTATCCTTTTAATCTCTCTTTGTTGTAGTCATTAAAGAGGAGGCCCTGCACATAGATAAGACAGCCAAAGATTGAAGGCTATTGACTGCTGAGGGTCTACTGAATAGAGGAGAGCTCAAGGAAAGTCCCTCATCTTCCATGGCCATGCACAAGAACTCTCAGTAAGTCACTGAGGTATAAGTGTTGTTTGTTATCACAGCAAAGCCTAGTTCTATTCTTACTAATATAGAGTGAAAGTGGGGGGAAAGGAGGAAAGAGGCTAAAGAGTGTAACAAAGTTGAGAAAAGGAGATTTTTGGTTTTATTCTTGAATTTTAAATTTTTGTGGTGGATGAGATCCAAGCATGTTTATTAGAAAACTGAAAGAGCCACTATAAAGGAAGAACCTGAGGATGATAAAGCAATGTCCTAAAGAGAACAGAAGATACGGCAACACATAAGCCATGAGCCCTTGCCCTTCATCTAAGAAAGGGGTAAAACTCCAGACTCAGGAGGAATGCCCGGCAGCCTGAGTTAGAGAGGAAGTTGAGGGAGCCCACTGTCATCGGCCCACGCACTTGACTTCAGAGACAAGCAAGCAAAGGCTGGAATTTGGAATCCCTGGTGTGGAGCAATTTCAAGGGATGATGAGCGTCTAAGACTGAAATAACCATGCGTGCGATGATTGCCTTTGCACATCAGCCTCCTGGCAGCTGTCCATGTAAGATGACTGGCAAGGACTGGTACAGACTGTATTTCACTCTTTTGGTTTAAATTCTATAGGCATTCCTTAAACAGAATCCACGTTATTTAAAAATGAAATACATGCCCAGAAAGGGTTAAAATTACTCCTTTTCTTGGTTCTTGACCCCCACCCCCACTGTTTGCCTATGTCCTTTAACTAAATTAGTTATTCCATTGACAGGCCAGTGCTGGTCCCCACACAGAATAACACATGCTGTGCTCTCTTTGTACGTATACTGATGAACTTTGACCACACATCCTCTGCAGAGAAGGAACTCATTCCCAAACAACTGAACTTAGCCAAGGATTCAGGGTTCATCTCTACTGTGGCCTACTTTTATTAGATAGGCTGCTGGAGAAGCAGCGAAGTCAACTTAGTTATTATTTCTTTATCCCCAACTATTCTTTTCATCTGCTTAATATTATTCTAAGACTCTGTTTCTACAAATGAAAATTTGGATTAAAACCAGTATTCACTCTCCTTTACCCATCAGCCATTGCTGTATCTGGGCTGAGTATGTCTTTTTACAATGTCTCTTCTCCAGGCACCTTTCTTTGATTTAAATCAGTAGCCAACGAACATTTTCAGTAAATTTCAGTAAAGCAGATGGTAAATGTTAGGCTCTGTGGGCCATAGCCTCTCTGTTGCAACTACTCAACTTTTCATAACACAAAAGCAGCTAAAAATGACACCTACGTGAATGAGCATGTTTTGAGTTGCAATATGTGAATGAGCATGTTCCAATAAAACTTTATTTACAAAAACAGTCCGTGGGCCCACGAGCTAAATCAAAACCATTTAAATCATGGGCCAACCATGGTTTAAAGCATGGATTAGCAAGAAGGTGTCAGTTGAAGTGACAGATAAAAACAAGTCTTTTAATGTGTCTACAACTCTTTGAAGGAAAAAAATAAAGCATCTTGTTGGGCTCTTATTTCCTCTGCAGACAATACTATGGTTTTTTCCCCCTTCTGAAACATTGCATTTTAAGTTTCTAGGTACTCCCACCAACACATTCCCGCCCCCCCCCCCACACACACACACACAAAGTTGAGAGGAGCATTAGAATTTAATTCAGAGAAGAGAGAGTTAAATGGCTAAAAATTGGAGGGTGAAAAGTATCACTTGTCTGCAAACACAGCCTCTTGTTTAGAAACTGATTTACCCAGACATTGAATTGATTATAAGCTATGGAGAGTAAAAACAAATTTGCTGACCTTTATTTCAGAGATCAAAGGTTGAATTTATACCCTGTAGGATGGTTCTGTTAAATTACTCCCAAGCTGCCTGGTGACATATCTTCGAAAAATATTTCTCTCCAACTTTATCAAGTGTTCTTTGTGTTCTGAAAACATGATTTGAAGTCCCAGCTGGAGCCGAGATCTCATGAGTCTTAGATAGCTGAAATTCTTCTCCAACTATATCCAGAGACATATGGTTAGTTGGGATAGATATTAATTGCAGGGGCTAATATCTCTGAGTTTAGTTATTTATTGGAGACTGAAATTAACATTTTATGCTTGATAATCAAGAATTGCATGAACCACACAAAGATAAAGAGCTAAAATTGTCTATTTTGATGTCCTTGAGGTTGGATTGAATAAATATGTCTCAGATAGTAATGCCTGGCAATGACTGAGTGTTCCCAATTTCTTTGCCTCTAAGCAATATCTCAGAGCAGAACCCTAAGAGTTCAAAAGTTAAAACTTCACACAATTAGTGAAAAACAATAACAGTTTAAAATTTTTTTTTTTTTTTAGTTGTAGATGGAAACAACATCTTCATTTATTCGTTTTTATGTGATGCTGAGGATCAAACCCAGTGCCTCACATGTGCAAGGCAGGCACTCTACCATTGAGCCCCAGCCCCAGCCCCCACAATAATATTTTTTAAATAAAGCAAATTTTCTGTCTCTTTAATTGTAGCTTAATCAAAACCTTCTAATAGCAAGAGTTCACAAAATTCATTCCATGACAAAGTTTCACCAGTTTTTAGTAAGATGAAAAAAAAAATAGAATGTTGGTCATAAGTATTTTATACAAGTTAGTGCATTTCAGTCAAAAGACTATCCTTGTGTCTGAAAAAAAGACCTCTCTATTTGTATGTTAAATAATTAAATTTCACTAATTTTAATTATATAGTTATATAAATATTTATATTTACTTAGTAACATAATATGTTAGCAACTCTATATTAGTCCTTAGTTATTTTAAACCATAATTCTACTAGCTAATGAAAAGAAAATTGAGACTAGTGAAGGATATTATTGAAACTTTAATTTCTTCCTTTTGCTGCCTCAGTAGGGAGTAACAAATTTGGATTTTCATTCCTCTAAAGAAATGTATGTCACTATAAGCCCCTAAGAATCTGAAATGTAAAACAACAATAAGTTCAAGTTTTTGTCTTTGGGGAACATGTGTGTATACTGTTGAAGAGGTCTCACCGCTGAGGTAGTAGGAGGTAGATATTCGTATACATTATTTGTTGGGTGTAGAAACTGAAGATTGTTTTTTCTGACTCTAAGAGAAATCCGCACAAATGCCATTCCTTTGACATCTTGACCACACTTTCTAGCCTATGATAGGAATGCCTGAAGCAAACAAATGGTGATTTAGTCATTATAGCCAGTAAGATACCTGTCAGGTGACCTTGGATTTGTTCTTTATCCTCACCAAAGTTTAGTTTCTTAATCCATAAAGGGAGATAACATTATGTCCAACTTCATGGTAGTAGTAGAGGATTAATGAGATAATAGATAATATATACTTTAGTTACTTAACATAAAACAAGTTCCCAGTGGATGGTCTCTGTTATTATTTTAATTATGTTTATTTTCATCTCTTTTTGTGTGGGGGGAGAGGGGGGAGGGGATTGAACCCAGAGACACTTTGCCAATGAGCTATATCCCCAGCCCTAAGTATTTTTTATTTTGAGATAAGGTCTCCTTCAGTTGTTTAGGGCCTCACTAAATGGCTGAGGCTGGCCTTGAATTTGCAAACCGTGCCTCAGCCTCCCAAGTTGGAATTATTTTCCCATTTTGTGAAGTTACAATAGAAATAAAATTGCGCAGGTATTTTTATCAGCTAGTGCCCATCAAGTGATTGGAAGCTTTCTGCTACCATAATCTTTTGTCTTAGAGACTCCACATCTCCTCAAATAGGGTGATGCCATCTCGGGAGCAGGAAGTACTGAGGGGTTAACAGTATTGCTAACCCTCTCACCAAGTGAGAGAAACACAGCAGCTGAGGACAAGCCCAAAGGGCCAGGACTCCCACGTAGAGCATTTATCTTTTTCTTTATCATATGAAAATGCCACCTCACTCACCATGACTCATGGCAGAACTCTTTTTTCTTGGAGTTGAGTGAGTAGTGGATCCAGGTAAAGAATCCCCTTAAAGCATAAATTTGGTGGGAATAGGGGTGGGTGGGGATAAACCTGTGTGAAAATTATTGAAAGCAAATTCTCTCTCTCTCTCTCTCTCTCTCTCTCTCTCTCACACACACACACACACACACACACACACACACACAAAACAGCCATTGACATATACATTTAAAATTGCATATAACTTGGAGGAGTCGAGAGAACTCCATGAACCCCAATTAAGAACATTGTCTGATGTTGAAACTAACAACCACCAACCTATATGTCAGTTATCACATCTTCTTTAGACGTAAGGAGCCAAAACCACTCAAAGCCCAAGAAAGAAGTAAGATTCTTTCATGAGCAATTTATCCTAGAGAGAGAGTACCCCCTCTGCCATAACACAGGAGCCTCTTAAGCATCTTGGAGTAAGAAGTCCTGCCAGACCTCATAGCCAGGGCCTGAATCTGGAGTTTGGAAACCATTCCTTCTATTTTTCAAGTTGTTTATCATATCATCTCATGCTTTCATTCCCCTGTTGCCAAGCTCTGAAGATATCCACCCAAATTCATATGCTGAAGCTTAATTGCCAATGTGATAGATAGTACAGCTGACCCTCTGAATCCATGGGTTCTACGTCTGCAGATTCAATAAACCATGGATACAAAATACTTGGGGGAAAAAATGTCTGTAATGAACATACACAGACTTTTTTCTTATCCTTATTTCCTAAATAGAACAATCTATTTACATGGTATTTGCATTTTGTTAGGTATTATTTGTAATCTAGAAATGATTTAAAGTGGGCTGAGGATGTGGCTCAAGCGGTAGCGTGCTCGCCTGGCATGTGTGCGGCCCAGTTCTGATCCTCAGCACCACATACAAACAAAAATGTTGTGTCCGCCGAAAACTAAAAAAAATAAATATTAAAAAAAAAACCTCTCTCTCTCTCTTTCTCCCCTCTATCTTTTAAAAAAAAAAGAAAGAAATGATTTAAAGTATATGAGAGGATGTGTGTAGGTTATATGCAAACACTATGCCATTTTATATCAAAGACTTAAGCATCCAAAGATTTTGGTATCCACAAGGGATCCTGAAACCAAACCCTTGTATTAAGAGGTGAGGCCTCTAGGAGGTGATCAAGGGTTAAAGGCAGCTACTTCACTTGCCATGTAAGAGCTCTAGAAGAAGATGTGTGAGGTAGAGTCCTCGCCAGACAGTAAATCTGCTAGTCTTCAACTTGGATGCCCAGGCATCTAAAACTATAGAAATAAATTTCTATCGTTTATAATTTAGCCGTCAAAAGTTATTTAATTACGACAGCCCAAACAAAGCAAAACTCCCTTTGTGCATCTACTCTGTTTTTATTCTCTCTCTCTCTCTCTCTCTCTCTCTCTCTCTCTCTCTCTCTCTCTCTCTCTCTCTCTCTTCTTTCTGAGTGCTCATTTGGGACATGGCACAATATAGCTAATTTAGCCCCTGTCTCCATTTTCTCCCATTCAAGTATTTATACCAACTGGAATGCTCCTTTTTGGGATTTAAAACTCCTAAAAGAAGGGATCTGGTTGTTTTAACCAGGCTATGGCTCCCCTTGGGACCAAATTGTCTTAATCATTGGAAGCCATAGCATGGGGAGTGTGGGGGTTCTCAAGTGTGCAAACATGGCCACCCAGACCACTCATTCAGGTCACGATGGGGTATAGCAGTAGAAAATGGGTCTATTGTGTGCCTGGTCTCTAGGAGAACTAGAAGATGAATGGATAATGGTCCTTTGCAAATCTATCCCCACCATGGAAAAGAAAACTAAAAGCCATGTATACATAGAAGGTACATATTCCTTTTTTTTTTTTTAGAGCAACATATAAATTCCTGGTTTCACATTATGTCCAAGTCATTTGGAAAACACGTCCAACAGTGGTTTGTGCCTGTTTCATACTTGTTTTATTTTATTTGGCAGCAAAATGTAGATCGTGTTTCGAATAAAAGCCCAGTTCTTTCCTTTATACGTTTCATTAAGCATTATATGCTGTTCCTATCCTCTTTGTCAATAGTCACACCAGGCATGCTTCAAAAACTCCTTTTGTGGGAATATTTTTGCTCATTTCCACGTTATGGTTTTCTTGTAGCCATGGAATAAATCTAACATTTGACATGGGGAGGATTTGGGGAAGATAAAAGTCACTTACCAAATCCTTGTTGGTATCAATGAATTGATAAAATTGCTTTTTCTCCATGCTGTTTAGGGAAAAAAAAAAAACTGCTAGAAGCCGAGTGTAGTGGTGCATGCCTATAATCCCAGCAACTGGACAGGCTGAGGCATGAGGATCATTAGTTTGAGGCCAGTCTCAGCAATTTAGCAAGACCCTCAGCAACTTAGTGAGATCCTGTCTCAAAATAAAAAATAACTGGGGATGTAGCTCAGTGGTAAAGCACCCTGGGTTCAATCCCCAATATAAAAGAGAAAAGAACAAGCTTGTTGGGAAACTTAAACTTGAAATATTTCTAGAAAGGAAAGAAAGAAAAGGAAGGTTAAAGTCTGAGCCAAGCTCTGCCTCTCAAAAACCGTGTGTTCTTAGGCAGGTCACATAACCTTTCTGGGCCACAGCTTTTCATTAATGATGTAGGGGGTGATACTGCCTTGAGCTTGTTTGAGGACACAATGAAATAAAAATGTGCCAGCACCAAACTATATTCATGATTAGAGAAGATGCTTTAAAAAGTGGAAAAGCCTAGTTAAAAATCTCTCCTAAGCTCAGGAAGCTGACCTGTTTCCTTGTTTGCTACCTAACTCTCTTCAGTGGTTTTTGGTGGCCTTGGAGGTGGGTGGATCAGGACCCTTTATTAATTCGGCACTGTTCCATTCCCCACAATCCTATAGGACAGATCCTGTCCTATTTGTTTCCCTGCTGGCCCTTGGATCAGTCACCCCAAGGGTGAAATCTCACCTCCACCTCCAATGGTCATTTAAAAAATAAACCAGCCAATATATGTTAACACCTATTGTTCACCGGGCATGGTGTTAAGCCAGGACTTTACAAGTACTAAACAATGACAGCAATATTCTGGGTGGTCTTTTAAGCATGTACTTCAATGGTGTCATTTGATGGGCATGACAAATACCTGAAATACATAATGTTTTACTCTCCTTCTTATAATTTAAGAACTGCTGCAGAGGGAGGCTAAGTAACAGCCTGCTGGTTGTGGAATCAGGCCATGAATCCAAGAGATAAGGAGGGCCTCATCCCTGACTCTGAGGAGTTTGCAGTCCACCAGGAAGAGGTTTGTATATCCCTTTCCACTAACCATAACACAGATGACACATCTCAACCCAGTGTCGAGAGAACCGAGATGGGAGCTTGATTATTCTGCCTACTTCTATTAGAACAAAGAGAAGTTAACAGGTGGTTTGAACCTCAGACATAGAGCCAAGCTGACCAGACCTCCCATGACACCATCGATTTGGACCTACCCACCAGGATTTTAGATATGATTCCTGCCATAGTTTTGAGTCGTCACATACATCAGTGAATTTGAGAAAAAGAAAAAAAAAATCTCAGCTGAATGGTGAAGTACTTAGTGCTTAATACCTCTAATAACTCCTGCTCAGCTTTCCAACCCTCACACTCTCACCTCAGGCAGCTCATAACAGCTGACACCTGGTTCAATGATGGCAGGTAGATTTCAATTCATTTGCCTACCCCAGTCTACCCAGGGTGGTCACTAGAACTCTGGGTTTAGAAGGATCTGGAAACTGTCAGGGATCAAAGGGAAATGTGTCATGGTTGACTAGTGATGCCTGACACAGGTCTGGGAGTGGGGAATTATGGTAAGCATGCACGTGTATACAGCCTGAATCTGATCCAATGTGTTTGCTTTACTGAGGAGGAAAGAGCACTTCAGAATGGAAAGGTGAGTGCTCAGAATCACTTAGCAGGTTAATGGCAGAGCTACCAGGTTCCCAGTGTTCTTTCAATTACACCTCAACTCCTATTAAGTGAGAATTGGTGTTCACAAGATCAGCAGCAAAAACCAGGAAGAAAATTACATTATGCTTAGTACAGTATTTGCCTTAAGTGTATTTCATTCTAATTCCTTGAAAGCTGCTGATCCATGTAATGTAACTCTATTTATCGGAATATCTGATTATTCAGAGCATTCCCTGACTCGGCTGGATAATAGCAAATAAGCATCCCCTAGGCGAGTAGCAATTTATTCCAGACAAGAGAAAAGAAGACAGGTCAAGGGCTGCATGCTTTTTTGTGCAGGGCTAGTGACAAACGCTTATGTAGTGGTACTGTTTAACAGTCTGACCTGGGCTTGTCAGTAAAACGTGACAAAATAAAAGGCATTTGAAGGAAAGATGGCTCTCTATAAACAGCAAGCTCAGCTCAACTAAACCTTGGTGGCCAGATTTCATCATCTCTACACATTCCTGAAGTAAGAGCTGATCAAGATGTGAGTCCTGAGGGACAAAGGTGAAGAGGAAGACCGGAAGGCCTGCCAAGCGGGAGATCCGCATATCCAAAGCTTCCTGGCCAAAGGAAGTGGAGCCCCTAGGTGGGGGGCACTTGGAGTGTGGGAAGCAATTGAGAAGCAAATGTAGCTTAGTGAAAAGAGTTTGGACTTTGCACCTCCCTGGACCTTCAACTTAATCCTACCTCTGCCTTTTACTAACTGCAGGATCCCAACTCCCGAGGTTTCCCTGAAACCTCTCCAGCCTCATCATAAAAAAAGAGACAATAGCACCTAGCTTCCAAAAATTGAGTGAGATCATTGTGTCAAACATCCATTCACACGGTGACTGTCATTTATAGGTGCTGGACAAATGGTTAGGTGTGTAATTAGTTAACATGCTGGCTTAATAGATTTTGTGATGAAGACAATACTGGGCCAGAAATGAAAAGCCCTGAGTTTTGGTCCCAGCTCTCTTACAAAGGCACTGGAGACCTTGGATCCTCTGCCTTGCAAACAGTAAGCATTAAATAAATAGTTTACAGACTCAATGGATAAATAAACAAAACAATCCCCAAAGGATTTTTATATAAACTTGTTGGACCCCAGTTCTCTCATCTAAGGAAGACTGATTTCTCAGACCCCTTTTCATAATAATGTTCTTTTGATATGTATACACACAACTTACAGTATTACAGGCATTTGAAGGAAAGATGGCTCTCTATAAACAGCAAGCTCAGCTCAGCTAAACCTTGGTGGCCAGATTTCATCCTCTCTACACATTCCTGTAGTAAGAATGATTTGAGCACTGTCCTTGGCATGAGACTTGACCTTAGCCCTCCCTGGGTGAAATCACACCTGAAATCTTCACCCTGCCCACCCAGAAATCCTACATGCTCTCCTTCTTGGAGTTGACACCAAGAAAGCAGATTTTATAGCAAGTGACAGCCAACAATGAAAGTGAGGCCTGAGGATGTTCCCAACCTGCATTAGTTCATAAGCAACTCTGTCAACAGCACTGTCCTCTTTTGAATGTGCAGCCCTCTCAGCTATGAATTGGGGTCTTCCAATTAAAACCAATTCTCCATCTACTCTTGGCCAGCCCTGTAGCCTTCAGGTGGTCCCCAGCTTGTTTAGCAGAAGGGAATGGCAGGGAGGGTGTGCTAAGCTACCAGGGTCCCAGCTCAACCAAGGGATTGCTATACTTTTCATAGCTTCCTGTTCCGGGAGGAGGAAATTCCCTTGGAGGGTGGGCTTCTACCCCAGAAGGCAGCAAAGGACCTCAGGAGCAGGGAGACAGCAACAGTCATAGGATGAGAGTTCAAAAGGAAATCGCACAAGCTGGAAGTAATTGATGTGTCTTTAATGCTTCAAATATGCCTGCTTTTGTTTATTTTTTTAAGCTCAACAAGTCACAGACACTGACTATAAATCAGAATGGTAAATCAGATTTTGGTTTTTCCTCCCATTTGGTACTCCAGCTTAAGAGGAACTTTTACATGGTTTTTAAAGATAAAACTTCAGAAAGCCCTTGCTCTGTGCCCAGGAGGCAGGGAGAGCAGCCACTTGACTGGGGGCTGATCACCACCCCTCACAAATGAGACAAGAACCAGGAAGTAGGATGAGGTTGGAATCAGGCAGATAAGTTTGCTGGGAGCTGATAAAAGCAAGGAGTCATGAGATCAGAGAAGCAAAAGGGGCCCATTTGTAATTAACATGAGTGCCAACAGGAAATCACTGTGGGTTTCTAAGCAGAGGATGAACATTGGAAAAATTCTGTTGATGAAAGATGTTTCCAGTATCTCTTCTTGCTGTAGATTAGAATAAGTGGTAAGAAGGGCACATGGACCTACTAGTAGATCAAATCCAGGCTTAAAAATAGCAAGGCTGGGGGTTAGGTTGTCAATTTTTAACCCGTGCTTTACTCAAATATCAAGAATTTGTTTTACCAATGTGTTTTACTATTTTTTTATTGTTATTTGTCTATTTATTCAACAAATGATTATTTTAAAACCTACTATGTCCAGCCTTCTGAAAGATACAAGAGAGGAAGAAATTAATGGTCTTATCAACATAAGTGCATAAAAATGTGCTAAAAAGAACAAATAAGACATAATTTATTGAGGAATAGCACAGATACTACATGATATGAGCAATCTGGTGAAGAATTCCCTGAGAGGTAGGAATTTCTAGAAAGGACAGGTTGATAGAAGGTGTGTGCTCTTCCAAAGGGAGCTTCCAGACTAGGGAATAGAATTGGTGAAGATGTTCAGGGAGGCATGAGAGAATGTTAGAGGCATGTTGGGGATGGAACCCTGGCTTATCTGAAAAGGAAGTATTCAAATGCTCTCCTGGAAGCAAAGAGAAGAACTTCTTGATCTTTGAGACAGAGCTCACCATTTAAAATACTTATTTAATGCTGATTTAATGATGGGCCACAATGTTTGGGGTGGGTTGGAGACAGAAGAATTGAGGAAGTCAGTTAGGCCCTATACCAGGGATCTTAAGCCAAAGAGATAGTACAGGGAAGCTGGGTCAGGCATAGCCTCTCATAACAGTGGGTTCCTGATGGCCCTTCCAACTATTCCAGGGCCAGCCAGCTGTTCAAGCTGTCCAAAGAGCAAATTAGACACGAGAGCTCCAAATCCCTCATCATGCCAGGAAATGAATACTTCTGGTGCCTAAGAGGAGCCTGGAGAATAGAACAAAACCCCAGCAAAGTGTGCTTCCCATCTGCAGCCCACATCCCCTGCAGCCAGCCCACCATTGTGGAAAGGGGGGATTAATGAAATACAGACCGTCCAAGGCCTAGCCTTATATTATTCATTTTTCTTGGAAATGTCTAAGGTTCTGTGATCCCTCTCTAATCCCATATGCCATACTTAGCTTATATTTTGACAGGCCCTGGGCTGGCTGCTTGGGCCGGCATCCATTGCCTTCAGTCTGTGCTGAGGGTGGGCCACAGCAGCCAGGCGAGACACTCATTCCAGGTGGCATCAGTTAGCCCCAGAAGCCCAGCTCTTTGGCACTAATCACAGAGCAGGAAACCAGAAAATGGGGGTGTCTATTCATTTTTTTCTCTTTAAAAAAAAAAATTGAAGGCAATGAGAATTTTTCTCAAGTATCAAACTGAATCCGATTTTTGAATTTAGAAAGGCCATAAGAACAGTTATCTGCTCTGTAAGTGTTCTGCCTCTAGAGTTTCTCCACAACGAGTTTCCTTTTTTATTTTCCTGAATGATTTACTGTTACCCACTAACATGCATGAAGGATTCCCTGCTCTGAACCAAAGTTTTCTTGTTTTTTTATATCAGATGACATCCTTGGGTAAGGATCACTTTTTACCACTGGGAAGATAAGATGGTTCTTTCAGGGTGCGCTATATTTCTTTTTTTTATTACAAATGTTGAAATAAAACCCACAGAGCTTTTAAATATTTTTACTCAACTAACAAAAAAGTGATATCTGCAAAATTTATCAACCCATCCCCTTCCAGAGGCCTTCTACCCAAATCAGTGTCACCTATGTCACTCTTGTTCCTGACTGTCCTGTATTGTTTGCTGTTATTTGCTGCTTTGTCCTTGTTTTCTATAGAATCACTAGTGTTAGTGAGGAGTGTTATCTTTGATGTCACATCTTGTGAGTGCCACCCAGCAGGGTGTGGTACAAGACTGACCTAGGAGTCTTCTAAAAATCTTGTTTAATAACTACCCCAAATGGATGTTCAAAAACCAAGATGGTTTTTGTCAGGCCTGATCCTGCTCTCTCCCACCAACCCCTGCATCGGTACACATTCTCTCAAATAGTTACTATTGCCTCTTAGAATACCCAGGGCCCTTCTCAGTTACTCTAACTGATGCCTGATGCCTGGAAATCAGATCCCATATCATACCTTTCTCTGGTTGCATCCCTATACCAGCAGATGCCCAGAGTGCATAGTACTCTGTTGGTTGTGTTTGTTTTGTTTTAAACTGGGGGTTGAACTCAGGAGTACTTTACCACTGAGCTACATCCCCAGCCCTTTTTATTTTTAATTTTCAAGACAGATCTTGTTATGTTGCTGAGGCCTGCCTCTAACTTGCAATCCTCCTGCCTTGGCCTCCCTTACCACCATGCCTAGTTGAGTTCAATAATTCTGGAGTTGGACTTATTTCCAGATGAAGACATAGAGTTCTAGAGAAAATATGGTGGACATCTGTTTCTTTTTTTTTTAATTTGGTTGAAAGATACAGTATGGAAATATGTGGCTTTTGTGAACTGCAGTCATTTCCAGTCCATTTTAATCATTACACTTAATATTTTCTGTCTTACATATGACCAAGTAATGAAAAAGTAGCAAAAATTACAGATGGTTTCCCTGAGTAAGGGCCTCAGATAATGAAAGGTTTAAATAAGAGGAGCAGCAACAGAGGATCTATCTAATGCACAAAACAGGTGCCCAGTTCCCAAAAGGATGATCATGGATACATCATACCTAATCTAAGGGAAGCCCTCCTCCAGAGTTGGCTGTCAGAGCCAGGGAAAAGGACTTCCTAAGGCCATGTTATTTCTGTTCCATAGAACTAAAGACTAAGCCTGTCAGTTAACAGGAACTAAATGATCATAAATTTTGAAAGTAAAGTCTTGGATTTAAATTCTAAGATCTGTAGTTTATCAGCTGTGAAATCTCAGCCTTGTTGAGTTGTGTGAGACCCTCAGTTTACCTTCTTTGCTTTGGTTTCCTTACCCAGAAATGGGACTGATAATAATTACCTCATAGTGTTATCGAGGACATTCAATGAAATTATAAAGCTAAGTAGTCTCTAGCTTATAGTAAATACTCAATAACTGATAGACACTATTATAATATTTATTAATAATATGAATTGTTGAGGGGGGAATGGTGGCACACACCTATAATCCCAGGGGGTCCAGAAGCTGAGGCAGGAGGATTGAGAGTTCAAAGCAAGACTCAGCAAAAGTGAGGTGTTAAGCAACTCAATGAGACAGATACAAAATAGGGGTAGGGATGTGGCTTCAGTGGTCAAGTGTCCCTGGTACCAAAAATAAATAAATAAATAAAACAAAGAATATCAATTGTAATATAAATAGTAATAGTAATTACAGTAATAGTAACAGAGGTAGTAGGAATGTGCTAGCTCCTATTTAAATTTTATGTGTGTGGTATAACTGGAAACTTGGCCTATGAATAACATTAATAATAATCGCCATAGGTATGCCTCGATGTCTTCTTAGCCTGGCATGTAAGGATCAGGAAAGCAAGATGGAAGAAGGATGTTCTGGATAATTTTGTTGAGTCCAAATCTTGACTAAACTGAATTTTTCAAGAATTTACAAGATTTTATACACTAATTTTTTTTTTTTTTTACTTTCAGTTACATTTAAGAGAATACTAACAGACCAATGGTGCACAATGTGCAATGGTGCTCACCTGTAATCCCAGCAATTTAGGAGGCTGAGGCAGGAGCATTGCAAGTTCAAAGCCAGCCTCAGCAACTTAGCGATGCCCTAAACAACTTAGTGAGTCCCTGTATCAAAATAAAAATATAAAAAGGGCTAGGGGTGTGGCTCAGGAGTTAAGCACACCTAGATTCAATCCCAGTACCAAAAAGGAGAGAGAGAGAGAGAATAACAGATTCCTTAAAAAAAAAAAAAAAAATATATATATATATATATATATATATATATATATATATATATATATATATTTAATTGTAGTTGAACACAATACCTTTATTTTATTTATTTATTTTTATGTGGTGCTGAGGATTGAACCCAGCACCTTGAATCTTGAATGTGCTAGGCGAGTGCTCTACCTCTGAGCCGCAACCCCAGCTCCTAACAGATTCCTTTTAACAACTGAATTATATAAACTTATTAAAATATAAAAGTTCATACAGTTCATTCATTTGTTCCACTGCTACAAATGGCACCCAAAATGACATTTAAACTTTGTAAAGAAGAATTTCGAAAATATATTCTAGAATAGCCCATTTTAAAAACATAGCATAAAACAGAAAGAAAAGTAGAGATTTAAGTGAAAATGAAAGCTAAACAAAACAATGCCAGTCATCAAACAGAAGGAAAATAATACCAATGAGTGTAAAAATATTAAGTGCATGTGTCTGATTGTGGCTCATTTAGACCCTGACAGTTGAATTTTAAATGATTTTACAGAGTCAGATCTCCTTTCAACTGAACAAAGCCTGGGTCATATGGTGGGTAAAGGAAAGAGAAAAAGTAGTAACAGTTGCCAGTTGATTTTGGAGCAAAAGTCAGCTGAGCTGGGTATCTCTTCCATTCTGTTGTGTTTGGAGCTCTTTGTCCTAGTACCTGGCTCCCAGTCTCTAGCTACAGTGATTCTTCAGACATAGGTGTATGAAAAATTTCTAGCCAATATGGGCAGGTCCAGATTTTCAGTATTTTTTTTTTAAACAGACTTGAAAATTAGAGGATATCCTATAACTACCGCCTGTGAAACAGGAGACAGAAACAGCAGAGCCAAGAAATGGAGAGAAACTGAGTCCTGATAATCCCCATGAGCCCTGAATCCAACTGTGTCCCAACTCAGCTTTCCAGTTTATACAAGCCAATAAAGCCCATTTTTCTTTCAATCAGTTTTGATTAGAATTTGTTACCTGCAGTGTGACCCATGTTCTAAAAATCCAGCATCAAATTGTTTTTTAAAATTGAGAAATACCTGACTTTAAACTAGGCATAAGCAAATCACTGAAAATGCTGTGATCACACTTGAAGTGAGTTCTGGTTGAGCGTGAACATTTCTATCAGTTGATCCACAAAATTGTGATGCACCTTCAGAAACAAACAATTAAACAAATAAGACATCCAATTTACTCTGCGTGGCCATATGTAATCGCTGGGAAGTTTTGGGAGAGAAAATAGGTATCTGAATTCAAGATGGAGGCTCTAGCAGAAACATGGGGCAGAGCTTGAGAGGTCTCTTCAGGAAATTAGCTGATGAGGTAGCTGTTCTACATCTGCCTGATCAGGAAAAGCAATGGGGTAGCTCACTAAATGTTGAACAAGGATACTTGTAATGACTGCATTATTTAAAGCTTCTGTGACTTCTTATTTGAGAGATTTTCCCAAACTTGAGAAGAAGCCCTTAGGGCCAGAAATAAAGGGGTGTGATTCTTCTAGCACACAAGGAGAAGGAACTCAGACAAACAAGGAATTGTAGTTTCATGAAACAGGGACTGTACAAAGCAGATGCATTAGGAATTTGGGACCAGCTTAGGACAGTACATTGTTTGTTCAATTCCTGGTAGAAATCCTGCCCCCCAAATTATTTTTAATCTTATATGGCAATATACTTGCCAAAACAGCGCTTTGATGCAATGTTAGCATAAAAATCACTTAAAGCAAGCACAGTGTAGAAGAATCTTGGAACTCAAAGCTTCCCTCCCCCAACCCCAGTGAGTCCAGTGCTGGGTCCAGGCAGGATGGAGTACAGGGCAGGACGATGGCAGGCTGAGAGCTGGGGAGATGACAGGGGCAAAAGCCAAGCTTTTTCTTTATGTTAAAAGCTCTGCATTAGGACTGACATTCTTCTGAAGCATGCAGTTGGAGTATCTGGCACTATTTAGTTCTGCTTCTACTGGGTAAACATCAGAAACTATTTTAAAAAAACAGGACAGGATTAACTCAGCCCAGCACATATTCAAATACCAAGGTTTGGGTCCCTTGGGCACAATATTTGCCAACTACAGAAGACCAGCATTCCACCTGGGAAGCCAAAGCAATCATTCCACACCTTAGTCCCTTCCTGTGCCATAAGATGGCTCATTTGAGTACTATGTGCTAAAACTGTGCTTATAGCAGAAAAATATTTCCAGTACATTTAATCCTCATTTTGTATGGCGAACAGAAGAAGAGGTCTGTCCCTATGGTAGAAAACACGATATCCAAAATGAAATGGCAGTTCAGTAAAAAAGCAGAGAATCAATCCTAGAACATTGCCTAGAACATGACAGGCATTGACATCATTTTAAATGAGTGAATAAAACCATGAGCAACTGAGTGAATGTACCACTGGGGTGGTTCATTTGTTGTGTCATTTAAAATGAGACCTCAAAAATAACCACCTGGAGAATTTTTAGAGTTGGACTGTTATGCTCGAATTCAGGACCCCCAAAAGACCACCAGAGACCAAGATCGATGTAAGCAGCAAAGAGGTGTTTATTGCCAGCTAGCTCGGTCCTCCACGCACACACAGTAACAGGTGATGCTAAGAGGCCCCGAGCCCAGAATTTGCAGTAGTTTTATACATTCTTTGGAGAAGGCAGGGACCCCCACATGCATCATAGCATCTCTTAGCAAATCATCACACACCACGGGAAAATCAAATAACAACTCTAAAACATGATTAGCATATCAAGTGGTGGGAAAGAATCTGGAAAGAATTATTGGTTAGTTCAAGGGGTTGACGCACTTAAAATTGATTGGTTTAAATCGTGAGGATGTCGCAAGGGGGGTACGTGCCAAACTGCAGGGCTTCTAGTTTAGATATTGGTCACCACACCTAGGTGGGGGCCATCTGGTATTTCAGATATGTGGATATCTTGGCCTATCTTAGGTGATCACCATCTGCGGCTTTTCCCTTTTCTGAGAACTGTTTCCACAGAGCTTTTCTGTGGTATTTTCCTGACTTTAGGACTACAGTAGGTCAGAGGTTAAGTTTCAGAGCAAAATGAGGTTCCAAGTAGAATGAGATTGCTTAGTTCTTTCATTACAAGATCACAGTTGGTCAATGAGACCTATAGTTATGGCATGCCATCTTGCACAAGATGAAAGGTGAAGTACTAAGGGGAGAGAATTTAAAAAAAAAAAAATGTAATAAGTTATAATATGTCTGTGATCCCAGATACTTGGGAGGCTGAGGCAGGAGCATTACAAATTCAAGGCCAGCCTCAGCAATTTAGCAAGGCCTCAAGAAACATAGCTGGACCCTGTCTTGAAAAATAAAAGGGCTTGGGGATGTGACTCAATGTTAGAGCATCCCTGGGTTCAATCCCCAGTACTGGAAAAAAAAAAAAAAAAGTTGTCAATGTGGTTTCTATTCATACTTCTGTGCTAATATGGAAGGAAGGACTGACATTGTAAATGATTCCCTGGGTGAAATAGGGGACACAGAAAACATCTTGCAAGGATTCAGACGGGTTCTGGGAGATGAAGGTCAAAGAAGTCTTATCACAGAGATGACATCAGTGCAGGAACAATTTGGATCTGTGGAGAGGAGCTAGGCTGGACTGGCAAGGGAATGTATGAAGTGAATACAAGCCTGTGACATATTTGGGGCCAGACTGACATCTAAACATCTCTAACCTGCTCCTGTGTTTTGTCTTTCCTGCCATACTCTTGGTTCAAACCTCTGAACCAGGATCAGGCCTCAATCTCTGGCCTGAACTGCAGCTTCTCCTCACCTTTACCTCTTCGGATCCATCATCCTCCAGGTAGCAAGAGTGATGCTCTTAAAAGGCCAATGTTACCGATTTCCTTCCTCACCCCCAAAGCCTACAACAATAGTCCTTCCTTGATTTTAGAAGAAAGTTCTAACTCCCTAGACTTTCATGTCCAGCAGGATCTGGTCCTTGTTTTCTTTCTCTCATCTTTACCTTCCCAGTTCCATTCCTACCCCTCCATACCCTCCAGATATTTTGACCTTTTTGCAATTCTGAATCTGGGCTACACAGATGTTATTTCATCTACCAAGAAAATTTTCCTGTGTCTTTCACCTATTCGCAGGGCAGATTTCAGCTGAGATATCAGTTCCTCTACAAAATCCCTGGACTTCAGAGTCTGGGGTATGTGACCCACCTTTGTTCTTTCACAGTGTCCTGTGCTTCCTGTTCTTAGAGATTGTTGTACTAGGGCTGGGGCTGGGGCTCAGTGGTAGAGCGCTCGCCTAGCATGTGTGAGGCCCTCAGCACCACATATAAATAAATAAAATAAAGGTATTATGTCCAACTACAACTAAAAAATAAAATATTTTTTTAAAAAAAGAGATTGTTGTACTGTACGATCATGTTTCAGTCTTACATCAGACTGCAAGCTCCATGGGGAGAAGGTCTAGGCCTGTCTGCATCACATTCTGTTCTCAGCATAAGTCCAATGTCTGGTACTTATTAGATATTCAAGACTTTTGTTGGACAGATGGGTGGGTTGATGGATTGATGTGTGGATGGGTAGGTGGATGGGTGGGTAGTTGTTGTATAAATAAGTTGGGAGGAAATTGAAGATTGTGGAGGGCCTCAAATAATGGGGCAAGGATTCTGAATTTTATCTTGAAAGCACCTAATGATTAAATTGTTTTGAATACAAAGTGTGACAAAAGACAGGACACTGGAACATATTCAAAAGAAAAAAATAGGTACAATTAATTTTATATGATGGGAAATTTGGAGAAAGGAGAAAATCAAAAGGTTCATTTCACACACACACACAAAAAAAAAGGGTTTAAAAGAGGAGGCATGAAATCAAGTGCATGCACGGTCTAGAAGTACATCTTAAAGAATGTACTAATACTTGAGGACTTTTAAGATTAGATTCAATCCAAAATTGGTCATCAGAACCAAGCACTTACTGTCCTCGATCAGCACCATGTAATGAAGTCTGGAACATGCCTTGTTCGACACATGCAGACATAGAAAAAGGGGAACACAAAGTCCCACAAACAGTTTGACAATAATTCTGTCCACATGATATTGAGTCACATTGGTGTGATTGGCACAGAGAGAGACCCATGGGTCAGTAGACACTCAACCATGAATATGACATCGTTATGACGCTCTCAAGCTAGACCAGCAAATAGGCAAGTTGGTCATCAAGCTACCTGACCTGCAGAACTGAACTGGTCTTTCTTTCTTTTTTTAATTTAATTTAATTTTTATTTATTTTTTAAAAATAAATGACAGCAGAATGCATTACAATCATATTACACATACAGAACACAATCTTTCATATCTCTGGTTGTATATAAAGTATATTCACACCAATTCGTGTCTTCATACATGTACTTTGGATAATGGTGTTCATCACATTCCACCATCATTGCTAACCCCCTGCCCCCTCCAACCCTTCTGCCCTATCTAGAGTTTGTCTATTTTTCCATGCTCCTCCTCCCTACCCGACTATGAATCAGTCTCCTTATATCAGAGAAAACATTCACATTTTTTGCGGAGGCGGGGGATTGGCTAACTTTACTCAGCATTATCTTCTCCAACTCCATCCATTTACCTGCAGATCCCACGATTTTATTCTCTTTATTGCTGAGTAATATTACAATGTGTATATATGCCACATTTTCTTTATCCATTCATCTACTGAAGGGCATCTACGTTGGTTCCACTGTTTAGCTATTGTGAATTGTGCTGCTATAAAAATTGATGTGGTTGTGTCCCTATAGTATGTGATCTGGTCTTTCTTAACAAGACCAAAGAAAAGAGAAAAAGAAGGAAAATGTAAAAATGTGACAACGATTGTATTATTAACATACTATAGAAATGATCCCTGAAAGTATAGTCTTGTCGATTGTATTATTATATACACAGTCAGTACCATGAAGCAGAGCAGGGGCAAAAATCCCAGGCAGATTGCAAATGCCAGAAAGGTCAAAAGAATCCAACCAGTTACCTGACGTCCCCTCTAAATGCATTGGCCTGGTTAACTCCTGAGCCTGACTCTGCATTGAGTCAAATATTGTTTGGATTAAAATATTAAGCTAGGACTAACTTGACCCACACTATTAAGATTATTAGACGAATGGAAAATTGCACAACTGAACATTTTCTTGTCTTCAGAGCCTGAGGGTCATAATTTGTAGGAATCACTGTGCTGGCTTGGATACAGATTATTTACTAAGCATTGACAACTTCTCCAACCTCATATAAGATGGAAAAGAAGTCTCAGTCCCTCCCAGGGGAGTGATAATATAAGTTAGGCAGGCAAAGAATCCAACATAATATAGACAAGGTGTGGCTATAAAGTAATGACAGGGAATTTTTAAAACAAAAATACCAGAACTTACTGTTCAAAAGAGCTGTTCTGCAAATCCGTCGCCTCAAGGCATGGTACAATTAGTTCAGAGATATGTCTATTGCTCAAACATTTTTGGAAGCTGTCTTCAGACTTTGAGAAGCAGTGTGGTGTAGTAAAACAACATAAATGTGAATTCTGACCATTACCAGCTGCATAACCATAGGCGATTTTCCTAATTTATCAGTTCCTTAGGTTTTTTTTTTTCCTCTCTCTTATAAAATGGAGATAAGATACCATTCCACAGTTATTTGAAGATCAATGAGATCATACATTAAAAGTACCAGACTTAGAGGTGGCTTGCCACCAAGGGCAGCCTTTATTAGCTCAGTTTTAATTCTACAGAGTAAAATCAGCCTCGCTAGGTTATTCATAGAATATTTTGACTAGCAGCAGAATTGAATATTCTTTTGTCCATCTGATGATATAGTCCTTGTGTAAGTTTCTCAGGGCTGCCATGACACAGTATCACACAGTGGGTGGTTTCAACAAAAAAAAGATATTCTCTCACAATTCCAGAGGATGGTCAACGTCAGGGTATCCACAAGCCATGCTCCCTCCCAAGAGGATGCTTCCTTGTTTCTTCCCAGCTCTGGTGACTGCTAGCAATGCCTGGTGTTTCTTCTCTACCTCAGTGTCCCTTCTCCTTATAAAGACACTAGTCAGAGTGGACTTGGGTCACACTTACTCCAGTATGATCTTAACCTACAAAGACCTATTTTACACCTAAAAAGACCCTATTTCCAAATAAGGTCACCTCCTGAGTTTCTGAGTAGACATGAATTTGGGAGGACACTATTTAATCCAGGACAGTCCCCAAAATCAAACTCCAAAAAATTTTAGTTTTCCATTCTTGAGGACATTTTTTAAAAAAAACATTGACTCAGTTTTTACCAAAAAAAAAACTAACAAAAATATTAAAAAGGAAGAGAGAGAGAAAGTTTCAGATATGCTGTAGGTGGAGACAGCTGGTAGCTTTATTGGAAAATATGGCTTGACCATCACTGTGATTAATTTAAAGTCATCATGCCTGACTCTGTCTATATTTTCTTATAACTTTTAAAACTTCAGTTAAATTACTCTTTGTCTCACCATTGAACTTCCAATGGCAAGTGTACTCTCTCATGCCTATGCTAGAGAGCTGACACTCACTTCAGTGGGACTAGGAAAGCTGGTCCCTTAATAACACTAACAATAATGATAATAATGAAAGTGGAATCTTCCGGTAAATGTGAGCTGGCCTGAAAAGATTCAAGCTGAGTGACCCCTCTTTTCACTTCTACTCTCCAAGGTTTATGTAGTTAATACAGTTACCATTTGTAGAAACATTACAAATTTCTATAGATAAGAGCATTTATATTTCTTTTGATGCAGACAGTCAAAGCTGTTCTCAACTCAGGTGAAACTATTCCATTGAAGAAGGAGATCTAGGATAAAGACAAGTGTTTTAAAAGAAGACTGAAATTACTATAGAGCTAAAAATTTCAAAACAGTGGAAAATTTCCCTATAGCCAACATTTGTAAAATCAACTCTTTAAAAAAAAAAATGTGAGGACTTGAAAGCAGTTTCCTTAAGCATCTTCATGACGACGGGAGAAGCTAGAGGCTCTATAGAAAGAGAAACTCTTGGCGGTAATACCTGCTGAGGTAGCCAAGCCCAAACAGAAGGCATAAATCTCAAAAACTATGAAGTCCTAATCTGGCCATGGCTGGATGAAAGAGTTAAATTGTGTTCCAGATCAGATTAGGATTCCTGCACTCTCGGTACCAAAATCTAAGTAGTCCAAGGAGATTTGTCAGAGACCCTGATAAGACAAACAAATATTCTAGAAGAAGCAGCAGAAGATGGTGGAAGAGTCGGGCCAAGGGAGAGTTCCAGAATAAAGAAAATCTTCAATCAAGAAATGACTGAGTGTCATGTTGGGGAATACTCTGCTCAATTTTTGAGCCCTGTGATTTTTAGCCATGGCAGATTCTAATGCTTTATCCACTTTTATTCTCTTCTACAACATTCCTTTGATTCATGCTGACCAGAGTTATTTATGAGTTGAAATCAGCCTCCCAAGCAGGCAAGGGAGCAATTGTCTCAGGTCTCTGGGTGGGAACCAAAAGTGTTTCACCCTCATAAAGTTTCCAAATTCCCTAGGGTCTACGTGATCTTTGATATGAAGTTTACACTTGGAAAACTTATCTAAAGGGAACTTAATCTTGAAAAGAAGGAGAATGCTTGAAAACTGAAATACTGTAAGAGGCTAGTCATGATAGTCTAGAATGCCTGGGAGGGCAAAGCAGGTAACCTCAACAAATGAAATGGAGTTAGACAGCAGTGAACAGAGGGCGCAGAGGCCACATCAAGCAATAGCTAAATATTTAACCTAAGAAACCGCTAAGCTGAATCCAGAATGGCTGTGCTGCTCTGAATTCCCACCAGCAGTGTATGAGAGCTCCGATCACTGTACATGCTGGGTAGCACTTGGGGTAATCAAGCTTTTGAATTTCAGTCACTGTGAGAGTTGAGTAGTAGCAATGACTATGATTTTAATTTGTATGACCAATTCAGTTGAGAGTATTTTAATGTGTTTATTTGTATGTCTTCTCGGGTGAAATATCTATTTAAATCTTCTGCCCATTTGGAGGGGGGTTATTTATATTTTTTATTACTGAGATTTGACAATTCTTTTTTTTTTTAATTTTTAATATTTATTTATTTATTTTTTAGTTTTTGGCGGACACATCTTTGTTTGTATGTGGTGCTGAGGATCGAACCCGGGCTGCACGCATGCCAGGCGAGCGCGCTACCGCTTGAGCCACATCCCCAGCCCGAGATTTGACAATTCTTGACAATTTTTTTTTTTCTTTTCACTACTAGGAGTTGGATCCAAGGATGCTTTACCACTGAGTATATCCCTATCGTGTTTGTGGTTTTTTTTTTTTTTTTTTTGGTACCAGGGATTGAACTCAGGAGCACTTAACCATTGAGCCACATCCCCAGCCCCTTTTTATTTTTATTTAGTGACAGGGTCTTGCTGAGTTGCTAAGTGTCTCACTAAGTTGCTGGGGCTGGCTTTGAACTCTTAATCTTCCTGCCTCAGCCTCTTGAGCCGCTGGGATTACAGGCGTGAGCCACCATGCCTGGCATTCCTACCCATTTTTAAGTTATTTGTTTGCTTATTTAAGATAGGGTTTCTCTAAGTTGCTGAGACTGGTCTTGGATTTGCCATTCTCCTGCCTCAGTCTAGAGTCTGTGAGATTATAGGCATGCACCACTGGGCCGGGCAACATGTCTTAATGTCATCTTTATAACATATCCCTTATCAAATATGTGATTTTCAGATATTTTCTCCCAGCCTATAACTTGTCTTCTCAATCTCTTAATAGTGTGTTTCAAAACCATGTCTTTAATTTTGCTGAAATAAAACTGATCTTTTTTTCTATTTTATGGATCATGATTTTGGTGTTCTAAGAAATCTTTGTGTATCCCAAGGTCATAAAGAGAGAAGTTCTCTTGTTGTTGCTATTGATTTGTTTTCGTTTGTTTGTTTGTTTTGGATAATCTCCCCATTTCATAATGCTGGAAATAACTTGAACTTTATGAACATTCCAGGTAGATTAAACTAAACTCATCTATGGGCTCCATCTGGCTCCTGGGCCAGCTTCTCCTTCTAAAATGGCCCCTCATATTTCTTTCTACATTTAGGTCAGGCAAGGCTACAAGTTCCTTGTTTAACTTCTTCCCAGAATATGATATTTCACAAAAACTTTAGTTAGTCTTATTTGGGGGTCATTTTTTTCTTACTCAGAAGATTAAGATCTCCTTTTTAAAAAAATTATTGAGATATCTGAATATTTTATTGAGTATTGAGAAAAAGAATAAATGATGGCTTAGTTCACCTGAGTTTGGACGTGCTTGGAATTCTGGTCAGATGAAAATGGTATCCCTTTAGCAAGACATATTAACAATCCATTCCAGCAGCCAACAATTACTAAACTTTAATGAGAAAGTCCTGGGTGAGATGGAGTTAGGGGAAGCAGCAGAGGAAAGCCAGACTTTTCTGTTTAAATTTTACTTTCGGGTGATTAGGGTCTGTCTGTGCCAGTTGGGGCCCTTTCTTCTTCTTCAGTGCTATACCAGAATTCAAAAGGATGATTTCAAAAGCACTTGACTAATTAAATGCTCTTCCTTTAACACTGGGCTCTCCAGGGTAGTATTTTTAATACACTGAAAGAGATAAAGTTCTGGCCCTGGGCAAACGTTAAGAACATTTTTGTGTAGTCAACACAGAGAGTGTTCTCAGTCCTTCTGGCATTGTTCTGGAAATCCACACGATGCAGGAAATTAGCTGTCTCGAGTCCAAACACTGTTCACAGGAACCGTTTTTACAAACACAGTCAGATACCGCTAAAATGCAGGGTGCCATTCAGAATGTGTGATGCGTCCTGAGGGCGCTACAACTTCAGAATGTCACTGTGCGCGGCTAGTCCAGGGCAAGGAAAAGCAGGACTTCAGCAGAAATTTACCAGGAAAAGCTTGTCCCACTGAAACCATGACAGCATCAAACTTCTGGAACCCAAAAGGAATGAAGACCATTATTGAGCCTCAATGCTCTGAAAACACATAAAACTTCTACTATAGGTGGGATGCTGGTTTTGATCAACAGACATAAACTTACCTTACAGACGTTGCTATTCTGTTGACGGTTGGAACCGGGGTTCAAAAGCTGTTCTCATCTCCTGTAAACAGCATTTCAAAGAAGTGAAAGTTTCCCATTTTCCCTTAAAAAAGAATATTGCTTCGGAACCCCTTTCATCTCCTCTTCGAGGATGTGGTATTCTCAAAGCAGAGGGATGGATTGTCCTTCCACTAAAGCCATTCCATGCTATTATTTTATTTTTAAAAAAGAAAAAGGAAATCCAGAGGACCTGCAAGAGGTTAAATGCCTCCAAACTTTTAACAAGTCCATAGTTAGGTCTGAGTGCCCTTTGGAATCTCACATCCTTGAATTTTTATTTCAAGTACCTTGGTCCCTTTGTATCTCTTTCAGAATTTAGTACTAGATCTTGATCAATTCGTCAGAGGCAAAAATGTAACTACTGATTCTTATAATTAATCCAAGGTGGGGCAAGTTTGAAATCTAAATAAAAAATGAACTGAGGAGTAATTATCCTAGCGAACTCCATTACAGCAGAACTTGAAATAACTATATAGGGTCTGTTGATTATCTTAAAGGGTCCTCTGTGTCCCTCACAGGGAGTGAAACATGAGATTTGGGGGTTTTATTTATTTTTTTTCCTAAAGTGTCTGGAAGGATAATTGTTTGGCTAGGAAACAAATTAATTGCATTTTACTTAGTAGCAAACACATCTTAGCAAACCATTTAAGTTCACTTTAATGTTAGTTTTAAGTGACTTGGTTTAGTAAGGAAAGTGCAAGCCTTGGCTTTCATAGACAGGGGTTTGAATAGCAGCCCTGTCACTTGTCATTTGTGCGGCCTGAGCAAATGTTCTGACCTTTCTGGAACTCAGCATCCTCACATAACAATAGGGCTGCTGACACTCAGCTCGGAGTGTTGCTGTGAGAATCCAACCGCCCTTGAAGAGCTCAGGAGCCTGGCTTCCTTACATCTATCCTCATAGCACTGCAAATCCCACCCCAGCATTCAACACCACATTTTATAATAGTGGATTTCATCTTCTGATTTCCCCCAATACCCTTTTTGGAAAAGGACCTCATCTTCTTGTTCATCTTTGAGCATTCACCTACCATGGCTTGGTACAGAGAAAGCAGCCATAGATATTTTGGGAAGGAAAGAGAAGAAAATATCAGTTGTTTAGCATAGTGAAAAATAGTAAATCAATTAAAGACACAGACTTGGGGTCAAAGTGGATTTCAAATTCAAAACCTTGTTACTTGCTAGCTGGGTGACTTTGGACAAGTTATTCAATTCTATGTATAGAAAGGAGATAATACCTAACACAAAGGGTTGTGATAGCAATTATGAGATTATTTTTACAAAGGATTTAGCATAGGAGTTGGCCCATGACAAATACTCAATTATCTTTATTTTTATTATTATTATACAGTTCATTGCAACTCTCCTGGAATCTGATTGGTAGTTTGCAATGTTTGGGTAATAACTGCCTTGGCCTTCACTGAATGAAATATGCATGAAAATCATGCAGGAATTACTTTCTGCTATCACTAGAAATAGTTGTAAAAATAGCAGCGCTGTCCTGGAACTCCACACAGGAGAGAATGAGCTGCCACTGTCTGAGCAAGTCTGACCCTGTTTGGAACATGAAATTTTAATGGGACTCAGGCAGACATTTGAATGGCACTTATCTGTATATTCAAGCATAGGGCTTAGGGTTCTGAGGCTTTGAGAGATATACCAGACCCTGCCCTCCAGGAGATGGCAACTCATCAATCATTATAAAAACAGAAGGTAGAATGTGACTGAGTGCTCTGGCCACAGTGCAGACCCCAGGGTGTACAGAGGGGTAGCCTGCTAATGAGGGGAATGGGCTCTGGGTTGAAATCACTGTCTCACTCTCTACTGGCTGGGTGAAACCGTCTCCTCATAAAAAGAGAGAGCACACCTGCCTTACAGAATGCTGGTGAGCACTGAATAGGAAGATACTTGTGGAAAGCTGACCATAGTGCCTGGTAAGTGCACAATGATTTTAATTATCATTATTGTAGCTGCTATTATTATCCAGCTAGTATTATTTTAACTGAATAATAATAATAATGTATTAATACAAGGCACTACTAGTATATTAAAACAAGTCTATGATATACCTCTACATTCCTATAGTCGATATAATTTTAATCAACATAAAGCTAATAGCATAAAAATATTATTTGTAACATGACAAGTGCTTCATGGGCACTCTGGCATTTGAGCTACATCTTGAAGAATGGGGAGCATCAAAGCAATATTTTGCTACTAGGTATTCAGGGAAGGAAAAAAATATTTTTTATCTGATGCCTTTCTAAATTTCTGATCAGTTCTAAGTTTTATAGTCTCTGATGTATAAGACCACTTGCAGGAGTTTCTGAGGCTAAGAGGTTAAATGAGGATGAGGTCCCAAACCAAAAATTGTCACAGGAAGGAGGGAGATGAAGGAATGCATGCTCAGCAGGGATTCCCCTGGTCACTGCCTGATTTCCCCAACCTGAAATCCCTATAAGAACACAGACAGAGCTGAGCAGAGCACTCAGCCCACTTAGGAATATTTGCTTCACAATTGCTGTATTTATTAGTATTTATGCTGAAAACAAATTCCCCTTTGGGACTCCCATTCCACTCTATTGGTACCTGGTGGATCCTTTAATATTTAAGTTCTTCTGTCTTCAAAGATCTACATCAGAGTCTTTCCTGAGGCTGAGGACTGAATGTACTTGCACCTGGGAATTTCCCTTGTGGCCAGAAAAACCCAAAGGGGAGAACTTTTCACGCATAAAAGAAATTGTAAAGGAAGAAGATAAGTTGGGGAGATAGGGAAAGGGTGGTGTGGGGGGTGGGGTTTTGAGGTCTAAAAACCACACATAAAGATTTAAATAAGCTCTCCTCCACTGTCTTCCCCAGCCCCATTGGAAGGCGACACTGTGTGCGCCCGACACTTTGTACATGTGCAGGCATTGAGAAGAGTTGCAATAAATCAGAGCTGAAATTTGTATTGATGTCTCAAAAAGTGTTTCATGAATTTGTAAAATAAATCTGAGGCAATCTTTCTCAAACTTCAGGGTGCACAAGAACCACCTGGAGAGCTACTGGAGATTTATATTTCCACCCCCAGAGAGCTTGATTCAGTAAGTCCAGGATGGAGCTCCAAAATCTTTATTTTTAACAAGCAACCCATGTAATTCTGGTGCAAATCGTTTTCAAACTAGTTCAAAGTTTTCTGGTCCAAGGATTAGGAATTTATGGGTTTTAAAAAATTATTTATATATATTCTGTCTTGTTCTTTTTGAGTTAACTTTTAACTGTTTCCTTCAATTTTCTCATTCAAGATTCCCATCATTTACACAGGTGGATTTTGTTTTCTTTTCTTCCATTTTGAGGGACTATTTAAGTTTATAAACACTGAAATGCCTTTTTAGGGGGTAGGTAGGACTAGGGCAAATGTAGTAGAGACCACTTCATCATGGTCTTTAGCTAGAAAATTCCAGAGAACACCAGAAAGGTTTCCTCTCCAGGGCTATCCCACCAACAGTCTACACTGAGGGCTGTTGGTTGAGTTGGATCAACCTGGGAGTTGCCGCTTTCCTGAGAAGTGCAAAGCTGTGTGTTCAGCTTCTGACAGAACATACACCATGGCAGATCCCAGGGCATGGAGCGCTGTGTGTGATCAGCCGTGTACAGTGTGAGGTAAATCAGAGGCACGCAGGCACCCAGTGAAGATAACACAGAAGCCTGCCCCGATCCTGCCATCCTGGGTTTGCTCTTTCTTGGCTTCCAGTGGAACAACCCAGGCGCCTGTTCTAAAGGAAGGAAACTTGATAACATGGATCACAATGTCCTTTGTGCCCTTTACATTTGAAGTTGAATAAACCCTGCTTGTGGATGAGGAGGCAGAGGACACAGGAAGGATCTTGGGTCTTAGGACTGGAAGGACCCAGTCTTCTCAGGGGTCCTGCCATGAAGTGCAATGTGTGTGTGTGGGGGAGGAGTGGGGGGGGGTCAAAATACAGACTGTGAACTTAGTGGCAGCGATAAATATCTTCACGAAAACATTTTCTTATCTGGTAAATTCTCAAAGCTGCTAATGATCTAACTCGATGACTAAGTAACTCTGAATCCTGCTCCTTTCACATTTCTGGGTTTCAGTTTCTTTGAAATAAAGATTTTGGAGTTGCTAATTTCTATGACAGAATGAATGTTCTGTCCAAGCTATACCTGAGAGGCTTTTTAGAATCAGCTATGATAATCTTCAGAAGTTGAAAGGTTAGTTATCTATTAATTGCATAACTACCCCCAAACTTAATGGCAACCATTTTGTTACAATTTAGTAGGTCAAGAATTTAGGAAGCTGGGGTGTGGGAACATAGCTCAGTGGGAGAGTACTTGCCTAGCATGCCGAAGGTCCAGAGTTCAATCCTCAATTTGATCCCTGGGGGAACATAATTAGGAAGCCAGGCACAGTGGTACACACCTGTAATCTCAGCTATTTGGGAGCCTGAGATAGGAGAATCACAAGTTAGAGGCCAGCCTGAACAACTTGAGGAGACCCTGTCTCAAAATATTTTTTTAAGGAGTGGGATTGGGGTGGGATGGATCTGGGGATGTGGCTCAGTGGTGCAGCACTCGCCTAGCAGGAGCAAGGCCCTGGGTTCCATCCCAAACACTTACACACACACACACACACACACACGAAAGGGTTTAGCTGGGTGATTCATCTCTAAGGCTTTTTGATGTCAGCTATTGCGGCTGGCAGTTCCATTTCTGAGATCCTTCACTCAGCCATCTGATGCTGCAGTCTACCTGTCTGTCTCCCTCTCGCACACAGACAGAGCAGCTAATCACTAAGGTACCTCGGTATGGTTTGTGCTTCTTGCAGCACAGCAACCTCAAACATAGAGGCTCAGTGCTCCAAGGAGCCAAGGCATAATCAAACTGCTAGTCCTCTTTCAGCCAGAGCTGGCACAGCCTCACTCTCTCTGTAGTCTATTGATCAGAATGTTACAAACCAGCCCACGGTGAAGGGGAGAACTAAGACCCACTGACCCACAGAAAGAGTATCAGAATATTTCCAGTCATCTTTAATCTGCCACAGTCAGCGTTTTAACAGAAAATAGAAATGTATTTCCAACATGATTAAATCTATCAAAATCAGTGATTTTTTTTTTTAAGTGGAGTTTTTTTCCCCCCATGAAACTCTAAAGATTCAGTCATCTGAAAAGCAACCAAATTTTTGGATATCTAATTTTTTTTTTCCCATCCCACTGTGGCCTCTGTTCTCCACACTTAAACAAAAAGCTGATTCCTAAGGAAGGTCAGGATATGAAGACACTGTAAATAGAGCAAAAGCTATTTTTAAACAGAAACTGACAACTGGGAAAAGAGAAAAAAACTGACTCATTTTAATGTAATTGACTCTTATCTTTGAAAATGCAGAGTCCTTGCCATTTCAGAAAGAAATGGTACTGGGAGCCCTGAGAAGTGGTCAGTCACTCCAGCTACAAAGCATTGTCACAGCCGGGCCACTTCAGGGGGCCTGGAGATAAGCTCATTGTTCAGTGCTCTGCTTGTGGTATTCAGTGTGACACAGATGCCACCCTTGCAGTCTACACACAAACAGTTCTTTGTTGCTCTGAGTGTAGCAAATTCTTTACCATGAATAATCTACTACAACAAATGCTCCCTTTAGTTCCTTCCCTGTTGTTGAGAGTATTTTAGCTCGCAAAGAAATCAGTACTCAATAGGAATTAAACGCTGGAAAGGCTCTTTCAACATTGCTACAGAGAAGAAATGGAAAGGCACGATTTATCCTACAACTACCTCAAAAAGAATGAATGAAAAGATTTCGGACACAGACACAAAGTGCTACGACAATAAAAAGGTCCTAGGGCACCAGGGGTCTGGAGTCCCCTCATCTAGGTTTGTATCCAAACTTCATCACTTCCCATCACCTGGACCAATAAAGGAACCTCTTAGATAAGGAAAAGACCACAATTGGAACATCTGGCTCAAAGGACTGTGGCTAAAGGGTTAAATGAGATGATTCTTGCAAAGTGCTCACAGGCAGTAAGCCCTTGAGAACAGTAAGTTGCTATTGCTGTTACTGTTATCACGTCCTTGTGGACTCACACTGCCCCTCAGATAGGTAAAGAAAACATGATTTCTTAATTTCTCTATTATTGATGTAATATTCCTCAGGAGTCCCATTCCACATGGGGTAGTTGGAAAGATTTTAAGTATGTCAATTAATGGTACCTCAGTCCCTTCTGATTTGAATGCATTTCTGTGGGAGACGACTCCATCTTGTTTAGGTCTTCTCCGTTTCCTTCCCTTCCCTCTGCTTTTCCCTAAAGCAGAGTTGGAGTATATAAATGGTACCCCTGTCCCCTCCTCTGGGTCTTGCTTAACTATGCACAGTGAGCTATGCCTTGGCTTGGGCTGCCACTGACCATGCTGATAATCATGGACTCAGCCATCTGCTTGCAGACCTCTGCGGGTGCTTCTGGCCCTCCCAGCACTTCTGAATCCCATCATGGGGCATACTGGAACTTTTTGGAATTTTCTGCTTGCCATGCTCAGGCCCTAGGGAGCTGAGAGCCCTGCCTCACTGTCACCACCCTATCACTGTCACTCCAGTCATGAGCCAAATGTTGAGTGACTCCAGGGACAGTGGGTTTCTATGAGAGGGAGGGAGGCACAATTTTGCCTCCTGGAGACATTTGGCAATATCCGGAGACATTTTTGTCACAACGTGGGAGGTACTACCAGCCAGAGATACTGCTAAACATCTTACAAAGCATAGGACAACTGAGCCACAACAAAGAATTATCTGGCTCAAAATGTCAATAGAGCTGAGGTTGAGAAAAAAATCTGCCCTAGAGGCTCTTCATACCCCTCACTCCCAGGCCACCCTGAGGAAAGCAGGCCACTAGGCTTGAGATTCTCAGTCCTCCCTAAACTGCCCTGAAGGTTCCTCCCACAGCCCGATGCTCCCTCTCCCATAGGAGAAGAGGGCAGGTAAGGACAGGGCCCCTCCCCACCCTGCCCTTCCTCTGTCTCTCCTCTCCCCCTCACATTTCACTGGGGACAGAAACACTGGGCTTTCCTATGTTCCCATGTGACAGAGATTTCCCCAGCATCACTTTCTCCTCCTTTGGAAGGTGTCCCTTGCCTTGGGGACTTATCTAGGGCCAAAATGAGGCCCTAGATAAAATGGAGAGAGAGAGGGAGGGAGAGAGAGAGAGAGAGGTTGACAGCACTGAGGAAAGATAAAATGAGAGATATTTCAAAAATACCTTTTGTACTTTTATTAATATTAATAAATATTATATAACCAGCTACTTTCCTTATGCCAGGCATAAGACTTGATAAAATATGCATTGAATGGAACTACTTACACTATAAAGAATTTATTACTACAAAAAAAAAAATGTATTTTCCAGGTGGCCTTCCCTCTAATACTCTTGGGATGCTCCCCATAATTCTAACCTGACTGGAAGCCCCCCAGTTCCTAGGCCACACTCTTGCCTCTCTCCAACTCTGAGCCACAGGAGTGCTTTCTCGGCATCTGGCCTCCCACGTGTTGGAGGCTGCCTGATGTCTTTGCCGCAGGCCTGAAAGCTGCCTGAACTGACTGAGGTGGTTCAGAGCCCAGTGCTACCCAAAGAGCAGAGTGATGAGAAGCACAGGCTCTGGGGATGCTGGCTCTGACCTCTGCTGGAGGTGGCACCAGGGGCAGTAACTTCATCTCCCTGAGCCCCGTTTTCCTGAACTGTATAATGGGGATGGTAATTATAAAAACTAGATAGGGAGTGAAGGCAGTGACTAGGGCTGCCTTAACAAAATACCACAGACTAGGTGGCTTAAGCAACAGAAATTTATTTTCTCATCTTTTCATTTTCTTTCAAATTTATTTTCTCATCTTTTTGGAATCTGGAAGGCCAAGACCAAGGTGCCAGTGGGATGGGTTTCTGGTGAGGGCTCACTCCTTGACTTGTAGATGGCCTTCTCACTGTGCCCTCGTATGGCCTTTTCTCTCTGCAAACTCTGGGAGCAGAGTTTACAGAGAAACTCTCCCCTGTCTCCTCCTCCTTTTCGAGGCCACCAATCCCACTGAATTAGGGCCCCATCATTAGGAATTCATTAAACTTTAATTACCTCCTAAAGATCTTATGTTCAAATATAATCACAATGGGGGCTAGGTTTAACATGAGTTATAAGGACAGGACTCAGTCCGTAGCATAGACTATGAGATCACTTACATTATGTTTTTGAATCTAGAAAGCACTTAGTAATTACCTCTGACTATTATAGTTATATATATTGGTGATGTTGTTAGGAGTACAGGACACTATCTATTCAGGATGGTGAGTGGACAGCTTGACATCCACCATGAAAGGAGCTTATTGAGCAGGGACTAGGGAAGGAAGATACTGCGCTGTCATATAATATCAAACTCAAACAGCTGGACCCCAGGAAGTGCCCAAGGAAAGTGCCGGATTTGAATGGAAGGAAGAGGTAGGTACTTTCTTAAAGGAACTAGGTCACGTATGATGAAAGAAAACATGCATGGATTTAGTCCACAAACATAATAATAGCTGCCCTATATTTAACACTTACTATGTGCTGAACATTTGATATACATTCTCTTTGCCCCAACTACCTGAATAGATGAGGGAAATTAAGAATCAGAGAAAATCAATGGTCTACCAAAGTTACACCATGATTAAGTAGCAGAAACTTGACTTAGTTTCAAGACTACTGGATCCCCAAATCATAGACTTTAGTCTCCTGTATGTTTATGGTTGTGGACGTGGAGATCAGTCATTAATAATTAGAAAAAAGAACTGATTTCTAGTAACACGCTGTCCCTGAAGCTGAGGTATAGAATTAGCTCCTGCAGCATTTTGAAGGAACTAGGACCTTGCCTCCAAACATATTGGGCTGAAAATGAATAAATAAATTAAGGAAATGAGGAGTCTAAGGAATTTGCATCAGTTATCTATTACTGCATAACAAGTAGTTGACTCCAAAATTTAGCAGGTTAAAACAGAAGCCATTATTCTTTCTTGCAAGTCTCCAGACCTTTTGATTCATCAAGGCTGGGCTCAGCTCCTTGGCTCTGCCTCAAGCTATAAATCTGGTTGCAGTTGGGTCTGGGCTCCCTAGTCTTTTGGCCTTCAGGCTACAGGAAGCAGCTACCTGGGGGAGCTTTTCTGATAGAGATGGGAGAAGCCATGCCTCTTAAGCCTGAGTGCAGGGCTAGTACGTGTCACGGTTGCCCATACTCCATTGGCCAAAGTGAGTTGCAGGCCGGTGGGAAATTGACTCTGCCCTTTGTAGGAAGACTTGAGAAGTCACATGGCAAAGGGCGTGGACAAAGGAACAGCTGAAGAAGGGAGACCAATAGTTCCATCTACACAAGACATTTCTGATTGAGGGGGAGAGCAATTATGTAAGGGGGTGGAATGGGAAGAGAGCATCTATAAAACCCCATTAACTGTCAAAAGATTTGCCACAAAGGGCTTTGCCTATGAATAAAACACCACATTTCCTCATTTCTCTAACTGAGATAATGAAAGACAAACCCTCCCAGCCTCCCACTTTCCTCTTCCTTTTCCTTAAAAAGTCGACAAAATTGTAGGATGCCAAAATATTAGGCAAGCCTGGCTAAAAAGAGAGATCCCTCAAGTCTCAAGTTTCAACCATCTATAAAATTAGCATTTGGCAGATTTCTGTAAGAATCGTGTCCCTCTGCATCTGGGTCTGAGTCCCGGTTTTGTATGTTATCTACACCTCTATAATCTCCACGCACAGACACGAACCAGCTACTGGACCCATTGGAGCAAATGCTCTAAGAAAACCAAAGAGGAAAGCCCCTAGGAACATAAATCAAAACGTCTGAGGCCAGATATTATTGCACAAAGTCAGGATAGGCCTCTAGCAGTGTCACATTACTAGATAGAGCTATATTTACATTTCATTATGTGGGCTCAGTCACCCCAAATGATGGTTGTTTTGAACCAGGGAGATACAGTTCCAGTGGAAGGATGGATTGGTCTGTCTTTTAAATTGAGAGCTCCCTGGTACTGTTTTCTATTCTGTCATATTCAAACAAGCTCACAAGCTCTACAGTGCCAAATATCACAGTGCCCTAGGAACAAGGAAACTAGATGATCTCTTTCTTGAGGTCCAGGCAGCATCTGATTACCCTCTTGTTCCCAATTTCTTGTGAACTGTAGGAAAAGTCATCATGTAGTGCAGTGTGCGGGGCAGTATCCAGGTACCTTCTTGGTCCAATTTAGAGGGCCTTCCAATCAGCAAGCACCACAGATCTGAGTGCACCTCACGCTGTTGCCAGGCAACGGAGGGTAGCCAAGGAAGGAAAAAAAATGTGTTCTCTGCACAGAAAGCAGTGCTGACTAGCCACTGATAGCTTTAGAGCTCTTGTGGATTTCATTGCACTACAACTGGGGAACTGGGGGTTAAAAGTTTTGGGCTTTACTTATAAAAACATGGACCTAAATCAGATAACTAATTTAGAAGCAATTACAATGCATTTTATTCTATTCTTTTGCCAAAGAGTACCTTATCTGAGCTTGCTTTCCTTTTTACTTTTCCTTTTAAGTCTCAAAAATATCTCCTTCTGAGGCAGGAAAGAGGCACAGACCATGCATATGGGGAAAGGGGGTGATCATTGCACTGGATGCCCATGTTAAGCTGAAGAGAGAATTTAGGTCCAACACCCACCAGGTCTTAGACTTGCTCAAGTATGCCTGACCAACCTCTCATTCTGGTGGGAAATTTTTTTTTCTATGAACATATGGAGTATGTTAGTGTTTAGGAGGCTGTTAAGTTAAAAAGAAAAAATTCTAAGGTACAATATTTTTTATTATACCAAGTCCTAGCTAATTTGTTTTTTTTTTTTTTTTGGGGGGGGGGGGTTGCTTTTTAATACATTATTCCCGGTTATTTAAAAATAAATATATTTTAAAAGGTGAAGACACACTGCTAGCTAAAGCAATGGTTATCAAACTTTTGGGTGCATTCTTTTGAGAGTTTGCTTAAAATCTGAATTTCAATACAATAGGCCTGGAGAATAGTCCAGAAATCTTTATCTTTAATCCTTCCTCCCCCTCCCCCATACAATGTGGTTTAGGAACAAGACTTTGAAAATCACTGGTCTGACCACTGGTTGACTCCTAATGTCACTTGTTTTTTGGTCTGATAGTACTGGTGAATGACAGTGCATTGCCTATTCTTGTCTTTCAGAAAGCATTTGCTTCTCACTGGCCACACAGGTTTGTTAAGAGAGAGAGAGGAGAGACAGAAATGACAGAAATGATTGGAGACCTGAGCCACTTTATCCTGGAACTCAGACCAACACATTGGAGATTTCTAGACCAGTGCTTCCAGACCAGGAAAGATTTTGCATTCTAAGTTTAACAATGTCTGAAGATATTCAGGTTTTCACACTCCAAGGAGAGGGAGCAATGACAGAGAGTGCTAATAGAACTTCAATAGCTTGGGAAACAAAAACAAGAATTGACAAATGGTGTTACACCAAATTAAAAGGCTTCAGCACAGCAAAGGACACAGTCAACAGAAGAGACAACCTACAGAAGGGAAGAAAATCTTTGCCAGTTAGTCATCTGACAAGAGGATTAATATCCAGAATGCAGAAGGAGCTCAAGAAAATATACAGCAAAAGAACAAGTAATCGAATAAAAAATGGGCTAAAGATCTGAACAAATAATCTCAAGAGGAAAAAAAATACAAATGGTCAATAAATACCTGGAAAAAATGCTCAATATCTTTAGACATCAGGAAAATGCAAATCAAAACTACATTGAGATTCCATCTTCACCCCAGTCAGGATGATTATTTTAAAAAAATAATAATAACAAATGCTGGTAAGGATGTGGAGTAAAACGTACCTTACATTCTGTTGGTGGGAAAGTAAATTAGTATATTCACTATGGAAAACAGTATGCAGTTTCCTCAAAAAAAAAAAAAAAGTTGAAAATAGAATCACTATAGGATTCAGCTATATCATTCCTGGGCATTTATCTAAAGGAAAGGAAGTCAGTTTACAAAATAAATACCCGCATACCCATGTTTGCTGTGATACCATTCACAATAGCTAAAATAGGGAATCAGCCTAGGTGCCCATCAACAGATGAATAGATCAAGAAAATGTGGTATATCTACACACACCACATAAAGAATGAAATAGTGTCATTTTCAGGAAAATGGATGGTACTGGAGGACATCGTGTCAAGTGAAATAACCCCGACACAGGAAGATAAGTATTACATAATTTCTCTCATACATGGAAACTAAACAGATGACCTGAAAGTAGAAGAGAGACTTTTAGTGAATGGGAAGACAACTTGGTACAAAGGGGAGAAGACAAGGTAAAAAGAAGGATGGACATATTTAAGGCATGATATGTGCATGCGTGGAAATGTCACAGTGGAACCCATTCATTTGTGTAATTTATATGTGTTAATAATAATTAAAAGAAGAGTGCTACTGCATCTGGAGGTAGAGACAGGAACAGCCATGTATAGAACAGCCTTCCACAAGAAAGAATTCTCCAGCACAAAATGTTAGCCACAACAAGGTTGAGAAATCCTAAGTTAGACCTAGCCACACTTTGAAGGGAACTTGGAGAGTGTGTGCCTCATCTCCATGCTCACAAGATATACTGAGCCCCAGTGATGGAGGGCCTAGGATTGCATTCCTAGGTAGATAGACACAGTTCCACATTTAGCAAGCTTAGAATAAAGATTAGCCTAGAGGATACTAAGCAATGATAACCAATGCAAAACAAATAGTTTCTAGTAGACACCTGCATGTGTCTACACTGTGTAGGTATAGACATACACTACCCTTTTAACACTAAAGAGTTTTAACACTAAAGAAACTGCTATAGTAGATCCGCTATAGTGGATCAGTGCATCTAACCAATGGACTTCAACGAGAATGTATTTTAGCACAAACTCATTAAGAAGTAGTCAGGAACATGGATAAAAACAGCACAGTCCTTGTCCTCAAATAGGTTATTTTCTATGAGTGGAGATCATGTCTATTGCAAGAGCCAGGATATAAAGTAGGAAGAGAGGAATTTGAAATGGAGCTTGGGAAACTACAGTGAAAGCCAGACATGGTGGTATACACCTATCGTCCTATGGACTGGGGAGGCTGAGGCAGGAGGAGCACAAGTTCATGGCTAGTCTGGGCAACTTAGTGAACCCTTGTCTCAAAGTAAAAATAATTAAAAGGGCTGGAGATGTACACCCCTGGGTTCAATTTTCACTACCATCCATAAAAAAAGAAAGAAAGAAGGAAAGAAAGAAAAGAAACTAAAGTAAATAGAGATGAGGAATCCTGAATCCCATAATAGAGAAGGGCTAAAAGACATGGGAAGAAGGGTTAGAGAAGCATGTGTAACATTTTTTTGAGTTTGGCCTTTAAAAAGAGATATGATTTTGACAGAAGGTTATTCAAACATGATTCAAATGCAGAGATTCAAAGGCAAAAATGTCCAAGGTGGTGTTGGTGGAGGTGGAGGCCCCAGAAGAATGACTTGAGTGACATTGAGATGTGAGGAATGAAAGTAGGGGTGGCCCAGTTTGGGAAGGCTCTGCTTGGATAATGTGTTCGATCTTTTTTTCTGCAGGAAATTAGAGGCCACTCAGGTCCTAGGTCTCAGGAGGCTCTAACCCCTAGTCTAATCCCTGAGGTCCTCAGCAGTTTGGGGACAGAGTCCACAAGGCAGGTCGGCACATACTTGTCCTGGAGTCTGGCTTCGAGCTTCCCCTCCTTAGCTCCCACTTTGCAGCTGCAGACTTAGCTCTCTAGGCAGCCTGTTGATTACTGAGCTGAGTTGACTGAAAAGAGATTTTGGTTGTTTGTAGTTTATACCAAGAGTATAAGGAGAAGAATTTCTGCTTCTCCTATACAAAAACATCCCCACCCTAAACACCATAGAGCCAGGCTCCTGTTTCTCAGTAATCCGACCCAGGCACACACCTATCATCCACAGAGCCAGTGAAGGAGAGGTTACCAGGTCAGGGAGGGGTGGAGGTAAGTTAGCTACCCATGCTGTCAGGCTGAAATAATGGTGCTAACTTCATGTCAGTAGAGACTAAGTATTGGTTGCTTTTTTTCAACAGGGTACTTCTGTCTAAACTACCCTCAATCTTTAAAATTATCAAGTAATTTCTCAATTAAAAGTATAAATACAAACTTGGTGCAGTGGCACATGCCTGTAATCCCAGCGGCTCAGGAGACCAAGGCCGGAGAATCGTAAGTTCAAGGCAAGCCTCAGCAACTTAAAGAGGCCCTAAGCAACCCAGCGAGATCCTATCTCAAAATAATTTTTTTTTAAAGGGCTAGGGAAATGGCTCAAATGTTTAGCATGCCTAGGTTTAATCTCCAGTACCCCTCTCTTCCAAAAGAATAAAATACAAGAAGCAATTTTCATATAAATATGAAAAAGTATAAGTAGAAGAAAGCACAAAAAGTAACAGATAATCGCTTGCATAAAGAGATCCTTGAAGATCTCTGTGTGGGAAACAGAGGGTCCTGGCATGTCCTGGGGAAGAAGATGGAGGGAATCTGGCTCACTTATTGGGAAGGTCCCTTATCCACTTGTGCTAGCTTCCCCGTTGTTACTTATTTCTGTGCTGTGGGTTTGATAAACTCACTCTGTCAATGATCTGGAGGCAAAGATAGGAAGGAGAGCACACTAGGCTGAGAGTTCCACAGCAGACTCTGCCAACAGGGGACACAAAGAAAGGTACAGAATGGAACATAGGAGTCAGAATCAAGACCTCAGGTGGCAGACTGGTACCCAAGAGGGGGCTCTAGTGAGCATGCTCCATCCCTTTCACTTCACACAGGAGTGAAGAAACAGCCTGAAAGTAGTTTAGACTGAGACAATCTGATGACTGAAGTCACCAGAAGTTACCCTGAGTGACAATGAAGATTGTGTGGGCTGCTCTAGTCCAAGGGCACGCCCAGCTGTCTTACTTCTTCGTCCTTCAACTCCTGTATTTGGTTTTCTTAAGTTGGGGGAGAGGGGAATCAAAATATCTGACAGGCTTTTCTTTTTCTTTCTTTCTTTTTTTCTTTGGGCACGAGGATTGAACCCAGGGGGTGCTTAACCACTGAGCTACATCCCCAGCCCTTTTTATATTTTTTAAAATTTTGAGACAGTTGCTGAGGCAGGCCTTGAACTTGCGATCCTCCTGCCTTAGCCTCCCGAGTCTCTGGGATTACAGGCATGTGCCACCACTCCTAGCTTGCATGCTTTTCTTAAGAGCAAAGTACATTTCATTCTATAAAACTCGCTGGGTTAATTCTTGTGATTTAATCAGTCTGCAATACATGCAATTTTATCAACTATCATCTTGTACACCATAAAAATAGACAATTTTAATTTGTCAAACAAAACAAAATTAATTAGAAGAAAAGTAAGTTAAAACATGTATAGGGAAAAAATTTTTATATCTCTTTGGGAGCACAGTACAGGATATAATTCTTTAGTTTCTCTGAAATGCTCCTACTTGCCATGGCAGGTCGACATGCTGTACAATGTTCATCCAAAGAAGGGAACAGCAGAGTTGCTGGGAGGTAAGAGATGAGCTCCCTTTGAAGGTTGGTGTGGGTGGGAAGAGTAGGGAGCCACCCCACAGCTGCAGAAGCTGCCAAAGTCCCTGGAAAAAGAGCATAAATCCTGCCCCCACACATGTCACTGTTGCTGAGCCAGGCCCGCTGGGTCTAAGATCAGGAGCCCTTAGAAAAAGCTTCTGGCATGGCTCTGTGCCTCCCCTTCCAAGCCCTGAATCAGCCTAGAGCAGCGACAGGCCTGCCATTAGTCCCCATGAGCTTTTCCTCTGCCCCGGACCAGACCTATCCCGGACCTCAGGGCCAAGAGGGGGACCGTTCACTATGTAGTGTGGGTGGCTTCACACAATGTGGCAAACATAGCTGACTCATTGCTCCCCAAGAGGAAACCCAACTCTAAGGGGTGAGCCTTCCAGACCATGAACCATGATCTGAGAAGACGGAAAATAAGCCAGCACAGTTGCACAGGAGCAAAGGCTAGGGAAAGGGTGAACCCAGAAGAGTTTGTGTCCAACCAAGCCAAACCACAAGGTGTTTAGAGGACATAAGAGACACAAATCTTATAATATACAGAAACTAGAAAGATCAGTGTGGAAGAAAGATGAGCTTTGATATTCATTATAGCATGCTTAGAAATTACATTTTATTGTCATGGATGCATGCAACATTTTTTAACAAATGGGAAGGGGGAACACTAAGTTGATCTACCCTCAAGGAAAACTTGCTTCACCTCCCTAATTCACTTGAATCTCTCCTTTTTGTGTTGCATCCTTGAATTGCTTTGCCCATGTTCAATCTTTGTTCCTAACTACACCTAAGTTCTCTGGGTCAGGCCAGAGTATGGGCAAGAAGAATATGGTGGAGGAGTTGAACGTGGCTCAGTCTCAGGCAAATTGTCAAGATCAGACCAGAGGGAGACCGAAGTCCAGTTCTGAGAGCCTTGAAGAATAAGGCCATTGCTCTACCTTGGGATGAAAATCTAAGAAGACAAATACACCTTGAGGAGTTAAGCAGGTTTGTACAACAAAGACAAGGAAGATCCCAGAATTTGAAGAAATCCCAGAGAGGAGGAACCCCAAACAGAGGCTGCGTCCAAACAGAGGCTTACCCCTCTGTCCCTACTCATGGCCACACTTCCTGCCACCATTTAGTGACCCTTGACCCCCAGAAAGAGACACAGCTCCGACTATGATATTTTGAAGGAGGTGAGGGGCACTCAATCAGTATTTTTAACATGCCCACCACCCTTGATTGGGACAGAATAATATTTCTCACATCTTAAGAACAGCATAGACATCATCACTGTTCATCCCGAAGTTCTTTGCCACCTGGAATGCTCGTCAAAGATTTGGTAAGAGATAAGAATGATTTAAAATCAGCCATTCACTGTTTAATGCCAACATTTTTGTTCCTGTCAGTCACTTTGAAACTGTCATCAAGTTAGCAAGTATTTATTGACAGCCTACTGCACGCCGGGCACAAGGCAAGGCAGTGTGAACGTGGAGGGGTATGAGACCAGGAGCATCTTCCCATCCAGCCTAAGGGTGACCGATTCCTCCCTCGTACCCTCCCTCCCTCTCTTCCTTTTTTCTTTCCATTCTTCCTTCCTTCCTATTTTTCTTGTCTTGGAAGAGTAATTTTCATAGGTGGAAGTCAAACCCCATTACACGTTTTCCATATAGCAAAGTTATTACTAAATCCCGGTAGAGATCCAAATCATTCCTCTTTTTGGTTTCCTCAATCCTTAGATTGAGTAAAAGAATAGAATAAAAGAATGGTAGCACTCACCTGTAATCCCAGCGGCTCAGGAGACTGAGGCAGGAGGATCTTGAGTTCAAAGCCAGCCTCAGCAATTTAGCAATGCCCTAGTAACGTTTTGAGATTCTGTCTCAAAATAAAATATAAAAGGGGCTGGGGATGTGTCTCAGTGGTTAAGTGCCCCTGGGTTCAATCCCCAGTACCCAGTAGGTTATTGACACTTCAAAATCACAAAAGGAAAAATTTGAATAATTATAAGATTAATGATCTAGGAAAATAGTATTCAAATGCTAGCCTTTCTTAATAGCTCCTAATCATCTATGAAACATTAAGAAACTGTGTGTACTTTCATATGTCTATTTATCCATACATTCTTTTAGATGGACACATACACACACATACCCATAACCCATATACACACAGGTCTCTAGAATGTACATCAATACCAGCAAAACTTAATATTGTTAGAACTTGATGTGCCCTAAGAAAATCTTAAGAAAACTGAATTGTAGATCATCATTTAGTCATGATCAAACAATCAGTTTAGGAACTAGAACTCACATCTGTCAGCTACCAGGGAAAGAACGTTTCCATGGACATCATTTTAAGACTTTGTTCTAATTTAAAAGTAAGACTCTTGCAACTACAAAAAGTACTGAGCTTTCAAAGAGCAATTAAAAAGAGACTCCAAAAGCATGAGCATTTTAACTAGCAAAATAAAGGTCAGATGAACAATGAATTCTAAAATATTTTGTTCTTCTTACTTACATTGCTCAGCTGGTGACTGCAGTCATAACTGTCTTTATTGTGCATTTCCTAGAAATTGGATTTGACTTTTTAAAGCACTAAATCATTCCTTTTGTAATAAACTCCAAAAGGCATACAAATTAGTGTTTAGGTTTTATTATGTGAGATGTCAACCACTGGTTGCATTATCTGGGTGGTTTATACATTGCACTCTTGCAGCTCAAATGCTTTTGGAGGTTGATCCAAAGAGAAAGGCCACATAACCACAGTGTCTGTTTGACAATCACCTATAGTATAACAGTCTGCTTGTAAAGCCTGACATTTAAAAAATAGGGTTGTAATGGAATATATCTGATATGAGAAATAACATATTAACATCTTAATCAAAAACCCTCAAATGCTGCCATGATAAGAAGGCATTCTTAAAAGATACCCTGGATGCTGGACATGGTGGTACACACCTGTAATCCCAGTGGCTCAGGATGCTGAGGCAGGAGGATAGTGAGTTCAAAGCCAGCCTCCACAATTTAGCAAGGCCCTAAGCAACTTAGCAAGACTCTGTCTCTAAATGAAATATTTTTAAAAAGGGTTGGGGATATTGCTCAGTGGTTAAGCACCCTGAGTTCAATTTCCAATACCCACCCTGTCCCCCAGAAGATAACCTGGCTGAAAAGCTTTTTAAGATGAAAAGAGTATGATCTACTGGGCATTGAGTAAATTTGAAGTGCATTCTCAAAAACTTTAATAAGATAAACAACTGAGACTTTATTTACAAATAAAGAACATGGCATGTGTCAAACACACACCAATATTTTAGGGTTGATAATGCAAGAATATGTTTGTTTTTATGTAAATTTAATACTAAAAGTCCATGAATTCTTAATATGCATTATTAATGCAAATGGCCACTATTATCCATGTGAAAGGGTTGCCTGGGATTTTGCAGTTGAGACCCTGTGTTAAAAGTGAGAAAGTGAGAAATAAGCAAAATTGGGAAAAAGAAAGTTACCACTCAGAACTATTCAGATTTCCTCAAGACAAGCAAGTTATCTCAATTCTGCATGTATCATTCTAAATCAGCTAGACTGTGCTATGCAGATAATATACCCCTAAACTGCACTGGTTTAACACAGACTTTTTCCTCAACCCCACTAGACCACTGCACACAGGTCTTCGAGGGCAGCCCAGGGACTCAATTTATTTTCATCTTATACCTACAAAATCTGGAACATACTATTTCATATGGTAACACCAGAAAGAAAGTTAATGGTAGTGCATCAGCTCTTAAATGCTCTTGCCTATTGGCCACCTACCTGTAAGGGAACTGAGAGATGTGGGGAATACATAGACAGTCTATGAGGAGCAAATGTTTGTCTCACCATAGGACCCTAATCTGCTCCATCAAAATGCACACTAGGAGTCTTGTTAAGGAAGTCAGATCCGAAGCCGACATGGTGAAGATTGGGGTCTACTTTTCCTTCTAGTAATCAAAGGTCTCTGGTCTACTGCCTAAGTCTTTGTTCTACTTTGAGTTGAGTTTGGTGCCAGGTGAGAGATAGGGATTTAATTTCATTGTGTTACATGTAGATTTCCAGTTTTCCCAGCACCATTTATTGAATAGGCTATCTTTTCGCCAGTGAATATTTTTGGCGTCTTTGTCTAGTATGAGATAGCTGTGTTTATGTGGGTTTATCTCTGTCTTCTATTCTATACCATTGGTCTATGTGTCTGTTTTGGTGCCAATACCATGCAGTTTTTCTTACTATGGTTCTGTAGTATAGTTTAAGGTCTGGTACCTCTTCTTGCTAAGGGTTGCTTTGGCTATTCTGAATCTTGTTTTTTTTTTTTAAATTAATTCCATGATTGCTTTTTCTAATTCTATGAAGAATGTCATTGGGGTTTTAATTGGAATTGCATTAAATCTATATAACACTTTTGGTAGTACGGCCATTTTGACAATAATTAATTCTGCCAATCCAGGAGCATGGGAGGTCTTTCCATCTCTAAAGTCTTCTTCAATTTCTTTCTTTAGTGTTCTGTAATTTTCATTGTAAAGGTCTTTTACTTCTTTTGTTAGATTTATTCTCAAGTATTTTATTTATTTATTTATTTATTTTGACAGTACTGTGGATGGGGTAGTTTTCTTACTTTCTCTGTCAGTAGATTCGTCACTGATGTATAGGAACACATTTGATTTATGGGTGTTGATTTTATAACCTGCTTCTTTGCTGAATTCATTCATGAGGTTTTAGAAGTTTTCCGATGGAATTTTTTTCGCTCTTCTAAACATAGAATCATGTCATTGGCAAATAGTGATAGTTTGAGTTCTTCTTTTCCTATTCATATCCTTTTAATTTCTTTCTCCTGCCTAATTGCTCTGGCTAGAGGTTCAAGGATGATGTTGAATAGAAGTGGTGAAAGAGAGCACCCTTGTCTTGTTCCAGTTTTTAGAGGAAATGCTTTCAATTTGTCACCATTTAGAATGATGTTGACCTTGGACTTAGCATATGATGTTGAGGTATGTTCCTATTATCCCTAGTTTTTCTAGTGTTTTGAACATGAAGAGCTGCTATATTTTGTCAAGTGCTTTTTCTGCATCTATTGAGATGATCAAAACATTCACTGGAGAAAAGCTAGCCTATTCAATAAATGGTGCTGGAAAATTGAAAATCCACATGTAACAAAATGGAATTAAACCCCTATCTCTCACCCTGCACAAAAATCAACTCAAAATGGATCAAAGACTTAGGCACTAGACCAAAGACCCTGTGATTACTAGAAGAAAAAATAGGCCCAAATCTTCACCATGTTGGCCTATGATTTGGATTTCTTAACAAGACCCCTAAAGCACAAGAAATAAAATCAAGAATCAATAAATGGGATAGTTTCAAACTAAAAAGCTTTTATCAACAAAGGAAACAATCAATAACATGAAGAGAAAGCCTACAGAATGGGAGAAAATCTTTACTACATGCACCTCAGATAGAGTATTAATCTCCAGGATATGTAAAGAACTCAAAAAATTTAACATCAAAAAAACAAATAAACCAATCAATAAATGGGATAAGGAACCGAACAGATACTTCACAGAAGAAGAAATACAATCGATCAACAAATATATGAAAAAAATGTACAACATCTTTAGTAATTAGAGAAATGCAAATCAAAACTACTGTAAGATTTCATGTCACTTCAGTCAGAATGGCAATTATCAAGAATACAAAGAACACTAAATGTTGGCGAGGATGTGGGGGAAAAGGTACACTTATACATTGCTGGTATGAATGCAAATTGGTGCAACTATCATGCAAAGCAGTATGGAGATTACTCATAAAACTTGGAATGAAACACCATTTGACCCAGCTATCCCACTTCTCAGTTTATATATCCAAAGGACTTAAAATCAACATATTATAGTGATGCAACTACATCAATGTTTACAGCAGCTCAATTCACAATAGCTAAACTATGGAATTAACCTAGGTACCCTTCAATAGATGAATAGATTAAAAAATATGTGATATATATATATTTGATGGAATATTACTCAGCCTTAAAAAAGAATGAAATTATGGCATTTGTTGGTAAATAGATGGAGCTGGAGAATATCTCAAAAAACCAAAAGCCGAATGTTTTCTCTGATATGCAGATGCTAATTCACAATGGTGGGGCAGGGGCTATAGAAGAATAGAGTTACTTGAGATTAGGTAGACGGGAGTGAAGGGAGGGGAAGGGGTATGTGGGTAGGAAGGATAGTAGAATGAATCAGACATTATTACCCTATGTACATATATAACTATACGACCAGTGGGATTCTACATCATGTATAACCAGAAGAATTAGAAATTATACTCTGTTATACATGATGTATCAAAATACATTCTACTAATAGAGAAAGCAATCATGAAATTCATATGGAAAAATAAAAGACCCAGAATAGCAAAAACAATGCTAAGCAGGAAGTGTGAATCAGGCGGTATAGCGATACCAGACTTCAAACTATACTACAGAGCAATAGTAACAAAAACAGCATGGTACTGGTACCAAAACAGGCGGGTGGACCAATGGTACAGAATAGAGGACACAGAAACCAATCCACAAAACTACAACTACCTTATATTTGATAAAGGGGCTAAAAGCATGCAATGGAGGAAGGATAGCATCTTCAACAAATGGTGCTGGGAAAACTGGAAATCCATATGCAACAAAATGAAACTGAATCCCTTTCTCTCGCCATGCACAAAAGTTAATTCAAAATGGATCAAGGAGCTTGATATCAAATCAGAGACACGCCGTCTGATAGAAGAAAAAGTTGGCTACGATCTACATTCGGTGGGGTCGGGCTCCAAATTCCTCAATAGGACACCCATAGCACAAAAGTTAATAACTAGAATCAACAAATGGGACTTACTCAAACTAAAAAGTTTTTTCTCAGCAAAAGAAACAATAAGAGAGGTAAATAGAGAGCCTACATCCTGGGAACAAATCTTTACTCCTCACACTTCAGATAGAGCCCTAATATCCAGAGTATACAAAGAACTCAAAAAATTAGACAATAAGAGAACAAACAACCCAATCAACAAATGGGCCAAGGACCTGAACAGACACTTCTCAGAGGAGGACATACAATCAATCAACAAGTACATGAAAAAATGCTCACCATCTCTAGCTGTCAGAGAAATGCAAATCAAAACCACCCTAAGATACCATCTCACTCCAGTTAGATTGGCAGCCATTATGAAGTCAAACAACAACAAGTGCTGGCGAGGATGTGGGGAAAAGGGTACACTTGTACATTGCTGGTGGGACTGCAAATTGGTGCAGCCAATTTGGAAAGCAGTATGGAGATTTCTTGGAAAGCTGGGAATGGAGCCACCATTTGACCCAGCTATTCCCCTTCTCGGTCTATTCCCTAAAGACCTAAAAAGAGCATGCTACAGGGACACTGCTACATCGATGTTCATAGCAGCACAATTCACAATAGCAAGACTGTGGAACCAACCTAGATGCCCTTCAATAGATGAATGGATAAAAAAAATGTGGCATTTATACACAATGGAGTATTACTCTGCATTAAAAAATGACAAAATCATAGAATTTACAGGGAAATGGATGGCATTAGAGCAGATTATGCTAAGTGAAGCTAGCCAATCCCTAAAAAGCAAATGCCAAATGTCTTCTTTGATATAAGGAGAGTAACTAAGAACAGAGTAGGGTCGAAGAGCATGAGAAGAAGATTAACATTAAACAGGGATGAGAGGTGGGAGGGAAAGGGAGAGAGAAGGGAAATTGCATGGAAATGGAAGGAGACCCTCAGAGTTATACAAAAGTACATACAAGAGGAAGTGAGGGGAAAGGGAAAAATAATACAAGGGGGACAAATGAATGTCAGTAGAGGGGGCAGAGAGAGAAGAGGGGAGGGGAGGGGAGGGGAGGGGGGATAGTAGAGGATAGGAAAGGCAGCAGAACACAACAGACACTAGTATGGCAATATGTAAATCAATGGATGTGTAACTGATGTGATTCTGCAATCTGTATATGGGGTAAAAATGGGAGCTCATAACCCACTTGAATCAAAGTGTGAAATATGATATATCAAGAATTATGTAATGTTTTGAACAGCCAACAATAAAAAATTAAAAAAAATAAATAAAATGTAAGACCTTGATAATTGTTCCAAAGGAAATAAAATACTAGTCATAAGTCTGTCAAAACTTGTACAGAATCTGTAAGATGAAAAAGCAGTGTTCATGAAGTAGGTGGAAATAAAAGATCTAAATAAATTCAGAAAAAAAAATACATTCTACTGTCATGTATAACTAATTAAAACAAACACAAAATTTTTAAAAAGTGCATACTGATCATTCTCCTAGGAAGTTTTCCAGCTTCCCTTTACTATATTAGACTCTGACTGATACCTACATGAATGTTAGGAAGTGATTCATTCATACCCATAATAGAATACACAGGAGCCTCTTTACTTGCTTTTTAAGAGTCTTAAGAGACTTCTTAGCAGATATCAGCCTTCCTTGAACTGCAAAGGACTGGGGTCTACTGCCTTAGCTCTCCTCAATTCCTAAGGTAGCCACACGTTTCCTAACCCCAGGAAGATGTTGGTTGGTTATGAGCTCTGAGTGCTCAAACTTTTAAAAAGGGTTTTGTTCTTTTCCATACAGGGTTTGCTTTGTACCATTACTTTGTATTTCAGGACATGGATGTGCTTACGTTAATTTGATGATTCTCTCTAAAAAGAATACATGAACCATGCAATTCTGCCTTCATTCTCAACAGCCTCAGTAAAGTAAGGTTGCTGAAGCCCCTACCATTCCCAGAAAAATGGGAGTGGGAATATTTCTGGGCTTCAAATCTCGTTCTTTTTGTTTAAACTTTGCCCAATTTTTTCCCCCATGGAGAAATCTCCATATAATATTTTCCAACAGAGTTAGCCAAGAACATATCCTAAGTGGGAAGCGTTACATGTGTTACCATTTAGCACTGATATATCACTTAAACACGCAGGCAATTGCAATGTGCTTTACCCAGTAGTGTGAACTCATGCATATGGTGCTTGGATGGGTGTCTTGGGTTCCCTTCCAGCTCCCAAGCACATTCACGTTATGACCTTGATTAAGTTACTCGACGTTTTTCTACTGGGTTTCCACAAACAGGCAAGGGATGACAGAGATGACGTGTAAAATGTATATTCTTTGAGGAAGGGTATGGTGTGACTGAATTGAATAGTGGGGTGTGAGTACTTGGCTATGCATTTCTATGATATGTGGCACTTATAAGAGATGTTAACTTCATCCCAAAGGCTTAAAAAAATGGTACAAGCAGATTTCATTCTGATTATTCTGCTAAGATACACAAAATAAGAGTGGTCTTCTAACAGCTTCTTCCATCATCCCCAGCTCCAGAATTCCTTACTTAATGTCCTAATTTCTGTATTCATGTATTAGAAAGTGGTGGGCTTGTCTCAAGTCGGCTTAAACTCTCTCTGCGTTGAGTGTGCTGATCAAGCTGGAAAATGTTCTCATTTCATTTTAACAGCAGATTTAATTTTATTTATTTACTTTCCTTATCTCTTTTGGTTTTCCCTCATAATCTCTGGACTTGTTTCATTAGAAATGCACAGTTGAGCAACACTTTCCAGGAAAGAAGGGAACCTGCTTCCTAGAAATGTTAACAAACCCTTGGTGAGAAAAGACATCTCCTTTAAAAGTAATTAGTAAAATCAAGACCAGGGAATGCTTTTGGCAATGTTTCTCAATGTGCTTGGTAAAGTTTTAAAAGGGTGTTGATTAAAATTGTATTGGTTTTTATAGGTCTGTGATGCAGATTTAATACTGTTTTATCTTCCTTGTTGAGCTTAAAACTGCCATTTCTATTATCTCTAACTCCTCATCATATAACAGATCCTGAAACACCTAGGAATAACCTGACACCAAACTACGTGGTTGATTCAGGGCTTTGTCAAAGAACGTGTCCATTGAATAAAGAAAACAATGCTCAATTGGCACTGGGTCCTTACGTTACAAAATTAACCAAATGAGACGCAAAAGGCAAGTTGGAATCACATTGTGGAAGATTGTGAAGCTTGTGATGGGGAGTTTGGAAGGTATTAAGGAGAAGATGGAGCTCTGTTAAAAACTCGACTGTGTTTGACAAGATAAAAGTGCTACTATGAAGAACAGTCTGGGAAAGAAATATGAAAAAAAAAATAAAAGAAAGAAAGAAAGACCAGTTAAGGGGGCAATATTTAAAATGAAACGAAAGCTAGTCAGTAGAGTGAGAATAAAGAGAAAGCAATAAACCAAGAAATAGTTCAAAGGTAAGATTAGCAGCTCTGTGACCAGTGGGGTGAGTTGGTAGGAACTGAACAGTGAAATGCCAGAGACGGTGAATTAATGAAGCTGTGTTGTGCAGATGGCAAAAGGCGAAACCAATATTTCCAGATTCCCTCCTTCCTCCATTGCTGTTTTTCGTGGTACACCTAGTCTGTGTTTGCTGAATCATTCACAATCTGTCTTTGTTGTCTACCATGTAACCTTGGTCTCGGTGACTGTATTTCTGAGCAGTGGATGCTAACTAAAAGGTAGATTTTAACTTTAATTTTATTTATTTTTACACAAGAGGTTCTTTTTAAAAATATATCTTTAGTTATAGATGGACCCAATACCTTTATCTTGTTTATTTAGTTGTTTGTTTGTTTTTTTTTTTTTTATGTGTGGTGCTGGGAACGAACTCAGAGACAAAAGAGGTTTTTATATAGTTACCCTTATCTCAATTGACCTAAGGCGGGGCACCTATGTACAAAGATATGGGGTTACTGAAGACACTCTCTTTCTTCTCCACTGGTGCTGAGCATTGATACCTTGGTGGCCAAAAAGCTACCTGAACACTTAAGACCCAGAGTGCCTTGGGACTGCAGAGAGATACCTCCCAGGGCAGATTTATAGCTGCAATCAAGAGTTCCAGAGGATAGAGCTTTAAAGATAAACTTGGATACCACTAGATTAGCTTGGCATGACATTCATAAATAATAACTTTACAGTTTACTCTCAGCTTCATGCAGCGTCTGAGCAATCTTCCTGGACTGCTGCACAGTTGACCTATTTATTTACTCCCCCACACATACCATGGGCCATCCTACCAGTGGAACGAGGCCATAGACATAATAGTAGTTCTTATAAATGTATAGGAAAACTTGGTAACTGAATTTTGAGTATTTGGTCATTTGGCAGGGGGAAAGGGGGAAAGGAAAGATTAGGGGAGAAGACAGGAGGGGAGGGAAGAGGAGGAGCTGTTTCTGTCCTCCAGCATGATTATACAAATCAAACCTAAAAAAGAGACACACACTGACTATTCCATTCTATTATCTCTCCAGCAAAGATCCCCATGAGATACTGGAGAGATTAGAAAATATAACCTAAGCCAAAAGAGTTAAAGAACTGTTCAAGACAATAATTGTCTGGGCGTTATAGCAAGTGAGGGACCCAAGGCTTGGGTAATAGAATATGGTGTCATCAAGGAGCTGGAACTTGAATAAGGCCTTCAAGAAAAGATAGGACTTTAGTGGGTAAAGGAGACAGGATATTTGGGATATAAGACACATGAGCTCAAGCAAAAGAGCATCTGTGTTAACCAAGCAGAACATCTTACTCAAACTGGATCCAGATAGGGAATCTATTGGCTTATGTCATTAAAAAATTCAGGATTCTGTCTTTAAGGAGTTAAACATCACTACCAGAATGTGTTTCTCCCTCTCTCTCTCTATCTATCTATTTATCTCTCCATCTCTTAGTTCTTTTTTTTCCTCTGTCTTTGCTCTATGTTCAGGAAGGCACTCAACATGTTCCAGGAAAATGGCCACTAGTGGCTACATCCTGTCTTCTCAGCTGCCCCAGTAGAGCAATGGAAAATACCACTTCTCTCCAATGGATCCATTAAAAGTCTCAGGACTGCCACTGAGTGAACAACTTTAGAATACCCATCCTTCTCTGAACCAATCACTTGATCAGGAGGATAAAATATAATGATTGGTCAAGCCAGGGGTACATGGATCCAGGAAAGGGGGTCAGACATAACTGGTTATTGTTGCACATTGCTGCAAAGGCAAAACAAGAGTTGTCCACGCTAGCATTACCATACTTAGATGTTCTATAAACCAGTTTTGTGATGAACAAATAATAACCTAATAGAAAAATGAAAAAATATGATAGGAGGAAGTACAAGAATAAGATCAATAGTAATTAAATGGTATATATTTTTGTCACAAAACATTTTTAACAAGTCAGTCCAACTGAGTCATAGTTTTCTAAATGTTTACGAAGTGATGTGAGAGTGAAGAGGAAGACTTCATCTATTTGATAAGTTAATTCTATTAGAGCAAATTTACGTATTTGCTAACATGAATGTATGGTTAAGTAAAGAAGAGCCTCTCATTTCCTTTATTAATGCATTAATTTGTGTAGTGAGTGCCTTCTACATGCAAGGCATTCTAGCTACTATGTCTTGTATCCAGAAGGAAAGATGGATTTGGCCCCCTACATCTGAATAATATCACTCTGGAGTGACAACTAATAGGCATCCCCTTCATTGAACCCCAAAGCTGGGCCAAGCTTGTGAGCTAGGTCATACATACTCTGCAAGGTGAATATTATTGTTCCTGTTTATAGAGGAGTAAACTGAGATTCTAAGAGTTTCTTTAAAAATACTCTTAAGTCACACAACTAGTAAGTGACAGTAAAGCAGGAGTCAAAGCCAGCATGTCCAACTCTAGATCTGTGTTCTAATCACTACCTGGGCTGCCTTTCCACAACGGAACTTGCTAATGATATGGCTTCCAAGGTAATTAACTTGAGTCCCAACTTAAAAAAAAAAAATTCACCGTTGATGAAGTTACTTGTCAGGAATGAGTTTCTGGTTTGCCAAAAGTAATAGTTGTTCAATATCACAAGAATTTAAAACCTCTCTCTCTCATACACACACACACACACACACACACACACACACACCACACACCACTGTATACTACTTATATATGATTCTGTTTTTTATAAATTCAGTGTGATATTACGTTCCCCAGACTTTCAATAGTTAAAGGAATGCTAGAATGTGTTCTTTTATCAAGTGAATAACTTCTTAATGTAAATGCTTTCTATATTACTTATAATTCATTATTTCAGATACAAAAATAGGCAAGTTATCCTGAAGTCTGACCCCTATGTATTTTGAATTTTAAAAAATGTGATCGGTGTTGTAGCGCCAGAAAAGAATAAACAGTCAAAATGCTAAATATGTTATCTGAAACCTAATGTTGTTTTAAACTTTAAGCCATCCTAAACATGAAACAGCAGAGATGGCTCAGAGCTGGGAACAGAGCTAAGGTATAACCCGTTACCTGGGGTAATACTTTTTTCTAATCCTTCTTTCACATTAGCTGTCTCCCAATCAACAATTCTGAGTTCTGATGTGGTTGAATGTATTTGTGCACAGTGACCCTTGAGTCTCATAAAAGAGGCAGTTAGCTTTTGACCAGCTCTGACTAATGTATGTGGAGAGATCCCCATAAAATAAACATACTTCAAGTTGTTTGCCCAGTAATGGATATTTGGCCTACCCCCATCCTTCCCTAATGCCAGTACAAGTGGTGTTTGAAGAGCAAAGCAAATTCCATTTCAGTCCCAAAGCTGGATCTGATGCACTTTGGCTAATGTTCCAAACTTTAGGAAGCAGTTCCACCATAGAGATCTTCTCAAGCAGCTCTTGGGTTGGCCATTATTCTACTAATGCAGCAATTATTTTCATCTACAGAGAAAATACAAAGGCTGCTGTGGCCAGCTGAGAAGAAGAAAGAGTTATACTGTACACAATATGGAAACCAAATAGCTAGAACAAGTAGCTGAAAGAAAGGAAAAAAAAGCCTTCCTGTATCCCTTTGTCCCACTCCCAATCAGGAAATGATGCTCTGTGTATTTGACAATGTTCTACACGTTAAAAGCCTGAACATTCCATGTACCAGTGACCCATAGTACCTCAAATGAATTTATCCTAAAGAAATAATCAAAGAGATGCATCCAAATTTAGCTATGTTGATTGCAGCCTTACTTAATTAGTGAAAAATAAAAAATGACCTAGATAATCAACTATAGGTATATTCATTTTCTATTACTAATAAACACATTACCACTGACTTAGTGGCTGAAAAGAACAGAAATGTATCAGAGGTCAGAGGTTCAGTGGGCTTGTCTAATTTCTCTGCTTTGAGTCTTCACCAAGCTAAAACCAAGGTACTGGCAGGGTTGCATTCTCTTCTGGAGGCTGTAGGGACAACAGGTCTTTGCGTACTTTCAGTAATGGGACTGAGGATCCCATTTGCTGGCTGAGGACCACTGCCAGCTGAGAACTGTTGTCAGCTTCTAGATCTCCCATATTTCCTGGCTCATAGCTCCTATCCTCCATTTTCAAAGCCTGCAGCAATGGCCCAGTCCTTGCTACATCACATCATCTCCGACCTGTGCTTCTGTCTCCCTTTCCCCACTGATACATCCATGTGACTTTTGAGGGTTCACCAATAATCCAAGATGCCCTCCTTCTCTGAAGGTCGGTAACACTAATTCCATTTGCAAAATTCCCTTTGTCATGTAATTTAACATATTCACAGATCTGGGGATTAGGTCATGCTGATTCTTGGGAGCCTACCATCACAGGATATCAGTTAAATAAAGCACAAAATATGTATGAGATGAAGTGAAATATACATAAAGATAATGGTGTTAAAAATATACAATGGCATAGAAAAACGATAAATAAAATACCCACATTGAAAAACATTAAAATAAAAAAAAACCAGGCTACCCAATTGTATGAATGATTTCATCCTATGTTTTGGTAGAGTGAACAAAAATCTATACTTTGATATGTCTGTATGTCTATATGTATCTCTATATTAACCCAATATTTATGTCTTTTTGTGTGGAAAGGTCTACCTAAAAACATTGAGTGAATATTTTTAAGTTGGAAATTTTGGGTAACTATTTTTAGATTAATATATATTTTTGAGCTTACCTAAAATAAGTTAAGAATAACATTTACAATGCACATACATAAAATTTAAAATTGAAGATTTCTCTTACAAATTGAACATAGTAGGTACTCCTCTGGCTAGCCAAGTGGCCTTCCCTTAGCACTGAAAATGTCTCTTCCTACACACAGTGATATCCTCATTCTCCTGGGACTGAACCCAGTTCCCACGGATGAACTCAATTCAAGCTAGCCAACTCCAATTCTGAGAAATCCATCTTCAGTCCAGTGTCTCAGTTGCTATTAAACCAAGTTATAAAAGCAGAACCTCGCTGGCTTCCTACAGCTGCAATAATATATTGTTGTTTAATGTCATCTCAGAGAAATATTCTGTCATAGTGCAGCCAGAGACATCCATATGTCATTGTTGGGTTTGGTTTAAATTTCAGATAGCTAAAAATAAGTCTTTCTCCTCCTTTTGGTTTTAAAGTATAAGCAGATCTAGCTTTTGATGTACAAAGCTTATAAACGAAACAATTTGCTGTCCCCACCCAAAGACAGCTAATACAACTCCCAAAAGAAGGGTCTATCTTTAACAGTTTACTCTATGTTCTAACTGTGGTTTCCGTAAGAACATACTGTATACAAACTTTGTTCCTAAGGTTATTTCTGTTGGTGCCAAATTGACTTCGATTCACAAAAATCATGTGGTGCATTCCCATGTAACTTGGATGTTTTGTTCTAAAGAAAACAGAGGATTTTTTTCCCCCTTCAGCACCATTCGTGTTTATGGAAGATCTACCTCCACTCTGAAAACCATACTTAGAATCATTCACCAAACATGGGCTTACTTCTTAGAAGATATAGCAAAAATTTTGGCCATCTGAGACTAGATTGCAGACTACGTCCTATCAGTGGTAGACTGGAGGTGCATCTTACAGTGTTCTTGTTAATCAATGGGGGCTCTCCTACCAAAATCCTGGGGTACAAAATCCTTGGATCTAAAAGTCAGATGTGACCATCAGCTGGTTATTTAACCTCTACGTGCCCCGATTTATAAAATGAAGATAATATCGCCTACATCCTAGGACTACTGTGATATCTAAATGAATTGAACAGATAGAGCCCTTGGAGCACTATCCAGTTTGTACCAGAAATAATGTATTGCTGGTTGTAATGGAACCACAGAATGATAGAACAGTAGTTGCAAAAGAACCATAGAAAGGAGATAGCAGTACTACAAAGGGTATTTTGGGGCCGAGGGGCGTTGGGGGGGGGAGTGAAGGGGGGAGGGAGAGAAATACCACTCAGGCTTCTTGAAAAGAATCTTACCCCACATTATGGTTTGGATATGAGGAGTCACCCCAAAGCTCCTGTATTAATGCAGGAATGTTGAGGGTGAAAGGATTAACTGTCACCTAATCAGTCCATCCTAGTTTGAATGGATTGACTGGCAAGTAACAGTAGGCGAGTAGAACATGGGAGCATGACAGGAGGAGGCTGGTCACTGGGAGCATGCTCTGAAAGGGTTCATCTTCCCTGTCACCTTCCCCACCCCGTCTCTGCCTCCTGATCCTGCCATGAACTGAGTAGCTGTCTTTTGCTCTGCCCTTCCCCCATGATGCTCTGCCTCATCTCAAGCCCAGAGCAATGGGGTTAGCCATCTCTGGACTGAGACCTTGGAAACCATGAGCCCCAAATAAACTTTCCCTCCTCTAAATTGTTCTTGTCAGGTGTTTTGGTCACAGAAATGCAAAGTTGACAGAATGGAATCACAAAGACTGCAGGAAGCTGCAGTCCTACTAACTACCCGGACACCCTCCGACATCAGGTCCTTTGACCTGACGTTTCCCTGGACCAGTTGCTTCACTGAAATATCCACACGGTTCATTGTCTTACTTCCTTCAGGACCTTGTGGTAGTAATAATTTTTCAGTAAAGACCTCCCTCATGTCCCAATTTAAGATTTCACCCCCAATCTGGCACTACCCATTCTGCTTACCTGTTTTCTTCTATTGCATTTTAACATAATTTTAGCCTAATATTTATTGTTTACTGTTATGTAAGTTCCAGAGGGCAGAGGTTTCTTGCTATTACATTCTTGACACCTATAACAGCACTTGACTCATAGTTGATCTCTATAAATATTTGCTCAGTGAGTGAGTGACCACTATTATCAAGAGAGTAGAGTTGTCTAAAATGTGGTGGTGGTGGACATTACAAAGCTCCAATTCAGAGATCCCTAAGCAGTCCTGGTGAGAGCCCTAAGTAGTATGTTTCTCCTCACCAACATGGTTCCCTGTAGAATTTCCAAATAGGGAAAGGGAAGCAGATCAGTGGTGTGGGTATCAGAAGATTCACACTCCAGTCTCTCTGCTCTCCCTAATGGTCAAATCACTTCCACTTCCAAATGAGAACCAGGTGATTGGTCAAGGCTCATGTGCATATAAAACATCCACGTTTTGTGCATGGTAGAGGTCAGCATTGATTTACCCTTGGTATGCTCGGACTTCTTCAGTTGCCCTTCTCAATGCTTCTAACAGAGCCTGGCAAGTGTTGGCAAAGAAAGTTACATTTTATTTCTTATATGCAACTAGCAGAGCATCCAGGTTCTGGATCTACAAGATTGTTCCAAGAATCCCAAGATATGCAATTGTCATTTTGTATAAGAACTTTCAAGAAGCCCACAACAAAACCAGTTTAGTCCACTGACAAATTCAAAAATCTCTTTTGCATTTATGTTTATAAATCACTGGATATATTTTGTTGTTGTTAGGGAAATAAAAAGGTGTGTTGGCCTCTCTTAGCTCTCTCTGACAGTAGTAATGTATTGGCTCAGAGGCACCAATGTCAGAAAGGGACCTGATGACACTTAACATATAAAAATTACCCACCGTTTTGGATGGAGTGAGATTCCCGCTGCCTTTTGGCTAGCTTTCAGGGCAGCAGCTGCTGAGGCAATATTAGCATCTCTACTTCCTGTCTGGGTTTTCTGGTCTGTTCTGGGAAATGGAAGGCTCACAGGAGATCTAGATCTTATCTTCTCATCTGCTACTTGAGCTATCAATAAGGTTTGGCTTGTATCTATAATTCAGAAGCCCTCCCCAAGATTTCTGTGAATTCATGGGTTGGGAATACTTTTGGTTACTACTTATATTTTTTAGGGTCTACTTAAAGCTGCTGTACTAAAGAGACTCAAAGCAGCAGTGACTGAAATAAGGTGGGAGTTCATTCACTCTCTCTCAAGTAATGCCCCAGCGGTTTCCAAAACAAGGGAGGTTAAGCCAGCCTTCAACACATAGCTTCCATGCCTGAGTTCAAGGTGATGGATGCAGCTCCTGCCATGACACTTACATCCCAGACAGCAGGAAGAGGGAAATAGCATGCAGAGCTTGTGTCCATGCCTCAAAGTCACAATGTAGAAGTGGCACTGCACTTCTGCCCGTACTCCATCCCCTAGGACTTGTTGAATTGCACATCTAGCTGAAAAAAAAAGGCTCGGATATGAGGAGTCACCACAAAGCTCCTGTATTAATGCAGGAATGTTGAGGGTGACATGATTAGCTGTCACCTAATCAGTCCATCCTAGTTTGAATGGATTGACTGGCAAGTGACAGTAGGTGAGTGGAACATGGGAGCATGACAGGAGGAGGCTGGTCACTGGGAGCATGCTCTGAAAGGGTCCATCTTCCCTGTCAGCTTTCTCCCCTCTCTCTCTGCCTCCTGATCCTGCCATGAACTGAGTAGCTGTCCTTTGCTCCGCTCTTCCCCCATGATGTGATGCCTCATCTCAGGACCAGGTCATAGATCTAGCAACAAAAAAAAGAATTTTTTTGAGTACAGAAAAGAGAAAATGCAAGTTGGAGGACAACCAGCCATCTCCATCACAGATCACCTCTCCAGCCACTCAAAAGTACACACATACCCTTCTTCTCACAGAATATACTGGACCCATCCCTGAGGGACTCAACAGAATGTTCCATCCATTTATTACATCTAGCTCCAAATCTAGGTTCCCCCCACGGGACGCTGTCTTTCCATCAAGACTAGATATGGCTCCTCATGGTCTGTTGAGGAGGTTTCTGCCACTTATACCCATACACATGATCTACACTGGTGGAATAGAAAAAAAATGAATTATGACTTAAGACTCCCATTAGAAAAGGGAAAAGGAGAAAACCCAGCAACCATCTGTCCATGGCAATTACCAACATTCCTCTTCCCTGACTGGATGAATTTCCTTGACGTGATGGTGCTGAGAAGTTCTTCCTTCTCCCGTATTCTGATTTGTCACATCTGAAGGGCATGTTGAAGACCAGGCCCTCCTCGGGAGCTACAAGGCTAATTCATTTCCTGCTTGGGGCATATTTGGGGTTGGGGGTTGAGGTTGTTTTAGGGATGGAAGAATTACAGGCTTTTGGAAACCAGACTTGTGGTTTCTTTGGCAATTAAATTCCTCAAAACTATTTTTTGGCTTCTGGCTATTTGGTTCCAGTTGGTTCCATGTATATGCAACTGCAGCCAAAGAATTTATCCAAACAGGGATTTTTATTTTTTAACTGATCGTATATTTACTGGCCTTTGTACTCCATACCCCCACCTCCAACCCCCACCTCTGTCTCTCTTTATAACTGTAGCTTCCCCGAGATCATGTGACACCATAGACTTGAATGGAAAAGCAGCACCCTTAACCTGATTTTAGCTCTCACTGTTTGGACTTACAAATCTTACTGGGAAATGATGTGAAGTCTTGGGGCTATAACAATATCATCTGATAAAGTAGCTTCTTTGGAATATATGTAACTTTTTATGTCTAGCTTGATATCATCAATCTAAGAGTAGCAGGAAGTTTCTAGAATAAATCAACATTCTAAATTTTCCCTTACCAGTTTTACTAACGTTTCTAGATCTGGTATCATGCCGTTTATCTTCCAAAGTTTTGTTAGAGATCGTTTTTCTGTACATTTTTCCAAGGCACAGCAAGAATCAACAAATTTTCAATCTGTAGTGTTTTTCTCTGCCTAATGCTACCCAACCATTAAGCCACTTGTTTAGGGGTTCATTATAGCAAGTCTTCGTCTTTCCTCTTCCTTATCCTTCTCCTTCCTTCTTTTTTTTCCCCTTTGTGGTACTGGGGATTGATTCCAGGGACACTGTACAACTGACAAACTGAGCTGCATCCCAGACCTTTTTAATTTTTATTTTGAGACAGCATCTCACTAAGTTGCGTAACTCTGAAATGAGAATGTATCTTATAATCAATGGCACTTCAGTCCTGTGTCATTGTTTAATTGGTCATGTTTTTCTTCTTGAGGTTGTATAAAATAATTGTTTTTGCAATTTATGGCATAGCATTAATTTTTTTTCTGATGTAACAGTCCAGATGTTGTCAATCCACGATGGATAAGACAGATATCATCCTCAACATGTGAATCCCATATTTGGGTCCAAGGTGGCTGCTCCAGCTCTTCCCATCATTCACTAGCCCACAAAAAGTACATGTTCATTCCCTTTAAGGGCACAGCCTAGAAATAATATCTTTTCTACCACATCCAGTAGCCGTTTCACCTCAGTGACAAAATCTGACATAACAATGTAAAAGAAGGAAAGATTTATTTTAGATCACAGTTACAGAGATTTCAATCCATGGTCAACTGGTTTCATTGCTTTAATCTGAGTTGAGGCAGGTCATGGTGGAAGGGCATTGTTTTAGTCAGCTTTTTCACTGCTGTGACTAAAGGATCCATCCAGAACCACTGTAGACAAGGAAAGGTTTATTCAGAGAGGCTCACAATTTTTAGGGGTCTCAGTTCACAAGTGGCTGGCTCCAGTCCTCGGGGCTCAAGGTGAGGCAGGACATCACAGTGAAAGAGTGTGGCAAAGGGAAGCAGCTCACATGATGATCAGAAGCAGAGAGAGGCTCACAGAAAGAGAGGAACTCCACTCTCCAGATTCAAATATATACCCCATAGCCACGCCCCCTATTAACCACTCCTTTCACCCACACCCCACCTGCCTCCAGTTACCACTAGTTAATCCCATCAGGGATTAATTCCCTGATTAGATTAAGGCAATAGCCCAATCATTTTTCCTCCAAACCTTCTTGCTTTGTCTCACATGTGAGCTTTTGGGGGACATCTCATATCTCACATCCAAACCATGACAGAGGAAAGCTGGTCAGCTCATGACAGTCAGAAAGCAGGGCTAAGGGGCCAGGGACAAGAAATACCCTTCCAGGACACACCCCCAGTGACCTACTTCCTCCAACCATGCCCCACCACCTGTAGTTTTCACCACCTCCCAACAGTTCATTCAGCTGTGGATGGATTAATCCACTGATCCAATCAGAGACTGTGATCCTCACACTGCCCCAAAGCCCCACCTCTGAACATGGCTGCACTGGGGACCAAGCCTTCAACATACAAGCCTGTGGGGGACATTCCAGATCCAAACCTTAACATCATCTTAAGTCATGTGGTTGCACAAAACTTCTTAAAAGAATTACACCTGCCATCTGTACTTAGCACCATTTCCAAAAAAACATGGCAGTTCTTTTATGGTTAAAAAAGGGGGGGGGCGGTTAGGGAGAATGGATATTGGTAATCACCTAGCTGTCCTTACCACACCTCTACCTCTAAATTCCTATTATTTAGCTAACGCATTACCTCCCAGTTTATCAGTTCCTCAAACCCAAAGTGAAACTCAATTGGTTCCTTGGTCTCCCAACATCCACTCACTAAAGGCAATTTTGCATTTAAAAAAAACAGGCTTTACTGAAGCCTGGCCACTGGGAAGAAAGATTTCAAACTGAATAGTAGATGTCTGTACAGTTAGAAATCTGTCCATGGATGGCCTAACAACCACATGCTGGGGACTTTTCCAATTTCTCTCCCTTCTCACCCTCTCTGTTTTCTTCTTCCTCACCACACTCAGTCTGTTTCCAGAGCAGGTTTGCCCTCCTCTTCACTTTCCTTGAGTCCGATTAGCCCATCCCTTAAGAGTCTCACTTTTATCATTGACAGCTTAGAAGCACTTTCCTCAATAAAGATAGATATCCTCCCTGAAAGGAATTCTGACTGAGCCAGTGGCAGACAATGTTATCATGCTACTTCAGGAGACTTTCAGGGTGGACAGAGAAGGACGTAGAAGTCAAGGCCAGATGCCTAAAATCCCAGCAGATGTTACCTGACAGAAACCTAACATGGAAAAGGCAAAACTCAGCAAGCTGAGTGCTGTCTTAATGCTTTCTGAGTCATTTGGAGACAAGGTATTTATTTTCTGCCTTGTTAGCCCTCTAACAATATAATCTTCTGTATTTGTTCAGCAGTTTCCTCACGAAGGCCTTTAACAGTGTCACCACCATCTACACATCAATGATGACATCTGTTCAGTTGTAAAATCTATATAGTTGTTCCTTAGATGCCAGTGATTAGGTATCGATGAGACCCAGCTTTCCCCTCGTCTCCCTGGTTCCCATATATCAGCTATTCATGTTCGCCTTCTCAGTGCCTGCTGTCTGCTACTCATATTCTCTTTCCCCACATTTTATTTGAACGGAAAACATGTCTGTCAGTGCTGGCATCGGAGCCCATGGGACCCATCCAGCATGGGCCGCGACACTATCAACAATTTTCATCCAGTTTTCCCAGCATCTGCAGTTCATGACTATGCTTGGGATTTCCAATGGATCAGATCTCAGATCTCTGCCAGCATCTTGGCACAGACATGGTGGGGGGGGTTCTAGCATGCCTTCAACGGTATTACATAATTCTGGGCATCCGAGGGGTGGTGAGAGTCTGGTGGCCTCATGCCACTCATTGTCAGCCTCCAGGTTTGGGTCAGTTCCTGTAAGTTTGGGTCAGTTCCTGTAATGGTTGACTCACACCAACAACAGCTCCTTTTAATAAGAAGTAAGACTTTTAGGTTTTGCTTTCATGGAATTATATGTGAATGCCTCATATGGTCAAAAGAAAGAAGCTCTGCACGCCTATATTTAAATGCTACAAGTAATTCCCGCTCACTCTAACTCCATCCAGATGTGGGTACTCTGTGCCCATGTAAATTAGATGGCTTTCTTTCTTTTCGGCCTTGTCGAGAATCTGCACTCTGACTCACCCAGGGAAAAAAAAAAAAACGGAAAGAATGTGCGGCAACTACACACAGGACATGCTATTTTCATAGTACAATCTCTGTTGAAGGGAAAATCAGGGCTTTTGTGTGGCAAACAACAGCATTTGCATTTCGAGGGGCTAGACACTATTGCTTAGTATGAACCGAGTCAACCATGGCCTTTCCTCCTGGCTGTCAGCTATTCCCATAGTTGAATTTCTGGTTTGGGTTCTAAGTATTCTTGATTAGGAGCCACATCTGTTCTCTGCCCCCAGCCTTGCTGTGGTGACTTTCTAAAAGGGAAGAATTATTTTGAGATAATGGGCCCTCTGTAATGCCTACAGCATTTTCCATTCTATTCCTCTCTCTCTCTCTCAAGTAGTGAACTGAAGTCAGGCAAATGTGGGCACCGAAAATTCCGAACACAAAAAGCAATTCACATTGCCCATTGCGTTTTGTGTTCCACAGAGTGTTGCATTTAAAGCACATCCTGCTAAAGGCCCATTTCATTAAATTGGGCTCTTACAAAATGGAAAAGATAAAGAAGACAAGGAGAAAAAGGCAATCCATCTCTTTCTTGGCCATTCTTGACTCGTTTACTGATTGTTCTTTGGAAAAGCCTGTTCCATGCCTGACAGAATGGGATTAATCTTCCAACCACCTTCACCCCAAATTCATCCTGCCTCCCACGAGTGAGTAGGAAGAAGACCCATAAATGGTGGAAGCAAAAGAACTGACACTGCCTTTTCACAGGTTGGTGTCTCAGCAGCCCCCAGAACTTCACTCCAGCTCTGCTAGAAACCCATAGGTCTTCCTTGACCCCCAGCTCGGAATCTGCCCAGACACCATCTAGGTTATTGTACATATGGGTTTATTTACCCCTAACTGAATGTGAGGCTGAGAAATGAAAATCGGGATCCATGTATAAATCATAACTGAGACTCACATGTCACTAACATAAATGTCTTAGAACAATAAAAACATATTACGCTGACCAAGTTCTTATAACTTACAAAATTTCTTATGCAATATCACATTTGATTCCTGTAGCCATTCTGTGAAGCAGACAGGACAAGTTTAGTCCTCAGGCTTTACAGATGAGAAAAATAAAACACAGAGGAAAGTTTACTACCCAACCCTGCTGCGCTCCTGACCAGAGAGAGAGAGAGAAAGCAAGCTTCTGGTTTCCAAGTCCAGGATTAATTTCCACTGCATTTTAATGAGATGCTCCAGAATCAACTGTCTTCACCTTCTAACTGTCTAACATGTTAGCCCCACAAAGACAGGAATTTCAGAGCTGGTGCTCATTTGGGAGCAGAGTGACCAACTGCCCCAGTTTGCCTGGTACTCTTTGTGATAAAACTGAACTGTCTTGGGCCAAACTAGATAGCTGGTCACACTAACAGGCAGGACTTCCGGCAAAGTAAGGTCTATCCCAGCAACACTTCCCCTCAGTCAGCAAACACTGTTCTCAGGCACTGTGTGATACTTCCAGAGGACACCTTTACAAATGCTTCCAGAGAAATGAAGACTTCTTAAGGGTTTTCCTCTGCTTTTTGTGGTACTAGGGATTGAACCTAGAGCAGGTGCTACATTTCCAGTCCTTTTTATTTTATTCTATTCTAATTTATTTTGGGATAGTCTCCCTAAGTTGCAGGGCTTGCCCTTTTGATGAGACCCAGGGATCCTTCCATAGCACTGTCACCATGAAGGTATCAGTGACAGCTGATTAAAGGAACAGCAACTCTGCCCCTCAGAGTGTGTCCTGCATCAGTAACTATAAAGTCATCTTGCCCCAGGCAGTCAGAGAAGAGTCCTCCCACCTGGCAGAACTGAAGCCCTGTGAAACCCTGTGAGTACTGGGAAGATGGTGGGTGAGCAGGAAGTAGAAAAATAAGAGACTTGTGTAGGATGTTTACCCCCAATGACCTTGAGTTCTTGGAGATGGTTTATCTTTGATGACTGAGTTTACTCCACCAAAGAGAGACTGATGCCAACACTTTTACAGAGCTCTGTGCACTAGCTGTCCTCCTGTTCAACACAAAACAGGGCTTCTATTCCCTATGCCTTTGATGCTAATGACAGCCTGGACCACTCTCTGTATATCAGCCCAAATGTGGCCATATGTACCAGAACCTTTAAAAATGTTCACACTCTTAGGCCCCAAAATTTTGCCTTGAGAAATTTTAGCTTAAAAGAATAACCATAGCTACATATATTAATATACTATTAATCAGTTTATCATAGCAAGGCTATCATATTTCCATGTGCCCTTGGTTTCTGGGGTTTCAGGAAGATCTGGGTGTGCCAGGAGCATGGTGGAACCAGCTACAAGGCAACCTGAGCTATGTTCACTGTTGAGGCCCAGAGTGGGCAGGACATGTTTGGGAACTGATAGGACAGTACAGAAGTCCCTGTCTAGGTTGGGGGGTGAGAGGTGAGTAAGAGACTGAAAAGCACCCTAGGAAGTGGTTCAGCCAGAGGGAAGAAGCCAAGCTTGTCAAGGTTGGCCTTAGGAAGGTGTAGGGATACTGAGGCAGAATGAAGAGTATCATCTTGAATCTGTCCCCAGCCCCAACCTGGAGGCAGACTTTACACCTAGAAAGAGGGAGAGCTTTATTTCACTGAATGCTGACACACCCTAGGCACCAGGGAACAATGGCTTGGGAAACCTAGGATCGAAGGCAAGTCTTGTCGAGGAGAGAGCTGTTCTCCCACTCTGCTCCAAGACTGCCCTGGTCCCATGAGAACCACAGGCAACCTCTGGTCTAGAAATGCCACACTAGAGCAGTAGAGACTGCAGGGCTACTCAAGCCATGCAGAGGTCACCCTGAGGGCCAAAGCAGCTGAGCATCAGCAAAGACTAATGGAGGGTACCATTCCTGAGCACAGGGGAATCTGGAAGTCTTGGGACCCTAAGGAGTGGGGGCTAGAGTTAGATCGCTGGGATTAAACATCATAATTCAGAATACGACATGCCAGATGTCCAACATAAGAGATAGTAGAAGGAAGGACATGCCCATCTGAGGGAATATTATGTAACCATTAAAAACAGTGTTCTAGTATGATATTTAACTACAAAATATTATGGTATATTAAGTTTACAAAAGTTTGTAATATATGACATTTGCAGGTAAACCAAAGGCCTAAAGTTTTCTCTGATAAGTGGATGCTAATCCATAATGGTGGGGGAGCATGGGATGAGTGGAGGAACTTTGGATGGGGCAAAGGGGAGGGGGCATAGGGGCAGGAAAGATGGTGGAATGAGATGACCATCATTACCCTAGGTACATGTATGATTGTATGAATGGTGCAATCATACTTTGGGTACAACCAGAGAAGTCAAAAATTATGCTCCATTTGTGTGCAATCAATCAAAGAACATTCTGCTGTCATGTAAAACTGATTAGAACAAATAAATAAATTTTAAAAATAAATAAAAGTTTGTAATACATAAGTGTATATAAATACTATGCATGTATAATATATATACACACATATAGTATGTGCATGTACGTATGCATTTGATAGATAAATAGGTAGATAGATATTATACACACAGATGTCCCAGACATTAACCAACAATTTTTAAAATAATGATCAAATTTATCCCCTGGTCTCCCCTACTAGGATCTAAGCTCCATGGGAAGAACTTGATCTGTTTTGTTCACCTTGGTATTTTCCCCCCACTCCCTTAAATAATCTTTCAATTCAGGGTCTTCATGTGGCTAGGAGCAGGGTGCAAGTCTTGATCCTCCCCATCCCAAAACCCCTTTCTTCCCACCCTGGCCACACTACAACCACAGCATTCACTCTCACCTTCATATTCTTTAATCCCAGAAGGATATCTGACTCATGATGTACACTTAATATTTCTCAAATAGATAGCCATCATAGCCCAAACTCCAAACAGGATAATATCTAGAAATTAGGCCTTCCCAAAATATTCCCTGATAATTTTAGGAAATCTCTGGTGTCTCCTATAGTCAGTCCCACAGTAAGCCAGCCATAGCATCCTCCTCCTGATCCACCTGTGATCCTCCACATCCTAACTATGACACATCATGATCACCACTACCTATAGCTAAAACCCTATCATCTGTGCCAACCTCTCACTTCCAATCTTTGAAAAGCCAAAATATTTCTGGGTTTGTTTCAGAGGTGGGAAAAATGTCTGCCTTTCCAATTCTGTACCACATTTTGTCAATAAGCCCCAAAGCAGCTCTGCTTTGTCTAGGGACACGCAGCCTCTCTTAAACGGTTCTGTGATTTTGGGCCCTCATTCTTCTAACTGTAAAAGTTCAAATTCAATAAAAGGCTTGGGTGGGGATAAGACACTATACCATTCACATCAACTTTTCTGCTCTCCCCATCAATCCAAACTCTCCTCTCCTGCACTAATAACAAAACAAAACTCCCCTTGCATTATAGTGTGCAATTAAATACCAAGGAAAGGAAAAGTAGGAGCATGTTTATAGCATTAACGGCAACTGCTACTCAGCCCCACACATCAAGAATGCCATAAAGTGTAAGAGACAGTGTGAGAGAGAAATGTAAGGGTCCCCAGGGGGATCATAAGCAGCCATTCTTTTCCCTACTGAGGTCTGAACCGGGTGGAGAAAGTCCAGAGGAAGAAGATGGAGAAGACTTAACTATCACCTTCCTTGATAGCAAGGCTGATCCACGGTCATTCTGATGTGCGTTGGCTTATATCTGTGGGTAGATATGTGTTTAGTGGGTATTCCTAGACCTGGGAAAAAAGAACATGAAGAATAAGAGACAAATTTCCTCCTAATGACAGACATAAAGGCTATACTGAGATGTAGAAACGATAAAGATCCTAGGTCAATAGTTGTTGTTGTTCTTGGGTCGTGATTATAGGTAATTTTTCTTTTCTTGTGTGTGTATCAGTTTCCACTTTTTCTATGATTATATAGTATATCTGAAATCAAGTTGGACAATAAAAGTAATTAATTGGAATTATATTTCAAATAAAACCAAGAAAAGGAATGAAAAGAAGGAAAATCCCAGAGCCACCAAGCTCCTTCCTGGAAGACAGACACCCCTTGCCAAGTGATTGTACTTCATGGGGGTTAGTGGCCTTGATAAGTGGCCCACTTATATCACAGAAGGAATTTTAAAACTTGGGCTCAGGAGATGGCTCAGAAAGTTGTAGACTAAAGACTAAAAATCCAGTAAGAAAATGTCCACTTGAAGCTCTCCAAAGATGATGAAATCCCAATGACCTCCTCTAATCAGTTATGAAGATTCCAAGAGAATCAAAGTTTGGCCGGACTGTAAAACCACAGGGCTCGGATTTAGACCCTTGCTGGGCATGAAGATGTGGGGCGCCACGGGTGAGGGGAAAGAAGAACCTGACACAGTATGTGCTGATGTGTTTGTGAATATGCATTTCTAATATCACTGACCATAGAAACTTTATTCATCTTGAAGGACTAATGTTGTACAAATAAAATTTGGGTAAACCTGAGATCCAGGATCACCACCTTGGGTAGAATCCATGAGTTACTCAGAACAACTATGCTTACACTTTCTATGGCTGTGGCCTTTGGTACTGTATCCTGAGTATTTTCAGAAATGTTAAAAATCCACTCAAGAAAGTTCAGTGCAATAATCTGCTGTCTAGGACCACAAGTCTGTTTATTTTCATTCTGTTAATTTTCTTGCTCTATTATCTATAATTCCAAAATCATTTTTTACACTATCAAGGACACAATGAAATATCTTCCTAAAACCACAGCTTTATTTTTTATCATTAGCTTCTCTTTTGATGGACTATAGAATGATGGCACATAAGACCAAAAAGAAAGTCAGTAATGACTGACAGAAGATCCTAGGCAGGAAACAAATCAAAAACCTCAATTTCAACAATACCTGTTCAATCACTTCTAAATGATAGCACTGCAAGAAAGTATGAGCTATTGATTTTATGTTTTTGATTGCTTTTATATTTCAAAAAATAGATTCCTTTGTTGAATTGGAGTTTGAAAGGCATCTGTCACAAGAGTGAACCTCTTGTGGGCCTCAGATATAACTTTGTATGGAGAAAAGTAGATGGCGAATTAAATGCTATAAAGACATACACTCTTGCAGGCAGATCATGCTGTGAATGGACTGTTTTCTTAGCAGATCCTAAACAGACAATAAAGAACTAGGCAAAAAAAAAAAATTATTTCAATTATCATACGGATCTGTCCAGCCAACAGCTAAAACAAGTACAAAAAAAAACCAAGGCCAAAGAGAGAGCTCCTATGTGTGAGGTAATCAGATTCGTCCAAGAGACTTAACTGTGTCACTAAAGCTGCTTAATGACAAAGTACTTTTCTTTGTTTCAAACCTATTTCTAGGTATAGGAATATTCATAATGAATGTGATTGAAAAACGTATTTATAGCAGCCTTGCAAAAGTTCTTAAGTCACCCAAAATGTCAATAGTGTGTCATTCACAGTAAAGACTTCTTAAAGCTCAGAACATATATAATCTTTGATGTAAGATCCTTTTCCCCTTGTGAGAAAATTCTACAAAGTTCTTCCTCAAACTAAATTACAAATTTGTGGCTCTGTACAGCAAACTCATAGCCACTGAATCCAGTGGCCACAAGGAGAAATGATACCTAAATGTGTGCAGGTGAGCGTGCAAAACACACTTTAGATTGAGCTCTGGTACACACAATAGGGAAGAACAATTAACAAACTACTTCAACATATGCCCCTACCTTCTAATTGGGTTATTTTCATTGTGTTGCTTAAACAACATCCCCTGACATTCTTGTGGTCATCAGTAAGAGAATATTGGCCTTTGTAGTCTACAAGCCTTCTATTTCACAAACAGGAGCCTGTCTTAGCAAACACTTTCTCAAGAGGCCATAATTAAAGAACCCTTTATCCTTGAAAACAGAATGTCAATAGAAACATAATTAATTAATCTTTTCCCCTACTGTGAAAATTGGTCTTCATTTGTTTTTTAAGAAAGGACTTTAATTTTGCTGTGGGGAGGTTAGGGTGGAGGCTGTACTGCATGGAGGGGTAGGTGGTGGCTCTTTCAAAGACGTTGGAATAATAGCTATAATGGAGGAGAGCTCTGGGAAGCAGGCCCACATCAGGTACAAACTGTGTCTCCCTTTCCCTGTTCCTCTACAACCCCTTCCTCATTCTGACTATCTTCTCAGATTCTAGATGCTTCCCAAGATTCAAGCTCAGGTCCCTCTCCATATTCACAGAAATATTTTTTAAAATTAACTATAAAGTGGCAATATTTGTAGCAGATATTTTATATATGATGAGGTAGATGTGTGGACCCTGGAGTGTCAGACACAAAAAGGAGATTGAAGGATGAAAATAAAAGAAACAGAATGAGAAAACCTACAAATTCCTGGCAAAGCCTTCTAAATATAAATACATGTGCAGGTTAAGAATACTTATCTGGGTACAGAATAGAAGACACAGACACAAACCCATGTAATTACAGTTTTCTCATGTGAGACAAAGGCACCAAAAACATACATTGGAGAAAAGATAGCCTCCTCAACAAATGGTGCTGGGAAAACTGGAAATTCATATGCAACAAAATGAAATTAAACCCCTATCTCTCACCATGCACAAAACTCAACTCAAAGTGGATCAAGGACCTAGGAATTAAACCAGAGACCCTCCACCTAATAGAAGTAAAAGTAGGCCCAAATCTTTATCATGTCAGATTAGGCCCCAATTTCTTTAATAAGACTCCTATAGCGCAAGGAATAAAATCAACAATCAATACATGGGATGGATTCAAACTGAAAAGCTTCTTCTCAGCAAAAGAAACAATCAGTGAGATGAATAGAGAGCCTACAGAGTGGGAGCAAATTTTTACAACATCAGATAGAGCACTAATCTCTAGGCTTTATAAAGAACTCAAAAAACTTAACACCAAAAAATAAACAACAAACAAATAACCCCATCAATAAATGGGCCAAGGAACAGAACAGACACTTCTCAGAAGATGATATATAATCAATCAATAAATATATGAAAAGATGTTCAACATCTCTAGCAATTAGAGAAACACAAATCAAAACTACTCTAAGATTTTATCTCACTCCAGTCAGAATGGCAGCTATTAAGAATATAAACAGCAGTAAGTGTTGGTGAGGATGTGGCGGAAAAGGCACACTCATACATTGCTGGTGGGACTGCAAATTGGTGCAACCAATATGGAAATCAGTATGAAGATTCCTTGGAAAACTTGGATTAGAGCCACCATTTGACCCAGCTATCCCTTTCCTCGGTCTATACCCAAAGGACTTAAAAACAGCATACTACAGGGACACAGCCACATCAATGTTTATAGCAGCACAAATCACAATAGCTAAACAGTGGAACCAACCTAGATGCCCTTCAGTAGATGAATGGATAAAGAAACTATGGTATACATACACAATGGAATATTACTCAGCATTAAAAGAGAATAAAATCATGGCATTTACAGGTAAATGAATGGAAGAGGAGAATATCATGCTAAGTGAAGTAAGCCAATCCCCCAAAACCAAAGGCCAAATGTTTTCTCTGATACATGGGTGCTGATCCATAATGGGGATGGCGGGGGCAGGGAGGAGCATGGGAGGAGTGGAGGAACTCTAGATAGGGCAAAGGGGATGGAGGGGAAGGGAGGGGGCATGAGGGTAGTAAAGACAGTGGACAGAATATCATTACCCTAAGTACATGTATGAAGACATGAACTTTGTGAACAACCAGAGACATGGAAAATTGTACTGTATATGTGTACTATGAATTGAAATGCATTCTGCTGTCCTGTATAACAAATTAGAGTAAATTTTAAAAAGATTTTTTAAAATCTTTATCTGAAATGCTTAGGAATAGAAGTGTTTTGGACTTCCAATTTTTTTGAATTTTGGAATATGCCAATTATAAGTGAGATATACTAGGGATGGGGCCCAAGTCTGAACGTGAAATTCATTTATGTCATGTGCACACTTTACACACATAGCCTGAAGGTCATCTTATGCATATTTTTAGTGTGCCTACACTTTGCCTGCCGCCTGCCACATGAGGTCAGGTGTAGTATTTTCCCCTTGTGCTGCTATGTTCATGCTCAAAAATTTTGGACTTCAGAGCATTTCAGATTTTAGATTAAGAATGCTCCAACAGGGGCTGGGAGGGTGGCTCAGTGGTAGAGTGCTTGCCTTGCACGTGTGAGGCACTGGGTTCGACTCTCAGCACTGCATATAAATAAATGAATAAAATAAAGGTCTATTAGCAACTGAAAAAAAAAAAAAAAAAAGAATGCTCAACCTGTGTATGTCCCTGTTGGGAGGGATGCAGTAAATGAAGGGACTGAGGGACTGAACCTCCATAGCCAAGATGGGCAGGGGAGCTTTGGGGATCAGCTGAGAAGGGTTTGAGCAGGAGGAACTTGGAGCATAACCCTCAGACCCCTGGGCCCTCAGCTTCTGAGGTCAGACTAGTCTCAGCCAGAATGACATAGGGAGAGGGAGTGACGCTTGGAGAAGCTGTTGGACCCACCAGAAAATGACTCACAGGGACTGCGGGGATGTTCATCTGTCAAGAGAGAATGTGGAGAAGTTTAGCGAGTAAACATGAGCCCCTGTGAGCACAATGAGATTAATATAAGGGCAAGATATTGAGAACAACAACAACAACAACAAAAAGCAAAGGCCACAAGAGAATAAAAGGTGCATTTAGAGGACAGGGGAGAGCATACCATTCTTGTTTATGGGCACCCTGGATATGTGAAGCTGAGATTCCTGATCCTGGTTAGCCTCTGCACAAGAAGGTAGGTCCTGCCCCTGTATATGGGAGTCATGTTGCTTAATTAGCTTTGCCTTCCATTAAACCACAGGATCCAAATCATGTAAAATTTTAGGGTACTTCCATTCATAGGACAAGTCCAAAGCCATGGATACTATGTTTATGTAATACGGATCCATTTCAAAACAGAACATGAGCCGTGCCTTGCCTCTTGCAAAAGCAACCCTATCGAATCATAAATAAGTTTACACAGTCTTCATCACTCTGTGACATGTTTTCGTTTTGTTTGGTCCATGTCCCAAATTGTATTTTGTTTTAGATTTCTGCTCACTTTCTTTTGCTTATGAAGAACTATTTAAGGCCAAATATCAATTTTCTCAAACACTCTGGTTAAAAATGAATTATTGATTAGAGGAAAAGTAATGCTATCATCCCAGCTACCTGCTTTTCTTCTGAGGTTCCAGCTGTGAGCTAACCAGCAGTCCTTGGTAACTTTTGTCTGAAAAACAAATGTATCAAGTCAAAATAAGGAAGGAACAGAACTTGGAGCCAGTGTGTGGGAGAGAGAAATGGTGAGGGGTGGAAGTGATGGCGTCCTATCAAGATGATGTTACAACAGAATTGGCCGTGGCAGTCAGAAAGATTCTTTCCTGTGGAGGCTTATGTAGATAATGGCTGGTAAAGGATTCATATAATCAGAGGTTTTGGTGAGTGGAAGTCAAAAAGGACTAAAAGAAGAAACGAGAACACACATTTGACTGCAAACAGCTTGGCTCTGGATCTAAATAGTAAACCATGCTACCATCCTGGGAGTCTGGGGTAATCTGTGTGGAATATAGTCAAGGGAAAAAATAATTTCTGTTTACAAGCTAGATCAACTTGTATAACAGAGATGCTCTTATATTGAGTCACACAAGGATGGCTACAATTGAACATTGGAAAGAAACAGGAATTAGCAAAACAGAAACCCGAGGCTGAGCTTTTTCCCCCTTGTGTAGAGTAGGTACACAAATAGAAACAGACATTAAATGGGAAGTTTAGATATGAATTAAAATATTCAAAAATCCTGAAATTACTTACATAGCACCTAAAGCCCCTGTGAGTGTGGTACTCCTAACCTTAGTGTCAAAAGATTAGACCCAGGGCATCATGTCCCATGGCAGGCAACAGTTTTCAATCCAAGATAGCTATTGGCAGGGGAACTTCTTTTTTTTAATGTAAATTTTTAAAATTTATATATGACAGCGAATGCATTACACTTCTTATTACATATATAGAGCACAATTTTTCATATCTCTGGTTGTATACAGAGTATATTCACACCAATTCGTGTCTTCATACCTGTACTTTGGATAATAATGATCATCACATTCAACCATCATTAATAACCCCCTGCCCCCTCACTTCCCCTCCAACCCCTCTGCCCTATCTAGAGTTCATCTGTTCCTCCCATGCTCCCTCTCCCTATCCCACTATGAATCAGCCTCCTTATATCAGAGAAAACATTTGGCATTTGATTTTTGGGGATTGGTTAAATTCACTTAGCATTATCTTCTCTAACTCCATCTATTTACCTGCAAATGCCATGAAGGGGAACTTCTTATTTAGGAAAAAGAAAAATAAGAGCCATTGTAAATCTGTAGGAGGTTAGCATTTGTGTCATTTTGATCTTAAAAACAAAGTGGCTGAAATTCCCAGTGAAAAGAAATAAAGAAGCAAACATTTTGGATGCTTCCCTACCAAAGATTTAAGGTGAAACACTTTTCCCCAGTGAGGGTTCAGGCCAAAATCAGTGATGTAGCATACACCAGTGACATCAAAGACTCAAGTCCGATATGATCTCCAAGACCCGAAGATGTCCATGGTCCAACACTATTAGGAAAAGTAGCATGAGAATCTATAGAGGTTATAAAGTCACTTGTGGCCTGGAAAGGGGGCCACATAGGAAGGCAGAATTAAGGAGATGAAGGTAGGAAGTAAACTCCATTTATAAAACAATTCTAGAAATACTATTAATTTTATATATTTCTATAGACCTTTATAGATAAAACACTTTATGATGCATTTTTTGTAAGTAGTATCTCACTTAATTTCCATAATCAAAAGACCTTTCTTCAAATTCCATCTTCATCAATTCTTAGCCATGGCAAGCTGAGGCTTGTCACCTCTCCAACCTGAAATTTCATCATCTGTGTAGAGGATAGTAAAAGTTTTGACTTGCAAGTATTAATGTAATGATTATATGAGATGATAGATTCAAAGTCTTACATGTGGTGCCTGAAAAAAAGTTAATAAGTATTTAATACATTTTACTTATTTAAAAAGTATATTAATAGATCTCATGGTTACCTTGTGATGTATCTAGGGCAAGTATCACCACTTATGTTACAAGTGGGGAAATCAAAGCTCAGAAAGCAACTAGCCTAATATTGACAGGATACAGGCCCTCCAAGAAAGAAACTAGAAAATATGTTGCCCGGTGAAAAATAAGAGGGCCCTGGACAGTGGCATTCTGGAGCTACACATGGATATGTTTGCACCCTGTCACAGCTAGGAAAGGGTCACAGGGGTAAATGAGTTTCAGATTTGAAACCAAAGGAAAACCTGACAGAAAGTCTTCCAGTGTTTGCTTGGCAACTCGGAGGCAGGGCCACGCTGACTCTCATCAGGAAGGTTTAAGTCTTATGGTTGAGAGAGATAGCAAGGTCCAAAAAAGGAAGGAAGGGGCCTCGTTCACCAAAGAAAGATGTGCCACGGAGACTGGGCGCCCTCACTCACGCATGTGGTGCGGCTGGGAGAGCACTTCCTCCCACGCACCAGCACAGCCCAGGGCACTTGGCTGCCCTTGGCCACATCTCCCAGACAGTACCGTAAAACATCAACCTTCTGGAATCCCCATGGACTGACTCACTGTGGAGAGAGCTGGTCCTTAAAGCACCCAGACTTTTTTTTTTTTAATTACTATTATCACTGTAATGAAAAATATGTTAATGGGTCACAGTCATTCCTGTCTTTTAAAACATAGTACATTGAATATAACTTAGCTTTTCCTTGATAACTTTAGGACACCCCCATAAACATCCATTATTATTCTGGGTTATATACAGCCATCCTCTTGGGATATTTTGAAGCATGTTAGAAAAAGGGTTTCCACTGAGCTAAATATTTCCAGACATCTGACCAAGTTTTCTAATTACTTCTCTGTGCTTCTTTTAATATAATTTTCGTCTGGTCTCTTACGGTAAGTGCTCTCCTGCCTTGACCTGCCTATCTCTGTCTTCTATCCTCTCCCTTAACTTGCCTTTTCCCATCTCCTACAGGAGCAAAGCTTTGTAAAGAGGTTGTAAAATATGTACAAATAACACTTCTGAAGGGTGAATTTTATGGCATGTGAATTATATCTCAATAAAACTATTTTAAAAGTGCATTGCAGACAGTAAAGTCTTATAAAAGGTGAGATATCACATCACTCTGTTTATATTGATAATAAACTATTTCACTCTGTTATTTAAATTTTTTTCAAAAAAACATAAATAGGCTCTTAGAGGGGACTTTGAATTCCTCTATCTGTAGTTCCTAAGAGGTCTTGTCTGGTCTTTGAACTATCTATCTTTTTGTCATTTAGATTATTTTTTGGCTTTGTTGTTAATCCTGAAAATGAAATTAATTTTAGTAAGATGTGGTATGGTCATACATTCTTTGATTAAAGCCTTCTTTCTCACCCTTTGTTTATTCTTGTGGCATTTTTTGATAGTCTACTATGTGCTAGGCCCCAGGAACAAACATAACATAAATCTCTAAGTGTCTCATGGATTTTAGATGTAAATCACTAAAAATTATGAATTTTAATGCTCCTGGATTTTTTTTTCTCCATCCCAGTTGGTCCACTGTTGAAGAGTTGGCCCATGGAACAGGGATTCTTGACCAGAGAATACTGATAAGTAAACAGGAAGCTTCCTTCTATTGCGTTCTCTAGTACATTTCCATAGAGCATCTAGAACGGTGTTACTCAAGGTACAGTTCCCCAGAACAGCAACAGCTGCCTCACCTGGTAGTGTGTTAGGGATACAAAATCTTAAGCTTCACCCAAGACCTATTAAACTAGAAGCAGCCTCTTAACAAGATGCTTAAGTAGATTCATATGCCCATTAAAGTTTGAAAAGCACCAATCTACATAATGTTGTACACCAGCATGCCCAAAACACCTGGCGCTTCACCCACTGCAATAATCATAGCTTTCAGAGCCCTTGGATGAATGGTGCCAAATACGAGGGGCCACTGTTTGACACAGGGGCACATCCCACCAGCCAGTCACCAGATACAGTCTTGGAGGTGCTGAGCAGATGTTCAGCTTTGTCCTCAAACAATCAGAGACCACTGCTGTTCTCTCCACCATGCCCATCAGGTTCAATGACCCTTCTTCAGTGACTCATCTCTTCATACACATGTGTTGTAATTTTCCTTAAAGACCAGCTTGTCAGCAGTATTGAAAGCTGGGTCTTTTTCCTTTGTTGCAAAACTTCATCCGTATTCCTGGAAATACTCCCCAGCTCAAATTCCATTCTAGTCTTCCTGACACCATTTCATTCATCCACTCATTCACTTGGAAAGTACTTACTGAATGCTTACTAGGTGCCAGGGACAGCCACCATCTCCTGCATCTTCCAATCAATGACCACCACGTAGACATGCACATACCCTCTCTGTCACCCAACCTGCTTGCTTGCTTTCCTTAAACACTTGGTTTCTACTTCTTAGGTAGTACTGGACATATTTTTGTTGTTGTTGCTCTGAAGAAGTTTCCCTTTTCCATATTTTTATTGGTGGTGCATTATAATTATTTATTTTATTTTTCTTTCTTTTTTGGTGTGCTAGGGATTGAATCTAAAGCCTCACTCATACTAGGCGAACACTCTATCATTCCAAACCTGGACACATTTTAAAAGTAGAAAGTAAGACTTCCATCCTTAAAAAAACTAATACTATAATTGAGAGGGCAAAATGTGAAATTTTGAGATAGATGAAAAATAAATTCTCAACCCCATGGAGGGATAACGTGTTGTATGATAGAAGCACTAGGCTATGAATGGTCAGGAATTTGTCAACCTCCTCCAGGATCTCGATGAGTCTCTTTGTCCTTTTACTGTTTTCTCAACTACTTAGAAAAGGTGTTGGGTCATCTAATCTCAAATGAAACAAAACAAAACAAGATAAAACCCTACTTAATGCACTGAGTCTCCATCTCACCCCAGTTAGAATGGCAATCAGGAAGAATACAAAAAGAAATAAATGCTGGTGAGAATATAGAGGGAAAGGAACCCTATAGACTATTGGGGGAAATGTAAATGAGTACAGCCACCATGGAAATCAGTGGTGATTTCCAAAAAACGCATCTCAAAAAACTAAAAAGAGAACTACCATATGATCTATACCCAAAAGAATTGCTTTCAGTGTACCATAGAGATATCTGCATACTCATGTTTATCATGGCGCAATTCACAGTAGCCATTATAGAATCAGCCTAGATGCCCATCAATGGGTGCACGTGCACATGCACACACACACACACACACACACACACACAGAGTATTATTTAGTTATAAACAAGAGAAGAGCAAAATCATCATTTGCAGGAAAAATGAATGAAACCAGAGATCATAATGTTAAACAGAATAAACCAGACTCAAAAAAACAAGTGTCTCATGTTTCCCCTCACATGCAGAATCTGGGGGGAGAAGAAGATGATACAAAAGTAACAGGAAGACTTTTAGAGAGGAGGAAGGTGGGAAGGAGAGGGTAAGGAAGGAGAATGGGAGGTTGTATCTGATCAAAGTATGTTATATGCATGTACAGATATGCCACAATAAAAGCCATCATTCTGCATAATTAAAATGCACTTACAAAAAATAATCCCTCCCAGCCCTTCACAACTCAAATGTCCAAGGATGGCATCCTAACCACACATATAAACACTGAAGGGATTAAAGAGACTGCATACTATCCTGATTAAGATCCTAGTTTTGATATCAGACAAATCTATAGCTTAATATCCTGGAGGTCTTTGGCAAGTGACTTAACCTCTTTGATCCTCAGTTTTTGCATTTGTAAAGTGGGGGTAATAATGGCACCGCCTTCATAAAGTTGTCACACGGATCAAATGGACTCATTTCTAAACCCTTAGCACAGTGCCTGACAGGAAGGGTGTGCTAAAGAGATGATGGTGGTGGTGGTGGTGGTGTTGGCAGTATTTTCAGAAAGGTCTTTATAAAAACATACAATCCATTCGAGTAAGGATAAACTTAAAACTTAGGTTGGAAGAACTGACCAGCTACATGATGTAAATTATAATGAGACCGATAAACTGGCAGCAGAGAAGCAAAAGGAAGGTATGGTAAGAAGTGGGCAAGATGAGAATATGACTAAGTTGATGGACAATTTTGCTGGCCAGAATGGATAGGGAAAGGGAGACTTCCCTAACACAGAGCTAACTGTGATGAAACAGTGTTTGTGGACAGTATCTCTGCCATCTTCCTGCAAAGGAGAAGAGACACTAGAGGCAGGGAGGTCAGTCAGGAGTCTACGGTCACTGCTGGGTAAAATGCTGAGACCTGTAGAAGGAGACAAAAAGCCAGGGAACAAGATCCCCCTAAGAAATTCCTCTTGGTCTCCTACACACATCATTAGTATTTCTTCCCACCCCAATTAAAACTGGAGGAAACATGCGCGTGGAAGGTATGCGAGGAGCTGAGATCACATCCTGTCTTCTACTTCTGAGTCAGAGAATCCCGTAAGAGGGTATTGACTGTTGTGAAGCACACCATGTCACTCTCAGCCTGGCTGTGGCGAGAGCTCTTGTTGGATGAGAGCAAGGGCCAAGCCCTCCGGGCATGGCAAGGCCTCCACAGTGCCATGTGGTTGCTATTACTGAGCATAAACAATAAACCAAGAGCTCATACAGACTGTGTACATCCTGGTCTCCTTCACAGTCTGTACCCAAGGGCTGCCCAGAACATCCACCGCCCCAACATGATGATGGGATGCAAACACTGCTTCCTAGACATATCCCAGAGGTAGACCTAAGGAAGAACTTCACCTAATTATAGACCAAATTGATCAGAACTTTTCCCCTGGGGTTATCACCAATTGTTTGCTGGCGTGCTTCACTTGGATTTGGTGCATTCTGAGGTAGAGTCTCTTCTCCACGGTTTCCTAGATGCTAACAGTGTCCTGGCTCTGTACTAAAAAAAAGAAACTGTCACATTGTCACATGATAAATAAAGAGGTATCTGGTAAGGTGGGACATCAGCAAGACACACACACACACACGCACGCACACAGACCCTTTCCCTCTTTCTCTCTCCCTCCCCCACACACATCTATGTTGGAATCAAGCACAGTCTCATTGTCCACAATCCTAGTAATCTTTCTGCCAGATAAAAGATGTGATGGGAGATGGATACAAGCTTTCAAAGTAGTACATGCGGCCCCACTTCCTCTGCCATAACCAGATGAAGAATAGAGGCAATCATGCAGATAATGAGCCTGGTTTCTTTAAGAACATCACAGGCAGAGTTATCTTTACCCCTTTCTTTCTTGGCCTTAACTCAGGGGTTCAGCAAGCAATCACTGAGTGCTGGCTATATCAACAGATGATGGATGGATTCCACAAAGTCCCTGATAATCTGCTCAGCAGGTGAGGTGTAGGGAGAAGGAGAATAGACAGTGACATTTAGACAGGATCATGGATGATGAGCAGTGTGCTCCAGTCCGAAGAGAAGTCAGCCCAGGTGGAAGGAACTGCATGGTCAAAGGCCCAGATGAAAAATCCACCTGGAATCCAACCCATTTGTTCCTGTGCTGTCTTCTGCCAAAGGCATGGTTCAGCTCTCTGGAAAGCTTTTGACTACCAGGATGTGTCTGGGCTCAATGACTGCCTCCACACTCCAAGGAAGGCAGGATTTGAGTTCTGTATGGCTACTGGGGTAATAAGATTCACAGGCATTCTCCAACACAGAATGACAGTTCAAAAGGTAGAGGGTAAGCACCATCTACAAAATCCACTGTGATTAGCTCTAGGCCTTCTTCTGCCTTGTATAGGAAGGTTGCCTCTAGCCCAGCATGTTGCTATTCCTTAGCGTCTTTCTACAAACAAAATGTCAACTGCTAGGAGAGAAATATAATTTAAATATGCCTATTCTTATTTCACTGTTTTACATAATCATTCAAAAGCCTCACGTTCTATCACTGTATAGCAAACACAGTGACACTTTGGCATTAGACAGGATTACTTGCCCAGCCTTTCCGTGTCTCAATTCTGTCATCCCAAAATGAAGATGAAAGTAATAACACCCTATCTCACTGGTTCTAGTGAGGGGTTAATGAAATCTGCTATGTATAGAAATCTGTACATGGTAGTGAGCAAAGCCTGTTCAAACTTTTTATGAAGGGCAATATACTGGAGTCAGACAAAGTGATGGATGTACTGACTTTAGCCTCTTTTTTCTCTTCTCAAAAATAAAAATGATAATAATAATAACAAATCCATGAAGATTGAAAATAATGTCATGGACAGAAATGTAGCTCAGTGGTAGAGCACTTGCCCAGCACATTCAAGGCCCTGGGTTCAATCCCCAACACCTTAATAATAATAATAATAATAATAATAATAATAATAACAACAACAACAACAACAGTAATAATAACAAAAAACAACAATAATATAGCCTGCCTAGCATAGAATCTGGCTCATAACATTTGCTTAATAAGCAACAGTTATTATTAATACCATCACAATTATTTATGACATCATACAGCGTGTCCTATACGGTAACATTAGTGATTCCCATCTTGGTTGGTTTCTCAGAAACTAGTAGATAGGTTAAGAACATAAGAAACCACATAATGTCTATTTTTTAATCATTTATCTCACACACCCTGATGTATAAAGCACATTCCTTAGCTCATTTGCATTCTCCATGCCAGTCTTATGAGACAAGCAGAACAACCCTGTTAGATAAGTTTTATTATACTACTGTGCAAGTATTTGCCTCAGAAAGGTTAAGTAACTGTCTTGGTCACACAGCAAGTTAGTGACAGAACCAAGACCCAAATGGAGGACTTCTGGTTTTGTGTGGAATGCACTTTCTACCGCTTTATGCCCTGTCTTCATTAGCTTGTTCTCATAGTTAATTCAACAAACATTCATTTGTTACCTTTCATGTGTCAGTCACTATCAGTTCTGCTGATCCAAAGATGAATTGAATAAAATGCTTGCCCTCTAACCAAAATAATTCAAGAAAACATTCCACTCTGTCTCCAGGGAATTTAATAGAAAATACTTTTACTCATTACTTGACTCTCAGCATTTCAAGAATTGTATTCACAAATAAGATGATCAAATTTAAAATGGCACAACAACTCTCATTTGAGCCATTGCATATAAAATTAATAAAATAACATAAAAATATTAAAATCATTAAAGTGAATTTTGAAAAGCATTACCTTTTAACTTGCTAAATTTGTTTTATTTTTCAAATTAATTTTACTGCTAATAAGATCACCCAGTTTGCCAAGAGGAATCTAAATTTGATGCCAAAATGATTATTTACGACATACAAATTAAAAAAAGAAAAACAGCTCCTAACTTTCTCTGGGTCTGGGTCTCCTTAGACAACTTTCCTTCTAGATTTGCTTTGACCTCAGCCACTGTGAGAAGAAGATATAAAACACTATGGGTTCCAGAATGTTCTGTCCTTGGAAGATCTCCATTTGGAGTTTTTGGCCAAATGTACCATTAATTCCCCTATGACTAAGGCACTTTGGGGTCAGCAGAACTTGGGGTCTACAGGGATTACAGAAAAGGGACTCAGTGCAGAGTTCACGCCAGGGCTACATGTTTCAGAAACTTGGGGTAAAGCCAGACCCTGCTGCAGGGATTCAGAAGGGCCTTAGCTCAGGGAAGCTTTTTCATAATACAACTTTCTGAAGTTAACATTGTTCTTTTATTACCAATAATAGCAGCTACACTTAATGAGAGATGAGTATATACCAAGAACTTTACATACAGTATTTCTAAATCCTTATAAATAATAAAGGTATTATAATTCTTCTTCTATAATGACACACTGAAGCACAGAAAGTTTAAGTAATTTTTCCAAGGTCATATAATAAGAAGCAGAATTGGTAATTGAAACTAAAACTGGTCTTATTGGGTTTTTCCTCTACCCCTCTGCTAGTTCACCCAATATCTTTCCCCCAGAACAGACTTCTAACCCTCACGTCTCCACGTCGACACAGGAAACTTCAATTGTTGGTCTAAACATATTTTCTAATTACCACTTACACACCCAGCACTATATTAGGCACTGAAGAATGTTACAAAAAAATTCTGGGCTTGGCTTATTCTTTGACTTTGGGAAAAATTTGCCTCTTTGGACCCTATTACCTTTTTTGCCAGTGATCTATTTCTTTGGTCTCTAGACAGGATATAAAAATTAAAAGTTTCTTTCCAAGGCATGTGGAAATATAAATGAAAGATTTTTTTCAGTCAACAACTCATAACTATATTAACAACCATTTTGAATCACATAGGTCCCAAACAAGATAATCCATGTCAATGTGACAATTTAAAGTGTCTGATAAAGAAATTTGAGCTACTGCATGTCATTAAGCAACTACCAAAGCTTCCCCTACTTTATTTAACATTGCCAAGATTGTTTTTGGACTTTCTCTGGAAAAGACCCTGAGACTCTTGGCTGGAATTGGGTATAGATTCATAGTATCATGAGATAGCCAGTTTGAATCTGTTGTTCAATGATCCAAACCATAGCATGAGGGATGATAAGAGATGAAATTAGAGGATAGCATATTGGATATTAAAAATATCCAATATTATAATATCCAAAGCATATTGGATATTATAATACAATGTTATATCTAGAAAATGAATACATTGCTTTCACAATACAAACTTTGAAAGTAAAACTGATAATTTCTTTGCTAGTGGGGTACTCGTATAAAAAAAAAATTCAGATTGAGAAGTGCTGTTCCATATATATTTAAGTCAGTTGAAGTTGCACCGGCCTCGATTCCATGACCAAGTTCTCAAATTCATGCAAAGATTCATTCTGTTTTGAAATTCTAAGCCATCATTTTAGTGAATGAATTTAAGACGTTTGGTTTTGTTTGCTTCATTTTTCATCTTCTTCACTTCAGGGAGACATAAACCAAGGTTTTCTTCTCCCTAAATAGCTTAGAATGGGTGGGGGGCGCTGTGCATTCCAACAATTTGTGGAAGATTTCTACACATCCACCAAATTCCACTCAACTTGGGAAGCAAAAAAGCATGGGGCATGCCCAGTTCATGAAGCAAGAATAGGTCCACCTCCGATTTCACACAATTGAAAACAGATCCTAGCCATTGACTGCACAGAGTAGAGGCGCATATGCATTCCTCCCGCCTCTCTCCACCTGCCCACACCACTGAGGAAAGGACCTGCACCTGAGCAATTCATCACCTTTAAAAGTTCTTTTTTTTATTTTTTATTTTTTTAGTTGTAGATGTACACATACCTTTATTTTATTTATTTTTATGTAGTGCTGAGAGTTGAACCCAGTGCCTCACACTTGCTAGGCAAGTGCTCTATCACTGAGCCACAACCCCAGCCCTAAAAAGTTCTTATTTCATAAGGAAACTAGGATACATTAGGAGTTCATACCTAGTTTGTGAAACTCATGGTGAACATTGATAATTTACTAAGGAAGAAAAGAAGAGAGAGGGAAGCAAGAGTCACCTGACTGGCAAGGTAGATAAATCCATCTTTCTGATAGCAATAAGAAATGAGCATGGATCAGACCAGCAAGAGAATATCTTCAGTGTCCATAAGTTAAGAGGGTCCTATCTAGGGGTGTGGGGAGCATTAGCCTCAGGCCTTATTTATAAGAGGGGAATCAATACTCCACATTCTCACCAGTATAAATTTGTTAAATAATTTAAATAAACCATAAAATTCCCTTTGACAATTTATTTTTTCATCTTTTGATATATCAGCTTCTTTGAGGAGCCCTGACGAAGGTTATTAAGGTAGAAAGTGGGGATATAATGGGAACAAACAAAATAGATCACTCCGGAACTAAAAACAAGAAGTAGTTCTTGACCCCAGAAGGAAAATGCTCCAGGGAGATTCATGCAACAAGGACACCTAAGTAATTTTAAGCATGACTCTCATATTCTACAGATTTTATATCACAAATCCAAGATTTTACTTGAAAACAATTTTTATACAACTGAAAAAAAGTTTTAAATTATAACAGAAAAAAAACCCACCTCTTGAGAAAAGTTTTTAAAACTGCATAGAACATTAAAACAAAACATTCTATTTAAAAAAAAAAAGTTAGGAATTCTTGGAACAACATCTATGAAAATACAAAATCCAGAAAGATAAGCCCAACATTCAAAGCTGATTTGTCCTAAGGGCATTTATCAGTATAGAGTAAAAGCTATAAGTCTAAACTAGAGTTATTCAGACCTGTGGGTGAGGTTAGTCAAGGTGAAGAGCATGCCATAGTGGATTCTCTGTAAATCACCCACCTCTTCAACTGGGTCTCTGGACTTCAACCCACCTTCCTACAGATTTACAACATGGATGGTGCCCTTTGAATGGTCTAGAGAATATCAAATTTGAACTTGAATTTAGGTTGTCCTGCACTGGTCTTCCTCCATAGGCCTGAAAAAACAATAATACCTCCTCTGAAAGAAGTCTTTCTCATGCCAATCTTAATCCTCAAATTATTACTACAAGTAATTTCTGCTCCACAATGTCCCAGACTGATTTATAATATTAGAAAAAAAAATAGTGGCTATTGGAAGGGGGATGGTGGCAGTGATCAGGAAGGGCGTGGGGTCTTTAGGGACTTGGATATAGTCTATATCTTGATTCCTTTCCTAGAGAATAGAAACAAATTGAAAGAGTGTAGCTACTGGAATTGTCAAACACAGATGAGGAAGCAACTATTTACTATGTCATTATACTGATAGAAGGAAATTTAAAAATACTTTAGAGAATAGAAAAAATTTAAATAAGTGAAATATTCAATTTGAAAAACAAAATTTTCAAAGCTGGAGTCTTGAGAAAAAAAATTAAATGAACAAATTTAGTAGTAGATTATACTTGGATGACAAGAGAATTTGTCAAGTAGAAGAAAAAGCAAAAGAAACAGAAGCAAACAAAACAAGCCATGGGAATCATGCTAGAGCAGTACTTGGAGGGAGATTTATAGCCTCAAATGGACATATTTCCTTCTACTGAACTTGTGATAGTATTTGCTGTAAGATGTGCAAGTATTTTATATACATCTGAGAGAAAAAAAATGCTTACAATTTAACTGACATGCTATCAATACTTAAGATGCATCTTAGATTCAGAAATGTGAAAGTACAACATGTTCATCTTAAAATATCTGAAATATGGCATTTAAAAAGTAGAAAGACTCAAAATCAATAAAATGAGCAGTTAAGAAAAATTTTCAAAAATCAAAAAACCCTAAAAAATATAAATAATGGAAGTAGTAAAGATGGGAATAAAAAAAGTAATATGTGAAAAAAATATTCAATAGTATCAACAAAACTGATGATTGTTCCTTTGAAAAGACTAGGGAAATCAAGATACCACTGATAAACTGACAATTTTAAAACAGAGAAGATCTAGATGTCAAGAATAGAATTACAAGATCTCTTTAAAGATCTTGTATACATCATAAACATACTTACATAATATTATAAGTAACTTTATGCCAATAAATCAATTTTTGATGTAATAGAAAAATTTTAATCTGTATGTCTCATAAACATTGAAGAAATTGAGTCGGTACTAAAACAACTCTTCTCTCATCAGCAAAAAAAAAAAAAATCTAGGTGCAAATATATCAGAAAAAAGAATACTTCAATATTATATTTAAGTCTTATGCTCTGTTTGGGGGGGGAGGGAGGGGAAAAGGAGACACTTTTCAACTCATGTGATAAGGCCAGCAAAACAATTCTGTATGAAAAAGGAAAATTACAGGCAAACTTCACATCTGACAATTTCAAGAAAAACTGCAGGGGTTAACTAAAGCACAGATAGAAAGGATAACATATACTCACCAACTTGGCTGCATTCCAAGAATTCAAGATTTGCTTAATATTAGAAAATAAGTAAATGTAATTCACTCTATTTGTAAATTAAAGAATCATATGATTATCTCACACAGAAAAAAAGAAGCATTGTTCAATAAAATTCAATATATGTTCAGAAAATTATATGCATATCATGCAATTGTGCATATAAATCCTTATTGGAGAAATACATATAAAATAGAATAGCCTTTTCTCTTTCTTTTCTTTCTTTTTCTTTTTTGGCAGCTTCCTTAGTATAAGAAAAGATAGCTAAACAAAAACAAAAACAAACCAACTTACATAAAAAATGTCATGCTCAGAGGTGAAGTGTCAAAATTTTTCTGTTTGAAGTCAGGAAAAAGACAAAGATGCCAGTTTTCTTTCATTTCCATTAATCATTTAACTGGAGGCCCTGGCTAGCATAATAAGGGAAAAAAAGAGAGAGGAAGAAAAAAGTAAGAATCAGGTAGAAGGAAACAAAACTGACATTATTCATGATTATATTATTTTGAACATAGAAAACTCAAAAGAAAGTACATTTAAAATTTCAAAATTAATACAAGGATAGTAAAACTCAAAAGAATTTACATTTAAATTATTAGAAGCAATAAAAGGGTTAGGTATACTTGTTAGATGCAAAAAAAAATCATAAAAATCAATTGTATTATTATAACTCATCAATTAAAAACTAGAAAAATAAAATTTTTGAAAGCATACCATTTACAACAGCATCAAAAACATCATTTTTTAAAGAATAAATTTAGCATAAATTGTATGAGACTACAATGGGGAAAGTTAGAAATCCTAATTGAGACTCACTGAAGAAAAGAAAGACATTCCATGTTCATGGATGGGGAAACAGTATTACAGAATGTTGGTTCTCACATTTTCCTGTAAGTCTTTGTAATTCCAGACAAAATTCAATGGGTTGTTTTGTGGAGTGTGACAAGATAATTCTAAAATTTATATGAAAATACAAGGGGAAAAGCAAAGCAAAGACATTCTCAAAAAAGAAAACAAGGTGAAAGAATTAGTTCTATCAGATGCCACACTTGATTTTAAAGCTATAATAACTAAGATACCACCCTTATTTTAAAGCTACAGTAACCAAATCAGTGTAGCAGTATTCCAAGCATGACAAATAAAACAGACAGTAGAATGCAGAAACAGACACATCTGTATTTGGATTTGACTTATGAGAGATGGCACTGCAGAAGGTCTTTTAATAAATTATGGGGCAGTTGGGAACCCATTGAGAAAACAAGTCAATGGTTATCTAGCTCATGCCATATATAAAATAACCTCCAGTAAGGTTTATAGAGCTAAAGGTAGAGAACAACCTTACAAAGCTTTTAGAAGAAAATTAAGTAGATCTTCATGACCTTGAGGTACAGAATAATTTTTTAACAAGATGGAAAAGGCAATATCCATCTTGAAAAAAACACTGATAAATTTGACTCCCTTAAAACTGAGAGTTTCAGTTTATCATAAGACACCATATTGCAAGGCTAAGCTACAAAAAGATAGACATTATTTGAAAGACATATAACACCAGAATAAGTAAAGAACATCTACAAATCAAATTTTAAAAGACAGGAAAAAAAATCAAATGGTCCAAAGGACATTCATAAACAGACATTTTACAAATAATAAATACAAATGAACAATACGCATGTTGAAAAGCACTCAATGTCATTAATAATCAAGGAAATGAAAATTGAAACCAAAGTAGTATATATACACACACACACACCAGATTGTCAAAAGATTAAAAACTCTGCCCAAACCAAAATGTTGGTCAGAGTGACCCTTGGGGAAGTGGTTGGACATTACATACCTATCTCCCAGAAGTCCCACTGCTGGGTATATATACTAGCTGGAGAAACCCATGCATAAATACTCCAGCATGAGAATAATGTCTACGCAGCATGCTGTAGTGTCTATTTCAGCATGGTCGTAACAACCAAAGAGAACCCAATTATGCACAGGCAACATGATGCATACATCACCTGTGGTATACTACCATATTGGGAGGCTAAAGAGAAACGAAAGTAAGCAAATAACATCTACCATCAACATGAACAAATCTTACAAATATGTTGATAAAAAATTATAATGTAATATGATCCTATTTATATGAAAATAATACTACGAGTGTCCACGTGATGGTCAAACTATCAAGATAAAAAGATGATTACATGAAACAGGACGGTGGTTCCCTCCAGGGGCACAGGAAAGTGCTGTCACCCTGAAGGAAACCCGGGAAGTTTCTGGAATGTTGTCAGAATTCTATTCCTTGGCTTGGGTCTGAAAAACAGGCATTTATAATTAATCATATTATTGTACATCCGTCTTATATACTTTTCTGTGTGATTATTTCACAATTTTTATAAGGTTAAATAAGAGGAAAGAAAATCATCTGACCCTATAACTGCCAAGATTTCTTCCATTGTTGACTCCTTGTTTTTCTGTTTTGTTTTGTTTTCATTTAGACTCTAAACCAGAAAATTATACAGGAAATGTCATCTGGCAGATGATCTGCTTTTCAGAGTCAACAGGTAAAGACACCTAACTGTAGACTCCCACCTAACAGGCACCATTGTAAGTTTCAGAGCCCCCTAAAAATTGAAAGTAGCTAAGAATCACACCATAGCAGATTGGCCCCTTAGCTCTACAGGGAGAGAGAAACAGTTAATTCAGTCTTTGTGGACAAGGTAATTGTGAGTTTTTTCCAGGAGATATAGAGGTGAGAGGCCAGGCCCTAGCCCTAACCAGTCCCAAATGTCCCTTTTAGAGAAAGAAAAAACTAGTAACCTCTTCTCAGTAACAAACTCTTTTATCAAAGCTCCATCGAAAGGCTTTTGAATAATAAGTCAACTAGTTAAAGCAGAATGCCCAAATCTTCAGCTCCTCTTGGGGCAAGCATACGTTCCCTTCTTAATAGAAATACTCACACAATTCAAGTCAGGTGCCTGCCAGAAACTAAAGTCCTGATCACAGTACTCCCATTCCTCAGAAAGTGGAATAACTTGAATTCGTTAATTCAGTGAACAAGTATGTGAGTCAGGCACCTCCACTAAGAGATGGGGAAACAAACACTGAAAGGCAAGGTCCTACCTTGCAAGATCCTCGAAAGGACAGTTACACAAATAAGCCACCAGCATACAGTGAGAATGATCACTCTACAGACATGTAAGTGCTGGGGTAGCATTAGAGAAGCAGTTACCTCAAAGAAATCATCAAAGTAGTAATGTGCTCAATGATCCAGGAATCTTTGAGGATGGTCAGTTGATTGGATAGAAAGTCATACTTTTAGAACTCTAAATTTAATGCCTTTGAATTCTCTGACAGATGCTATCAAGATTTCTATGGGCTGGGGTTGAGGTTCAGTGGTAGAGTGCTTGCCTAGCATGTGTGAGGCCCGGGACTCATCTTCAGCACCATACATACATAAATAAAATAAAGGTATTGTGTCCCTCTACAACGCGCGCGCGCGCGCGCGAGAGAGAGAGAGAGAGAGAGAGAGAGAGAGAGAGAGAGAGAGAGAGAGAGAGACAGAATTTCTATGGGCATATGCCCGTAATCCCAGTGTTTGGGAGGCTCAGACAGGAGGATAGTGAGTTCAAAGCCAGCCTAAACAAAAGCAAGGTGCTAAGCAACTCAGTGAGATCCTGTCTCTAAATAAAATACAAAATAGGGCTTGGGATGTGGCTCAGTGGTTGAGTGCACCTGAGTTCAATCTCCGATACAAAAAAAAAAAAAAAATTTCTATGGGCAAACTTTTCTCTGATGATGTCTGTGCAACACCAAAAACAACCCACTAACCAATTCTCAGTGATACTGATTGCTATTTCCATTGTTGTTATTTTAATAAATTTACAAATCAATGAATTTGATAGGAGATTGAAAGGGACCATAACATCTTTTTTATGAAGACTGAAAGCCTATACTTAAAGGTAAAAATTTCATATAGTTAAAAATAATCCTGGGGGGGGGGACTATTTCATCCTTAAGTTACAGCATATAATAATTTGTGTATATACAACCACATTCAACAATTCTTAGGCATATTAAAGTAGAAGCTCCACTGAGCTAGACTAAAGAAAGAAAAAAAAAGTGAAGTCTCATTAAAGATGTCTGGGCTCTCAAATAACTCTAGCTTTAACATAATTATCAAATTCCTAACAATGAATGAAAGATGGTTGGAGAATTCTTCAGTGTTCTAGTTTAGGTGCATGGTTTATTGTATTCTGTTTTAATCTTACCACCTTTAACCTTAATTATTATTGCAAGTTAATCCTATGAGGGGACTGGATTCCAGAATCAACATGTAATGACATATAAACATCCATGCTAAGTATTTTCTTCATGAGTACATGGTGAACAAGATACAAGGGTCATCTCGGTAATTTTTCCCTGTTACTTCCCCCAAATGATGATAGCTTGGTGCTATTAAAGTTCATTTCTAGAAAGATAGTCCTATCCCCTGAAAGAAAAAAGTTTAACTAGGTTCAAGACAACACCTAAATTTTATATTTATTCAACTCATATATAAATATATGAGGGGGGCAGTGTTGCTTAGAAACTACCTATTTTATCTCCCAACCAACAGGAGTGGAGGATGTAACATAAAGAAAGAAAAATTGACAAGAACTAGACCTGTGTTCTACTCTCAGTGCTACCATTGAGAGAATCACTTTACCCCTTTAGGGGTCCAGGTTTACCTACTTGTGAATGAAGGCTTGAGTGCTGTTTTTAAAATATAATCCCATCTAACTTGGGCTGAATAACCTTGGCCAAGTCACTTAAACTTTTCCATGTCTTGATTTCCTCATTTGTTAAATAAAGACAAAAGTTTTTACCTCAAAGAATATTGCAAAAATTAATGTTACAAAAGATTAAATGAGTGGTTATGTGAACATATACACAAAAATATATGGGGGAGGGGGCTGACAGTATACACTCAGTAAAATTAGCTGCCATAAGAATATTATTGTTATGTTGTGATTCTTCCCTCCTATGAGTGAGACCCAGAGTCCAAACCAAGGGAGTATCAGAAGTTACAAAATGGTTACTATCAATTCAATACTCTGTGTCTAATGACCATATGTATCTAAGCTAAGCCAGATGCTCCCTCACTACCACACACTCCATAATGTTCCAAAATGATAGATGCTCATTTTGCCCACAACTGAAACATTAAACTGCCACAACTTGAAGGAAGATAGGCAACTCAGTGATAACTAACCGTCAAGCACCTTTTTCTACCACCACTGATCTTTTTCTAATGATATAAAGGAGCTCTGGGAAACCAACCTAATCAAGAACAATTTAAATTTTGCAAATGGACAACAAATTTCCATTGTAATCACCCAGATCTCATTATAATGAACATGCATGAGATGTAGCCTAGTCTGGCCTGCATAAATGCCTTCAAAATATCCTCATAGGGAATCAGACTAATTGACTTCCACTGTCCCTTCTAACCCCAGGATGCTAACATTTCATTGACTAATAATAATAAGTTTAAAATTTAAGAAGTCAAATAGAAAATAAGTCATTTACAAATGTATTCAGGGTGTTTGCTCAAGATTTGGTGGTGAGGGTCAAGACTAGAACTTTATATTTCTCAAGCCACTACCTTTGCCTTGGCTTGATCACTTTCATCTGGTTAATTTTCTTTTTAACACTGGCTTGGACTCGTTTTGGGGAGGCTTGTTTGTTCCTCCAGATTATTAATTTTCAACTTGTTCAAATAAACCACTTGCCTTTCCGACCTGGTTTGATTAAATCAGTGTTACCTCCTTCCAGAGAAACTGTGCTGCAGTTTTTCAGAATCCTCAGCTCCTTCCGATTGCGATTACCAGCTACCCTGCGCCTTCTCGATTTTAATTTCGGCCTCTATTTAAAAAAAGAAAGAAGGGGGGAGAAAAAAAGGATGATATTTAATCCTTCCAATTAACATTTTGCAAGAGCAATCACTTCATGTCTCCCGTCTGTGTGGGGCTAGAGGAGAAGAAATAAAGGGCCACATTACATCATACGGTGGCTAAAAAGAAACACTTTGAGCTATGTCACTGGGGACATTCCCTGCAAAACCAGAATGTCTAGTCACTTTGACCTACAGCAAAAAGTATCAAATAACTAGGACAAGTGCTCATGCAAACAGCTGATCAGATCATTAAACCCTAATACAGCCACTGGGTGAGCATAGCCATATTCAAACCTACTAATTAAAGAAGCAGTCTGGGAAAAAGAGAAAAGAGGAAGGGTTTTGTCTGTTTTTCTTTGTTAGCTTTATTTTATTCTTTCCCAGAAGGACCTGAAAACTCAGGTGAGAGCACCCTTTGGCCAATTTGCAGAATCCCCTACTTCACAATCAGCAGAATCTTTTTTCTCTAAGAAAGGGGAAACCACTCACTCCTTTGCTTCGTGACTGCTGCTGCTGGGAGCCAGGCTCATGGCTACCTCATGGTTGAGGCCCTATTTTCTGTCAGTGCATTTATGGTTTGTACAGAGAAAATTATAGCATTTAAGTGGGCAAAAGAAAATCTCTGGTCAGGAACCAGGCAGCTTTCTATTAGAACAGTTGTGCTAAAGAGCAGTTGACAACTTGAGGCTCGTGCAGCTGTTCTGGGTAGATGAGATTATCAGGTGGATCAAGACAGTGATTAAGAATAATAAGAGGAGCTAACATTCCACTGCCCTGAATCTATGGCAGTCCCCGTGTTAAGCACTGTATGAGTATCAGCTTATTTAATAATCTTGGTCACCCTAGGAAGAGCTTCTATTAGTATCTTCATCTTTCAAATAAAGAAATGAAGGTATAGAGTTATTAGTTAGCTCAAGGTCACAGGACTAGAAAACTGCCTTTGCTATTTAGCAACACACCCACCATCTATTCTTCTTCTGCAGCATCCCTGACCAGATGTTATCTCCTTAACTTCTTTCAGAATGACTGCAGCAAGATGTCCTTCCCTTATGAGGCACACAAGTTAAGACCCAATGACATATTCTGCCTTTATTTGAATAAAGGCATATGCTTTTTCAAAAGTTAACACATTCTCTCATATGCCCCCTCCCACAACAGCTCATCAGGTAAGACAGGGTTATTTATTTTGTTTCTAAAATCCATTAGAAATTATATTCAGTGACTAAGCATTCCCCATGATTAAACTTTTAGACATTTTTCAAATCAGTAATTGTCAAGATAGAGTAAGTCGTCAGCTTTACCCATTAGTGGAAGAGAAATAGATAGCCGCTGTATTTGAAGCAGAGTCTGAATGTGAGCTGGGAGAGGGAAGGTGCATTATCAAACCACAGGGACCACAGCCAGCACCACCCCAAGAAGCCTGGAGACTCTAGGGCTCAGAGAATGTTCTGGGTGTCTGCTCTGCCTATCTCCACAGGCTTTGGAACACTAGACCCTGATACAGTAAGTGTGCCTGAAAGATAGAGCCATTTGGGAAGTTGACATTTTCCCCGAGTTCCCACCCTTCCGATTTTTACTCCTATTTCTAAGGAGTGGTGTAAAAAATACAGGCTCCAAAGGCACCCAGCACCGTGACCACATCCCTGCTCTCCTACCTACTATAACTGGCAAGTTAGCTTGCCACTCCATGTTTCTTCTGAAAAATGGAGATATTGGTTGAGAGGATTAAAGGAACTAATACACATAAAAAGGTTAGCATAGTTTTACTTATTAAGCATTGAAAGACATGATCCTCATTTCTATCACTGATGAGCTTTCATATTTGCTATGGTATGTGGACAAAACTGCTAATACACAATGTTTGGAGACTTCAAAAAACAAAATTCCGTACCTGTGGTCACATAACTTCAGGGTACTATCTCAAGGTTTTGGAATGTGTTTAAAAATAGGACCAACAGACTGGGACAATCACACACTTCACTGTGTCAAAAATGACTCACTTGGGGTTCCCCTAGGGATTTGTCCTTTGAATAATCTTGGTTAGCAATTTAATAACTTTAAAAGCAGATTTTAAAATGCACGCCACATTACAAAATTTCTAGGCAGTAAAATACCTATCAAAATGATAAGGCTAAACATAGGGACTAACATTTAAGACTTGTCAGAGACCTGAATACAAGCTTAGTTTTTGAGTCAAGTAGACTTGAGTTTGAATCCTGTCACTTGTTCAATGTACGAAGTGGGGCAAATAATTTTTGCCTTGGTACCTCCTTCCTCACTTATAAATTGGGAACCCTAAAAGTGCCCGATCCATAGTTTGTAAAGTCTATGAGTTAATGCAAGTGAAGTCCTACTGTAGGACTAAACATAATAAGTAACCTATGCCTAAATATAATAAGTGACCAAGAAATGTTACCAAATCGTGGTGATGAGGTGGTCATAATGATGCTGCTGGTGGTAATGGCAATACTGATGGTGGTGGTGGTTGTAATGATGGTGGTGGTGAGTTGGTCATAACAATGATACTGGTGGTAATGGGAATGATGGTGGTGGTGGTGGTTAAGAGTTGTGGTAATGCTGGTGGTAGTGGTGGTTATAACAATGGTGGAGTGAAGCTCTCACAACATGAAGCTATGCATCTTCCCTGAGTGTTCTGTAGTAGCAATGCTCTCTCCTTGACAATTACTCACTCACATTTCTATCTGAACTTAAGAAACCCCTCTTCCCTTAAGCTCTCCTGGCCTCCAACATGGAACTGGTCACTTCTAATCTTATGCCTTCTGTTTCTCATATCAGTGTCCATCCTAGTGCCTATAATTCCTCACCGTAATCTTGTATCTACATTTCTAACTCTTCTACTAGAGTAGTCCCTCCTTGAAGGTGGGAAGTTTGTTTCTTGGTCTTTGTACCCCTAGTGCCTCATGCAGTGCCACACACATGACAGTTACTTAATAAGCCTTTGGGGAATAAATGGTGTAAATAAAAGAAAGTGAAACAATGGGCATTAAAAGCGATATATACAAGTCTGCTCTGCGATTTTAAGAAGATATAAAACTGGGAAAGGTCTAATATACTAAATTTGGAGAAAAAGTAAAGGCAGTGAGGTTTTAATTCTTAGGCTCATGGAACACACAGATAAGCTGAGCAAGTACACATTAACAAAATAGTAGAACAATCGATGCTCAAGGCCTGCAATCCTGAAGTTAAATAGTCCTAGGATGATAAAATCAAGGGCTGCTTTCATTATAAATGAATATATGAGTCCAAGAGCTAATTCAAGTGGAAACCTGCAAATAGACTTTCCAAAAGTTGAAAATAATTCACTGAAGGTTGACCCAAGTTCCTTTAATGTTTTTGTTTAATTCAACAAATAACTAAGGAGCACCTACTTATAGGCTCAAGAATGAAATACAAACACAAAAAATGCAGCTGCTGCCCTAAGGAAGCTTGTATTCCAGAGGTAAGACAGATATGAGCAATCATTTACATAGGACTTCTCAAATCATCCAAAGCAAGGAAACCTTTTCTATTATTTCATTTTCTATATGTCACAGATGGATACTTTTAGAAATTAATAAAAATAAGCTACTGAAAAATAAAATTATACAATGATATACAAAACCCGAGCCTCAAATTTTCCTGTCAGTCAATAAGCAAAGTCATCATCAAATTGCTACAACTGTTACTAAATATAGGTACCATCAATCTCTGTACCAGGTCTACAAACACATTTTGAGTACTATTGATACGTAACATGATAAGCTAATTGTATTAACAAAGAGAATAGTGGAAGAATATGACAAGAGGTTTGTAAATAAATTTAAATTATTTGAAAACCATACCTATTTGATTAATATATTTTCCCCAAAGCCTACCTACCGCTCACACTAAAATCCTATTTTTCTCTTCCTCTACAGAACCCATTTTCATAAAAATGTAGCCCATATTTGCTGACACCTTACCATGCTGGAGCTATTTCATAGCCTAGAACAAGAGAGGATCATGCAGCACCTCTTGGTATTTCTCTTATGATATTTTTTTATCATGCAATGTGAGATACCTATTTATCTCTTTTTCTCATTAGATTTTAAGCTTCTCAGGCAAGAACTTCATCATCCTTGCCTTAATGTTCTGCACAACACCTCCTAAAACTTCAAACTTGGTAAATACTCATTAATTGTTTGCTAGATGAGTGGGGAAATGAAGTAATGTATGAACAAGTGAGTACACTTCTACTCAGTACCTCCAAAAAACACATTATTGGGATGTGCTATGTTTTAATTTATTTGATATCAAAGGTTAATGCTTCCCTTCAGACTTAAGCTGCTGGAATCACTTAATTTTTCTATATTAGGTCCACATGTGAAATTCCAGCCAACATCAAATGAAAGTTTGATTAAACAGACAGGAACAACATGTGTGATGGATGTCAATTCCCCCCAGGGCAGGATGTGGGTCTGGAAACCAGAAGACTTGACACTACAGAGCTGCAAGTTCTCAAAAAGAGTCCATGAACTGTGCCCAGAGAGAAACAATGTGGACTTCACCTCCAGCAAAGGAATAGGGCAAGTTCAGAGACCTGCAGGTATCTGGATGGAGTCCTCAGAGGTGAACCTGCTCTTTGCTCACCCCCACATCATTAGGGTAGAAAATGGAGAATTCTATGGTGTTGCAAAAATATTTCCAACCTAAGGAGGCAAAAGGATACAGTAATTTCAGTTCCAAGGTTATTCTAGCTTCTCAGAACCTCTCCTTGCCCTTGAAGGCGGTTTCCTGGAGCAGCTAAGATTCCCGGGATTCTGCAAACAGCTAGAGTTATCTGGTGAGTGATCAGAAGGCTCCTGGGAGGTGGCCCAGCTGGGATTCCTTCCAAACCGTGTCTGCACCACCTGTAACTCTTCACTACATATGCTTGCCAGAAGATCATCCCAAGCCTGGGGGGAGGGGGAGAGCTGCCATTCCAGATAGAACTACCAGCCAGCTTTGGCAGCAGAAGAGCGTCCTTGTGCATTGGGAAGGAGTCAGAGCTTCCAGCTAAGGGCACCTCGCCAGTCATGGTATGCAGATCTGGGACTTGCGCCCATAGAGCCTGCCCCAACTTGCCCAGGAGGGAGAGAAGCCAGGGAGAGATGGGAAAGGTGTTCATTCCCCAACTCCTTCCAGTTCCAGCCAGCTCCAGGCTCCTTTGAAGTTCTGGGCCAGGGGGCATGGCCAGTACTGATCTGGTCTTTTATTTTTTTTATTTTTTATTTTTTTTTCAGTGAGCCTCTGGGATGTAGGTTCTTTTTATCTGGAAGGCAGACCAATGTAAATCAAAAAGCATGAAGTTTGGAAGTAGATAAACCTCAATTTGAATTCTGGTTAGGCCATGCACTGGGTTTATAAACCCAAGGAAGTTATTCAATATCTCTGAACCTTGGAGTTCTTACTTGTGAAATAGCATATACTAATCCTGAGTTTCTCAATATCTGCTCTATTGACATTTAAGACTAGGTACTTTTAAGCATCGTGGGGATGGGAGGGACTGTCCTGGCACAATAAAATGTTTAGCACCATCTTTGGCCCACCACCCAGATGCCAATCGCACTCTTTCCCAACCAAAAATGATTCAAGATATCAGCAAATATCCTTTTGGGGTGTGGCTCATTCACCCCCAGTTGAGAACCCCTGATTTAACTTAATCCTTAGGATTGTTATTTAATACACATGATTGCAAATATGGAATCCAGTACCTATGAATGAATGAAAGAAAAGCACTCAAGAATTATTAACTTGTGTAGCAGATTCCATTACTGCCCTAGGCATATCTCTTTACTTCGATGTACTGATGGCCATTTCCCATGAACTCCTGGGGCTCTCTGGCCTAAAAAGTACAGTGAGTCTCTGCACAAAGCAAGTTAGAAGTTGATGCCCTCACAAGTAAAAACACTGATGGACAATGATTTGATGGGTAAACACCCCAGCTTCCTAGCACCTTAGATCATTCTGAGGTGTGTTCTATACTGTCCCCAGAAATCCCCAGTGAGATCACACCCCGTTGCTCAGGGTGGTAACTGGCTCTACCACATACCCCCTTTCTCTATTTTATTCTCCTATTTTCTGCAGATATTTCTAAGATCACTTCTCAACTTTGCACAACTTCCTTTATCTTTCATGAGTTTCTTTTAGTAAAACCTAATAAATAAAAAGTGTGCCTTTTATTTCTATATATGTTCTCCCTTGCTGATTCATTGGGCTTCTCATTAGTTCTTAGGCAGGTCATGATGTTTCAGAATTTTTTTTTTTCAAAATATTGCAAATAAGCTACTGTTCTACTCTGGGGACTTCTGAAAATAATGATCAACATATCCCATACAGTTTCAATGCAGGTAGAAAAAAAGGATTCTCACTTCTCACTGGACCCTAAGCCCAACCTATCCCCCACATCGTTGTCACACAGCTTCCTTTAAAAATGCATATCAGATCATGTTGGATATGAATCAGTGATCTTGTCTAGTGCTATAACCTCAGTCCCTACCATGCATGGCACATGGTAGGTACTGGTAATATTTGTTGAATTACTGAGTGAATGTCTTTCTCATGCTTAAAATCTCTGGATGCTGTTATGGTTTGGATCTTAAATATCCTCTAGAGGCCATGTACTAAAGACTTGGTTGCCAGTCTATGATATTACTAGGAGCTGGTAGAACCTTTAGGAGGGGAGTCCTGTGGAAGAAAGTTAGGTCATTGGGTGCATACCCTTGAAGGAGATATCCAGACCCTGGTCCTACCTCCACCTCACCTCTTTGCTTCCTGGCTGCTATGTGATGCACAGCTTTGCTCCACCATTCACTTCTGTCATGTTGTACCACCTTGCCACAGACCTAACAGCAACCACCAAGTGACCATGGACTAAAATCTCTGAAACCAAAAGCCAAAATAAATCTTTCCTCCTTAAAGTTGTTTATCTCAGACATTTTGTCATAGCAACTAAAAGCTGACTAACACAGATGGCTTCCCCATGCAATTAGTAAGGGATAAAGCTCAAACTTCTTCTTTAAATGGTACATTATGTAGAGGCTTCATGTTCTAATCTCTGCTTCCCTCTTCAATGTCATCTCTCACCACTGATCCACTTATTATTCCAAGACCTACCACAACCTGTATTTTAAACATCCCATACTATCTGTGATTCCTAGAGAGGTGTGTTCTTTTTATGGATGTGCTTTTGCATATGCTGCCCCCTGAACTTGGAATGCTTTTCTGGCTCTTTTCTATGTTGATGCCAACAGGTTCCTCAAGAGGCTGTTCAATTCCAACTTATTCCACATGGTCTGCTTGATCTTTGTGAGTAAAGGTAGTCTTTTTCTGCTCTCATTAAACTACTGTAATCTTGGATTTGCCCATTAATCTTCCCTATGAAGGAGACAGAGACAGAGAGAGAGACTTAACATAAGGGATCACGTCTTTATTTTGTAGGTGTCCTCCATAACCAACTCATTTTAGCTGTTCAGAAATGAGTGCTTGGGGGCTGGGGATGTGGCTCAAGCGGTCGCGTGCTCGCCTGGCATGCTTGTGGCCCAGGTTCGAACCTCAGCACCACATACAAATAAAGATGTTGTGTCCGCCGAAAACTAAAAAATAAATATTAAAAAATTCTCTCTCTCTCTCTCTCTCTCTCTCTCTCTCTGTCTCTCTCTCTCTCTCTCTCTCTCTCTCTCTCTCTCTCTTTATATATATATATATATATATATATATATATATATATATATATATATGTAAAAAAAAGAAATGAGCGCTTGGGCATTAATTGAAAATACTTGACTTTTCTCTGTAATAATGTGTCAAAGAGGCCTTAATACATTTTATCCTCATTCCCCTAACTCAATTGACTTCAGCATAGAGAGAATATTGGTGAATCCCAGAAATTCTCTAACTGCTAACCGCCTTCAAAAAGACAAAACCACAGGCTTAGGCATCACCTAAGCTTCCTACTGTTGTGCTTTGACTGTTCTAATCATGGGAAGAACCTAATGTCTCAGCCAAAGAATAATGTGACATGCCACCCATGCCTATCAAGAAGCTTTGGTGTGTGAACACAGACTCCTCCCATGTTGCACAACCAGGTCGGGGTGGCCATGAGCACACAGAAAAGCTTTTGTAAGTGTTGATCATTGAGCTGAGCTCTTTCAACCTAGAACAGCTTCCAGACTGAATGCTGACAAATTCAACATTAGCTCAACATTAGGCCTTACAGCTTGGAGCTTGTGCTTAGTACCGGTGAGCTGATTTCATGGAAACAGAGGGTGGAAAACAGTAGACAATGCATTGTTTCTGCTCTAAAGACTCCCATAATTCTACATGGAGACCATCTTGAGAGAGAAGGCTGTACCTGGGGCACAATGACCTCTGCTCCACTTCCCACCCCTCTCCTATTCTCACCCTCCCAAGACAAAGCTGTCAGAAGAACCCCAGACATTTCCTTCCCAAGACAACTCTGAGATTTGGACAAAATTTAATCACAGGCAAAAAGAAATTATATTGGTGATGAAGAATATAAAGAAAGAAGAATTCTCATTGTATCGACTCAATCACGCAACCAGCAAGCACCAAGCTTCTACTCACATGACCAACTCATGCATCAGGGGTAGCTTGTTTGCACCTGCAAGTGTCTGCTCTTGGAATACCTATAAGGTTCACCTCCCCTCCAAAACAAAGTGCCTTCAAACTTGATATCTGACTATTAATGGCTATTCACATGATACTAAATACCCTGTATCCTGTCAGTAAGAAAACAGTACTTGAAGTCTCTTTTGTGAAGTTTTTCTAGCTGAGCTAAGTCAATCAGATTTCATTTTCAACAAAGTAGAGCTCATAGGTCCTCCGGCAGGACCTCCTGCAAATTCTTCTCAGTTCTAACTTCCTAACCTTTGTACTTTTTTATTTCACAAGAAGAGTCATTCAACCACTATATAATTATCCCCAGTTCTCCAAGTCCTTCAGTCACTACTCCATATGGGAACCTGAGTGATATTGAAATATTGTCTTTTTCTTCCTTTGTTTGTTAAAATAGTTTTCACTTGACTATATATGACAATAGAAGCCATCACAGCCACACATAGGAGTATGAGCTAAACAGCACAGGGGAGTCCCCTCAACTCAACAGGCAGTTGTTTGGGATAAGATCCTAGGAGTTGGTCCATTGAAGGTCATTAAAATTCAACATGAAAACAAAGTCAGAGACTAGAACTTCCTCCAAAAGAAATCCTAGAGGCACCAAATGTCCAAACTGAAAGCAATTCCCAGAGACACCACCAACATCTAATTTACTCAATAGCTACAGTTGCTTCCCTAAAAGCCAGGGAAGATTTCTGAAGTGCTCAATTCCTAACAACAGAGAAGAGGAACTCAGTGCCCTGATATCCATGCTCCTCCTACTCCACACTACCTCTGATTGAGCTCAGCCACTGCTGAATTCAACCTCCTGAAAAAGTCTGCCTGGCACTGGGAGGTCCGGGCTTTGGCAATGTTTTAGCTCATCATTTGGATCTGTGAGAAGAAGATAACATCCTTTTCTGTGCAAGTCCTATTTTTTTCTCTTGTTACCTTCTTACCAATAAAGCCATGTGGACCTTATCAGAAAACTCAAAAAGTTATTTATCCAGAGCCTTACAGAAAAATTGCATGAAATAATTAGGGGCAGGGTAGAGAATGGATTCCAGTGTTCCTGAATATTTTGTACTCATTTAAAATCTCCCATCCGCCAGTGTCCCTGCAGAGAGATCTCAAAAAGGAAATGATGGATTTCAAAGTTGGAGTCTTAAACCGATCATTTTGAAGTCAACACACCATATAATATCCCATCCTCTGGGCCTAACATTAGCCAGGGCAATCTTCTTCAGCTGAAGCCTTCCAGGTACCAACCTTTCCTGCGGAAGACAAATACGAATCCAGCTAAAGAACTGCTACTGCTGTTATAAATATATGTTATTACTTGCAGGGCTCCACAGAAAGAGAGGTAATTCTCTTTTTATGTGCAGTAGTGACAAGGATGTTTAAATGTCCTCTTTATTTTGATAGTATTTCAGAGGGTATTATGCCACAATCAACTCAGATGGATTTTTGTTAGTCGGAAGGCCAGTGCCTTCCCTATCGGATCGTCTTGATGTGGATGGACAAAAGTCTTCAAAATGGGAAACAAAACAAAACCTTAACCCCTTTTTAAAAGTGGTTATGGCTTATACTGGAAAAAAAATTTTTTGATTCTGCTGGAAAAGTATAGGGTAGAGTAGCTTTGCAGAACTGTATCAACAGCACCAGTGATTTAAGCTTGCTTTTACCTTAACGGATGACCCTAACTCAACGGACTTCTTTTTCCAAAAGATGACAAAGATTTCAAGTTCTATGTGGTTTTCTTACTTTTTTATATGACATAACTAAAATATGATGAATCAGTCGGACTTTAGACAGATTATCACAGATTATCAGGTGAATTTGTGCACAGAAAAAAAAAATACTCCTTTACCATCCCCCCGCCTCCGCATGAAGTGAGAATGAAGAAGAAATGCATACAATTTCTTTCTTTTTTTTTTTTTTAAGAAATTCAACACAAGAGCATAATTACCTTTAATAATTTCAAGTAGCCTATGTTCATGGGTAAAATGTACATGAAAATATTCAGAATACAGTTAATTTTATTTTCAAAAATAAAAGTATCTTACTGAGAAGATATCTAAAGTCATTTACCTGAGAATTCATATATGTTTGGTAAATTGGTAAATTGATTTACTAATCAGAGAAGAAACTACTAAATTTCTCTACTCTCCTTTCCCTATCACTAATTTCTCTTTTCATTTTTTTCTTTTTTCTTTTTTTTATTTGTTTTAACTAGTTATACATGACAGTACAATGATCTTGACATATCATACATTTGAATCAGATGGGATATAATTTCTCATTTTTCTGAGTGTACATGTTGCAGAATTATATTGGTCATGCAGTCACGTATATACCCACAGCAATAATAATGTCTATTTTATTCTGCTGTCCTTCCATTTCCCCCTTTCCCTTCCCTCCCCTCCCATCACATACAATTTCTTATAATAATAATTGTTATTTAGTGATTGTAAATGACACAGCCCATTTTGAAGCACAATGGTGAACAAGTTAGAGACAAAAAAAATCATCAATCCTTTTGATAGTAACTCCTAGAAATAACTCCTAGAAAAATAAAGGAAGTACAATGTGTATTCCAATGTTAGCCAGAAAGAGGAATAAGGGACTACATGCATGAGAAAATGAGGATTGACTAAATTCACTGTCATTTGGCTAAAGTAGGAGAGAGTTTGGGGACAAAAACTAGTAACAAACTCCATGTCCAATAATAAAGACATAATGTAGTGAAACAGCATTGATTTGATAGACTTTACATTCATTAAAAACAATAAAAAGTTTAAATTTTAAAAAAAACTTGCATAAAAATATAGAAAATAATTTAAATAAAATGCTGGAGTACACAAAACTGAATTATGTTTCAATTGCAATAGTTTGAAAATGTGTCATTCCTCTGCTGAAAGCCTTCAGGGACTCCCCATAGCCATCAAGTCTCAGCACAATCTCCTTAATAATGCCCATCAGTGCCTTTTTTTTGCAGGGGGCTCAATTCTCCTCATTGTCTATCTACCCTGGCTCAGGGAGTTTGCAGACCTTAGCAATTGCCCAAGCATATCCCCTTCAACAATCAGGAGAGGCACCTCTGAGACCTTCCCCACAAGGCTCCTCAGTGCACCATCTTCACACTGCCTTGCAGGGACTATTCCTTGTCCAATTATCCCACGTAGATGAGAACTTATCTGGCTTCCTTGCTGCTGTGGTCCAGAACTTGGCATGGGGCTTGGCACAGGGAGGAGCTCAGGGGTATGCATTGGATGGATGCAGAAATAAAAAAGTGATCGGTGAATGAACTGGTGAGAAGAATCTGAACAAATATCATTGCCACTAGCCTCCCTAATTTTAGTGAATAGCTGAGTGCATTTATTCCTGTGGGCCATGCAGTGAACAGAGATAAGAAGGAAAGACAAAGCATAAAAGACAGTGGCATTGGGGGTAATTAGCAGATCCCTTTTCAAAATTATTTTAAATACTGCAGGGAGTTTGCAGGATGAGGGTCATAGCTTCATTCACATATAAATCATACACCATAAAGCTCATCCATTTAAAGTGTAAAAAGCAATGTTTTTTAGTTTATTCACAAAATGTAAAATGATCACCACAATCAATATCTGAAGTTTCATCACCATAAAAAGAGACCCCATGCACTTTAGCTATCATCCCTGACAATCTCCCTACATGCATGCCAGGCAACCACAACACCACTTTCTATTTACTTATTTTGGACCTTCATACAAAGTAAATCATCTAATAGGTAGTCATTTTTGTCTGGTTTCTTTCACTTAGCTTCATGTTTTCAAGTTTCATCCACATTGTAACTTGTATTTCATTCCTTTTTATTTGGAATGATATTCCATAAAAATAATAATATATAAATAATATAAAATAATAATATTCCATTGTGTGGATGTACCACATTTTTCTTATCCATTCATCAGAGGATGGCTATTTGGGTTGTTACTAGCTTTGGACTCTTATAAAAAAAATCCTGCTAGGCACGGGCATGTGCACATTTCTATGAGGACCTAATATTTTCATTTCTCTTGGATTTATACCGAGGAGAGGAATTCTTGGTCCACATGGTAATTCTATGTTTAGCTTTTTGAGGATCTGTAAGGTTGTTTTCCAAGGTGGCTGCACCATTTCACATTACTTCCAACAATGTAGAAGAGTTCTGATTTCTCCACATCCTTAACACTTATTTTTCTGGTGCTTTGATTATAGCCATTCCAATGGATATGAAATGGTATTATGGTTTTGATTGGCATGTTCTGATGACTAATGGTATTGAACATCTTATGTGCTTACTGGTCCTTTATATATTAGACACTATTTTAAAATCTTTTTTTTAAATTTAGAAAACTGTTTAGAATGATAAAATGGTTTATTTTTAATCAATATGAAGTAGATTGGTCACTCAGACTTTGATGATAATCACAAACCCATAAGGGACAAAACAAATAATAAGCCTTCTTTTGGGAATGAGTGAGGACATTAGTCCCAGAATCAGGTGATAAACTTCATTTCTAACTCTGAGCAAATTATTCAGCCTCTCTGATCCCCGGTTTCTAGATCTGTAAAATGAACTAGTAATATCACCTATATCATAGGGTTGGTTTAATAATTATATAAATGTCCATATAAAGCTTATAGGATGGTTCCTAGCACACAGTAAGAACCCAATAAATTCTTGATGTAGGAAACTAGGTTAATTACAATTAATCTTTTTTTTTTCAACTATCAAAATTCTAGGAAGCTTTATTATGCAAATGAGCATCATAATCCCAAGGGGGAAATGATTTGTTGTCCTCACTTAATTGATGATGCAACCCTTGTTTCATGGGTCATCTGGCAGGACAAGTGGTCCAGGAATATGCTTTGGGAAAGGCTAATTTACCTCTCCTCTCTTTAAAAGGCCAGGAAACTGAGGTCCTAAGAGGAACTATCCTAGGACATCAGTCACTTGATAACAAATCCAAATAGAAGACCCAAGCTCCCCTGCTCCCCCACTCTTCAGTGAGATCTTTCCGTGAACTCTTCACCTTGGGAGTAGGGAAAGATGTCCTGTGTTCTGCCCACCTACCTATTCAGCTCACCAAGGTCAGTTCCTGCCGTCTCAGACCATTCCTTACATTATCAGGAGCTGAAGCGAGAGAAATGGAACCTCATATAACATATGTCTAAATACATGACAGGTGCAAGTCAAGCTAACAAACTGCTGAACAAGATATGTTCTATCCTCCTTCCACGGCCAGCAGATCTTCATAATGACCTGAAAGGACAAGTTCAAATTCAGAACCACTCAGTGTTTCTCGGTGAGCAGCAAGTGTGAGGTGAGACAAGGCTGAGGCCAAGGCCACACCCATGTCTTCCTATCCCATACTGTGAGGGAAGGGACATTGTTCACTTGCAGATAGACCCACACATGATCTACAGGCCCCTGTGACTGTGGTCTCTTCATGCCCCCTCAGAATGGGGATTGTGTAATTAACAGTATGGTAGACTCTCAAGTCAGACGCTGGGAAGAGATCCATGTGTGGAGATGGTTCAAGGCTGCTTGGGCAGGAAACAGGGGTCCCAGACACCTGAAGTGAGAGGTACATGAGCTCTAAGTGGTCAGAGTACCTCATCCCTGCAAACTCATTGCCCTGTAGGAAAAGCTATAGTGGAGTAGGACCAGGGCAGGGCTCTAACTGAGGAGCCCATGTTCAAGGGCAGAGCTGCTCACTCAGTCCCTCTCAGTGCCACCAGGACCATTGCAGAGAAGATGCCTCAAAAGAAACATCTGTGAAAATGAGATTGAAAAATCTCCTCCTTGAATGATGTTTTTGTTTGTTTGTTTGTTTGTTTGTTTTTAACTGAAACAGCTCTCCAGATCCACTGGGGATGGCTAGCCCAGAGATTATGAGCAGCTATGCAGGGAAGATTCCATGTGACATACTGAGGCATACTAGGGGCACACCAAGGTGACCTGGGGACACTTTGGTCAGACTTCCTCTGGTAAATTAGGGAAGATCAGTAAAAACCAGAAGGCGACTCAAGCTCACATTATCTCTGGATAGTTTACTACATGTAAATAATAAGAACTTGATGATAGCAAGCAGATTGTTCATTATTAGTAGTATGATCCGAGCCTGCTCTATGGCTCCTCAGCTAGTTGGAAACATTTTCAGTTCTAATATTAAAACCTGTTAGAATGTTTTTTTTGCTAAAGCTAATAGAACAATACAGGTCAGATCCATTATAATGAAAATTTCAATTAAGAAAGTGCCATATGTGCTACTATAAAGAGAGAGAGAGAGAGACAGGGGGGGGGGGGAGAGGGAGAGAGACTGCAGCGGCACATATAGCTGGGATGACAATGGCTTCATCCCCTGCAGGTGCATGACATAATCATGCCCTCAGCCTCTGTCACTGTGACCATATTGGAATAGGAAATTCCCTTCTCCTCCTCCTTTAAGTCTTTTGGTGCTCCCCTCTGTTCCCAATAATCTCCTGTTCTCCTCTGTTTCCCCAACCCTGAAGACCTGACAACTGATAAAATTGATGTTTGTTTGTAGATCCTTTGGGTCACAGGGCTTTTGGTATCCCAGAAAGTAGGAACTCTGAAATAGGATACAAAAAAAAAGAAAGTAAAAGAATGGAAAACTAAAAAGCAGGGGCCCGATGGGCACAGTGACACACACTTGTAATCTCAGCAATGTGGGAGGCTGAGGCAGGAGGGTTGCAAGCTTAAAACCAGTCTTGGCAACTTAGTGAGACCCTGTCTCAAAAGAAAAAATGTTTTTTAAAACGGGAGTTGGGGATGTTGCTCAATAGTAGGATGCCTCTGGGTTGTTGATCCATCCCTAGTACCTAAATTTAAATATATAGATAGATAGGTATATAGATAGATAGATATCAGGGACTCAAATTGAATTGTAAACTCCACTTCTGGCCTGTTGGGGCAGGACTCATGGGTTTAAGAACCTAACCTCTGGGATGAGACTAGCTGAGTTTGGTCTCGTCTCTACAACTCCCTCTTTATAGAACAGTGAACAATTTACTTTATCCCTCTGAGCCCCCGTTTTCTCATTGTAAATGGAGATAATAACATCAGTTTTTCACACGCCTCTTTGGAGAAACAAATGAGATAATGCATGTTAAAGCACTTAGCAAGGGCTGGTGGACAGAAAAAGTCAGTCCATATTGGTAATTATCTTCATCTTTATCTTTATGTCATGGGCAGGCAGTAGTTGGTGAGAAGGCATACAATTTAACAGGAAATCTGGATCTGTCATAACTCTAAGCCTTTGGGCTAACCAGTTCACTTCTATTTCCTCATCAATAAGTTGAAGATCACCACACACCTCAGGTTTCAGGGAACTAATGATAGTGAAAGTGTTTGCAAACTATGATGTGATTTGCAAGCCTAATTTAATATAATCACTTCCAAGCTAGCACCAAGTCCCTGGAAGTGTTGGACACATGTCATCTGTAAGAGTCTGTTCAGAATGTAGACTGTCTGGGCAGTTGAGTAATGCCTAAAAGCATTGTAAGAATCCAATGATACAAAACAAACAAGTCAAAAAATGTAGAAACCTGAAATCAAAAGGTCTGAGATGTACAGAAGAGTAGTGATCATGAAGGAATTGTCTGACTGCTTCACTTAATGACTTAGCAGCTTTCAAATAGGTTGTTTATACTTTAAAAACTCATAATTGATATTTAATAGCATGGCCTACTTTCAGACCTAAAGTCTATAATGGTTTGTCTCTCATGACCATGATTCAAGTGCGATGGTTTGAATATGGTTTGTCTTCAGCAATACTCATATTTAATTGCCAATATAATAATATTGAGAGATGTGGGCCCCTTTAAACAGAGGGTGGGGTCATATGACCCCTGCCTTCATGAAGGGATTAATGTAGAACCCGTGAGAGTGGGTTAGTTACAAAGCAGGTTCTGCTTCCTTTACTCTCACATGCTTCTTCTCTCACCGCGTGATCTCTTCTACACATGGCTATTTTCCCTTTCTGCTTTGAGACCTTTGCCAGAGGACAAGCATCATGCTCTTGGACTTCCAGAACCATGAATCAAAACAAACCTCTTTTCTTTGTAAATTATCCACTCTTGGGTATTTTGATACAGCAACAGAAAACAGACTGAGGCACCAAGAGTTGAACAGGTCTGGCTTTGCTGACATGCACCACGATGGCAGTCATTCTTGAGCTAACCAGACCTGACCTGAGTGTTCTGCTGATGGAGGCAGCCAGTGAGCTGACCACTTGGCTCAGTTCATGGCATTTTCAACCTTCTGGTCCCAGTTCCTGGCTAACAATGATGCCCTCTGAAGGCCCTTTCAGCCTGGTCATTCTCCAGGGCAAAGTGAACTGATTATTTACACATCACTTTTCTTTTCTTGGACTCTTGAGTCCTGGGAGTGTGTTAAAACATTTTTATCCTGAATCTTTCACTTGATGAAAAAAACCTCAGGGGAAATGGAAAAGGGGGAGTGAGTGTTGAAGAAAAACAGAAGAAGGAAGAGAAAACCAGTGCTCCCCCATCTCTGCCGCGCCTCCCCAGGTGAAGGAAGGGTGGCGCCATGGTTGCACCAACGTGGTTCTGAGGCGGAAGCAGTTTGGGGAAGCAGCGGCCTGCACGGCTCAGGGGAGCCACCAACCCCTGAGGGAGGTGGCCCCGGTCAGAGGCTCAGTCTCAGCTGACCACGGGGAGAGCAGCCCACGTGAGGAAGAGCCCAACACCTGGAGCAGGAGCGGAAACCCCAGGCCCAGTGGAGAGAGCCAAAGCTTGGAGCCCATCCTCCCCTCCTGCTCTGCTCTTCACCCCCATTTCCTCTTAGCTGTGGTTAAAGAAAACACACCACAATTAAACCAAGGCCCCTCACATGTAATTTCTACCTTCCCATTCAGTTAGGGGCGGCCTTGAGCCTCTGCACGTCCAGGTCGCCCTCTCCTCAAGTTCTCCTTTCTTCCCCACCTGCCTCCCCCTGCATCAGTTCTGTTTGGTCGCTTTTCCTGTCAGCTCGCTGCTCTCTCTGCTGCCTCAGTCACGGCTCCCCTCCACCTCCCTGCTCCTGCCACCCCATCCCCACCCTGGCTGCCCCTCTTTGTCGCTGTCCTCCTCCTGCCCCTCCTTCTGCTCTCCTGGTCAGCCTTTCTCGTTCAGGGTCATCTTTTCAAGATGTCTTGATAGATATTTTCTGATTTCTCTGCTTCTGGTTTCTGGAACTTAGAAGCTGGATTAAAATCTTATATGGAGCCGCCCAAAGGCTCTTCTATTGGTCAGGAAAGAATAAGGGTGGTTGGTGTTTTAATAAGTGAAATAAGCATAATGATTAAGTCATTTTCTTGTGAATTTTCCAAGAATGCAGACTACTTCTATTTCTTTGCAGCCTCCATAGAGTCCAGCATTGTGCCTACTCAAATATCTGTTAAATGCCTCAGCCAATAAATAAATGAATATGGAAAACAAAATGTGACTTTATTTCACTGGAGCACATACAGCCACCACAGTGTCAACTGAGCCAAAGAGCAGAGATACACATCTTTAGAGAATCTTGGAAATTATCCGGTGAAGACATATATTCACTTAACAGTTAGCATAAGTGTTATTCAAATGTAAATGCTGCTACTAAGGTTTGTTCTCTTCCACGGGCTAACGTTTTCCTTGTTGACATTACTAATTTTCTTGCAAACCCTCTTTTATAAATACAGGCAGTCTGTAAATTCTGTTCACAGAGCTCATGTCCCACTGTGTCACTGGGTTACTTTACCCCTCCCCTCTGCCCTGTTGGATTCACTTAGCTTATTCTTTCCACAAATGTGCATTTTATGCCTTTCCCATGCCAATCTGTATGCTGAGTGCTTTTGACAAATTATGTCATTTAATCCGTACAATACTCGTAAGAAGGAACTGTTATTATCTCTACTTATCAGGTGAGAAAACCAAGGTCAAAGTTAGTCAGGTAGGTTCTCCAACTGTCCCAGTTTGCTCACCACTGAAGTAGTTCCCGAGACATGAGCTGTGCCATTTTGAAACCAAAGCATCCCAGGCAAGCTGCCCCCGTTTTTCCCAAGACTGGGGAATTTCCCAGGACATGGGCCTTTCAGTGCTAGACTGGGAAATCCCCATGCAAGCTGGATGAGTTGGTCACCCTACTCCAGTCATGTGCTTGAAGCCACACAGCTGGTTCACAGTGGAGTCAAAACAGTCCCGCCCATCTGATCTCCAGGGCTCATTTAAAAATCCGGACTTGCCCAGTCAACCTCTAATCCTACCTTTCTGGCTACTTCTGAAACATTGCATAGTCATTCCCCAAATAACCACTATGTTAGTGAGCTCTTCATCACTGCAATATCCGAGATGATCAACTTAGAAAGAAAAAGGCTTATTTTGGCTTATGGTTTTGCAGTCCATGATTGGGTAGATCCATTGCTTTTAGACTTCTGGTGGACGTGGGGCAGTGCATCTGGGCATAGTAAAACTGTTCACCTCATGGCCAGGATACAAAGGAGTGAAAATGAACTGGCGTGGTGGCACACATCTGTAATTCCAGTGGCTCAGGAGGCTGAAGCAGAAGGATCACGAGTTCAAAGCCAGCCTCAGCAAAAGAGAGGCACTAAGCAACTCAGTGAGACCCTGTCTCTAAATAAAATACAAAATAGGGCTGGGGATATGGCTCAGTGGTTGAGTGTCCCTGAGTTCGATCCCTGCCCCCCTCCCAAATGAGAGCGACCAGGGTCCCACAATCCCCTTTAAATGCACATCCCCAGTGACCTAAAGCCCCTCCTAGGCCCTATTTCTTAACATTTCCACTAACTCCCAATAGTGCTGAGCTGGGAACCCAGCTGATAAAACATGGACCTTGGGAAGACACTGAACATCCAAATAATAATAACCACCCTCCCCAAAAATCTCTTTCCCTGAAACCAACTCTGCTACCTCCAACTCTGATAAGGAATAACTGAGAGCATTCTAATAGCCACTTCCAAATCTCTCAAGTCCGCCCCTCCTTGTAATTCCTTCACCACCAGCCTGGGCAGGTCTTCATCCCCTGGGTTACCAGGACTAAAAGGTTTCTCTGTCTCCAAGTGTCCATCTGCACATCATCCTCAGGTTCATTCTCTAGAAGCCTAGAAACTGGAAGAATTCACAGTACAACCATTCATCTCACATGTTAAATAGTGAAGGCAAAGATATTTAAGTGGCTCCTCCACAACTGCACCAGGGAAGAACCCAGTGTAATACCTCCATCTTCCAAACCTATAGGCCAGCATGCTCCAAAGGACCTGCCCTCACTTCTCCTGTGGTTCCCCTTGGCCACAGAATAAATCCATACTCCATATCCAGAGCCCCTCCCAGCCTCCTGGCCTCCCAGCAAGACTGCCAAGTGCCCTCTCTGCTCTGCTAGACTGGTCTGGTCCTTGCAGCTGCAACCTCTGGATCACCTCTTCATCGGCTGCTGTTCTTGCCCCCCTATCTTCCCTCCATCACTAAGTAGGGTTTTATCAAGCCCCTACTATCAGCAAAGCTTGCTCTTGAAAAGACACAGAGGAAGAAGACACATCCTCAAACAAGCACCTTACTCTTCAGCTCAGTTTCCACCACCTCACACTCTCCCCTGACCCCTTTCTTCACAGGTTTCTAGAACAGGTATGTCTGTGTTGTGACTTGAGGCATCAAAGCTATTCAATCTCATTTTCTATCTGGCCCATGTAGGTGGGTCTCAATTTCCTAAAGAGATTGTCAGGTCTTGGGGACAGCATTGCGGGGAAAAACCTTTCTTCTCCTCCCCCCAATACGTCTGACCTTGTACATAATCACTACTTGAATGATTCCTTGTCGACCTGAATTAAATCCGTCACAACAGTTTCTCTGTCACAAACAATTCCATGCGACAATTTCCCCCCTCTGGTTTCAGCATAGAGAGCACTCATTTTGCAGAAGAAAAACTTGACTGGGTACTATTTTCACTGCGGTCTAGAAGGACTAGAAGTTGAGATCAAATTGACCCATTTACATTTCTTTATTCCATCTCTGCCAAGGAGCCTGCCTCCTTCCCATGCTCTTCCTCCACCCCCAGACATCTTGGAGAACCTAATCACCACCTTCTGAGTTCTCCTTGTCACCTTCCACCCCCTCAGCCAAATGCACACACCACCTCAGCACTGAACCACAAATCAAAATCTCAAAGTTCAAGAACTAAAAAGAAGGAGAAATTGAATCATTTTTCCTTGATGCAAAGTACTGTGGATATTCCTGAGCAGCCCCAATGCCCCTTACAAGGTCCTATTCCTAAGGCCAGGGCAAACCAAGCGGGTTCCTACTTCCCTCACCAGGTTGAACAATAGGCCATAAATTCTACTGCCCGGATGTGAGACCTGGGGCAAGGAAACTGCTCCACCGCTCTGGGATTCAGATCCCCCAGCTACAGAGCTCTCTAGCCTAAGGACCCGCCAGCTCACACATCCTGTGACTCTCTTCTCATTCCTGGGCCCTCTCTCTCCACAGCATAACCTGCTCCAAAAACAACTCCAGCACCAATAAATCTTCCATCACCAAACACAGTTCTTCTGTTGCCCTATAAAAGATAGGAATATTATTTCTTTTTTATTTTTTTTAATTAAGTTTGAGGCTGAGAAAAGCTCATGAAAATTGCTAGTTCACCCTAGATGGAAAGGCACCCCCTGTAAAAGGGCAAACAAGCCTCAGGGGCTCTCAACTGTCCTTTGGAGGCAAAGCTATTCTAAAAACATTGGCAGCTTGATTTCAGCAACTGCTCATCATCCCCAAGCTGCTTCCCATGTCAGAAGAGAACAGTCAGGACACCAGGAGCCGCCCTCTGAAAAGTCAAACCCAGCTTGGGCACTTTGTGGATTCCTCCTTTGAATGACACACAGGGCCCCTCAGGATCCCACTGGCCTTTCCTTGCAAAGAAGGGAATTCTGTTTAAACCACAATTTGCCTTCTAAGGAGAGTGGTTCTTGATAAAGGAGAAACCAGCTGGGTGTGCAGCTCTGTGGTAGAGCCCTTGTCCCCTATGCACAGAGCCCTGGGTCCAGTCTCCAGCCCCACAGAATAAATAAATAAATAAATAGGAAATCCTTTGGATCTGCTGAGATTCTTAATGAGTCTGAATATGCAAAATGGGTCCATAGCTAGGCGTGGGAAGAGAGGCAGGGAAGAGTTGAATTGTTCTGCATAACTAATAAGAAAAATTACAATTCATGGGAGGAACCCAGGAAGGGGGGGAGTGAGAAAAAGATGGGAAGATGAAGAGAAGAAGCAGGTGAGGCTATTCTATGTGAAGTTCACTGCCTACTGAAAAATCCCAGGGACTGGAGGCCAGAACCCAGATGTCTATCTTCAATGCAGAGTTGTACACCATTAAAATAAAACCCCCTCCATCTTCCTCCCAAAGTCATTATAAAATCTTCCCTAAAAACTCCCCCCATATTTGAATGGATTTTTTTGTTTATTTGTGTTGCTGGAACTCAGGGAAAGGTTCCATTTCAGGTATGAGTCAATGTAGATTAGAACAACAGAAAGAGTAAAACCACAAAGAGAAAAAAAGAGAAGTTAGCAGCCAGGGTATTTAGAAGAAAATAACCCCCAAAGAATTTGGAGAAACTGTTGAATATTCACTGTGTACTGAATTGGAAATAAGACCACACACACACTCACACACACTGAGGGAACATTTGTCCAGGTCTGGGCCCAGATGCAAGGTTAGGCTGGCTGGCTCCCCTCTGAGGAAGGTGAGAGAGTCCTGGCCATTGGCCAGAATTCAACATCATCCTCGGGAGAGGAGGTACCTGCTGGCTGTGCAGGAATATGGACATGCACTCCAGTTGCCCCTCATGGTAAGGGAAACACAGCAGGAAAGTTTGGCTGGATGAGGTCTGGATTTTTTTTTTCTTGATGGTCCAGTGCTTTTACATAGAAAATTTGGAAATGTCTAAAAATCATGGACCTCAAAGATGGAAGTTGACTTGGCCTCTAAATACAACCCCTGTTGAAGGCATTAGAGAGTGTGTGAATATACTCTAAGAAAAACTGACCAAGAAAAGAGTGAGAAGGGTTAGATGATGGGAAAGAAGCAAATTCCTGACAACCAGACTATAATTCCAGAGAAAAAATGGAGTCTAGCCATGCAAACTGACCCTTCTATCAATTGTTTTTGAGAAAGAAACTGAGGGAATGAGGAAAAGGTCAGCAAAACCTCAGGCAGAACATTCAGGTCCTAAAGCTTCTACCTTCCCAAGTTTTATGTCTTCTTTTTTATTCATTTTCTCACATGCATTTACTGAATACCCAGTAAAAGCCAGATAGATACCCTTCTGGATTTTAGGAAATGAGACGAGCAGGCAAGACCCGGTCCTCCTGGACTTACCACAGGAGTAAACAAGGGAGAAAGTGCATGAGTGAGTGAGATGGGTTTAGGCTTACTAAGTGTCCTATGATCAAAATGAAGCAAAGAACCACAATGGAGAACAACGTGGGGTGGAACTGCCTTAGAGAAGTGGTCAGGGAAAGCCTCTCTGCAGAAGGCTCATTTGAGCTGAAAGTAACCAAAAAGAGCCACCCTTTAGAAGATACTGAGGAAGGCATCCTGAGCAGAAGGAAGGAAATACAAAGACCTGATAAGGACAAATAGAGCCATGGGATGGAGCTGGAGATGAGGGAGCCCATGAAAGCCACCATAAGGCAGCCATCTAGCACACTGTCATGGGAAAGGAACTCTTTACTGGGCTGGGAAGGCCATTTTTCCAAGAACGGAATCATGGAGTGAGCTCTTCACCCATGGAGGAAGCTCCAGGAGTGGTGTTTACTGAGCAGATCCACCAGATGGCTCCGTGTGAAGACTGGCCCTCAGCTTTCTCCTCCCATAGCTGACGTTTTTCCTGTTCCAAGGTAGCAGCAATTTTTTTTCCCCCCTCACTGAACAAAAGCTTCTTTAGGGAACAGCCACTTCACTTTTTTTTTTTTTTAAACAAAAGGAACCAAGAGCAACCAGCATAATAGGGCAGACCTGGCACAAGTTGCCACTGCCATCCTAATGGCTGAAAGAGCAACTCCTGTTAGCCAGGGAGCTCCTCCCTGCCTCATTCTCAAGCCCCCAGGTTTTCAAAACCCTTTGTTGAACCCACTGGTTTGGTCACTCTCCTTTCCATGTAGATAATCCTAGGGGGAAAAAAAATGAAAACCAGCAGCCCAGGCCACAGGCCAAACGCCAACTCTCCAAGGAGGAGACTTGCCCAGGAAGTAATGACTTCTAAGCACTGAGCAAAATTTGGAGTGCTAGTGGGCGTGAGAATGTGGGGCTGAGAGAGCCAGAGGGGCAGGATGAAAAAGGCAGACGGAGGACTTGCTATTTTCACCAAGATTTCCTTGCAATGGTATGTATTATTAAATCAAGACAAGAATCGCTCCAGATGAACATATCCTAGAAATGTTGTTTGGTGTGAAAAAAGGGGTTTCAGAGACCAGCATCAGCCAGCACCTGGAAGCAGAGGGCTGTAGGTCTGGTCAGTGGGCCAGCAGAATTTATCAAGGAGCTGCTGGGCCCGAGGAGCCTTGGGGGACACTCTGAGGAGTCCAATGGGGAAAAATAACCATCTTTCAGGCACTTGCAATTTCATGTTCGTCAAGGGCATTCTCTCCCATGGGAATTCTCACTTACTGGAATTCTTTTCCTTGTTTTCCACTGGTTTGGATTGGCCCCATCCCTCCCCTGAGCTCCCACAGTCCTTGGTACATGTTATAGCAGATCTGGCCCCAATAGATGAGGACCTCCCTGAGTCCAGGCCCCCATTGTCATCCTTGTCTGTGTGCTCTGCCCCAACCCAACCCCACACACAGCACCTCCCAAAGAGCAGGGCACCTGGCCACAATATCACTGAACACAATTTTGATGAGGAAACAGGAAGCACAGGTGCAGAACCCAGGGGACAGTCTGTGCAGTGAGGAAAGCATCAAGTGACATTGAATCTGGAAAGCATCTCCTCTGCATGGAAAGGCCAGCACATGGGTAGCCTTCAGGAATGGTATTGGGTCTGTGTGGTGCTCCTATGGGACAGAATTTCAGAAGTGGAAAATTAAAAAAAGAAAAAATATTAGGTCCCCCTTGCCCTCCGTTTCTTCCCCATGTCCTGCCATCGTGCCTATAATCTTTAAATGATTCAAACTCATGAGAAAGGGCAGTGAAGGGACCTAATTTAAGTGTAAAGCTGGGAGAGCAACTTGTTTCAGTATCTCCTTTTTAAAAAACAAGGAAAACAAACCCAGTGAGGTTCAACCTGACTCCAAAGAGTTTGCGTTAAGCAAACCTTGTCTGGTAGCATGGAGACACCTTATAGCAGAATCATCAGTTCTCTTCAAAATGCAGACCCCAGGGTTCCATCCACATCTACTTTGATCAGAATCTTGGGGAGTGGGGGTGGATTCCAAGAAGTTCCCCAGGTGTATTCTTACACCCATGCTTTAGAATCTCTGATCTCTAGGAAAAGATTAAAAAGTCTCTGGCTCTAGAAATGGATGGTGGGGAACTGAAGTGGACCCTCTCCCTAGAGTGGAAAGGATAATTTCAGGAAGCTGTGCTCTGGGTCAAGATAGGGAACAAACCCCTCTTCTTATTGTTTTAGTCAGCTTTTTTTGCTGCTGTGACCAAAAGACCTGATAAGAACAATTAGAAAAGGAAAAATTTACTTTGGGGCTCAAAATTTCAGAGGTCTCAATTCAAAGATGGCGGACTTCATTCCTCAGGTCGTGAGTTAAGGCAAGACATCATGGCAGAAGAGTGTGGTGGAGGAAAGTGGCTCAGAACATTGCACCAGGAAGCCCAGAGAGTATCTACCCCAAAGGCACGCCCCTCCCCATGACCCTTCTCCTCCAGCCACACCCTACCTGCCTACAATTACCATTTAATTAATCCCTATCAAGGGATTAACACATTAATTAGGATTAGGCTCCCTTAACCCAATTATTTTACATCTAAGCTTTCCAGCATTGTCTCACACATGAGCTTTTAGGGTACACCTCATAGCTAAACCATAACTGACATCAAGCACATGATTCAAGGCTACTGTTCTGCATTTTATCAGTATCCATACTACCCCTGTTGTAACCAGAATTTAGGGACCTTCCTGTGGTAACTGGCAAGGATGAATAAGTGAATGGGCAGTGGGGGTGGGGAGGACAGAGAGAGCAGGAGAGAACAAAATTGTTCTTAAATTTATATATTTATATATAATATATAAAATACATATTTAGCAGTACTGTTAATGTTGTTCTTAATGCTCTGTTCTCTACCATTCCCTGACACAGGTACACACGTACACACACACACACACACACACACATAAGGATCTATATGTCATGATTTAGTTCGTTTGGGGCAGTCTAAAGGTGAAGAAATAACCTTGGAACACGAAGTTATGTGATGACTTTTCTATTTGACCAAAAAGAAAGAAGAAAAGAAAAAGGAGGAGGAGGAGGAAGAAGAGGAAACAGCCAGGAAGGGCCCCTGGTTAATGTTTTTTTGTAACAAGGAGGAAGAGAGGCCTGTTCTGCTTGTCCATTATCTTTTCATGAAAGTTCTCCAATGACACTCATCTGGAAGAATGGCGAGTTTGATTATATTATGATTTTACGAAGTGGCTGTACCATTTTACATTTCCCACCTGCAATACATAAGGATTCTATTTTCTGTTCGTTCTTACCAACACATTTTTTATCTGAAGGAGAAGATGAAGATGAAGATGATAATAATGATTGTCACTTTAGTGGGTATGAAGTGGTATGCCGTTATGGTTTTGATTCATATTTCCCTGATGGCTAATGATGTTGAGCATCTTTTCATACGCTTATTGGCCATTTGAATGTTTTATTTGGAGAAACATTTATTCAAATCTCTTGCCTATTTTAACTGGGTTTTTTTTGTTTTTTTTTTTTGAGTTGTAAGAGTTCTTTTCTGAGTTTTAGACCCTTATCAGATATATGATTGGCAAATATTTTCTACCATTATCTGGGTTGTCTTTTTACTTTCTTGATAGCAACCATGAAAATCAAAAATTGAATTTTGATGAAATCCAACTTATTTTTGGTTGTTTCACTGCATGTATTTTATCTAAGAAGTCATTGCCCAATCCAAGAGCACAAAGATGAACATTTTTGATGGTTTTCTTTCTTTCTTTTTTTTTTTTTTTTTGTATTTGTTAATGTTTATTTACCAAGAAAAACTATTCCCTAGCCCATGTACTCATGTTTTATAGTTCAGGAGCACAAGTCAATACAAACTTCTAAGGACCTCAATCCAAAGAAATTCTTCATATTCCAAAATCATTTTGCACTCTGGAAGATACGAGCCCTCCTCATCTTCTCAAAATGTTCCATGCAACCATAATTTCTATAGAAATCTGCATAATGCCTTCTTTCCTGGCTCAGCCACACCAAACCTATAGAGAGCTGCAACCCCCAGGGCAACCATGAATGCTCCAACAATATGAAACCACAGATGCTTGGCCAGAAGACCCCACATCTGAGGTTTCATCAAAGCCCTGGAAGCCATAGCAGTTACTATTCTCCATACCAATGTCCTTCTCAGTAGATGGAGAAATGGATGGTCTGATGTTTTCTTTTAAGAATGTTATAGTTTTAGCTCTTACATTTAAGCCTTTGACCAATATTGAGTTAATTTTTGTATATGGTATGAGGTAGGGGTCCAGAGGTATTCTTTTGCATGGAGATATGTCATTATCTCAGCACCACTGTTGAAAAGAATTCTTTCCCCATTGTCTTAGCAAGAAGACACATTTTTAAAAATATATTTATTTTTTAGTTGGACACAATAGTTTTATTTTGTTTATTTTTATGTGGTGTTGAGGATTGAACCCAGGGCCTCAAACATGCTAGGCAAGCGCTCTACCACTGAGCTACAACCCCAGCCCAAGAAGACACATTTTTAAGACAACATACATCCATTTGGCAGTCTAGCCATGGCAAAGACAATCACCCCCACAGTCTGGAATATGACAACCAGGAATGCAGAAACTGGCTGGAGTATTTGTATTCAGTACCTACTATGTAAAAATTCCAAGAGCATGATCTCAGCCCACCTCTTCCCTATATATGTAAACTAGTGATTTTTTTAACCTCATTTAGGGTAAATAATCCAGTGAGATTATGGAGTTCTTAATATACATATTATTCTGCTTAAAATATTAAAAATTTCACAGATAGTTCCAACCAAGAAGCCTACCCATGGACCCTGGGTTAAAATTCTGTGCTCTTCTTTCCTTTCCACAGAGCTTATTCACCACCAGGGCTCCAAGGAACACCTCTCAATGCAGCTAACTCACTCTGTTTCATTTGCTTGTTTGTTTGTAGCTCAATCCTCTCCATTGAGCTTTACATTTCCACTTACCTCCCCGGGCATCTCAAACTCAACACATTCAACTTCTCCTCCTCCCTCCCCCACCCCAGCTCATAACCCCAACTTCCCTTTTTTCTGGTCACAGTGCTGCTCTTCCCATCACCAGGCTCAAATCTCAAAGTCATCTTCACTTCTTCTTCCTCTCACCACCCCTCCCCCAACATCTAATCAGGTTTATATAATTGTTCCCTTTATTCTGACCACCTGTAAGTAGCTGGCCTGGTACAAGAGCTCTCGTTCTGAGACAGGGGCCGATGCATCAGACGTCTCTGGATCTTTGCTCAGGGTCTTTCCTTTGGATTCTTCACTTTCTAATTTATTAGAGAACCAGATTTACTAGCTGAGAGAGAGATTCAGAGCAGTTCACTCTGTGGCTCAAGGAATTTTTGTGGCCTGACATGATCTTCCAAATTTAGTACAAATCAATTGTCCAGAATTCTAGACCCTCCCTTCTTTGACTTCAACCAACCATCTGGCCTCCTCTCCCAACTCACCCTAGAGACTCAATGCTCTAATTAAGTGTCCCCACTGACATTCTCTGCACCTCTGTGCCTCTTACCTCCACATGTAACCAGCAAGCTAATCCTGCTGGATCAGTCAAGCGCTGCTGGGTTGCTACCACCTCCCTGAAGCCAACCTTCATTGCCAGCTGGAGGAGCATCACCCCATCTCTCCTCCCTGTAGCAATTTACTTATTTCTATGTGACATTGACCATTATTGTGCATCTTTCATTCTTCTGAGCACACAACACAATGTCCGAACAAAATCCTTCCTTGGTAGAAGTGGGTCATATTCAGCAGTGGTGCTCAGGAGGGAATGTGAATCAGATTCACTTAGGGAACTTTGTCAAACTTCCCTGGTTGGGGCCCAGAACTCAAGATCATGAAGAGTTTCCACTGACAATTCTGATGGACATCGCTCATTAAGAACTATTTGTCAAATTTTTAAGTGATTGTTAAAATATACTCAACAGTTACTATGTGCCAGGCACTATGAATACATGATCTCATTTAATCCTCATAGAAACACTGTAAGGTATAAGTAGTTTTATTTTTCCATTTTTTTGGGGGGTGGGGGATGAGAAAATTAAAACTTAAAGATGCTGAGTTATTTACCTAAGGTGGACCATTTTAAAAAAAAATGAATTACATGGGATAAAGCTCCTGAAGATTATTTATAAACTATTTCAGGAATTCAACAGTGATTTTCCAGGAAAATCTATGTGCAGACTTAGGCGTTTTGAGCTGGTTTCTCTTTTTTCTTAACTTTGTAAACTAGGACAAATTATTTGTCCTCTCTGAGCTTCTGTTTCCTCTTCTGTGGGATGAGCATAAAATAATTCCTATTGTAAAGTAATAGGGAGGATTTAATGAGTTTAACATGGGAAATATGAATGACGTGTACATAGCAAATGCTTAATAGGTTTGCTCTAAGTATTATAATAATTACTTTATTTAAAAAATATGCATCAACCCAAAGTGTTCATTCTTAGCCCTAGTCAAAAGTGTTGAGCTGAGTGTCACAATAGTTTAAATAAGTCACAGGTAAGACTGACTCTCAGTCTCCCAGGTAGGGCCAGAAATAATAAGCAGAGTTTTACTGAAGGACTCCTAGATGTCAGGGGTTGGAATAGAGAGGTAATAGAGATACAGTTTCTACCTTCAATCGGTTTATAATTTTTATTACTGAGACCAGAGCCCTCCACCCAGGGGTATTTGCCCATTGGCCTGGAGACCTGTGAGATCTTTCGAACTGGCCATGCCAGGAATTTTCTGCTTCTGAATTTAGGAGTGACCAGTTTCTACAACATAATATTCGTCTTCCAGACAATGAAGACAGAAATATGGAGCCACCAGGGGTTTGACCACTTCTACCACTGCCTGGAATCTCATAGTTCTCTAACTTCCCTTTAACACTAACCAAACATGGTCTAGTTCTGCTTTCTCTCCTTCCCAAATGTACTTTGGGGCGAAGAAAAGAGATGATTGTACATGATTATAACGTATGTTCTTTTGCAACAAGATACACAATATTTCAGCTATTGTAACCTGCATTAGATTGCAAGGCTATTTTAATTTAACTCTGGAATTTGCATAGCATTTTTAAAATTTGTAGTTGTTTTTCACATACACCCTTTCAGGTAGGAATTATTGCGTTCACTTTATAGATAAAGAAACTGAAACCCAGTATGGTGGCCCATGCCTGTAATCCCTAGCAACTCTGGAGCTGAGGCAGGAGGATTACAAATTCAAAATCAGTCACAGCAACTTAGCCAGGCCCTAAGCAACTTAGGTGAGACCCTGTCTCAAAATTAAAAAAAAAAAAAAAAATAAAGGGCTGGGGATGTAACTCAGTGGTTAAGCATCCCTGGGTTCAATTCCTGACACCAAATAATAAAATGATAATAATAAAAGAAACTGAGCATCTGAGAGTGTTTGTAATTTTCCCAGGGCTTCTTAGCCAATGAGCACCTTTGACCAGAAGATCTGGGAGGGTTTTCCAAAGGAATAAAAAGTGTGGGTGGAGCTGGAGAAGGGACACCTTCTGCCTGTCCCTCTTCCTTCTGCTGTTTGCCTGGAATGCAGACATTACACTTAGTGTGCAAGTAGCTGTATCATGACTTTGAATCTGGAAGCAATGCAAAAGAGATGGCAAAGCAGAAAATCCAAAGAAGCCTACACCACTATTGTCTTGCCACACCCGACCAGACCGGATTGCCCTGTCTTTGGCTTTTTAAAAAACGATGTTCAAGATACTGTAGCGGATCTTCTGTTCCTAATAACTATAAGCAATTCATATAGTTATATAAAACTGTTAACAGTCACCAACAGGGACATGGTTTACCAAGTGATATCATATCCTGCTAAGTGCACCTGGGATCCACTCCCCTTTTTTTTAAGAGGGACTTAAACTATTCTCTCCCACCTAAGCTATTAAAATAAAAATGATAAAGTACATAAATACACATTTCTAGGTCTTCAGGATACCTAATAACACAAATGCTATGATTAAAACCATGCAAAAATATCTGTATATGAAGGAATGCACTAAAATGTAATATACAAAATGAAACAAATTTAAATTGGCAGAATCATGGTTCATTTTTTAAAATATATTTTCAAAATTGGCTTTAATATGTTACCTTATCCTTTGAATTAAAGAATCAAAAAAATTTCCAGGCACAGCCAGGCACAGTGGTGCACACCTATAATCCCCACTGCTCAAGAGACTGAGGCAGGAGGATCAAGAGTTCAATGCCAGCCTCAGCAAAAGCAGGGCACTCAGCAACTCAAAGAGTCCCTGACACTAAATAAAACATTAACAAGACTGGGGATGTGCCCCTGAGTTCAATCCCTGCTAACAAAATATAAAAAATAAATCAAAAATTTTTTTTTAAAAATTTAAACTTTTTAGATGCCAGGTTCTCCAGTTTATCCCCTTTGCTATTTAGTTGCTATTAAAGATATTCAATTTGCTGAGGAAACATGAAATATAAAGCTATTGAGTGTGTGAAGCCATCTCTCCTGATGATGATTAGTATATGAGTAACAGAAGGAATTATAATTTATATTCACTGTCTTAAAAAAACTGGGGAAGAAAAGGCCCTTCCTTCAACTCCAGGGATTCCTAGGGTCATCTGAAGAGGGACTGGGGTAAGGAGGGATTCTTTAGGCCTGCACAGCCCTCCTGGCCAGATCACACCACAGAAGGGGCCTCCCCAGCCCACAGACCTCCTGCTTCTCCTATCAAGAGCACACAGGAAGTGGGACTCAGTCTCAATATTGGTCCCTTAGTCCCAATTTCCACTTACTTTTAGGGTAACAGCCCACTGGGGACAATTCAGGGCTCTCGAGACCACACTCTCCTGGTCCAATGGTGTTTCTGATTTCTGAAGACAGCATTACATTGGGCTCTTGCTTCCCTTCTGAATTCGTTCTTGTGGGCCGCACGGCCTCTCGTGGGATTTCCCCTGAGCTGTGTGTTCTGTGGCAAGCGGCAGGTGGGTGCCACTCAGGGCCAAGTCCACTTCATTTGCTGAGTCATCAGGCCTGAGCATGTGAGAAGAAAGGAGGTGTGGGCCAGAGGGGAGCACAGTGTGGAGGGCACATGGAGTGGCCATCACCCTTGTCTTCCTGGGCGGTTACGTGCATTCCCAGGTCAACCCCTTGGCAAGACTCACTGTGGCATTATCATCTCCAAGGGTCAATGCAACGAGTGGAGGCTCTTGGAGTTTCCTAACTAGTCAAGGCCACACTGCAAGAAGTGGCTGTGAGCTCAGATCTGTTTCACCCCAAAGCCCACAGTCTTTTCTGGGTTCAATGGCCTGCCAAACACATGGAAAACTTTCAGTATACTTCCTAGTTTAGGTTCTTAACTTTATTTATATGCGGAAACGCACTGTGCTTGGGGGATGATAACAGGGAAGAAATCCATTTAGCTATCCAAACCAGCACAACACAGGAGTTCACAGACCACCTCTGGTGCCTGGCTGTCTGGTCCTGCTCCTGTGTGAACCTGGACCAGTTTCTCAGCCTCTCTGTGCCTTGAGTTCTTCATCTATCTGTACGTGGCAATGATTGTCACCTGTCTGGTTGCTTTGGGGATTGAATGAAAAGGTAGTTAGAACACACTTAAAGCAGAACCTTCTGCCAAAGACTAGTTTTGAGAGAGGACTGAGGAGGGAAGAAGGAGCAACGAGGGGGAATGAGGTGGATTCTGCAGTCCAGATGGTTGAGGCATGTTGCAACTTTGCCACTCTGGGACACTTACCATGTCCTGTAATAAATTAAATCCCAAGTCCTGCTTTACAGAATGGGATCACTTTGTTTAATTTAGGCTTTCTCTAAATTTATGTGCCACGCCCTTCCTCTCTGAACACTTATGAATGTCCCCTGGGATGGGGCATCTGCCAGCAACCTCTCCCTCACCTGGGCCTGGGGAGCCACTCGGGTGGCACTTGAGAATCCTCTGGTCCCACTGTAGTTTTTTTGTACCATGTTACTCAAGAGCCTGGTGGGTTTTTCCATTGGTCATATGTATGTTGGCCTCAGGGTTACATTTGAAGCTGATGAGTAATATTTAGAAGAAGTCTCACCACTTCCTAGTTCCTCTCATGGATAGTGATGTGGGCCAGTTAATTAACCTGCTTGGGTCGAGTCTTGCTTTCTACCAGAGAGAGAATCAGGCATGCAATGAATATAATTACAACATCCTTTCAAATACAAGTTAACTGCACTTTGCTAAAAATGTCATACATGACCCCCCAGAACCAAAAGCAAAACACGAGAATAATTAACAAACTGAACACTAAGACATATTTACTCACAATTAGAAACTAAAAGACTGAATTAGTCTTATAAAAGCTTGCAAGGTTGTTATGGTTCAGATACAAGGTGTTCCCCCCAAAGCTCACTTGTGAGACAATGCAAGATGTTTAGAGGTGAGATGATTAAGTTATGAGAGCCTTGACCTAATCAGCTCATGAATCCCCTGATGGGCGTTAACTGGGTGGTCATTGTAGGCAGGCAGGGTGTGGCTGGAGGAGGTGGGTTACTCTCATTCTTGACAGCCATGCCTGACCTGCTTGTGTCCACCACGCTTCTTTGCCATGATGTTCTGCCTCACCTCAAGCCCCTAGGAATGGAGCCAGCTATCTATGAACTGAGACCTTTGAAACTGTGAGCCCCCCAAATAAACTTTTCCTCCTCCAATGTTCTTGTCAGATCTTTTTGGTCACAGCAGCCAAAAAAGTTGACTAAAATAACGGTTATATACTTTTCCACCAGTTAATGAGTCTGTGAGATATGGCAGCCCAGGAGGGGTTGGCTAAAAACCAGGAGACTGGATACTAGGTTGCACGTGGCGTAGGAAACATGACCATGGCACAAATGAAAGACAGTATGTCTAGAAAAAAACACAAGTACAGGGTCCTCAGGAGAAAGCAGCAAAGTGATTAATCAGGAAAGGTCAGACCAGGCCCAAGATTTCTGAGACAGAATTCATGAGACTATTAAAAAAAAAAAAAGAAAGAAAGAAAACTTTTTTTTTTTTTTTTTTTTTTTAAATATTTATTTTTTAGTTCTCGGCGGACACAACATCTTTGTTTGTATGTGGTGCTGAGGATCGAACCTGGGCCGCACGCACGCCAGGCGAGCGCGCTACCGCTTGAGCCACATCCCCAGCCCCAGAAAGAAAACTTTTTAAACTGAGGTTGCCAACATCCAAATAATTAAAAAAAAAAAAAAAAATCATTATCCACTATCATTGCTTTTTGTTAAAGAAAAGTGATGTTTTCCAGCATAAAATTAAGAGGGACTTAATTTCAGAACAAAAGACTTTGTTTGTTTATTTGGGGCACTCAACCACTGCATCACATCCCCAGCCCTATTTTGTATTTTATTTAGAGACAGGGTCTCACTGAGTTGCTTAGCACCTCACCGTGAGTCTAGTTTTGAACTTCCAGTTCTCCTGCCTCGGCCTCCCGAGTTGCTGGAATTATAGGCATGCACCACTCACCGTGCCTGGCTAGCTCTTTTTATTTTTTATTTAGAGACAAGTTCTCACTGAGTTGCTTAGTGCCTCGCTTTTGCTGAGGCTGCTTTGAACTCATCTTCCTCTACGTCAGCCTTCCGAGCTGCTGGGATTAAAGGCATGCACCACCATGCCTGGCCTAAAAACAATTTTTAAAACTGAATAAATTTAACAATGTGAAAAATTTCATTAACTTACCCTTTCTTTTCTTTCTCCCTCATGCATCCATGAAGATTCTGTCTCATATGGTGGTAGTCCAAGGGTTAGTATTTGGGAATGACTACTTTAGCAAAGAGTCCAGCTTGAGGCTAATTACCCTTTTCTCTGAGGCTCAGCTGTCATCCATGAAATGGAAATAAGATGTGCCTGGATGTCCCATCTCAGAACTGTGATCCATGACATGATCACAAACACATAATGTCTCTGGAACAGGTGACAAAGTATACAAATGTTCAGTATTGTGATTCCTTCTCAAATTATACACTTATTTCCAAACTCCTGGGAATAGATGACTTCACTATAAAATTTTTCATTTCAGAGAAACAGGAATTGCCAGATTCTCACACATTTTTCCCATTAAGAAAATAGAACATGAATTGATAATTTATCATGAAGAACAGAAAGCTGGATCTACACTAAGGGATCAGCATCCGAAACTCATCCAGTACTCGGATACGCGATTCCGTCCATCCTTAGGTGGTTTGGTCCCACCTCAACCAAGTCACACAGGTGGGAATCCCTACCATTGTTAAAGATTCCAAAAGTTGCACAGTCTCGAGATTAGCAGTTTCATTCTTCTCTGTATCCACAGAATTGAGAACAATGCTGAGAGAAGAGCGGGGAGCTCTGAGAATGCTGGATAATGAATACACAGAGGACCTGGCTCTGGGAAGTAGTTTCCAGTTTAGTATCTTCATCAACAAACAGGGAAGGCTAAGACCAGGTACTAGCTGACAGGTAGCAGGCAGACGGGAGCGGTGGACACATGAAGTTAAGGGCATAATTCTCCGGACTGGGCCTGCTGTGCTGACACCCTCAAACTTTCCTTTTAAAGATCAATTTGCCTGAGGCCACTCTGGCCCTCTCCAGGCTTCAGTCAATAGGAGATGCCGTGTTCCTCAGCAAACACCCTGTTACTGCAGGAGAAATAGACGTGGAGCCCCAAAACTCCTCCAGCCCATAAGAACACAAAATACCCTGAAGGGAGACTTTTGTGACCTTTACAAAGATCAGATTCTGGGAGGCAGGATAATTAGAAACAAAGCCCCCTCCCCCAACCATAAAATCTGTAAGAACTAGTTCCAATTAGAACCCATGGATGGCTCAGGAAGCTGAGGCAGGAGGATCATGAGTTCAAAATCAGCCTCAGCAAAAGCCAGGTTCTAAGCAACTCAGTGAGACCCTGTCTCTAAATAAAATACAAAATAGGGCTGAGGATGTGGCTCAGTGGTCAAGTGCCCCTGAGTTCAGTTCCTGGTTCCCCCCACCAAAAAAAAAAAAAAAAAAACATGGGAGCGGGCCAAGTGACCAGAGTTCCTTTTGGCTCTCCAGCACGTCATTATAATAGTAAAATGTTCCCTCCATGAAGTTAGACCATGTGCAGTGGGGACTTGGAAGCTACATACAATCTTGCTGTCAGTCAAAAGTCAAGAGGTGAACCTGGACAGGACTCTCTGCAAACATCCCTTTGACCCCCCAATAAAACTGAAGGATAAAGGGGGTGAGTCACCCCTCCTTTCTGAGAGGACCCACTCTTCCTTTCTCCTTTGCAAGTGTCCCTTTTTCTCTTTTCCTTTCTCTTCTAAAAAAAAAAAAACTCCCACCTGCTACTCATTTGAAATTCTTCAGGCAAAATTGCAAGTACGTGTGGTCACAGATCCCTGTGATTGCTTGGGCTCCCTGGGCAGATCTTGTTTGTAACATTAGAGAGATCACAGACATCTGAGGTTACAAATATTGTTGCGGGTGGGAATATAAAACAGTAGAGCCACTTTGGAAAAAATGATTTGGCAGTTCCTCAAAGAGGTAAATACAAAATGATCAAATAATTCAGCAGATACACTCCCAGAGAAATGAAAACAGATGTTCACCCAAAAACTTGTATACAGATGCTCATGGCAGCATTATTTATAATACATGAAAAGTAGATGCAATCCAAATGGATAAACAAAATGTGGTATATCTGTACAATGGAATAGTTTGCAGCAGTGAAAAGGAATGGAGTATTATTATCTGCTTTACTATGGATGAACCTTGAAAACATTAGGATAAGTGACAGAAGCCAGGCACTCACATCATATATTATGTGATTTCGTTACAGGAAATATCCAGAATAGGAAAATTCATAGAGACAGTAAGTAGATTAATATTGTCAAGGGATAGGAGGATGAGGATCAGAACTATTGCTAGCAGGTATGAGGTGTTTTTCTGGGGTGGTAGAAATGTTTTGAAATTAGACAGCAGTGATGATATTCTAAACTCGATGAATAAGCAAAAAACTCTGAAGTACATACTTTTACAGCAGTGAATTTTGTGTTATGGGAATTATATCTCAATTTTTAAAAAATTTAAGTATAAAAGTTTGTCAGAAATAGAAAAATTAGAAGTGACAACAAGTGGAATTATATTTTATTGATTCAGCCTAGAGAAATTAGTTGGTAATTATCCCTCCTCACCTTCAAAAAGAATTTTTTTCCTGCCAGAGCTATTTAAATTTGTGTTAGTAACTTTATTCTCTTTACTGCACAGGGAGATAATATGTGCTCAATAAACAATAAGTTAATAAATATATATGAAAAGCCTACATACAATTTCCTAATAGGCAAGATTTAAAAAAAAAAAAAACAATGCATTAATTTGAGGAAATAGCAGGAAAGTCTTTTTGTCTTCACTCCCAAAATTGTTATTGTTGTTGTTGTTGTTAGCATTATTATTATTTTGATGCCAGGATTGAACTCAGGGGCACTCAACCACTGAGCCACATCCCCAGCCCTATTTTCGTATTTTATTTAGAGACAGAGTCTCACTGAGTTCTTAGCACTTTGCTGTTGCTGAAGCTGGCTTTGAATTTGTAATCTTCCTGCCTCAGCTTCCTGAGCTGCTAGAATCACAGGTGTGTGCCACTGCACCCAGCCCAAAATTGTTGTTTTTTTTTTTAAATCCATAAAACCCAGTAGAGTGGCCCAACTAAAATCTGAATATGTACCAGGATTATCAAATGGCTGGGGTTGGGTTCTCAAATCTAGAGAATATTCTTAGAGCACAAGAGTTTTACTCAATGAATTATTTGAAGTGAGGATTCTCAAACTTTGGGATGCCTTCAGTTCTATCAAGTAAAAATCTTTAAATCTTTTTTAAAGTGCTCAAAATAAAATTAACTGGGCATCTTCAAGTGGTGAAAGTAAACCTATTCTTGGCAGCATGATTAGGTAGAAAATGAACATACTTTATATACAGAGTTATGAAAAAATTGTGCTGTAAATGGGTAATAATGAGTGTAATGCATTCCACTATTGTCATGTATGTAAAAAATAAATAAAAATAAATAAACAAAAGAAAATGACACAGTACTGAGCAGGCCAATCATAAGCAAGAGTAGGGACTCCAAAACATTTTTGAAGACCCGGAGGCTGTATCTAATGGGCACCTGAGCTGAAATGTGGTGCCCCAGTACTTAGCAACCCATGTACCCTGAACCCTTAATTTACACAGGAGGAATCCAAGAGCTAAGACACCCAGGGACCAGACCCAGACCACCCTGTGGGTGAGGATCCGAGCTGAGCCCAGGACCCAGACTCTTCGGTTGCTGGGTTTGTGTGTTCCCACTGGCTCCTTCCGCCAGAATTCTATACATTATGCTATTTTCAGGCTGTGTAGGATATGCTGAGAAAATTTTGGAATTTTAATGCAGCGACGGTGACCATAATGGGTTTCCTCCAGATTCACAAATTTTATAAATACCATAAGTGCAGGTTTGGCCCAGATTCAATAGCCAAGAAGGAAAAAAAAAAAAAAAAAATCCTACTTGCCCATAGGCCCTCATCTTGGCATGGATGTCTGGAACAATCTGAGTTGTAATTCTTCCCATAAATCTACCTATCCCCTTCAGGTGGCAGGTCCACCCTTGGACACAGCCTCAGTGAATGCCACTCATTCTTTGAGTTGATGGGGGTTGGGGGGAGTCAGCTTCTACTTCAGGCTTTGCCAAAAACAAGTCATATAATTTATAGCAGAATGAAGGAAGGTTTAATCTGCAAATTGGCTATGTATTTATTTTTCTAAGACATAAGTGAAGTGTTCTTGGGAGGTAACACCTCATGGCCAAGTGTCAGCTCTCTTGGAGGCAGGGAGGGTACGTTTCTTGGGAGAAGCTGCCGTGGGCAAGAAACAGGGCAGCAATTGGATTTTGCTTGCCCGGCACCCACTCTGCCTTCCCTTGATAACAAAGGCCCCAGTTCTCCTTTGGAGAACACTCACTCCTCCCAGTCAAGCAGATTTGAACAGAACTGAAATTAACCACCTCCTCCTCACCCACTAAAAAGGCAGTCCTGTGCCTGAGGCTTGATCAGCCCAGTTCTTCCCCCCACCACCACTGTGACTGGTCCAGGGATGGCCACATGGAAATCAGGGCAATGAGACTCTATACTCAGGCTTCTTTTCTTTTTTGTTTCCTGAAAAAAAAAATGGGGGCAAATAATTTTTTTTATTTGTTCTAATTAGTTAAACATGATACCAGAATGCATTTTGATTCATTGTACACAAATGGAGCACAACTTTTCATTTCTCTGGTTATACACGATGTGGAGTCGCACCACACGTGTAGTCATTCATACATGTACCTAGGGTAAGGATGTTCATCTCATTCCACCATCTTTCCTGCCCCCGTGCCCCTTTCCCTACCCTCCCTCCCTCCCCTTTGCCCAATCAAAGTTCCTCCATTCTCCCCATGCCCCCCACCCCCATTATGGATCAGCATCCACTTATCAGAGAGAATATTCTGCCTTTGGTTTTGGGGGATTGGCTTACTTCACTTAGCATATTTTCCATCTCCATCCATTTACCTGCAAATGTCATAATTTTATTCTCTTTTAATGCTGAGTAATATTCCATTGTGTATATATACCACAGTTTCTTTATCCGTTCATCTACTGAAGGGCATCTAGGTTGGTTCCACAATTTAGCTATTGTGAATTATGTTGCTATAAACATTGATGGGGCTACATCACTGCAGTTTGCAGTTTTTAAGTCCTTTGAATATAGACTGAGGAGTGGGATAGCTGGGTCAAATGGTGGTTCCATTCCAAGTTTTCTAAGGAATCTCCATACTGCTTTCCAGATTGACTGCACCAATTTGCAGTCCCACCAGCAATGTACGAGTGTGCCTTTTCCCCGACATTCTTGCTAACATTTCTTATTGCTTATGTTCTTGATAACTGCCATTCTGACTGGAATGAGATAAAATCTTAGAGTAGTTTTGATTTGCATTTCTCTAATTCATAGAGAAGTTGAACATTTTTTTTCATATATGTGTTGATCAATTGTATTTCTTCTTCTGAGAAGTGTCTGTTCAGTTCTTTAGCTCATTTATTGATTGGGTTATTTATTTATTTATTTTGGTGTTAAGTTTTTTGAGTTCTTTATATATTCTGGAGATTAGTGCTCTATCTGATGTGTGTGTAATAAAGATGTTCTCCCACTCTCTTCACGTTATTGATTGTTTCCTTTGCTGAGAAGAAGCTTTTTAGTTTGAATTCATCCCATTTATTAATTCTTGATTTTACTTCTTGTGCTTTAGGAGCCTGCTTAAGGAAGTCAGGACCTAATCCAACATGATGAAGATTTGGGCCTACTTTTTCTTCTATTAGGTGCAGGGTCTCTGGTTTAATTCCTAGGTCCTTGATTCACTTTGAGTTGAGTTTTGTACATGGTGAGAGATAGGGGTTCAATTTCATTTTGCTGCATACGGATTTCCAGTTTTCCCAGCACCATTTGTTGAAGAGGTGGATCTTTTCACCAATGGGTGTTTTTGGCACCTCAGGCTTATTTTGATGCACAATTTCATTAGATAAAGCTTCTCTGCCACTTGAGTCACAACAGTGGTATTCCATGGGATTACTACAGGGAGAAAGCCTAAGATAAGTCTCTCTTGACAAAGGCATTTTATGGAAGAGCAAAGCCAACAGATGGTGAGCAAGAGAAGGATGGAGAAGAGGGAGACTCAATGGACACCAGAGTCCTCTTCTTGTTTCCTGACTGGAACCCAGATGTAATCACTGGAGCCCCAATAGCTATCTTAGACCATGAGGTATTCTTGATAATAAAGTCACAAACTAAAGTTAGTGGGCAGAAAGATAGAATAAGCTTGATCCTTGACCACACTGTGAAGTTAATATATTAAGATGAGACTGCCCTATCCTGTGCTTCTGTGTGTGTGTGTGTGTGTATTAGGTCTATAGCTAGACATTGATTACTAGTAAGCAAGTATAATTCTTAATTGGTACAGGTCTTATGTCACACAGTCCAAAATAATGTCTCCTCATACCGAACACTAAATATAAAGGTTGGAATACTACTTAACACTGAATCCAAGTTGGCAGATGTGCCCACCAAACATGCATTGGTGAAAAGATCACCTCTTCAACCAATGGTTCTGGGAAAACTGGAAATCCATATGCAGCAAAATGAAAGTATTCTACTTTACTGCTCTGATCTTCTGAGGAACTGAAGAAAAATTTAGTGCCTCATGAAATCTAATATTTTTTAAATAATACTTTCTTATATCACCAAATTCTGAAAGAAATGTAACCAAAATTATATTTTTCCAACATAATGCCAAGAATCTTAACTGTGAGAATATGGAAAGGCTTATTCAATATTGAAATGAAAAAATTAAAAGGAGTAAAATTGTCTCCATATTCCATGCTATTAAGAAAAATTCAAAATGTGAAGCACTGTTCTAGGAGAAGCTACATTTTGAAAGATGAGTAGGATTTAAACATTGGAGATTAAAAAAAAAAATAGAGTAAATATTTTCTATTATTCTCCTTACCAGTGGGGATTCCCCCGAAAATTGATCCACCTTTAATAAAGTTTCATTATGAGCGCATCTGCTATTGCTTATTTAATAAGAACCAACACAAAAATTACAGCCACCTCCAAGTACAGATGTAGCATTCAGAATCACCAAGAGCTTCGGCTCTTTCTTGCTTTTTATTTTGTTGTTGTTCCAGGGATTGAACCCAGGCAAGAGTGCTGAACCCCTGAGCCACATCCCCAGCCCTTTTTATATTTTATTTAGAGACAGGATCTCTCTAAGTTGCTTAATCCTTACTAAGTTGCTGAGGTTGGCTTTGAACTCGCGATCCTCATGCCTCAGCCTCCTGAGCTGCTGGTATTAGAGGTGTTCGCGTCTGCACCCAGGTTTTCTGCATTTTCTCTGGATAAAAACATGATGTTCCTCCATCTCAGTTTACACCTTCCCAAAATCTGGGTTTTTATAAAATAAAAGAAAAGCAAATCTTAAAAGCTCTGCAGAACTCCTTTCCCCACCAGTTTGCTTCTCCAGACTCACTTATAATCTGTGAAAACCTAGATGACTGGCAACTGCCACAAATTTCAGCTCTCCAAGTGTCTGTGACACTGCCCCTTACAGGAGACATTCCTCGGCCCTCACGACCCAAGGGAAATTTGAGATGGCAAGTATTCCCAACATCAGGCCACCCGCACGAGTGAGAATCATAAGTGAAGGGCAAGGATGATGTCCCCAGAAGAAAAGATTTTGTTATCTGCCTTGAAATGTCACCGATGGGATTATTCATTTCCAGCGTGGAGATTCTCAGGAAGCCTTTCACCCACTTAACTTTCCTAGAAAATGTCCCAAAGCGTGTACCCTTTTACATATTCTCACCAGTCGCCCCGAGCTGGGCCTTCAGGACCCAATAAGGTGAGGACCAAAGGGCCATTATTTAAAATCATCTTTTACTGAGTAGGATTCAATATCTTCTCAGCTGGAACCATGTCATTTCTAGTATCATCCTCATTTTAATATAAAGGTTTTCTAATATAAAGGCTATAAGTTCCAGGACTCGTTTAAAAGTTGGAAAGCCTTGTGGGGCTCCGTAGTGCACGGGCCTGTAATCGCAGCGGCTCAGGAGGCTGAGGCAGGAGGACCACGAGTTCAAAGCCAGCCTCAGTGAAAGCAAGGCACTAAATAACTCAGTGAGACCCTGTCTCTAAATAAAATGTAAAATAGGGGTGGGGATGTGACTCAGTGGTTGACTGTCCCTGAGTTCAATCCTCGGTACCAAAAAAAAAAAAAAATGTTGGAAAACCTTGGATGGCCTGGGAGGTTCAAGTACCCAGCACACAGCAAGCACTCAATAAACACCAGCTATTGCTAAACCATTCCTCTTTCTCTGTAGCTGACAGAACTCTGGGAAGAATCATTGAAGGACAAATTCAGAAATTCTTGGAATTATTGTCAAACAGATCCTAAGTAGGGCCTCTGTGGGTTTTGGCATTCAGAGGACCATCCCTTGGTCCAAGTGGGTAAGCCAGGCACTTACTCCACAGATCTGGGCTCTGAGCTCCATCCAAAGAAGTTCACAACTGTAACTGGCAGACCCGATGGCTACTTCATGGCTACATCGACCGTGTCACCCAAACGGACAACATTCTTTACAACAAACTGCTCCAGACTGCAACCTCTTCTCCCCCACCAAACACACATGAAAACATCTATATGTGCATGTTAAGTATCAGCCCCAAGAGAAATGGTGGACTTAGATACTGTAAGACCTTAGGACAGAAGACATTGCCCTGCATGAGGCTGGTCAGGGAAGCATTCACTGAGGAAATGAGATTTAAACTGGGTTTTGAAGGATGAATAGGAGTTAGATTCGTGGCTAAAGAAGAGCAGATTCCTTGGTTAGAGTCGAACACAGCAAAGCTGCAGAGGCAGGAATGAGCATAATGGAGCCTGTTGCAAGTAACAGAGCCGAGGAGCTGCGCAGAGAAATGAGAGGAGGGGAAGGGGCGGGTTGTGATGGCAAAGATACTGAAGATCACTGAGTCGGAAAGGGACCTGAGAGGACTACGTTCATCTTCCTATGAACAAAATGGCGTCTGGCACAGAACAGTTCCCAATAAATACCCACAAGGTGATTCTACTGCCATGGATAACTAAAAAGAACCAATTAAAAAATAATAAAATAGTATAAATACCCACAAGTGAATCAGTGAATCCAGAAGCAAAATCAAATGGGATCTTTAGATGATTTATCTGACCAGAAGTATTGGAGCAAAAAGTTGAGACTGGTTGCAATAGTCCAGCCCAAGGGCATAAAGAACTAAACTGAAAGAGCTGGGGGTGCAACGACATTAGTGACCATGAGAAATATGACAAAGGAAGAACTCAAGAACTTGGAAATCAGCAAACTATGGTGATGGGGCCACATTAATGTTCATAGCAGCTCAATTCACAATAGCTAAGCTATGGAACCTACCTAGGTGCCCTTCAATAGATGAATGGATAAAGAAAATGTGATATATATGGAACTGGAGAGTATTATGATAAGTAAAATAAATCAATCTCAAAAAAACAAAGGCTAAATGTTCTCTCTGATATGCAGAAACTAACACACAATAAAGCCAGGGGCAGGAGGGAGAATAGAAGTTCATTGGATTAGACAAAGGGGAATGAAAGGAAGGGAGGGGGATGGGGATGGGAAAGACAGTAGAATGCATCCGACATAACTTTCCTATGTTATTATATGAATACACATCCAGTGAAACTCCACATCATGTACAACCACAAAAATGGGAAGTTATACTGCATATATGTATGATATGTCAAAATATACTCTACCAATAGGTACAACGAAAAAGGACAAATTTTTTAAAAAAAGGGCTCGGAGACTGGCTGCTTAGTAGAAGGAAGGCGAATTCCAAAGTGCTTTGGGTTTGGGGTTGGACAATTGGCTAATGGAGAAGCAACAAGGACCGACACTCAGGAACAAGAGAGAGAGGGGGAAAGGCAGGCACAACAGGCCAGTTTTGAACACTGAGGTGGTGGGTGTGCAGCTGAGGGCAACCATCCTGTCCTCTTGTAGAGAGAGGAGTCTAGAAATAGATGTGGGCCCCAGGAGACCCCCAGCTCCAAAATCTCTTGTGTTGGACTTTGGTTCCTTAGACGGCATTCCGCACTTAGGTTAAGCTCTACACACAGTATTTTCCGAGAAGCTGGGATTCACAAAGCACCCTGGAAGACTCTGCTTTAACTCTAACATCATGCTGTGAATGCACGTATGAGGGTGCTTTCTGAGGATGGAGGTCCCAACGCAACTTCCTTAGAGTTACTTGGGAGCAGGGCCCAGAATCTGCATTTCTAATTTGCTTGGCATTATTATGATGCTCACTGGAGCTTAAGAATCACGCACATGAGGAAGGAAGCCTCTCAATATCCCACACGTACTGCTTCCTGACCCACTCCACCACGGAGCTCCACCCAGGATGATGGGGTAAACCTCAGAGCCATGGAGAGGATGGCCAGGGTTCAAATCCTGGCACTTTCCAGTGCTTGTGCCTAGATGATTTCTAAGTCATTTAGTCTCTCATATTCCCTGATCTAAAACAGAGAAATTATAATAGTACTAACACATGAGGTTCCTATGAAGGTTATTTACATTAGCATAAGTAGAACAGTTCCCGGTGTGGGCACTCCAGACATTTGGGTGAAATAACTCTTTGTTGTGGAGAATTGTCCTGTGTTTTATAGGACACTTAACAGTACCCCTGGTCTCTACCCACTAGATGTGGTAGCACTCTCCTCCCAATCACAACAACCAAAGATGTCCCCAGACGTTGTTTCATGTCCTCCACTGGACAAAATCAGCTCCCAGTTGAGAAGCACTGAAGCAGAGCAGTGGCCAGCCTGTGGGAAGGACTGACTGAGCCTTAGCTAACAGTGTCTCCTCACCATTTGGTAGAAGTAATGTTGAACCCTTTCCATTTATTGGCTCATTAATTCTCCTAATAGCCCAATGAGTTATGTATCTTATCTTCATCGTTATAAATAAAGAAACTGAGGTTCAGAGTGGTAAAAATCTTGCCAAAAGTCACTCAGATAGCTAACCGTGGAGAGGATCTCCAAGCAAAGTCAGCTGGACCCTCAGTCCTGAGCTTTTTTCGCACTGATACTGTTCCAAATAATTACACTCTCACCAGGTAGCCATCAGGGACACTGCCCTTGTTACACTTTTCTCCATGGCCAAGAGAGAAGTTGCAGTCACCAACACCCCTGTGGCCTTGCATCAAGGTCATGTACCATCCTCCCACCCTGAATCCTGAAATTCTCTAGATTTTACCCTATGTCTTGGTATGAACTTCAGGTCACAGGAACCAATACCTCCTGGTGTCCTTATTGCCTGGGTGAGGACCATCCTTTGAATGTTCATCTGTCATGAGTGGATCACCTCAAATGTTCCTCTTTGTCTCCTTGGGAGTGTCCCCTAGGGGTTTACTCCCACATCTCTGTTTCCACAACACAAACATGGCACATAGAAGTAAGCAACATGTGGACTTTCTGTTGGATGAATGGATGGATGGATGGATAGTTGGATGGATGAATGAGTGGATGGATGGATGGATGGATGGATGGATGGGTGGGTGGATGGATGGATAGTTGGATGGATGGATGGGTGGATGGATGGATGAATGGATGGATAGTTGGATGGATGGATGGGTGGATGGATGGATGAATAGATGGATAGTTGGATGGATGGATAGATGGATGGATGGATGGGGATGGATGGACAGTTGGATAGTTGGATGGATGGATAGTTGGATGGATGAATAGTTGGATGGATGAATAGTTGGATGGATGGATGAGTGGATGGATGGATGGATAGTTGGATGGGTGGGTGATTTGAATACCAGACTCTTAAACATATTCATCCAGGTCAGCCTTGGTCCTACTCTCATGTTCTATGAACACATGAAAGTTACTACAAGCTTTCAGGGGCTCATCCAAGTGGCTTTTCTAAACCTAAATAGCCCATGGAAAATGATAATGAAGCATCTGAGCCCTCCAAACTGGTACGTCTGCTGGGGTCATTTGAAGAGTGCCCTGCCAAACCTATATGGAGAAGTAAGGGTGCAACCTGAATGAGTAAACTCCCAAAGATACCATCTTCTCCTAGCTAACTACATTTCAATCTATCCCATCATTATGGTTAAAGAGCCGTGGCTTTGGTAACAGATAGACATGGGTTCAAATCCCTGACCCATCACTAGAGGCCATGGGATTTGGGAGCAGCATATCTTACTTATCTGAGCCTCCATTCCCTTCTCTGTTGTTTTGAGGTTTAAGTGTATCAAGATACATAACATATTTATAACCGTGCCCAGCACCCAATGAGCACTATTATTAATACTATTTTCTTGTCTTTTGTAATAAGAAGAATTATTTCATTGTAACAGACATTAAAATGGAAATTTGGCAAAGGTACATTCCAAAGACATACCCAGGATGAAATGCACATAATAAGAGTTCGAAAGACTGCAGTGGTTGTTATTCACCATCTGGACCATGAAGTGTATTCACTTGATAAGAACACACCATGTCTGTGCTTCTCCAGATGCAAAGATAATCTGTGGTAGTAGGACTATGCAGACACTAGGCAGCAGGGGAAAAGGTAGAAGGAGGAGACCTCAGACCTGGATCTCAAGCAGAGCCCTGTCAGCCAGCAGGAGAAAGGGGTGAGCCATAATATATGACCCATTACTTCCTGTCACGGTGCTAAGAACCCATTTTCAACCCGGCCAGCGCCCAAGTTGTTCCCTTCTATCACAGCAGGACGCGCATAAAACTGGGGCTAAAACAGGACCTTGGTGCGTCCTTCCTCTTAGCTGCAGTATCCTGAAAACTCAAGCACTGAATGTCAGTCACACAGAGTACATCTCCCCGGAACCTGTGAAAGAGAAATTTTGAAAAGATAAGCTCATGTTTAACCGCACAACTTGTGGTATCATTTTGTAATTCTAGACTTTCATAATCTGCATTTTCCGGGTAGCCGGCATGATGAAAGTGCTGTGTAATTTGCTCAACAACGTCCTCAGGAGGAATCTGCAAGGTGCTTCGCTGAATCGAATCGATTTTCAAAGAATACACAGAGCTTGATTTGAAATCAGTTTTAAGAATGCAAAAGTTGTCTTCGCTTCCTTGAATTCCCGTTTTCATCTCCACCTCCTACCACTTTGCCACCTCTTCCCAGGCTCTTCTCTGCCCTTCTGGCTAGGAGGTCCCTCTCCTATTTTCTACAGCAGATTTCTTCATGGGGAAACTAGACCACTTCCTTTCTCTCTAATCTCTCTCAAATTTTCTACCAGATTATTTCCCCTATAGCCTGTAAAAGGAGCTCAGGTCTCCTCTGTGTTAAAATAAAATTAAAGAAGAAGAGAAGAATCTACCTAGAAAACTTCCTCAGTTCCACTCTCCCCTCAAGAATATCATATTTGTCACCTTCTGTCATCTACCAGTGGTTCGCAAATGCTGACTGTGGACTGGTGTCCTCCAAGCCCCCTTGAAAACTCAGTTTCCTAGGCCCATCAACTAAAGATTTGACCCAGGAGGTCTGGGGTGGGGTTGAGGAATTTATATTTTCTAAAATCCCTCCAGTTTATTAGAACGTTCGGCCAAGTTTGAAAACCCCTGGTTTACAAACCCACTGGAGAAACACAGTGACTTCTCACGGCCATGATCAATGGCTGACTCTCAATGCTCATTCTTGGCTTCTCTTTCTGGACCTTGCTTCCCTCTTTTCTGTTTTGAGCCCTTTAACCACGCTCGGATCACAAGGCCAGCCCTCAAGCCTTCAGCCATGTCCTCTTCCTCCTTTGTCCCCCTGGACGTGAGCACAAGCCAGACTCATACCATGGTTTTTGCTGTTCATCTTGAAGATCTCAGGAGGTCAAACCACTTTAATAGGCCTGAGAGGAACTTCAGATCCATTTCTCCAGCCCTGACTGCTCTCTTGAACCAGACCATCCCCTTCATAGGCGCTCTCATCCTTCAGTTTAGCAAGTCCCAAAGTCATTTCTCCTCCAACTCATCGGCCTTCAAAAACCCCCATGCCAGTCAATGGCTTCATTTCTCCAATGGTCTGTCTTCACAGCTTTGAAATGTCTCTTCCAGTACTTACCAGCTTTCTTTCTTGCTCATCTCCCTTCTGCCCCAAGAGCCTTACCAGGACCATCTCATCTTCCTGGCATGCCCTCATCCCTTCTTCTCTCATCTCTATTTCTCTAAATCATGGACTTCCAAATTCTACCTCCAAGGAGCAGGAACCATGGTCCTGCACTAAATTCTATTCTTCCACAAACTTCTCTCACATTGACTTTAGCCCATGGTACTGACTCCTTCCACAAACCACTGTCAACATTTACCTTCTCCATTTTCCTCTCATACTCTGTCCTTACCCCTAGATCATGAGGGTTCTTGGAGGGTCAGGACTCTGTCTGATGTCTCTTTAAAACCCCATCTTACAGTAGTATTTCTACGTTTAATAAATATTATTGGTCACATTAATACAAATGAAACACTTTTTTGCTACTCCAAAACAACAGTAAGCCTAATTATTTGCACAAAAGGCAAAAGACTAAAGGACTGAGCTTCATTCAGTAGGTAGAATGGTTCAAACTTCTCCCTGTTGGCACAGCACCCCTGAGGGTATCCCGCTTTCCTCCAGGCCTGTGTATGCCACCATCAAGTCTAAGCTGAGGGGAGTGGTATTGGATGCCAAAGGCAGACACCTAACCCAGCTGTGCCAGGATGACGTGGTTCCAGTGTATCTCATGACACAGCTCCTCCTACCCACCTGGCTATGTCTCCTGTCCTACGTGTACCAATCCAACAGTGTAAACCTTCTTCCCATTTCCATTCTTTGCTGTCTCTACCCTGCAGGTCCTTGAGAGTTGCCATTAATTAAAAACAGGTGAACAAACACAAAGAGAAAACATAATTATGTTCCAGGAGGGGGCCAGGCAAGCAGAGTCAAAGGCAGCTGCTGGATTTTGAATCTTGTCCCAAGTGCTGGAAACCAGGGTCGACTAACCAGACTTCCTCCAGCATTAAAACACTGCTCCTTTATGCAGAGGCCCCTCGCTGGAAAGCACCCCATCTGAGATGACTTCCCATTAGGTCGCATTTCCTCCCTCCAACCTGCCTCCTGATATATTCACGTCAGAGGAAGGGGAAGCAAGAAAACTTAGTAGTTTGCATTATTATTATTGTGACTATGTAAGTCAGATGTACCAAAGACAATCTCAATTTCTAATGCTCTAGGAAGCATCTAAATAGAGTCTTTAGGTGGTGGCTTTCTGGTAATTATCATTTAATATATTTATATTCCATAATTTTTCTACGATTGTATGCATTGTATGCCAGGCAATCATAATAAATAATTATGAATTCAATATTCTAATAATCCGGGGGAAGCATACATATACAAAGAACTCCTCTCACCTATTCACATCACTTACTCTTGTTTAGTAAGATGCTTCTGTCTGGGTTTGCTGAATTTGCTTACCACCTGAGCCCTAACCTTTCTCTAGTCAGGCTTGCTAGAAAGGAAGCCACTGAGAAACCAGAGGCAAAAAATGCCCAAAGACTTTTGCTCAGCACAAGCACTTTGCAACTAAAATGATCAAGACAACTGGGATCCCATTCAGAACATGAAAGACGTTTCAGGCAGGTTGGCTACTGTGCTAGTAATCTTTTCATCCATGTGACCAAAGTGCCTGAGAAGAACAATTTAGAGGAGGAAAAGATTATTTCAGGCTCACAGTTTCAGAGGTTCAATCCGTGGTTGGCCGACTCCATTGCTTTGGGACTGCACGGAGGCCAAACATCATGGGGGGAACGGCAAGGTGGAGGGAAGCTGCTCTGCTCACGGCAGCTGGGAAGCAAGCACAGCAAGAGTGAGGAGCCAGGGACAAGATACAATCCCCAAAGGCACAGCCGCATGACCTACTTCTTCTAGCCGTGCCCCACCTGCCTGCAGTTACACCCAGTAGTCCATTTACATTATTAATTCATCATATGGATTAATCCACTGATGAGGTTCCAACTCATAATCCAATCATTTCACCTGGGGCATTTCTGCATTGCAGGATGCATGAGCTCTGGGGGGACCTTTAAAGATCCAAGCCATATAGCTAACTATGCACGCTAAGCTTATTCTCCAAACCCCCAAATGTGGTCTTAGGGATGTTTTTTTGGAAGTAGAAACTCTGCCTCAGACATGTATGTGGATACCTGTCTTTGATTAGGACAGAGGAGTGAAATGACTCAGATATATTTCTAGAAAACTCTATAGGCAATCTAAAAGAATGAAGTGGGTCTCTTTGTACTAAGAAGGAAAGGTCTTTAAGATCTATGAAGCAAAAATCCATGTGAATGGTGTGATCCCATTTTTATCAAAGAATTAAGGCTAAAAGTTTTCATACATGTAAATACATAGAAAAGGTCAAATATAATAGGGATTACCACTTTCTCGGAAAAGGAGAATTGGGGAGAGCAAATGAGAGTTTTCGTTTCGCCCTGTATTATTTTTTTAATAGGAAGGATAGAACCATGACTTGCTTGTATAATTTGAAAAGTTAAGATTATTAAAAGAATTAAGAAGCATCTAATGATAAGACGAAATCTGCAAAGCCAAACAGAGAAGTTTGGATTTGATGTGGTAGCAAAGACATGAATAAAACGATCCTTAGAAAATTAAAAAAGAAAGAGAGAGAAGTATCTAATGAAGGGTAATAAATGACCTAAGTAGCTTGTTATCCATGCCTGAAAATAGCTAAAATAACTTCGGGGTAGGGAGGAAAAAATGGCTTCAAGTAATCTACTTTCTTCATCTAATCTATCAACAAGTCTAGTTGGCTCCGCCTCAAAACATGAACAGTTCAGCTGCTTCTCCCCTCACCCTGCGCTCCCCTTGCCTGAGTGCCACCCTCCCTCACGTGCATGATTGCAATGGCTCTTCCTGCTTCTATCCTTGCACTTGCACTGTCAATTTTCCACACTGCTGGTGTTGAAAAATGTGACTTCTCTACTAAGAACCTCCAATGTCTTTTTGCTGATTCAGAGGAAAGGTCAAAGGTCTTAGAGTGGCTACAAGGCCCTTTAAGCTTCCAATTGTCTCTCCAACCCCATCTTCTACCACACATAGCTCCAGCCACACAGGTATCCTGGTTGTTCCAGGTGCACTCCTGCCTCAGGACCTTTGCACTTACTGTTTCCTCTGTTTGAAAAGCTCTCTCCCCAGACTTCCTCATCATGTTTTCCCCCCTCAGTTTCTTCAGGTCTCTGTTCAAATGTCATCCTCTGGGTGAGGCCTTCCCTGCTTGTCTTAAACACTCCCATTTCATTTCCGTTTTGCTTTCTGCCATCATCAAACATTCCGTGTATTTTATATCTCCATTTGTTTATTGTCTGTCTTCCCTTACCAGAATAAAGTTTCTATTTCAGTAGGTGTTTGGTTTGTTTGTCTGCTTGTCTGTTTTTAATCAGTTTGATTTCTTGCTATGTCATAGCAACTAGAGCCATTTCCTGGGCCATACCAAGTGCTCAGGAATGTCTTGTGGAATGATGAAGTTGGAACAAGGCTTCAGACTTACAGCCTTCACTCTTGAATCAAGCGAGTTTCCTTTTGTGCGGTGATGGAAGTCGACTCCTTCCCTCTGAGAACAATGTTAGAGATTAATGGATTAAAAAGCCCAAACACTGGGCATGCTTGGCAGAGAGGTATTGCATAAATGCATACAGCAGCTCCTTGGCCGGGGGCATTCCTTCCTGCTCTCTGTCAGCTCTGTTTGTCAGGCCTTAGGCCTAGAATAGGCTTCCACCCTGTGTCAGAGAGACTGCCCACACATACCACCGGGGCAGAGGAAGGAGGCTCTGCCCCGAAAGAGAGACTGCTGGGCTGTTGCACAAACCACAGAAAGGGAGCTCAGCTCTGGTCAGCCAGAGCAGATGAAGCAATTGAGCGAGGAAAAGAAAGAAAAGGCTCAAGACTTATCAAGGGTGAGAAGGGAGGAAGAAAGATGTCATTGCCCCCTGACATTTGGAAATGGTGGCGGGGGGGGGGGGGCATTTTGAGGGTGGGTCTATCTACAGTCTCAGTTACTATCAACTCCAGCACTGCTGCCGATCCTTGGCCTTTGTCACAGCAGTGAGCTGTCCAAACCCATCCACACTGCTTCTCAGGCGCTCAGGTCTGTACTCACCCGCCTCCACTTGTATGGTGATGGGAACACATCAGGGCTTTGAAGTCAGACAAACCTGTTCCAATGTTGACTTGCCCTTGCTAGCAACTCCACGAGGGCAAGTTGTTGAAGCACTGTGAAATTCCCTTCCTTCGTGTATCAAGTGAAATGGGAATAATATCTATCATGTGGGCAATTTGTGTGTGTGTGAATCAAAACATATCTACACACACACATTACACACACACACACACCGACTCACACAGAAAGAGAGAGACACAACTAGAAAATAATGAGCCCTCAGTAACTAGTAGCAGTAACCATTATTAGCGGCAGTACTGTCCTGGCTTTTTTCTGTTGCTATAACTGAATACCATAGACTGCGCAATTCATAAAAATTTATCCGGCTCATAGCTCTGGAGGTCCAAAGTCAAGGGGCAGCATCTGATGAGGTGCTTCTTGCTGGTGGGAATTTGGGCAGAGTCTCTCACAGGTGGAGCAGGGCATCGCATGGGAAGGCAGACCAAGCGTACTAATTCAGGTACTGGTTCAGGTCTGTCTTCTTCTTAGGATGCCACTAATGCCACCAGGGGGGCCCCACCCTCATGACCTCATCTAATCCCAATTACCTCTTGTAGCAGCTACCTCCAAATACCAGAGTTAGATTAAATTCCCATTGTCTTATTACTTACAATAGGGATTCCTTTTCAACATGAGTTCTGCTGGGGACATTGACCCATAGCTAATAAGAAAATAATAAAATACTAAAAATAATAATAAAATAATAATCAGTCTGAGCCTTTGCAGACCCAATTCAAATTTCAACTGAAATGCCCAGCATTCTGTATGTTGTGTTACTCCTTCCCTCACTCTTTCTGAACTGTTTCTTTCTCAGAGAGTTCTGGAGCCCGTTTACCAGTAAACAAGCAGTAAAATGAAGGCATCATTTTTGTTTCCTAACATCATTTTTCACTGGGGCTGAATTGAAGGTGTCAGTCACAAGAAGATCTGCAGCCACATGTCATCCTATAAAACCTAAAAGAGGAATCCACACCTGATGAAGTTATTTTTGATAAAAGCCTTTGGTGACCTCTGGTCTATTACGACAAAGACTCGAAGGCCTTCAACGCCCTTCAGATCTGGCCTCTATTTCCTCTCTCCATCCTTCCTGGCTACACTAATCGGTTGCTGCTTTCTAAAACTCGTTGTCTCCTCTGCTAAGCATAAGCCTCTCATAGCTCTTCACTGCTCAGCCCTCTCCAGGTCCCAGTGGAATTAGGAAGATATTGTTTGTCTAAGAAAGTCTCACTAACCTCCAAGACGGATTAGGGGATGAGGTCCCCTAATCATATGGTCTCATGGAGACCCACTCTTTTCTTTACAGATATAACATTACTATTAATCTATTATTTTGCATGATTCCATTAATAAGACATCGAGTTTCCTGAGGGCAGTGACCTGTCGCTCTTTCTCATGGCTGAAGCCGTCCCCAGAGCTTAGTAGGGCTGGGCATAGAAACTTGCTTCATAAATATTTGTTGAATGGATGAGTGGAAGAATGGATGAATCGGCGCTGCTTTTGTCTGGTGGTTCCCAGCTTGGATCCCTGAAAGGTCCCTCTGGAGAATATGAGCCATTCTGAGCCAGAAAGGCCATAAACAGCAATACGCTGAACAGCAGAAAACAAACACTGTGTTTTAACAGAGGGGAAGACTTCTCCCACTGTCACAGGGTTCGTCTGCTGCAAGCCAATTCCACCAACCAGAGGCAACATTCAACTGCCAGTGTTGAGGGTGAGAAGAGGACTTCTGCAGTCCCCTGGGATCTGCAGAACACTCACAGAGTCTAGCCCTGCCCTGCCCATTAGGGTATAGCTACTGGTCACATGTGTCTATCCAGCTCTGGAAATGGAGCCAGCGCGACCAAGGAAGTGACTTTTAAATGTTATTTTATTTTACAATTGACATTTAAATGTAAACACTGACAATGCAACTAGAAAAAAATTAAGTATGTTTGGAACAACTTGATCTGTGGATCTACAGGTGAAGTAATTCTTAGTGAAAATTAAACATCCCATTTGAAATGTGCTATAGACGTAAGATATACCAAATTTTAAAGACCGTACCAAAAAATAAAAAAGCAAATTATTTCATTAATGCTTACATTCATTACATGTAGAAAAATATTTTAGAATATTAGGCTAACTACTATACATTACTAAAATTAATTTTATCTGATTTTTAAAAATATGGCTGCTAGAAATTTTTAAATTGCAAACGTGAACACGTTGTATTTCTATTGGTCTAGCTTCCCTGGATGACTGATTTAGAGAAAGAAAGAGGAGAAAACATATTCCTTTTAAAACAAGAACCAAGTTTTAAACAGACCTCACAGAGGTCCGTGTTTGGAAGAAAGGGACAATTAAAAAAGAGAATCTTCCTTCTTTCCACAAAAAAATTACCATATTAAATCCTGAAGTGTAGACACCTAAAAAATATCAAGGATTGTGGGAGAGAAGCACAGTTTATCTTCTCCCCCAGAGAGCCATAATGTTCCTCGCCACCATGAGGGAGCTGTAGATTGTGCTTCTTTTAGACTGAGCAGCCTGGCATATCAGCTAAGCCGGTAATGAAATGATGATAGTGACTATAAATTACTCTGTTCTTCTGAAGTACCTTTCCTCCATAGATCTTGCAAGCTTTCACAAATGCTAATTAAATCTTTCACAACAGCCTACAAGGTCAAAGACTCACCTCTGATTGACGGGTGAGAAAGCCAAGACCTTGGTGGTGATTTGCCTAAGGCCACAGAGCCAAGCTGGGAGGATGCAGAGTCACTGAGCTAGGCTGCTAAACCCTCCTGGGAAGATGCCAGCCAATGACTCACAAAAATGATTCTGTCTTCCCAGAGCACCAGCCCCCACTACACTTTAAATAACCCCTTCTTTAAGGGGAGTGATATTCTTCGGTAAAGGAGAAAAAAAACCAAAATCAACAAACAAACAAACAAAAAAAAAACACCCTGAGTTTACTAAGTACTTCTTCCACGGAGAGCAGAAGATTAGAAAGCAAAGTCAGGGCCAGCACAATTTGACCATTTCTTTGCAGAGGGTCTGATTTGGAACCTTGCCACACAGATGGGTTCTACCGATCAGGAGCATTGGCCTCACCTGGGATCTCAGAAATGCAGAAACTCAGGCCCTACTCTAGGCCTACTGAATGCCAATGGGCATTTTCACGGGCTCCCCAGGATTTGTGCACATGTTAAAATTTGAGAATCAATGATTGGAGGACATGCATTGTAATTTCACCTTCTTTACTATGAGTGATTTAGGAAAATTAAATTATGTTCTCTTCAATCTCTCTCTCTCTCTCTCTCTCACACACACACACACACACACACACACACACACACACACACACACTTTTAAAACAATCTCCGTACACTTTCTCCTTTTAAGGCCCTCAGTACCTTCTTTTTTGCTTGCTCATGGATACAGGTCACCATGGTGGCTAATTTAGGCAAGCTTAGCACTCTGTTACTCAAAAGCCACTGAGTGGGCAGGCAGTGCAAACTCAAACACTGACAGAGGCCAGGCGGGCACCGTGGTCAAGTGAAGGGCCACATTCATCTCACAAAGGAATCACGATGTGCAGGGCGGACACATCTTAGATCATTCTAAACCAATGGAAGAGTGGTGCCTTCCACCAAGTCTTATGCTTATCTCATTTTTATAAAATATGCTCATTCCTGTTTTCCCAGTTTTGATTGAAAAAGAAATTATGAGAAACTGCCTGTTTCCTTGAACACTTCTATATCCGCAATCTAACAGCACAAGCAGAGCCACCTCCTCCTCATCTGAGGAGTGTCAGAGGCTGTGTAGAAGTGGTGCACTCCCTTGTGAGGGGCAGTGGGCCTCAGCCCCAACCATTGTCTCCATGCGGGAATTTGGGTCCATTTTACCGGATCCTCCCATTTTTTAAAGAGAAGCCGGAAATCTGGATTTTTATGTGAAATTTCTCATTTTTTAATGTTGGCAACTGATTGAATTTCTTTAAACACTGTGCAGGCCAAGCAAAACACATCTGCAGGCCAAAATCTACGCCCTCTGGACTGTGGTTTCAATGTCCCTTAGAGCAAAGTCTCAGAAGAGCATCTTGCTATTTCAGCCCAGGTTAGCTGCCTACCCTGAGTTCCAGGGAGTGGGGTCAGGATGCAAAAACACCTGGAAGAAGCGTAACCTAAGCCCACCCTAGCAGCAGGGACAGGGGTGGGACCCATTTCCAAAGAAATGGTCATAAGGTGGGTGAATACCCCAGTATGTAGTTTACTCTGAAAAATGTGAAAGTGGAAGATTCTAGGGGACACTGACTGTTCCACACAAAATGTTTTTTAAAAGTTAGGCTCATTTGTGTATAAATTCACCTTTTGAGAGCACATTTCTTTGAGTTTTGACATATGTATGCAGTCATGTTCCATTACCACAATTAAGAAACAGAACAATTCCATCATGCCCAAAATTTCCATTAGGACCTTTTATAGGCAGATAACTCCTAATCTCTGGCAACCACTGTTACGTTCTTTTTCCCTATAGGCTTGCCTTTTTTCAGAATATTACTTAAATGGAATCATACAGTTTATAGCCTTTTGAGCCTGGCTTCTTTCACTTAGCATAACACATTTGAACTTCAACTATGTTAGTTCATATGTCAATAGTTTGTTCCCTTTCGTTGCTGAGTAATTTTCCACTGTATAAAAGTATTACAGTTTGTTTATCCATCATTCACCAGTTGAAGGACATTTGGTGACTGCACATATAGCTACCATAAATGTTCAGATAGAAGTTTTTGTATAAACAGAGTTTAAATTTGAGGGGACACAATCTCAGAGTGGGATTCCTGGGAACTAGGATAATCGTATGCTTAACTGGTAGGAGACTGCAAAGCTGTTTCCCAAAGTGCCTAAACCCTGTGGTGATCCTTACGACAATATTTGAAAGTTCTCCCTGTTCTATTTTGTCTCTAGCACTTGTTCTTGTCAGTATTTTGTTTTGGTTTCATGGCATTGTTCTTCAGCCCTTTGGATGTACTATACACTCATTTTTTGATTAATTATGTTAAGCAGAATTAATCCTCCAGGGCCTCCGCATGAATAATTACATGTGATCTCTGACACAGTGTCTTATCCTTGCACACACTGATCCAGCCATCTTCAGTGTATTCACATGTGTAATTAGGTAAGTGATTTTTAATTCCACCCGATTCAAATCCCCCTGACGTGACTTATTGCCATTATGCTACTGAGCCTTGAGAGATTATGGTAAGTGCCAAGAAAAAAAAAATGACTTTGAACTGCTCTTTCACCAGTTAAAAATAATACAGAAACCAAATGTAAACATACAAGAAGTGGTCAGACTCGGGTTACATATTCACAGTGTTTGGTCAGGCTGAAGCTGTGCACAGCTGCAGAGAATACCTTCCACTTATCACTGTTTCCAAACCTCCCTACCTGGACGCGGCTTGACTGGATTTACAAGAGACCTTTTGAAAAGATGCAGAGAAAGCAAGGAGCACACATTTCCTGGCAATAAATTTAAAAGGCTGCTAAGACATTCCAGAGATTTTCACTCAACATTCCTCTGGCCAACACATCTGCAATCTGCCAGTCCTTAAAAATTGGCATTTTTGCATCTTCATCTCACAAACATCTTGGAAAAGCACCTTTCCACTTTGCCTCCGTGTCAGATAAATCTAGCTTTCCTCCATTTTTCAAAGATCACAGAAATATAATGTTTAATTTATACAAGATCGAGCTAACTAGAGCTGAAGTAAATTTTCAGAGAATTTGCTTGCCTCATTCTTCCCTTTCAGATGATTCCATTCTTGAAATGGTCTTTTGATTACATTCTGTCAGTAAAGAGGTGTCCAGTAAAACTAAGGAGCTCAGTTATGAAATTATATTAAAGCAAAAATAGTACATTAAAGAAAAAGAGCTGAGACCGATGGTGTCATTGACCACAGTCCTTCTCAGCTCCCCATGCTACACTGCATTTTGTCACATCACTGCCAGTCTCCTGGTAAAAGGGCAGAGTATGTATCTCCCCACTTCCCTCCATTGACTTGGTTCAGCATGTGACTTCAGAAGTGGTGATATGCTAGTTCTGACCCTGGGCCTCAAAAATCTTTGTTTCTCCTTGTCCAACCATCCTACGCCATTACCATGAGACATACATGTCCTAAGTTGTCCACTGGTGCCAGGACAATGAGCAGAGTTTAGCCAGCTGTGTAGCCCCAGCTGACCCACAGACCTACATTGAGAAGCAGAGCTGCCCAGCCAAGTCCAGCCTCCATCAGCTGAACCCCAGCCAACACTATACGTGAGCAGTAACAAATGTCTTTTTCAGCCACTAAACTTTGGATTGGTTTGTTAAATATCAAAAGCTCACTGATAGAAGCAATATTCCTGAATTATTCATTTTACCTGAAGAAAAATAATGTCAGCGACTTAGCACTTTTGGAACTCTGCATGCTGTTCGTATGGGGCTTTCTTAAGGCAAAATGGGACTTTAATATTTTTTGCAAGAGGGGAAATTTAAGAGAGGTCTTAGGGTCAGTAGGGAGGAAATCTCATTCAGCAAGTAAGCCACCTCTTGATCCTGATGCGTGGGACAGGGGCTAAGTTTGCTCAGTACCACAGACTGCTCATCCTCAGCTCTCCCTCTTGCCCCTTTCCTCTATCTTGTGGTAGTGGCTCTCAACCAAGGCTGATTTTTCTCCACAAAGGACATTTGACAATATCTGGGGGGATCTGGGTATTACTGTCAGCAGAAGTCACCACACAATGCACAGGACAACCCCCAACAACAAATAATCATCTGGCCTAAAATGTCAATCAAGCCCTAACCAAGAAAACCTATTCTTACAGTTTAAGTTGAAATTATTGATTGATTCTTCCCTTTATAAGAGTAAAGTCTGAGGAATTGCATGACAAAAACTTAATAAATACAAAAAAAATTATCTTCTATTTAAAAATTCAAATCAACTTTTCTATATATAATGTGCAAATAATTAACGCACACTTTTTCTATAAATATCCTGAGCAAGAAATAGTTAACTGAAGAAAACCTCTGAATATTTCTGCACCTCTAAAAGTCATTATTAGTACTTTAAATTAGCTGTCAAGAAGGTCTCATTTCATTTCAGACATTTTTTAATAAGTAAACAAACAAATAAACAAAGGCATTTATTCCTGATGAGCCTCCCCACCCTCTCCAACCCCTCCCTGAGGGCACTAAAGATTTATAACACAGCAGTCACAAGGTCTGGGGCGTGAGGCCATTTTGAATGAAATTGCTGTATTATGACAATATCCTTTGGTGCTTCAGTAACGAAACCCTCTTAATGACATCCTAGGGAGACCGGCTTAATATTGAATTCTAGCCTCAATGTTTTGGATCTGTGCCAAGAAAAATAACCTGATCCCCAGAATTGAGAATTGATGGGGGTCCTCGGGCTGGTGAGTTGACTGTGGCTGAAATAAACATGTGGAAAGGTACCTATGTGGCTGTTTCAGACAAAAGACTGTATTTGGATAGAATGTCAAAAACAGTGGAACTGGCAAACCTGGAAAAGCTCCTGAGTTTCAGTGAGGGAAGATTTTTAATGTATTGATGTGTGTGGTGGGTTCCAGGGAGGCATTTATAAAGATATGGGAAATTTTTAAATAGACTAAAAATTCCAACCCAGAACAATCCACTCAAGATTCAAGAGAATGTGTGTAGAACAGCATTTCAAATCATGGGCAACGGATAAAGTAACAAAATAGGAACCAGAAAGCCATAATCAAACTCAAGGGCCCAGAAAAGGGGAAGGTGAGATCAGAGAATCACCATGATCAGGGTCCTGGGCACCCAAGGTTGGTAAAATGGGTCTTGGTATGCTCATTTCTCATGACAGGAGGACCAAGTTTCGATTGATTTGAAGAATCAAAACTATAGGAGTAGCTTAACAGAATAAGGCTGGGTCCCGGGGAACTATTTTTTAAAACCTTTACTATTATTTATTTGTGCCAAGCTTAAATAAATACCATATTGCTAACTCTACTAGAAAACAAGTCTGTTCATTCCATGAAGTGGCAGCCCTTTAAACAGACAATAGAGTCTACTTCGGTGGTAGATTTTAATCTACTCTCCACAAGACCCTGAGATTCATTGAGACCCACAGCAGAGGGAAGGAGAGAGAAAAGCCAGACAGATGTCTGGGTCTCAGAACGTCTCACCCACCCTCCCCCCACCCACCATCTCAAAAGCTCCAGTTATCTGCCTTAAACATCAGCACTCTGCCTAATTTTTCATGTGAAAAAATAGATTCTGCTGCTCAAGAAAGTTTGAAAAATCCATGCACTAAGAGGTAGGGGTCCTGGCTGGGGAGAAATATTGCTGGAGGAGTGAAAATGATCAGACCATGACCCAAGGGCCAAGAGTCTCTTAGAGACATTAGAAATTTTTCTGAGCAAAGCAACAGTTGAAAGTAGGCCTGTGCATTGGAGGGGTCTTCCCTGGTTTCATTCATTTGGGAAGAGACATTTTTGAAAATGAAGTGGGGTTTTAATAAATATTTATTAGGTTAGAATAAGAGGCATAAGCTGATTGCCCCCAGGTGAATCAGAATTCATCCTAAGTAAGGTAGGTACTTGACCAGGTTGACAGGGGCCCTAGTGGGAAAGATAGGTCAATTTTCAGTTTCGTCACCAGTGTGAATTGCTGCTACATTGATTAAAGGGGACAGGGAAATTAACATAATTATATAATTGGACACACACACTGAGGCCAATTTTGCCTACCAATGGGAGAAAAGGGCGAAAACTTCACTAAAATTCCTCTAATATAGTCAAGCACAGTAATCCCAGTGGCTCAGGAGGCTGAGACAGGAGGATCGCGAGTTCAAAGCCAGCATCAGCAATGGCAAGGCACTAAGCAATTCAGTGAGACCCTGTCTCTAAATAAAATACAAAATAGGGCTGAGGATGTGGCTCAGTGGTCGAACGCCCCTGAGTTCAATCCCTGGTCTCAAAAAAAAAAAAAAAAGGTTTCTCTAATGCAAATGTCACAATTTCTCTTTAAAGCAGACAGAGGGTACCTGGAAAGAGTCCAACTAAAGTCACTAAAATGACAAAGAAGCTTAGTTTTGTGACATGGATAGTGACCAGGAATAGATCTGGTTATACTGGCAACCATTCTCTGAGCCTGAGGAATGCCAATCTGACTCACAGAGGGTACATTTACACCCCTCCTCTTTGGCACTGTTGGCCACTACTGCACCCCCAGTTCCAAAACGGTCCATATTCTGTTTGGGCGATAGTTAACACGTCTAACCACTTCACCGAAAAACCAACAAGAGGAAACCACCAGTGAGAGAGAAAGTTAGCTTATTACAAGTTCTGGCCACCTCACACCTTGTGTTTGCTCACTGAGTTTGCCAGAAAGTTCCCTTCTGACAGGCTAATTTACAACTTTCCTCCAGCTGCCAAATCATCACCCAGTAGACTTCTCCTATTACTTCTACTCTGCTACCCATCGATGGCCTTCTCATGCAGCATTAAACAAAAATTCTCAGACCAAGCAAAACCGGGGCCTACACCAGGCACAAATAATCTACCTGTCATTCACCAGCCACAGCTGGCAATTGACGACGATAATGCGAACAGCCAAGTAATTATAGCAGAGAAGTTGGAAGAAGAAATTTATGAGTTTCGATCTAAATGCTTGGCATGCTGTATCACTAGAAAACGAGCTCCTCAAAGTCCAGAGCAGAGCACTGTAAAAAGCGTGCAGATTAAGGGCTCTAAGTTACATATCAAGGGCCTCATTTTCGTCAAAATACATTTTCTTTACAAGGCATTCACAGTTCCTGGCCCTCAATGGATTTCTGGATTTCTCCCTAAGGGACATACAAAGAGAGGAGGAATAATATAAGCCGACAAACCACCAGCATTGCAAACCAGACTTTCATGCAAATATCCTTGTGAACAATATGAATATGGCAGCCATCTCCATGGTAGAGGTAGGGTTGATCTTTACTTCCTGCGGGCTTTCTGTGTTTTCTAATTATTCTGTTATAAACACATATGCCTTTTTTTGCTTTGTTTTGGGTACAAAAGGACTGAACTCAGGGGCACTGGACCACTGAACCACATCTCCAGCCCTATTTTGTATTTTCTTTACAGACAGGTCTCACTGAGTTGCTTAGTACCTCGCTGTTGCTGAGGCTAGCTTTGAATTCACGATCCTCCTACCTTAGCCTCTGGAGTCTCTGGGATTACAGGCATGCGCCACCATGCCCACCCACATATGCCTTTTATAATTCAAAAAATATATAAATATTGATGAAAAAAGGTTGGGGAATCAGGATTCAAATGCAAGTCTCTCTGATGATGAAGTTTTTGTTCTTTCTATTATTCATCACTACCTCTCATTTATGACTATACCCTTGTTGTTGTTTTTTTTAATTTAATGAACAAGTAGAGTCGAATGTATGCCCACTACCTTTCTAAGCATGTTCAGTGTGTTAAGTTGGTTAAACCTTATATCATGTGAGAACTACTCATAATCTCATTCTACAGATGATAAGACAGAAATGTTAAGTAACTCACCCAAGGCAGCACAGCTGATGAGCACCAAAACTGGAATTCTTCTCCAGGCAGTCTGACTCCAGTGTCTGTGCTCTCCGTTACTCTGCTGAACTGTCTCAACCTTTTCCTATTTAGGATAGATCCTCTCGGGCCCTCATGTCCTTTTCTAACCTGGCCAACCCCCCATTGCCTGTGTTAGTGTCAAAGCAGGACACGCAGCCCAAAGGAGCCTTTTTAATAAGAGAATGACATTGCTGGATTACTAGTATAATCAGCTCTAGCCTCAAAGCCCCAGGATAAAGGGGTTCCAAAGAAATCAACTCCAGTCAGTGTCCATGACAATGAGGAATAAAAGATGGGAAGGATCCTGCTGCCTGAAAAAAATTACCACGTCTTTCTCATCTCCTCTAGCACAGACTTTAATTGTGTTCCTTGAAAATATTTTTGCCGGGGCTGGGGATGTGGCTCAAGCGGTAGCGCGCTCGCCTGGCATGAGTGCGGCCCAGGTTCGATCCTCAGCACCACATACAAACAAAGATGTTGTGTCCGCCAATAACTAAAAGAAATAAATATTTTAAAAATTTAAAAAAAAAAAAGAAAATATTTTTGCCTCCTTGATTTCTCCCTCCTTTTCCATTTTTCTTAAACTTCTCTATATAGGGACTTGTCCACTCCGACTTGATTTCCTCAGACCTCAGATTATCCTCTGCAGATTCAGAGCCTGGATTTGAAGATCTCCACGACTGATGCCGTTCGTTGGTGTAATGAGGTGTGGCTTGCTTCCAAGTCCACTTGCTCTTCCCAAAGAACTCTGATGGGTGCCCGTTGGCGGGAACAGTGGGTTATTCCCAATTTCCAGGTGAGGACACTGAAGTTCCTCTCTAGCAGAGAGGAAAACCCAGATCTGCTGATTAGAAGCCCAGAGCCCTTTCCTCTAGGTCTCAAAGTATCTCTAGGGGCCCTTTTAAGCACCCGACCTGTGCTTCTGAGCTGCCCCCTGGATTCTGGCCCCCACCAGGGCAATGCTCTTTTTAAAGCTCAAGCTACCTGCTGGCTCCCAGAGCTGCTGGAGAGGCTCACTCGGTTGCTGAGGACTGCAGTGATGAAAGTTCTCCCTTTAATTTCCATCCTCATGAGTCTGGAACACCAGAGCCAGCCATGGAGACTGAGAACAGATGTCAAATTTGGCCTGGGATTTCTGGGAGCAACATCTGCTTGGCCTTTTCCCAGCTTGTTTCTTCCCTCCACAGCTGGCTGTCCTGGGGGCTCCAGGCCTGAAAGGAAGGGTGCATGGGGGGGAGGAGCGGTGGGGGGGGGGGGGGTTGCACGATTATCTGGATCCTGGATCGCCTCCCCCTCCAGCTTCCATTTGACTCTTTATGTGTATTTGACATGATACTTCCACGTTCCCTGTGCCATGAATCTTTAGCCTTTCTTCCACAGGGTCCTTGCCCACATAACTGGAGTCAGTGGCTGAAGTGGCAATAAACTTGACAGGACTCAAAATGCCCGGAAGCCAGATCAGTATAAAGCCTCACAACTTGAGCAGGGCTTGGGGCCAAAGTTGTGCACCCTAATTAAGTAAAAATGCATTTGCTTGGGACAGTCCTCGTTTTCACCTGCTGTCCAGGTTTTAATTTTAATAGCATCCCCTTTCAATGATCTAACACTTATCAGCTTTCGACAATGAATGATATGGCTGCCTTGTCTATGCTATGAGATCAAAGACTACCAAATGGCCAGATCTCTAAACTGGAAGGCAGGCCAAAGAGCTTTCAGCTCAACCTCCCATCCAGAGCTTGAAATCCCCTTGTAAACATCGTGATAGATTTTGAGCTCTATTAAGCAGCACATTTGGACTCACGGCTTCATAAAGATTTTAAGTCGCTTCATATGTGTCTGTTGGGTCTCAGTAGCTCACAGCATTGGAAGACTTCATAAGCATTAATAAAGGAGCAAAGGCTGCCAGAATAACTTTAGTGCATATGATGCAGGAATATTTAGCAGAAAGGAGAGGGAACTGTTATTTCTGAGTAGCCACCATGTGTCATATTCTGTGGAAGATGTTTTCCCTTACTTATATCTTTGTAGGGAGCAATGTCAGGAAGTGGGTTATTTCCCTTTCTGAGGATGAAAAAAAAAAACTGAAGGAAGAAAAGTACAAGCTAACGTGGGCAGGGCTGGGATCGGAACCCTACTCTTTCAGAACTTGAGGCTTAGAGATGCTGTTCTAGCTGAGCCTGTGGCCTCCCACCTTGCCTCGCCCTCCCCATTCCTTTTCTCCATTGGTATTTGAGGTGGCAAGACAAAAGATGTCACAGTTAACTCTCCACGCTTCCACCAGACAGCCTCTCCTATAACCTGTCAAACTGCTGAAGCGTGCACTTCTTCCATGAGGATAGAGACGCAGAGCTCCATGGAAGAGATTCTGTTAAAGTCTACCTCTAACCTAGAAGCGCCTGCTTGTCTCAGCCCAGATATGACATGAAATCACTGCCCAGTGAGCAAAGTTGTTAAATAACTTCAGTGTGCTCATTCCTTTTGAGGGAAAAGGCAGGACTGGAAGAGAGGAGGAGAAAGGGAACTTGGAACTGCTCTGTTGCCTCTGGGTGACATTGCCACAGCCCCCATTTCCTGCCTGTCATATCACTCCAGGGCAATTTTGTCTGTGAAGATACTTCAGATCCCCAAAGTCAGATTCTCTTATGACTGGTCACAGCAAGAACTGAAAGGCCTGGGCAGAATTACAAAGCATTTCTCAAGCTCTGTAATATTGGGAAGTGCTTCCTAGACATGCGGCTGATAGGAGTAGAGTAGCAAGGGAGCTGCCCCCAGAGAGGCAGCACAGGAAGCCAGGAGCCAGGGCTCCACAGACTGGCCCAGCAGAAGAGCAGCAGTGGCAGTTAGCTGAGGTCCACAGGTAAAGCCAAAAGATCAGGGTAATGGAAAACTAATGCCACCCCTTGTCTAAGTCCCCTTCTGTTGCTGTAGCAAAATATCCCAGATTGAGTAATTATTAAAAAAAAAAAAAAGTTTAATGGACTCACAGTTCTGGGTGCTGAGATAACCAAGAGCAAGGTGCTGGCATCTGACAAGGGCATTTTTGCTACATAACATGGTAGAGGGCATCACATGGCAAAACAGAGCTTGGGTCTCTCCTCTTAAAAAAAAAAAAAAACCATGAGCACTCCATCCTCATGATTTCATCTTCTCTGAATTACCTCCCCAAAGCCTCTACTTCCAGAAAGCATTAACATTTGAATTTGGGGACTAAGTTTCCAATGCATGAACTTTTGCCTCATTAAATAAAGTCTGCAGAAAACAGAAGGAGGCATGTCAAGAGTGAACCAGAGTATTTTCAGTGTCACACACTTAAACTTGAAATGAGCATGAGTGACTTCACGTATGTTTGTGCAGGAGTGTTTGGAGGTCCATGTTCTACAAACATCAGTTGTAAGTAATCATAGAGTGACTACCGCGTGGTGGGGAGCAAGACAAGCTTGGTTCCTAGTATGAAGGAGCGTACAGGATCATGGACTCTGATCTAGGTCTAGCTCCTGTGTTTTGAGGCAATACTACCTGGGGAAAGAGAACAGCTCAGGGACTTTGTTTAAGTTCAATGGGGTCAAAGCACAGAACTTGTACTATTATAAAGATGTTAAATTGTTTTGTGATTTTTTTTAAAATGTGTGTATTATATCAAACCCAGGATTTTCATAGATTTTTATGGCTTAAGACAAAATAGTGAGTTAATTCAAAACCAATGTTAAGGAAATGGAAGTGTTACTATGAGACAGCAAAGCTTGTGAAAAGACACTTCAAGTAGATGACATTTGCGAATCACTGAGATAACACATGTCAAAATAAAAATGCACACAATCCATAGAAGCAGAAGGGTTTCTAATGACCCACAATGTGCATCTGCTCACTCGCCCACCCAAGCAACGAGGTAGTAAGCAAGGAGCGTGTAAATAGCACTGTCTCCAGCTGCACCCGCTCTCACTGACAACTTGTGCAGTGTTTAGGAGACGCTGTGTGCTGGTGCCGTGGGGAATCTCAGCAAGAGCAAGACCTGGTCCCGGGTCTAAAGAGAGAATAATTTAACAGGAAAGAAAAGACAAGCACACAAATAACTGTAAAATGAGATAAGCCCCAACGTGGAGCTACAAAGTCCCACAGAAGAAGCTCAAAGGAGGGATAAGTCACGCCTGCTGGGCAAGGTCAAGAAAGACCTCATGGAGATTTGAGATGGCATTTGAGATAAGCTGGGAAAGATGGGTAGAATTTCAACAACCCCCCAAAAGGGGGAGGGCTGGGAGACATTCCAGAGGGAGAGAAAAGCTTGAGCAATGGTAGAGAGACTGGGAAGTGATAGGATTGTTAGAAAGTCCCTTCTGTCTATTTAGCTGGGATGTAAAATGTGAGTCAAGCAGATGATTAGGGGGGTTGTAGTATAGCTGGCGTCCACTGGTAGCCTAAGGATATTCTACTCAATGTGATGAAAATGGTAGGGGTTGAAAGCGGAGGGTGGGGGGAGGACAGAGAGTTTAAAAGATGATTGGAGCTGCCTGCACTAGGGGAAAGTAAGCCTGGACATGGGGTAGAGTAGAGGTTATCATCATCCCAGCTCTAGTTATTGCAGGGAGAAGCACAATAAAATTGTGAATTTAAAGGATTAAAATTGGTTAAAACTATGGGAGATGGATAGGCAAGTTACAAGGACAACTGAATTACTAGACTCCTCCTGATACTCTAACAGACACATGTGCTGGAAGTGATATTATAAATGCCTTAGGAGCCTACCTAAGAAGAAGAGACCAGGGGAAGTAAAAAGAACAGGAGACCAAGCTGGATCCCTATTTTATTCACACATGCAAATTAAGACACAACCAAAAACCCAAAATAAAACATCAAATGCCAAAGGTGAATTATTAATTGTTCTTATATATACAATTATGAGTTTTTTCAACAGGGAAATTAAGTTACTTTTATTTATTTATTTATCTTTTGGTAACAGGAATGGAAACCCAGAGGGTTTAACCACGTCCCCAGCCCATTTTTATATTTCTTTGAGAGACAGGGTCTCACTAAGTTGCTTAGGACCTTGCCAAGTCACTGAGGTTGGCTTTGAACTTGCAATCCTTCTGCCTCAGCCTCCCAGGTGGCTGGGATTACAGGCATGCACCACAGCGCCCAGCTTAAGTTATTTTATAAAGAGCAAAAAGTTTGCTTTTTAAACAGCAAAATGAAAAAAAATAAGACAGAATTTTTTTCTTTTGTATTTTTTAATAACAAAGGCATTCTCTTAAAAACCTATTAGTCCATTAATTTGCTAATCTATCAATGGGGGCAGAATCCTCATGACCAGATCATCAAGAGAGAAGATTTTGATGTGGTTGAGAATATTAAATATTGTGGAAGCCTGAAAAGTGGCCCCCAAAAGATATCTGGTCCTAATACCTGGATCCTGTATGTGTGACCTTCTGGTGCGGGGGGTTGAAAATGTAAGTCAAGGATCTTGAAATGGGATGATCTTGAGCAAGTTAAGGACCTCCTGATCTGCATTATTTAGGTGGCCTTAACATGCCATCACATGCATCCCTACTAGAAGGATGTTGGCACAGGTGGAGAAGAGGAGAAGGTGAGGTGAAAACAGCATGCAGAGATTTGAAGATGTGGCCCAGCCACAGGGACTACCAGCAGCCACCAGGAACTGCCAAGAATGGATTCTCACCAAAAGCTTCCAGAGTGACTGCTGAATGCCTCTATGACACTAATACCAGGCTTCTGGCCTCCTGGAGCGTGGAAGAATACATTTCTGCTGTTTTAGACCATCAAGTTAGTGGGAATGTGTCTTAGCGGCCACGGGAAACTAATGCAAGTATGAAATGAGAATTCCTTGTTTTCAGCTAAGATACCATTAGAAGCAGCTGTAGAACAGCAGATGAGCTAAAAACTTCTCTTAGCCCATTTCTCTGTCCGAAACATAAGCTAATAATATCTGTCTTGTGGAGTTGTTTCAAGGTTATATGAGTAGGTTTATTTTGTGTCAAGTTCTGGAAAAATGTAAGAGATTATCCTACAGAGCTGGGCATCCAGGGCAATGAATGATACACAATAAAATACTTAATTGGTTAGAAATAGAACAAAGACATCAAACATGATTCAAAGGTTCAAAAGTAGGACATAAGGAATGAAGGAAGTTCAGTAGAGGAAAACACGTTTCTCCAGTATCTATAATAGGCCAGGCCCTTTGCAAGGTCTGGAGGGTTATAAAGATGAGAAAATGAAGGTGAATCCTGCCCGTGGAAGGCTGACAGTCTAAAGGAGCATTTTTTCAAAGTGTGTTATTCAAAGACCCAAAAGGATCCCAAACCAGGTGCTGTACTCTATATCTGTCTTCTCCATTTCCCATCCCTTCCCACACCCACATTTTCTGGAGACTTAAAACATGTTAGTTAATTTGAGTCCCATTTCTAATAAATTGGACCTGCCTTTAATTACCCTAGGCTTTTCTGAACTTCCTTGACATGCACAGTTTAACCTTTTTTTAAAACAAACGGAATAAAATTCCTCCCCTTTGAGTTGTTATGATGTTTAAATGTAGTAATTATAAAGTACTTAATAAATGTAGTAAGCAAAGTAACAATCCCTCAACAGTCCACACCCCCATCTCCAGAATATGTGAATCTGTTACCTCACAGCTATGATGAGAAGGGAAGTTTATTCTGGATCATCTAGGGGGTCTTAAGCACATGAGTCCTTAAAAGTGAAGACTCTTCCCCAGGTGTGGTCAGAGAAAGAGAGTGGAAGAAGGGTCACTGGAATATGATACTGCTGGTTTTAAAGATTGGAGCGGGAGGGCCGCAAGCCAAGGAATGTGGACAGACTCCAGACACTGGAAAAGTCAGGGACACAGATTCTTTCCAGAAAGAGCCTTAAGAAGCAGCACAGCCATGCACGTTCTAGAACTATGATGCTACCTTGCCTACCTCCTCCACTCACTTTAGTCCGCGGCCAGCACAGACGATATAGATGAAGGTTCGGCTACGTGGGAAAATCCTAAGGGAGTTTAAATTAAAGACACAGACTCCAATTACCTTTAAACCAGCTTCAGGACGGCTCCTCGAACCCCCAGCCTCAAGCTACCCATTAAATTAGCAAGGTTTACTGAAGAGGCTAGTGAGAGAGAGCCAACACGCCAGGGAGAGGACTTTTATTGGGGAACAAAAAATTCTGGGGAAAATCCCATCCATTGAAGGTTAAGGGGGACAGTGTTTCAAGGTCAGGTGCAACAATTGTATCTTCAAGGGCTATGGTCAGGCACGACTCCACACAGACAAGCCCTCGGACCCAAGAAGGGTGGGGAAAGCTCTAACACAGAGAAGTGTGTCTGAGCACCTCTCACCCAACCGGGAGGTAACTCAATCACGTGCAAGGATGGCCTCCCACAACTCACTAGATGTTTGGTTAGTGGCCTGAGGAAGTCACTAAAACTTGCTGAGCCTCTGCCATCTCAACTAAATTGGGAGTGATACCCTGCATCGAGGGGCAAAAGGCTCACTCAAATCTCATATCCACTGTCCCTAGCTTCTTGTGCATGGGTAGGAGGCGTCAGTAATTCTGCAGAAATAGCTAATTCATCACTAGATTATGTCCTTTCTCTGATCAAAATCTTCCAGATGTGCTCCATCTCACTTACACAACACTCTGAAAGGCTTCCTCCATTCTCAAGTCCTCGCAATACTCTGACCCAATTTCCTCTCTGACCATCCTCCTTCTTCTTTGCCCCTGGCTGACGGTGCTCCAGTCACACTGGCTATCTTGCTGTTCCTGGATCACACCAGTTCCAGCCTCAGGACATTTGCACTTGATGTTTTCCCTAGCTAGAACCCTCCCCTGCCACACCAAATCCACACAGCTCACCCCCTTGGGTCCATCTTCCCTCAGATATTGCCTTTTTCAACCTTATTGAAATAGCCGTACTCCTCTTCTCACTCCCCCCTTCTCTAATTTCCTCCATAGTAATTTCACATACTGCATATTTTATTTCTCTTTCCTCTTTCTCATCCTCCTCCACAACTTCTCTTTTTCTTCCTCATCATCCCCTTCCTTTCTCGTCTTTTATATACGCTGTTGACTACACTGGAATGTAAGCTTCATGAGAGTTCTTCATGAAGCAGGTGCTTGATAAATATTTTGGGTTGAATAAATCAGTGTGTGATCCATCTATAATCAAGAAATAAATGTTAGCATTGCCTCCAAAGACCCATCCTTTAAGCTACAGATGGGAAACAAAGTTGAAAGAATGGTAATCAATGTGGCCAAGGGTCCCAGCAGCCAGCTCTTGTCTCTTAACAGAGAGAACCCAGAGAGAACTGGTCTTCTGATGTCTTGTCCTTCCTAGTTTGAGGCAGCCTCTAAAAACCATAAGAACAATTTGTTTCAGTACTTCAGTACTTCCGCTTCCAGGCCCAGGAAAGAGCAGGAAATGCAGGGGCGTGTGAAAATCGAGAAAAAAGAAGAATTAAAGCCACTACACGTAAAGGGCTCAGAGACTTCCTCTGTAGCCTGTCAGGGCACATGCGTCTCAATGTGCTTTCACTGAGAGCCTGCAGGGACCATTCTTAGACAGAAAACCAAAAATCTAAAATATGAGTGCTAGTTCTCATTCATCCCATACAGATTTACTCAGGAACTACTGTGTATTTGTACAAGACAGGTGTGGTTCCTGCCCACAGGGGTATAACATAGAAGGGTAAATTTAGTTTAGATTCTACCTGCCCACTATCCATGCTGAGCAGACTGAGTTTCCAAAGAAGGGCCCTAGGACATATCTTAGATTTTCAAGCAATTTTAGATAGGGTATAAGGTAAGCTTTAGAATCCGGCCAACCAAGAACTCCAGTCTTTGTTACACTTATTATTATTAGTCCTCAAGGAAGTACTGTATTTATCTCATTTGTCACTGTATCCATAGACAAGTACAAAATACTCTCAATAAACCTAAGGGGAAAAAAAATAAATTTCAAAGCCACTGTTTCTTCATTTGTCAAGTGGGATTATAAAGCCTACCTCATGAGGCTATGTGAGGATCAGTTGCTCATGAAGTACCTGGCACATGCTAGACACTCATTTCATGTGAGCTGCCATTTTGGGTAACAATGGTGGTGGTTTGGTGGTAGAGGAGGTTCAGTCAGCTCTGGGTAAATTGCAGCACATTCCTGTCTTTAATGATTTGTTCCACCTGGAATTTTGGACTAAGTCTGGCCTGATGAGTTAGATCTCAGGGTGAGCCAATTCTCTTGGATAAGTCCTGTTCAGCTGAGCCAGAGCCTCTGGGAAAAGGAAGGATGTGTTTTATATCCCAGCTACAGGGGTATCCAGCAGCAGAACTGAAACAGCATGACCAAGTGCAGCCCTTCTCATTTCATTATGGGGCAGGAGTCGGGGGAGGCCAGTTTAATTGCATCTGATAAACGGTAAAGAACAAGGGCAGGCAATGAGAATAATTTTACCAGTCTGTTCTCCATTTAATTTTCAAATCTGAGCAGGGGAGGGGAGGTCCTAAATATCCTTTTCCTAACTATATATCATGTGAGGTGCAGCTAAGCTTCCCTTGAAGCCCATTCCCTCAATAGGTCAACAAGAGCCATTTACCAATGTGCAGGGATTAAATTTTTAAAAATAGAGACTTAAGGTCCTTGTAGAAGCCAAAAACCCTATGAATCTCTCGATACTTTGGATGTTTAGCTCAGAATCTACTTGGTTAAGAGGTATTGATCTCACAGCTTCAAGCTGAGCCAGACCTATGGGAATACTCTGCTTTTCCTGATATTTCTCAGTACAGTAACACTATACTGGAGATCTCTTCCAGAAATAAAGGCAAAGAGCCTTAAACTCAATGCCAAAGACGTTTGTGAGAAGACTAGGGTATTAGCATCCTTGTTTGTGAGAATCATTTTAGAAGCGGTTGCTGAGACACATGGGTTTGGCACCTGCAGTTTTGGTGGAAATGGGGAATGTCTTCTCAAAAAAACAGAAAAATACCATGACTATAATGGTTTTAAGCAGTTGCCACTATTACTAGATTGAGTCATTTATGTTGCCTTTGTCTTACTTTTATATACCTAGCTTTAAATTAACAGCTCTAATAAACAGCAATTTGGTTAGTAATGAGTTCCTTTGATTTTTTTAGGACTATTAGTTGGTCTTCTGAGTTCCTCTTCTCTAAATGACCAACAATTCCTCACAGCTGGGGAAGAAAAGAGACAGCTCAGAAAAAGAACACAGCTCAGAGCAAATAAACCATTTCAAGTCTTCTCACAAGGCAAGAAACACCTGTCACCCATTCATCCTTTCACAGGGGATGTGCTAACTGTGTAAGGAACTGGGTAGATAAGAGATGGACAGTCCTTCTGGGAGTTAGCATTCAGACTGTCTCAAAGAAAGATTAGCAATCTACCAATCAGAGAAACAATGGAGAAGCAGGCCAGGTATACAGGCTCAGCTTCACTTGGGGTTTTGCTTGATTAAAGAAAAAGTTGCCTGAGCCACTCAGGAGACTCACAACCAAGTACAAAAGGGTACAATGATACCCATGTTCTTGAGCTAAAAATATTTTTCTCAGAAATCTCCCAGGTAAAGGCACTCAGTCAGCCACATCTGGAGGTCACCACATCTTGAGGTTAGCTGGAATTTGACTAAAAGAAAGGAAAGTCTGTATACTTCAACAGCCTTGCTGTAAGCAAGGTGACTTCAACCCCTGCCCCCACCTTAGGTCTGAATTGAGAAACCCTGAGATGACCACAGCCCTAGGCCACCGTGTGCAAAAATGGGAAATGTCCCTTACCAGGTCCTCCTCTGTGTTAAGCCAGAATCATCAGTCTATAGAATCAGGAACTGAGTGGCTTAACCATCTTGCACGTAAGGTGTATGCATTGGTCCAAAGGAGACCAGTGAGCAGCAATTCAATTTAGAGTTCACTGAACCCTCTGGTTTGGGAAGGAAATTGCTAGTAATCAATTGCAGCAAGCACACAGGCTCAGGGCCAGGAAGAGAAAAATCACTTTAATGGGCAAAGCAGATGTTACTAAATTCATTGCAAAAGTGAGATGGGCACAGAGCCAGGCCTTGCATGAGAGATGCTGATCTGTTCTCCTGAATGAAGAAAACAGAGACACTTCAAAAGCGGGGTCTATGAGGGAAGCCAAAGGTCTGTGTCCCTGTTAGGTTGAATAAAAGAAAATTCACCCAGGTGTTCGGGTTTCCCAAGCCATCATGAGGCTTAAAGCTGTTAACATCTCATAAGGATTTTAAACAAATCCAGAATACTAGCTTAAAACTGTCTGGGGAGTCTTCATTCCGTTCAGAAGAACGTATGTGGTAAAGTAGATAGAACGTGGAATAAGAACCATCAATTTGTTGGTTTCACGATCAAGAAGTTGCACAACTTGGGCAGAGGACTTCATTCCCCTCAGTTTCCTTAGCTGTAAAATGGGTCTAATCTCACTCCCTATATTAGAGCAGTGATGAGGTTAGTGATAATGTCTATCACTAATAATGACAGCGTCAGAGAAGGGCACTTAAGCAATAATATGTTCTCAGAGGCATCACAAGACTAGTGGCACTAGGATGCAGGGAGAACAAGCTAGTGACTTCACAGGGAGAGTGGGGGAAACCTGTAGTCCAGTATCTACTAGCTTTTCCAGGGCCTCTTAGGGATTGATTACTTCACAGGCTAATTATTTCTGTATAGGTTCATCGAATATCTCAGGTGCATGCGTTCAGAGAGTCCAATGTCACAGCCCAAAGAAAGTCATTACATGTACTTAGAACCTTTTCTTGATGTAGCTTTCTAATGCAAGCCCCTGGAAAAAGAGTTGATCCTGATTCCCCAAATCTGAAATGTTCTTTACTTATCTAATTCCCACTTATTCTTTTGAGGGTCAACCAGAGTCACTTCTCTGAGAATCACCCTAGATACCCCTGGGCCTCATGTCCCTACTCACATAGTATTCAGGTTGATATCAGTGGCCTTAAATCCTTCCTGGAACAAGACATGTCCAATTTTAAGCATGACATATCCAACTTTAAGCATGCTCATTAAAAAAAAATAATAATAATGCTACTGGCTCAATTATCTGACTTAGAGTAGTAGTAAATGGTCTTAACTGATATTCACCTGAATCTATGGGGGTCTTCCACAAATATTTTGCAACTCTGTGGGCATCAAGTATTAATTGTGCAAAAGTTAAAGTCTCTAAACCAGAAGGTGGAGCAGAGGGCTCTGTGGCTTGACTAGTGGTGTCTACTTGAGGTAAGTTCCTCACTCTTCCTAAGCACTAGTTCCCTCATCTATAAATTGGAGACAATAATATGCCCTCTCCCTAGGGCTCATGTCACGATTCATGAGCTTGGTCCTAGGAAGTGCTAAGCACTACAATGCTAGCTGCTTAGTAATGGTCATTCTCCTCGAAACTTTTTTACCCGCACAGGCAGAGGGGGTGGCTAATCCACGCCCAAGCACAAAGAACAGTAAATTGCATTCACACCCTCTGAAATTTCCAAACCTCAGGCTTTTTCCATAGAGTGGACACTCTCCAGAAAGCCATGTCCCACTGAAAATATGTTTCCAAGTTACCATCAACTTTAGGATGTTCTTGATAAGCAAGCAAAGCTGCAGAGCAACTTTGGCAATGAATTTCTGGGGGCTGGTGAGAGGAGGATGTTTACCAGAGTGCAAAGACCAGGTCCAAAGCAGAGAATATTTTGGCCTAGAAAGATCTTGGAGAAGGCATTTTTTGCCAAGCACAGACTCCATTCTCAGGTCCTGAAGTCAGCATTAGAAACTAAACAAAACCTTCCCGGGTTCACATTTGTTTACTTTTGTCAAAATGCAACTTCCTGTTTGAAAGGAAAAGGGCAGTAAAGCTTTCTATAGCCTTCTCAGACATAAAGTTTCAACTGAAAACAATTGATTTGATAAGGATAAACGAATCAAACATGCACAATGGGGATCCCCCTTCCCCTCAAAACGTTCAGGTTTTAATAGGGAAAGCGCTCAACAAACCAAAACAAATATTTTTTCAACTGTTGGCTCGTGAAGATTGTTTAGGCCATTTCTTCTCCTGAGAGCAAGAAAAACAGACATAAGGAGGGAGCCAAGTTACATATGCTGTGTCAGAGGAGTCACTTCCACACACTTGGGGGTTGAAATTTCAGTTACATAGAAAGTCAGAATGTTTAAGTTCCCACAGCCACTTAAACCACATTCCCTAGCATGAATACAAAACAACTGGATCCCAAGTCCTTTGGGGTCCTGAAATTTCCTTGAATGGCACCATGCCCTGCACCCAGATTTGAAAATTGATTGAAAAGCCCTCATAGCAAATCCACCATAAGCCTTCTACAAGGATTCCAGATAACGTATTCTCCGTACGCGGGTATGGAGGGGTGAGTATTTGTAATTAATTGTTAGAGCACCTCGCGAAGCTAGCATAAAATATGGAACTTAACTTGGGTTTATTTATCATGAAAGTGCTGTCTACAAATCTTGAATCCCTTTATCATAAAGTATTAAGTTGGCATAGGACTTTAAAAACCATCTGGTCAACCTCTCCCTGCCCACCCATATACACATACATAAATAACGCTGGTGAGTAGTAGAGAGGTCTGGAGAAGTTTCCTCCCTAGATTGTAAATTTGCTTCTTAAGGCCAGAATGATTTTGCTTATCTTCCTATTCTGTAATGGAGCACTAGGAATGCAGTAAGGACTTAGGACAAATGAACAAGTTGAAGAGCTGTCCTAGTCTGCAAAGTCAGGGTCAGCACGTAGGACTCATGACTCTCAGTTTCGTGCGCTCCCCACAGTTACAACCCTGCCCCGTGTATCCACTAGCTATCTTCTTCAAGGCTGAATAAGTCACTTAGAGTTCTTTTCAATCACACCCTATGCATTGAATTTTCCAACTCTTCTATAAAACACATTTGAATGTTTAAAAGAAGTCATGAATGATTGAGTTGATGAAAACACATGAATAACTAAATACCTTTCCTGAGCGATTCCAATATTTCCCAGAATGGAAATATTCTTCCCATCTCTAGAAGGCTGGGTTTTAAAAGAAGTAGATTTGTGCATATTCCATCTATTCCTTTAACCCTTCCCTGTCGATGTCTAATAGGACAATCAGGAAACAGGAGAGGCAATTATGAGAGATGTCACTTCCCCTCCCCTCACAGTGCAGCCAGATCTCATCCTACAAACCAAAGCAACCAAGTCCATCAGCTACTTAAACCCTTAAGGAAAATGGGTCCATCTTGGCCCACAAGGCCCTCACATATGGCTTCAACCTGCCTGCCTGTCTTATCTATGGCCACTCTGCCCGGTTTAGGGACTTAATGAGATCTTTCATGACTTTACACTTATGGGTATGCTCTGTCTGGAGTACACTTCACTATCACTGTGATTACCATGACCACTGCTGTCACCACAGCCATCTCATTACCACTGCTATCACCACCACTGTTGGAAACCACCATCACTACCACCACCATAATTTAAAGCCAACACACCACAACCACCACCACCATTACCCCTTCACCATCATTACCACACAGTTACCACCATCTCACCAATACCCTCTGAAACTTGAAAAAAAAAAAATTCTTCCTGTCTTAAGAACTAGCTGTAAGGGCTGAAGTTGTGGCTCAATGGTAGAGCACTCACCTAGCACATGTGAGGCACTGGGTTTGATCCTCAGCACCACATAAAAATAAAGAAATAAAATAAAGGTATACATACATGGAGTATAACTTATTCTTAAAAAAAAAAAAAAAAAAGAACCAGTTCTAAGAGAACTGTAAATGTTTCCTGATTCTGTACCCAGCGCCTCTCTGAGCTCCAACGGTCACTTGATCTCAACTATGTAATTGCATACAACACGCTGCATTGTAGTTTATTCAATCACACATCCTTTCTAGGAGCCCTGTCCTCTGCTGTGCCCTGAAACCCTGAATAAAAGAAAATATTTTGGGAGAGTCTGACCACACGTTATAGAACAGCAAGGGTCAAAAGGAAAAGTGTGTGAGGACTGGTGGCACCCAGAGCAGGGTGCGGTACCTCCAGGCCAAGGCCAGGTGTCATATATTACTGACCTTGCCCCTCAGCAAAACTCTGATGGTAAGAACTTCTTGCATAGCCTACCTCTATACTCTTTCTGGGTTTCTCACTTTGATTCAAATAGTCATTGAACAAAATTAGAGGGTACCTATTCTGTCCTAAGATCATGGGCACATTAGGGAAAGAAACAACCAAACCACTCTTAGACAGGACTAGAATAGGTGGGATGGAGTTATATGGGAAGGGTATTTGGGGTCAAGGGAGGATCCAGAGGAAGTGGGGTTTAGGCTGGAATCCGACAGCTGGGTAAGGACTAGCCGAGTAAGGAGCAAGAAAAAGAGCAATGAGAGAACAGATATTTTTGTTCTCTGAACACACCAAGATTCATCTCCATCCATTCCCTTGCACTTCTGTTCCTGCTCCCAGGTCTTCATTCGGGCATCAGCTCAGATGTCAACTTCCCACATAAAACTGTCCATAACTACCCAACTAAATAAGCCCCCTTCCCAGGCACCGTCTAGCACAGTGTTTCTCAAACAAAAGCTAGCAAAGGGATCCTTAATACAGATTCTGCCGGGCACAGCATCACACACCTGTTATCCCAATGGCTTGGGAGGCTGAGGCAGGAGGATCACAAGTTTAAAGCCAGCCTCAGCAACATAGTGAAGCTCTAAGCAACTTAGCAAGATCCTGTCTCAAAATACAAAAATATAAAAAGGGCTGGGGATGTGGCTCAGTGGTTAAGTGGCCCTGGATTCAATCCCTGGTACCAAAAAAAAAATGCAGATTCTGATTAGTAGGTCTGGGGACTCTCCTGAAATTCTGCATTTTTAATAAGCTCATGATGCTGCCAATCCAGAGGCTATGCCTTGGGTAGCTCTGGCTATAATGCATCATCATGTCTGAATTTCTTCATAATTCTTATCACTATATAAAATTATCTTGTCCATCATCTTTTTTTTTTAGTTATTCTCATACATACAAACCACTCTCACTAGAATGTGAGTTGTTTGGCACCACCATATTCCCAGGACATGGCACTTAGTCATTGCATATCAAATATGAATGAATGTATGAATTGATCAATCAATGATGTGGAGTTTGACCTTCTATCCCAGGACTTGACTTCCCTCTTTCAACCTGGACTTCCATAATAGGATATCAGCATCTCATACCAACAGTAGGAAATATCCAATGTCAGCCTACACCATGACTGAGGGTTAGCACATGGCCTGAGTTTCAAGTTCCTTTTTTATTATTGCATCCCAACTGTGGGAACATGCTGTACCCCTTCCTGCTTAGCTTCTGATGTAAGCCCTTAGTGTTCTGGTCAAAGCTGCCCTCTCCACCTGAATCCTGACTCAACGGAATTTTTGGATTCTGCACCATATGTTCTTTTATCTTTCTGAACTTCTCTAGGCCCTCTGACCAAAAAGCTCTCAAAATAATTCTTAAAAACTCCTCTTTCTGGTCAGATAATGCATGTCATTCTGCAGCTCAAAGTGCCTTTCAATCTGGGATTGAGCAAAAGTTCCAATTTTTCCAAACCTTTTAACTTTTTTCCAAATATTCATTCATTCTTTCTTTCTTTCTTTCTTTCTTTCTTTCTTTCCTCCCCCCCTCTCTTTTTCTTTCTTTCTTTTTTTCCCTGACATCAGTGGGGACAAATGATCATGGCCAAGCTTTCTGGAGCATCATCTGAAGGTAAAATCTGAAGGCCTAGTACAGGGAACTCCAGAGGACAGACATGGTCCCAGGCCCTAGAGACCTAAGGTCTTGTCACAGAAGAAAAGCAGCCGAAAACAATATCCTAATGCAGAATATAAAGAGTGCCAAATGGTGGTTCCCAACACTTCACCTTACTGTGGCAAGCAAGGTGGCCCCATGGAAGTCTATTTTACTTTTTTTTAATAGCTATTTTTTAAAAATTAACACATAATAATTGTACATAATTATGGGATGTAGTGTGATACTTCAATACAAAAGTATACAATGGCAATGATCAGGTCAGGGTAATTGGTATGTCCTTTGCTTCAAACATTTATCATTTCTTGGTGTCAGGAATTTCAAAACCCTCTCTATTAACTATTTGTAAATGTACTAGTAATTGTTGTTAATCATAATTACCGTATGGTTCTAGAGAACATTAGAAGTTACTTCTCTTATCCAACTGTACCCTTGTACTTGGTAACCATCATCTCTCCATGCTCCCTTCTGACCTTTCTCAAGCTCTGTGTATTCTACTTTCTACTTCTCTAAGATCAATTTTTTTGGTTTCCACGTGTAAGTGAGAACATGCCATATGTATTTGTCTTTCTGTGCCTGACTTAACTTTACTTAACATAATGCCCCCCAGCTCCCTGCATGTTGCTGCAAATGACAGGATTCCATTGTTTTTATGATTGAATAATATTCCATTGAGTATCTCTGCTGTGTTTTTTCTTTGTCCACTCATGTGCCAATGGTCACCTAGGTTGATGCCATATTTGGGTATTGTGAACACTGCTATAGTGAACATGGAGTACAGATGTTTCTTCAACATACTGATTTCATTTCCTATAGATATTTATCAATTAGTGGGATTGCTGAATTTTATGGTAATTCTATTTCTGACTTTCTGGGGAAATACCATACTGCATACTGCTTTCCATAATAGCCACACTAATTTACATTCCCACGAGCACTGTATGAGAGCTTCCCTTTCTCTGCATCTTCACCAGTACTAATTATTTTTTGTCTTTTTTTAGTAGTAATCATTCTAGCTGGGTGTGATGATATTTCCTTGTGGTTTTGATTACCATTTCCCTGGTGCTTAGTGGAGTTAAGCATTTTTTCATATATTTATTGTCCATTTGTATATCTTCTGTTGAGAAATATCTCTTTTGATCATCTGCTTATTTTTTAACCAAATTACTTTTTTTCTTTTTTCGTTTCTGAGTTATTCAAGTTCCTTATATATTCTGGATATTAGTCCCTTGTTGGATGAACAATTTTCGAATATTTTTCCCATTCTGTAGGTTGTCTTTTAGGAAATCCATTTTTTTTTTTTGACATCACTTTGCCAGGTCCTAGTTACTCCCACTGAAAATTTCTTCTTAGTCTCTTACAACAGTTCTTCCCATCTTTGCCTTTAAATGCTAATATGGTTAGGATTTAGTTGTGGGCCTTTTCTATCTCTAGATTTCCCTGTTCTGGGAAATCTCAACCATTTACATGACTTTAAATACCGTCTCTATGCTGACAACTGCCAGATTTCTATCTTTATTCCAGACTTTTCTTTGAAGGATAGGGTCATATGAACAACTGTTTGGTTAACATCACTGTGCTGTCTTACAGACATCTCAAACTTGACATATCCAAAACTGATGTCTTAGACTTTCTCTCTCTCTCTCTCTCTCTCTCTCTCTCTCTCTCTCTCTCTCTCTTTCATACGCACACACACACACACACACATATACACACACACTCATGCACACACAGGTACACACAAACACAAATGCATACACTTACAGGCACAGACAACCCCCATTTAAAACCCATCCCCCTCCCACTTCGTCTTCCATTTCAGTAGTTATTGTTGGAGGGTTGGGGATGGTAGTGTATAGAATTCTCCTCTCTTGCCACTTCTAATCCAACCAGAATCAGTTAGAAATAAATTAGACAAAACAACACGAAATGATTGAACCAAATAAGAATTGGATTTTGCTATTGTTTTAGTTTGTTTTTCAGAAAAAAAGTGAGATGGTCGATTTGGATCAGAAGTCAGGCTCATCTCTCTACGCCCTTAGTGATGACCTTTTCCCTCCTGCTATTATCTCATGCCCTCAGGGTGGCTACTCCACAGCAGCATCTGGAATTCAAGCAAGAGTGGGGAAAGCAAAGGGAGAAATTCATTTGGCAGTTGACTTCACTTCCTTTCTCAGAATCTCTGCACTGCAAGTCCCTCTTAGATCTCATTGGCCAAAACTCTGTCACATGGTTACCCTTAATTGCAAGAGAAGATAGGAAATGTAGAGGCTTTTTTTAGCTAGGCATATTGTCACTCCGAACAACATTTATATTATAAATGCTATATAATTTACATAGCATTATGTTAGGAAGATGAGGAGAATGGATATTGGGTAATCAATCTGAGAGTCTGCCACAAAATCTATCAGCAAGTTCTATGATTCCTACTTCGAAAATATATCATGATTTCATCCCTTTTTCTCCATCTGCACTGCCACCAGCACCGTGATCCGTCCTACCAAGTTACTGCAATGGCCCTTCGAGATTACTTGATTCAACAACTGCCGATATCTAATCCTTTCTCCACTCAAAAGTCAGAGTATTCTTTTAAAAGCATATATCAGATCATGTTAATTCTTCTGTTAAGACTCCTATAACTTCCCACTTCATAAAAAAATAAAATCCAAGCATCTGTCATAACAGTCCCTGCATGATCTTTCTAGTGTCCTTTCATTACACTCTTTATTCTTTCATTTTCATGCATTCATTCACTCAAACATATTCATTGAGTGCCTGCTGTATTCAAAGCACCATTTCAGGTACTGGGAAAAAGTAGTGAACAAATTGGGGGGGAAAAAAAAACTTTCTTCATGAAGTTTACACTGTAGCATACAGATAATAAACAAAATATATAAGTGAAACAGCGTGCTGGGTGGGTATTCATCACTCACTTTGTTCCAGATGCTCTAGGTTTCTTTGGTTATTCCAACTCTTTCTGAGGACCTCATGTGCCCCAAATGCTCTTCTCTCACCAGTCCCACAACTCTGCCCTTATGTCTTCGGGTGTCAGCTTAAGTTCCCTTCTCCTGGGAGGCCTTCTCCGACCAGTCTTTTTAAAACAGGAGTACACTAGCATTCTCTTTCTAAAGAGAATGTTATTACATCTTGAAATTGGATGAATGAGTGGGTGGATGGATGGATTCACATAGTAACTTGTTTAATGCCAGTCTCTCTCACTGAAGACATACCTCTCTAATTGCACTGACCTTGTCTATTCTCTTCAACTTTCTTCACACCCAGAGCTTAGAACAGTCAAAGTCTGACAGTGGAGGCACTGGATAGATATTTGTCAATGGATGGATAAATCTGTGAGTGAAGGAAGTGAGTGTGAAATGGGCCTTTAAAACCAACATCAGTGTTTTTATAGGAGACAGAGCAGAAAAGTCTTTCTTAGAGTAAACTATGTGGAGGAAAACCAAAGGGCAGGAATTGGCTCTGTGAGGCTGATAGGCAATTAGCCACTTTTTCTTAGAATCACAGAGGATTATGGGTAGACTGAGGACAGATGAGGGAAGATTTCTAATTTAAGGTTTATTTGAAGCAGCCTTAAGAATAATTACGAAAGACAGATGCAATGTTACACACCTGTAATCCCAGCGGCTCGGGAGGCTGAGGCAGGAGGATCTCAAGTTCAAAGCCAGCATCAGCAAAGGCAAGGCTCTAGGCAACTTAGTGAGACCCTGTCTCTATATAAATACAAAATAGGACTGGGGATGTGGCTCAGTGGTTGAGTGCCCCTGAGTTCAATCCCTGGTACCACCCCCCAATAAAAAATTTTTAAATAAATAAATAACTAGAAAGCAAACACATCTTAGAAGAGCTCCATATCAACCCCTAAATCCAACCCAAAGTCATTGCAACATGCCACTCAAAAATCAAAAGACAAGAAAAGTTCACCAACAGGATTATTCCATGTTGGGCATACAAATCACCTCTTTCCTCTTAATCGACTTAAGTATTTTTTAAAAACATTTTTTCTGATTAGAGAAGTATTATATATTATTAGTAAATTTGGAAAACATAGGAAATGACAAAAGAAATTACTATCAGTAGATGCTTTTCTCCAAAGGGAGGTACTTTTCATGGTGGCTCCATCTAGGAGGGAATAGCAACACCAGGGACTCAGCGCTGGGTGATCATAGGAGATTGACAACCTTGACTCCAGTGAGTAGTACCTGGCATGTGACATTGGAAAGTCACATTGTCCCTCTACCCTTGGTTTTCTCATTGGTCAAAGAAAGGATTTATTCTTTCATTTTTATGCATTCATTCACTGAAATATATTCATTGAGTGCCTGCTGTATTCAAAGCACCATTTCAGGTACTGGAAAAAAGTAGTGAATGAATATACTTTGAATACCATGAATCTTCTGATCCATGGTATTCAAAGTATATTTCTTAGAACCCTCACATCTCTTCATGCAGCTGAGAGCCATAACGATCTATATTTCATTATTGAGTTTTGGCACAGTTTTGTACACAGGATTTTGCTGTGGTTCTTGTTTTAGTTTGTTTTGTTTTTAACAACAGATGGGGAGACTCAAACAAGATCACAATTCATTTTTCCAGATATACAATAAAGTTATTCCAGCTTGAACTTTTGATGATAATTCTAATTCCCTCTGGTAAAAATTGATGCAATCATGATCTGGACATAACTGAATTTTCCTTTTCCTATAGGTCTAGAGAAACTTACCTAAGTATTCTAAAAGTATCAAGATATTCTAAATGAAATAACTTATGCCAGATCAGCTATAGCTGTATGACTTTGGGGACAGCATTTAACCTCCCATACTTTTGTCTCCTCATCCTTAAAAATGGGTCTACCAAACCACTTTGGCGAATGCAGGGAAAGTGAAATTTTATCATATTCACAGAAGTGCCTAGCACTCAACAAGGAATAGAACAGTAGCTTAAATTTCCTGACTGCTTTCTGAGAGCTAGGACCTGTGCCAAAGTTTGTATACATTCCATTATTCTATCATTCCATCTGCACATGAGCCTAGGAGACATTTTTATTATTGTTGTTGTTATCACTACTATTATTATCTGTTTTGTCCCCATTTTGCAGATGGGAAACTGAAGCTTAATGAGAATAAATAATTTTTTTTCAATTTCACCCAGAGCTTAGAGGTAAGCCCAGAGAGTCAGATTCATGAGGCTGTGCTATGAAAAGCAAAACAATCACAGTAATAAGCCTCGCTGTAGCTCACATACTTTGAGGCCTTGTTCTATGGCAGATCCTGTTACAACAGCTTTGACTCATTTAGTTCTCACATCCCATAGAGCAAGCACTACTTTGACAAATTAGGAAACTGAGACACAGAGATGCTAAGTGCTGTAATATCTCCACTGCCTTTCTTTGGTTGACTGCTTAGAACTGGCTTCAATTCTGCAGAGTTTCTGCACTGGATATCAGGAGTCTACGCAAATGATTATGTAACTGATCCTTCTGAAAACATGAAATAAGAATTATCTTCTAAAGTGAGAACTCTCGGAGAAGGGGTGCATTAAGTCAGGATTCACAAAGTCTCCTTCCCTCCTACCTCCACTCATCCAATCAATTATGGTTCCTGCAGTCTCACCTCCTGAATAGTTCTCACCTCATCCCTCCCCCTTCATCCTACCTTGAATGCTCTAGCTTGGTCTACTTTGTGACTCAGAAGGCTCCCACCTGGTCCCCTTGCTCCAGTTGTGACACTCCCCTAACCCCCTTGAACCCACTCACCCTCCACACTTTAATTTCCCCACTAAAATCCCTTCAGCAGCTCCCCCATGACCTATGAAATCAAGTCCAAGCTCTTACCCACATTTGCGTTTCCAATCTCATTTCCAAGTTTAAAATGTGTATTCTAACATCAATAAATTGGTCATAGTTCCTCTCACCCACAATGTCATTGCCCACCTTTGTGGCTTTGATACATCTTCTCTCTGCATAGAAATCCTTTCCATCTTTCTATATGTAGCTAACTCTTGCTCTTTCTTCTGTGAAGAACAAGGAGACGTGAATACGTGAAGTATCTTTGCTCCAAGATCCTAATAAACCCTGCATTCTTACCATCCTCAGATATCTATTTACCTATCTATCCTACCACACTGCATAACTGTTTTATTCTCTTGCATCCAAGATATTTATATGTGCAGTGAGTGATATAAAATAAGCACTCAAGTACTTCTGAAATAATCAAATCTAAGTCAGGAATTGTAGTGGGAAGTACTTAAATTCTTAGCATATCGTTAGTTATAATTAATATTCATTGAAGTCTCTCAATTTTGAATAATAACAGTAAGCACCTAACATGGACCATTTGCTTTTCTAAGTCTTTGTCTCATTTAATATTTACAATAGCCCTGTGAATTAGGTGCTGTGAATTACTTTCCCCATTTTACAGATGCAAAAACTGGGAATAATTAAGCAACTTTCTTTCCCAGGGTCACAGATTCAGTAACCAGTAGGGTTACAGTCTGAATCTGACTCCAGGGTCAAGTTCTGAACCAATAACCACAAACCAGAGTGCCAGCCAACAAGCATATATCAAAGTGAGAACTGTCGTCACTGCGTACATGGGGCAAAAATAAGGGGATGACACCTGGTTTGGAAAGAACCAAGACAGACTTGTACTCTGCACAGAATGTCAGCAAATTCCGCTGGTGACAAGAATAGTTATTTGGCATGTTTATCTACAAGTAGCTCCAATCCTGCAAAATGAGGAATTGGTCCTATGGTCAGGTTAATGTAAGCCACCATTTAGCAGTTAAAGGCAAAGATTTTTGAGTCAAACAGACCTATTTATTTTTATCATTTTTTTTAAAGAGAGAGAGAGAGAATTTTTAATATTTATTTTTTAGTTTTCGGCAGACACAACATCTTTGTTTGTATGTGGTGCTGAGGATGGAACCCGGGCCGCACGCATGCCAGGAGAGCGCGCTACCGCTTGAGCCACATCCCCAGCCCTCAAACAGACCTATTTAAATCTCAGTTCCATTCACTGCAAATTATTGATCTCCAAGACTCAGTACCTTCATCTACAAACTAGAGATAATGATACTTAACCAATTTTGAGGATAAAGTGAAATAATGCAAGCTAAGTATCCAGTGATGTGCCTGACACAGAAAGTGCTCAAAACAGCTGCTATTACTTTTTGTTACATGTAGTGACAATTATTTTTTCCTTCTTTGTAGTTTATCATATAGTTTTGTTCATACTGTATCTTTAATAATACAGCTAATTAATTTTTTAAACTTGAATCAATCTTTTCCTATATTTGTTTTGATAATAACCTTATAAAGTAATTCTCTACTTGCCAAAATTAGTCACCTATTATTTTCTATTGAATTTATGGTTTAATTTTTTTTACATGTTTGCAATACATGTAAAACCTGTTTGTGGGTAAAACATGAACACTGAATATCATTCCCATTTCTCCCCAGCTCTTGTCTACTTATTCCAACCATTAATTAGGTAATTCATTAATTAGGTAATTCATCTTTTACCCACTATACTATACTTAGCCTTATTTTATTTGGGACTATTTCTGGACTTTGGATTTTGCTCCATTTATCTGCCTGAACATGGAACAGTATCAAATTCTTTTCTCAAGTATGGTATTTTTATGATATTTTAAAATATCTAGTAAAAAAAAAAAAAAAAAAGACTGTCCTTAAAAGCAGCTGCTACTATTGTGATACTGACTCTTATCATACAAGCACCAAATCAGACATCATTCCAGGAAGGGGATGTTATGCAGAATACTTGGGTGCTGGAAATCCATCCCTCCCTCTAGAGAAGGGGATGTCAGAATCTGGAAAGACAACCTAAAAGCAATCTGCAGAGACTGGGTTGCAAGTTCTTGACAAGTAGAGGGGAAAGCTCAGCATTATTCATGGTATGGTCTGACAAAGAAGCCCTGGAAGTGTCTGGTTTCACACTTGGTTGGATTTCATTTTAATAGTTAATGGATCAGAAATGTTAAGGGTGGATCAGAAAATAAGGTCTTCCAGGAAGATAAATCTTTACAATCTCTGCTCAGGACAACACTGGAGAATAATTTTCCACCTGGCTTCACTGAAAGGTAATGTTTGCATCCGTCTAGTCTCATCACCAATACTAATCAACTGCTGATCAACTTAGTCTTTGCAAAGACGGTTCCTGCCACAAAGCATGGCAGGCAGTGAATTGGGGTGCTGCCTCAGAGCCTCACTCATAAAGACTACTCAAGAGTCTCTAAAAGGTAAAGTCTTGTGATTTAACTAGGATAGGACTGGGGCAAGTTGAATGGATCAGAATATATTAAACAACTGACAGGGAAAATCCTGAAGATTCCCCAGGTGCCCACAGTCCCCAGGCCTGTGCTTTCCCTTCTCCCATAGCTATTCCTCCCTTATTCTCCTCCCACCCATCCCACTGCTCATGCTGTCCATGTCCAGGGACACCATGTTACAAATATAGGCCTCCCCAAGGTTGGTTAAAGTCATCTCACACCTGTCTTTACCATATTTTTTTTTAAGGAGAGAGAGAGAGAGAGAGAGAGAGAATTTTTTTTAATATTTATTTTTCAGTTTTTGGCAGACACAACATCTTTGTATGTGGTGCTGAGGATCGAACCCGGGCCGCACGCACGCCAGGCGAGCGCACTACCGCTTGAGCCACATCCCCAGCCCTTTACCATATTTTTTTAATGAAAAAAATTATTTTCACATTCTCTAAAATACTAGTTTGGAGTGTGTCAAGGAGTGTTTGTACACTTCCTGGACTCAACTTAAGTAATATATATTGTTAATATTTCTTGAGCATGTAATATATTCTCATATTTCTGTTGACAGGTTTTATTTCTTGCAATTTTTTTGTTATGGTACAATATGCATAATGAAATTCACCATCTTAACTTCTTTCAAGTGCACAGTGGAGTGGCATTAAGTACATTCAGAATGGGGTGCAACCATCACCACCATCCATCTCCAGGACTTTTTTCACCTTGTAAAATGAAACTCTGTATCTGTTCTGAGTTTTTTACATATATTATTTTATTTGACCCTCATGATAACTTTATGAAGTAGATATTATTATCATCCTCATTTTTTTAACCAAGGAAACATACCCTGAGAGATTTAAAATTCATCCAATTCACACGGCTAATAAAGGAAGAAAAATGGTTTTCAATCCTAAATGTACTAGAGTTTGCACTAGCAATCTTAACCTAGAACCTTCTTTCATAAGCCAAAGCACACTATTTCTTGGTTGTCCTATAACGAAAACAACTCAAGGGGCTCTAACTTCAGATTATATGCCCATAATCTGAGAGGTCCTTTATCTCTTTGAGATAGATTCCAAAACACAAACTCCTCCCAGGTGACACTTTCTTTTTCAAAACCTGCACCCACAGGTGAAAATGAAGAGGAGCATGAGCAGAATGCCCCAAAAGCCTGCCCTAAAGTCAGGGAGTCAGCACAGCTGTGCAGTTGGCCTCCAGGCTGCTACCCACAACTTGATCTGTTCAGCCCATTCCCTGCTTGCACATTCCCAACAACGCTTAAGTCCAAAGCTGCCCCAGGAAGTCCTGTGATGTATCAAGATAAGGAGTCACTAAACATAAGGCCCTTTCCTAGAACCATTGTTTAGATTTAGTTCAGGGGTTTCTGCCTGAGCACGGCAACACCATTTTAGAAATTTATAGTAGAAGGACAGATGGCAGGGTTCTGCCTGTCACTTAGCTGCGGGCACCATGGGAAAATTTAGATATCTGCATAATGAATGAAAATGCTGGTTAGATGCACTCACATAATTCCATGTGTCCTTCCTATTACGAAACAATACAACACTGGGTTCTTCTTAGTTCTTAATTACTGTAACATGCATTATCTCAATTAATACAACACTGGGTTCTTCTTAGTTCTTAGTACTGTAACATGCATTATCTCAATTAATCCTCACACCTATTCTGTGACGTGCATACAGACTAGAGAACTGAGATCTAGAGAAGGTGAGCCACTTCCTCAGTGTCTCACAACAAGTTAGTTCCAGGGTTTCAATTAAGGTGGTCTGACATTCTTACTCTTGACAGTTCTACATCCTGTGAGAAAAACATCTAAGTCTTCAACATGGTGCAATGCAGCCATTTTCATCCATAGGGCTGGGGATGTAACTCAGTGGTAGAGTGCTCAACTAACATGGACAAGGCTCTGGGTTCAATGCCAAGTACCACCCAAAAGGTCCATAGTGCTCCCAGATGAATGCTCTATGCTCTCCTATAACCCAATCCAGATTTGAATTTTCCCCGTCTGTTGTGTTCCATATTTTTCATTTTTTAAAATAACTCTTTGCTAGAGTAAGATCCCACAAACTGTTGGGTCCAATATCAGCTGGTAGATATTTCTTCAGTTGATCCTGAATCTCCATTTTGAGCAGTGATGTTGATCTAAATTACACCGAGCAAGAATGATGCTATCCAAGACCACACATATACAACAAAGAATGCAGAATGTGGAAATGAACTTATAATAACTTAGTGATTCCAGGAGGAAATTTCTCCCTAGTATATCTCAGAAATTCATGTTTTTCTAAACCCCAAATTGCAAGAGAATTCAGTCAAGAAACTGAGAAAACGGGAAAAAGTATAACTTCATTGTAAGAACTAAAATTTAGCAATTAATATGGAGACATCACCAGTTTGAAGGAATCCACTGGAAGCAAGTAGAACATAAGGGCCAGAATACATGCAGCTAAAGGTTAGGGTGACATTTTCAGGAACTGGTAGATGCCCACATAGGATGGAAGCCAATCCTGTCCAATCAATCAACCTTGCCAATCAGTCAATCTTGCTTGTAGCTGTTGCTATGTTAGAAATACACATTTGTGGACCTCAATGTAGACAATAGTGAGTCATTTTGGAAAAACTTAATAAATTTATATATATATATATATATATATATATATATATATATATATATATATATACTTTATGAAAATCCTGAGTGGTGTTCCAAAACATAAAAAATTTGTGAAACAAAATTAGTTCTTAAATCAGCAATTTCAGTTTCAAATACCACCCAATAATGTTTGCCAGCATTTTCAAGCAATGGAATGTTTGCTATGGGATACCATTCATGGAAAATGGTACTAATCTTAATATCTCTTATTTATTAAATATACTGTTTGATATCAGTGATAATAGATAAAGAGTATGAAGACTGTTTTAGTATCTTTAAAATAGCAGGATTTAAGGAATTCCTAAGAATTCTGATTTCTAATCCTCAAAGATTATCTGTTGAAAATCTGGAAACACACTAGAACTTTTAAATGAGATAAAGTGGATTTCAAGTTCTGCGTGCTCAAAAGCGCATTCTTTTCAACATTCAGAAGCCACAGCTTCAGTTCCTACCAGAGGTTGTCCCACAAGCTGATGGCTAACATGTCATTTCTGTTGTGATCTCTCAGGTAAGAAATTAGGATCAGGGTGAACTCCAGTGTCCTCACAGCAATACAAGGAATTCTGTCTGCTTCTGAAGAAGTGGTGTCAGATTATAAAATATCAACTATCCATACAGGACTAATATCAGCAGAATAAAACCAAATCTACACAAAGGGGGAAAAAAGAACCAATCACTATTTTTCCAGACAACATGTGGACTTTAGATAAAAGTTTGCAAATTTCTACAGCAAAGGTCTAGAGAAAAACCTAGCCCAACAGATCAGACAACATCAGAACCTACAAGCGGCCCAAAGAACATTCCACATAAAGTGAGCCCTGAAGGATCCCTGAGAAATAGGCAAGGTGTGGAGGAATTCAGGACAAAAGAGAGGGAATTCAGGCCATCAGGCCTCCTCTTCTCCCTCATTTTGTACCTTCTACTTTCTGTTTGTGGCAGATGTTGAGCTCTACAATGCCTTGGTGAGGCCCTCCCCTTTGTATGGAAAGTGCCTCTTTTTGTAAGAGAGAATATTACTCCCATGATAGTTTCTGTATGAATTTTTTATGGATTTTTTTATACTCTTTCCTCTGCTGAACTTGGCCAGTCTACCTACTCACTTATATGACTGTATATGGAGGTTAAATAAATAAATACAGGTATATATATCATGCCAAAAAATTTTTAAAAATAGTTTGAAATTAACAATTTACCAAGAAAAGGTTACTCTTGTAGAAAACTATAGTCTAGGCATGGATATTTTATGGAAATTCCTCACTTACAAACATATCCTACTCACAAAGCTAACTCTTTTAAAAATTTCTTCATGCAGCTACTACCCTCAAAATGGAACTTTAAGAAAACAGTCAGGTTATCTTTGTGGAAGGACCCATGGCAATCTTTTCTTAGTCCATCCAATGTGCGTATATTACTACCAATGTGTGGTCTTGTGCAGTTTTTATTTTGTTTTATTAATAAATCTAAGCTTTTCTCCAGAAAAAAAAAATATGCTAATGACAGTTTTTTTAAAGAAACAAAGAGCAGCCTTCACAAGACCATTCCTAATTGCAGCAGTCAGCAGAAATCAAACAGGCCCCAAACCCTCTCCACCAGAGTGACCTGGCACATATTGTCTAGGAAGAAGAACTTGATCTTTATATTGTGAAAAATGGGAAATCTTTGGAAGATTGGTATGCCATGCCTAAGGTAGAATTTTTTTTTTTTTTGTCTCTCCTAAATTCGATGTTACAGTCATCTGTCAGCCAGCTATTGGCCCATTACCAAAACTACTTCTCTAAAACTCACTTTTATGTTTTTAGTCAATTCTTTCATATGGGGGGAAAAGGTTATAATACACTATTTTATAAATGGCTGCCAAAGACTTTGTGGGTGGAAGAATACATGGACAAGTCATTGAAGTTGTCTGAGCTTCAGTTTTTTCATCTGTAAAATGGGGGGGGTGCCTAACAAGTAAACATTAGCTCTCCAAATGTTAGCAGATCTCATCGTCGTCAACATCACATCGTCGTCAACATCACCACCTCTATCAATCCCCAACACCATTATCATCACCAGCAGCAACTCCAACATAGACCACCAAAGCAGGTCTTGCCGTAGGCCCTGAAACCACCCTCCCCAGGCAGATTTCTTATTGTTCACCATAGGATTCCTCAGTGTGTTCTTCTCCAGCCCAGAGGAGATCCAGAGTCTGGGTCTGAGAAAGAGTTTGTTGAAAGAGTTGTAAATAATTAAGAAGGCTGAGGGCGTTGTCCAGGAAAGCAAATGAAGTGCTAATTCAAGCACAATGACAATCCCCAGAAAATTTAAACTGGTTGGACATTCTGTGTTATTGGAGTGTTCCTTGCAAATGCTCATCTACCCCATTTAGATCCCTTCACAAATGGCAGCTGCCCACAGATATCCTTGATGAAATCCACCTTAAGAGTATTGTTCAGAAAGGAACATGTTCTGGGCTCCTCCAAGGACCAAGTTAAGATCATTTGTTCCCTACTCTATTCATCTTTCACCCCCAAACACATTCTCTCGCAGGAATCTTCCTCTTTAGAAGTTCCTCTCCTGGGTTTTAGAGAACCTTTTGGCTTGAACTCTTTCTAAAATTAAAGCCAACTGCTGTTGCTCTTAGATGCAGGGATACTTCACTCTGGCCAGAGCTGACTATCACAGACACATCCCAAACCACATCAGTTCTTATTGTTTAAACCGTCTTAAGCAGCTGTTAAAACATACCCTAAGATATCAAAGCCACTCTAATTAACTTCCTGCTTCTCTGGGACTTCAAAGTCTTTCCAAAAAAAAAGTTTTAAATAGAGTTTTTATAGAGAATTTGACCTAATATTTAAAGAAAATTTTGTAAGCTTGCCCTAGATACTCTAACTTCTCCTTCCCTGTCCCACCCCTGATTCCCCTCCCCACCCTACTCTAGCCATAGAGTTCTGCAACTAACTGTGAGAATCAAAGAGAAAAATCTTAGATCTACCATAATCTAGAAGGTAAATCTCTTCCCATACACCCACCTTCTTTCTCAGGTTGGTCACTAACATCCTACCTGAATGGCCTTCCCAACCTGCCAACCATTTGACCATTCCTTCAAGACATAGCTCAAAGGCACCTTCCCTACAAAGTGTTCCTACTTTCCCAGAATGAGGATACCACACCCTCCGCTGGGTCCCTTACAATCCCCACATCTCTGCTTGGCTCTCATCACAATGAACTGGAATGTATCCATTTATATGTCTGTCTCCCCGTCTAGACTGTGAGGTCCACAGGGCAGGGACTGTTTTGTATTAAACTTTTGTGTTCTCACAGCCTAGCAGAAGATTCTGCATATCCAAAGGCAGGACTCCATAGATGTGGGATAAATGACTGAGTTTATCACATAGTCATTCTGGGCAAAGTTAGATTGGATTTTAGTATATTCATTCCTTATTGGGTTTTGAATTTTGCTTTACTAGGGGTACACTTCTCTCAGTAATAGTCATAAAAATTAGCCAAAACTTGGAGAAAGAGAGAAAGAGAGAGAGGTGGCACATATTTCCAAAGTCACCCAGGGATTTCCTAGGAGGATGTACTTAATTTATCTCATTTTTTGCTATTGACGAAAGACAATTTAGTGAGGTTACTGTTATCCTGTAGATTGTTGCCTATACAGATGTAATTTCTGCCAGGTAGAACATATAACCCTTAAGATTTACGGCCTGTTGGACTTTAACCACTTTATATATAACTCTACAAACTTATCCTAATATTTCTTTATTAATCACCTGTAAATATCTTTACTTCTTAGTCTTTGACCAGGCTATAATAACTTACTGGTTCCCTTGTTAGTTCATGAGTTAAATAAAATCCTTAAGTTCTTTTTATATTTTCCTGAGCCAAGATCTACCTTTTAATTTTTAATTAAACTGTAGTTACAATTGACCTTAGCTATAATTGACCATAGTTATAATTCAGAATGACAATACAAAACAAAAAGGTCATTAGGGTAGGAGAGGTGAGAGTCCTGGGCTAGGACTAAGAGCCTGGCTCAGGGGGAAACTTCCGATGACCTCCAGAATCTTCCTTTCACTTATCATTCAAATGGGAACAGTATCCTAAGCTCCCCATGTTCCTAGCAGTGTTATTGAGATACGCAAATGGGACAGTTTGCTTAAAGAATGTTGGAAAAGTCTAACATACCAGTCCCTGGGAGGGCAACATGGAAAGAGACTGGAATGAACCCCGGGAAGGAACTGTGCCACCCCCGGGAAGTTAAGCCACTGTCCCTTCTGCCCAGACATCGGCAAGAGCCTTCTGAGGCTTCCACTCACTCTTGCCTGCATCCTGTCCACTCTCCACACCACAGCAGTGTTCTTTCAAACCCCTAAGAAGATGCCCCTGCTTTGAGACCCCCAAAGCTCTTCAACACTCTAAGGATAAACTTGAAACCCTTTTCCTGCCCTATGAGGCACCAGCTAGTCCAGCCCCGTGGCTTACCCTCTGCACTCACCCCTACACTTGTTGCTCCAGCTACAGAGGAGATATTAGGTGCCCCAGATGTTCCTCAGTTTTTTCACCTGAGGTGACAAAGGTGAGACTATTTATTATTATGCCTATACACATTCGTTCCCATCTCTGTGTCTTTATATTACTGGTTTCTTTTTATAATAACTTGAATCTCTCCCTCTAGGAAAGATACTTTCTGCCCACTCTCTAAAATGCATATACTATTCCTCTCTCCCTGGGCACCTTGTTCTTTTCCTTGAAAGTAGTCCCCAGAATGTGAGTACAGTTATGTCATCTGTCTCCCCTATCAGGCTGCATTATGGTTTGGATCTGGAATGTCCCTTACATGTTCATATACTAAAGCATTGATTGCCAATCGGTGATACCCTGGGAGGATACCCTAGTGGAAGGAAGTTAAGTCACTGGGGACATGCCCTTGAAGGGGATATTGTGACCCTGCCCTTACTGTCTCTCTGCTCCTTGGCCACCACGGGATAAGCTGATTTGTTTTACTACACATTCTGTTCCATAATGTTCTGCCTTGTCACAGGCCCCAAAACAACCAAGCTAGCCAACCAACCATGAGCTGAACCCTCTAAAACTGAGCCAAAACAAAACTTTCCTCCTTTTAAGTTGATTTTCTCAGGTATTTTGTCATAGCAACAGAAAGCTAACACAGACTATAAGCACAAGGACAGACTATGTCCCTTCCATTTGCCTGGTGCCTGGTTCCTAGTAAGTGCTTAGTACATGTTAATTGAATAAATAAGAGTGAAGGCATAAAACATCCAGCTGGCTTCAAGTAAAGGTGGGCTACACAGTCCATACACATTTCTGAATCAGTGCAGTACAAGTTCTTCAATCTCTAGCACATGTTTCCAAAGACTAAGAAGAAAAACTCCCAAGCTCACAAATCATGGATTCTGAGAGGACTCTGAGAACAGAGCCCCTCAGAAATGTTCTGCTTAAGGAACAACAAGTAATAACAGGACTCCTCACCAACTCTTCATTTCGTAATTCCAAAGATACTGAATCTCTTTATGAGGAGTGAACAGCCCTTCCTACCAAGAATTAAACATTACCCAGAAACATGACTGCTTCTGTACCCAAGGGCTAGGTTTAAAGGAGATGAAAGAAGCAACCAACTGGAATTCAAGAATATTTCAACAGCACGATGGGGAGAGAAAATCCCAGGCTGTCCCACAGGACTCCACCCGCCTGGTTTGCTTCAGGGTATCCAATTACATGGCTCCCTCTCCACAGGCCCCTGTTTCTTAATCAGAGCCGAAGGGCAAAGCTCCACTTTCAGGGGCTCAGAGTTTACAGTTTCCACGATCACTCTTCCCAGCCACTCCAACCACTTTGGCACAATGCTCTCAGCCCTGCAGGATGATCCTAGGGACTCTGGTCCATGCTGGTTCAGCACAGCCTTGTGTGAGGAGAGACCTTGAATGGGCAAGCTACCAAGAGTAATGATGTGCTTGGCTGCCTTATCAAGGATGTCAAGCAGCACTAAAAGAGGTCATGGTGGCCCCAAATTGTCCCCTGGAAAGGTTCTGATGGGCCAAGGGCCAAAAAGGATTTTGCTCACCCCATGGCTGACCTCCACAGAGTTGTTTTAGATCAGATGTTGCTGGAAACCTGGCCCTGGAAGCCCTTCCCCTCAACGGCAGGGATGCCAATAGGGCTCTCTCCTTTGGGGGAGAAAATATTCTAGTACAACTCAAGAGAGTTTCATTGCAGATGCTCCAGCTAGAATGCCTACCAAGTGCTTTCCTTTTTCCAGGTATAAAAGGCACTGTTCTTCACACACACCCCTCTCTGCCACCTTTACTCAAAGGCCAAGCTTCGGCCTACAAAACCAGGACCCCCACTTTACAGCCACACAGACTAGCCCTCAAGTCATTACTAGGGAATCCACATCAGAGCTTCTTATCATTCCAGAACCTACACATCCAATTAAGTGGCTCTCCTTCTCCCCAATGCATTAAACTCTTAAAACATCTTGAAACTCAGAAAACTACACATATGAACTTGTTACCATGCTTTGTTTAATTTTTTTTCTCCTTCAGAAATATTCTTGTAGCCAAAAATAGAACATTTTCCATTCTGAGGAACAAGAAGCATCCATGGGAATTAAAGTAGTGCTTCATGCCTCTGCAGAAAATTCCTGCCAAACACGCACACTCAGACACACACAAGCCGCTAGCAAGTTCTAAACAGATGCTTTCTGTAGGTACAGCGGTGGTCAGGAGCCCAAAGCCCTCTGTTTATTTTCTATCCAAGAAAGTTATCAGGAAAAAAAAAAAAAGCAAAAGGGCACTTCAAGAACATGTTATAAGAAATAATCTAACTTAATCTACTGCAAGGATTTTGAAAATAGGCCCATTGTCCACCTCTCCTCGCACCCACCATCATCCCAGAATTCCTCTCAAGACTTAACTCCTCTAAAATTCCAAAGCTTGTCTCTGAACAAAGTTCATGGCCTTTATTCTAGCAAGCCAGTGTTGGATGATTGCTATGAGGTCTCTCTGAACTTATTTCTTTCAATGGACTGAGAAATGGCAAATTTGGGAAAATATTCTCAATTTTTAATACCGAGCAAGTACAGATAAAGTCAGACTAGGATAGAATGTCAAAATAACAGCAATGCAGAAATTTCGTTACTAGCACAATATGTGGGAACATTCTGTACACTTTTGACTGTTCTAAAAATGCTGTTATTCTCAGCATCTCTAGAATCCCTGTGATAGGACTTACGTGGGTACAATGACGTTTCATGTTTTTATATTTGAACACACAACCCATTGAATATATTCTGCCCCTCCAAAACAGAGATTTGGTTACCCAGGTAGGTCTGCAGGAGCTATGTTTTTACATGTTGCTGGTAAGAATTTAGATACTGTTAAGAAAAATGAAAGGTCCCTTAAAAATAACTGAATCTATTACTGACACCAGAAGCAGGAAATGCCAATGAGCCAATCAATGTTAGTGAGAGAAGGAAAGACTGATAAATGAGAAAATAAGGGAAGGAAAAAGGGTGTAGGAGACAGAGAAGAACCAGGATGTCAAGCACAAATGGATGGGCAGGTGGAGGAGAACAGAAGCAAGCAGACTGAACCATCAGGGACCATAAAGAGACAAGCACGGCAAGAGAGAGAGAGAGAATGGGGAAAAGAGAGAGAGAGGAAGGTAGGATACCTATGGGCAAAGATCAGTCATGTACCAGCTGGGTCACTTGGGACTAGTCTATCACTCTGAGCCTCCATTACCTCAATATTAAATAGACATAGTAGCCTTTGTTGGTTCGTTTGTTTGTTTGTTTAATTTGTTCTAGTTAGTTGTACATGAAAGTAGAATGCATTTTGACATATTGTACACAAATGGAGCACAACTTCTCATTCCTCTGGCTGTACATAGTGCAGAGTCACACTGGTAGTGTTGTCATACATATACATAGAGTAATAATGTCCATCTGAGATAGGAACCTTTTATGAGGAAGCATGCAGAACCAATACATAAAAATGCTCAGAACATGCCTGGAGTTGAGTAAGCATTCAACAAATGTTGGCTATTATTACTTACTGAAAGATAACCACGTTGCATATTTCCATCAGAGAACCTCTACTTTTGAGTTAGACCTCCAGTGATATGGCCCTTAAACTCTTCTAGTATACAGAGATGCACAGAAAGCATGAGGAAAGCCAGGTGTGGTGGGGCATGCCTGTAACCCCAGCGGCTTGGGAAGCTGGAGCAGAAGGACTGTGAGTTCAAGGTCAGCCTCAGCAAGTTAGGGAAGTCCTGAGCAAGACCCTATCTCTAAATAAAATATTTCAAAAAGGGCTCAGGATGTGGCTCAGGGGTTAAGTGAACCCTTGGTTCAATCCCATGTCACAAAAAAAAAAAGGCATGAAGGAGCTGTGATTTCAAGCGACTTCTGGTGAAGGAAGGCACTAATGGAGTAACAGTACCCATGCTAAGCGGTACTCGGAACAATTAGCTGGCTCTGAACAACAAGAAGGAATTCATAGCTGCTGTTTTGTCACACCGCTCTTTGAGCTTCAATACTTCACTTCTTAGGAAAACATTATGCAAGCAACTCTTGAAGCCTGCACACATTTAATCTTGCCCAGACTCTCTTTCTAGCGGCAACTTGAGATCTTTCCACCAACCACACGATTTGTAGCTGCACCAGCATAATTATTCAGGACATATTCCTTGTTCTGAAGATCCTGCCCTCCTGGGTTTGCTCAAACTGCTTAACTCGGCCTAGAAGTCCCTTTCCTATTTCCTTAGTCTAGCAAGATATTAGTCATCCATCCTGGCCAAATGTTGTGCTGGTTTTTGTGTCTTCTCTTTCCTTCTCCCTCACTGTCCAGCCAGATGAATCACCCTCGCCTTTGTCCCCTTGGCATATCCATGGTAAATCATACACCTTATAAGGGACTGGATTGTGTGTCCCAAAGATGATATTTTGAAGGTCTGACCCTTTGAGTATATGACTTTACTTGGAAATTGGGTCTGTACAGAGATAATCCAGTTAAAATTAAGTCATTAGGGTGGGTCTTAATCTAACACGACTGATGTCCTTATAAAAGGCACAAATTTGATCTCAGAGACAGAGATGTGCACAGAGGAAAGACACAGGGAGTAGTCCATGGGACAGCAGAGTATTGGTGTGATGCATCTACAAGCCAAGGAATGCCAAAGTCAGCCAGCAAATTACCACAAGCTAGAAAAGAGGCCTTGAGCAGATTGTCCCACACAGCCCTCAGAACCCTGCCAACATCTTTATTTCAGACTTCTCTCCTCCAGAACTGTGAGGCAATACGTGTCTGTTATTTAGAGACACTCGGAATGTAATATTTTGTCGTGGCAGCCCTAAGAGACAAACACATACCTCAACCCCACCCAGCACATGTGCTTGGTTTTCAGGCAAGATCCTTGAGGTCAGGAACTGTTTCATTTGCCTTTGGATCTTTAGTTTTCTTACGTTATCTGGCAAGTGAAAGGTTCATTGTACTCTAAATTCTTATTTAGCAACCCTTCAGAGGTCCACAGTCTAGAACGGGGATCGATAAAACCTTGACTTGTAGGCTAGATTCCACTTGCCACTTGCTTTTGTAAATAAAATTTTATTGGAACACAGCCATGCTCTTCATTTGTTTTGCCTATGGCTGATTTCATGTTATAACCTCAAGGTTGAGTAGTTGCAACAGAGACCACGTGGCCAGCAGAGCCTAAAACATTTACCAAAATGCTAAGGAGTACTTGGAACAATTAGCTGGCTCTGAACAAGAAGGAAAAAAACATTTTGCTGGTCTTTGGTTTAGAAGATTTTATATATATATGTGTGTGTGTGTGTGTGTGTGTGTGTGTATATATATATATATATATATATATATATATATCTTATTTATTCTTTCACTATGATATATATATATATATTGATATATATATATATATATATCTATCTATATATATATATATATATACTATTAATATAGCACAGATAGGTGCTGACAAGGGAATAATGGGTTGAATCGGTTATTAGAGAAGGTAGCATGTGAACACTGAGAGAGATTTTACTTAGAAAAAGCAAAATACACAATTCACTCACTCTGTTGCACCATGTGGACTGACCATTTGGCACTTGTGTTTGCAGAGTGGCTAACAGCTGGAGTTGGGGAGCCAGCTTATGGTAGTTAAGGGTTACAGTTGGAGATCCAAGGAAATGATGACAGGTTCTCTACACATTGAGCTTGACTGGCCAGTGGCATATCCAAGTAGAGATGTCTGACCAATGTCTGGACCTTGCTGAGAAGTCTAGGCTAGAAACACAGATTTGGGACTCAACACAATAAAGAGGAAGCTTCTGTAGGAAGAGAGATTTCCCAGGGGGGGAAAAAAAAGTGGGAAGTGTGGTGGAGAGAAGATAGTGGCTTGTGAAATTCAAGGGAATTTCAGAACTTAAGCAGTAGACAAAGAAAGATGAGTGCCTGGAGCTTTTCGCTCAGAGGAGAGACAGAAAGATAGGAGGGAGTGGTGTCCCTGAGGCCCAGGAGAGAGGGCCTGGCAGTGCCAACTTCTGCCAGAAGCCAGGAGAATCAGTTCATCAAATTTTCCCACCAAGAGGCCACAAGACCTAATGACAGTTGTTTCAAATGCTTATCACAGACACAAATTATTCCTCAGACCGAATCATAAGGAAGAGGGCATTGTGGTTATCGCCAAGAGAAAACAATAAACAACGAGAGAAAGTGAAAGAAGAAACCAAAAGAGAGAGAGAAATTGAAACAGCAAGGCTGAAATTATCATCACATCACCCATAAAAATCTAAATGTTATGTTCTTTCTACATAAACTCTATCATTTATCTTAATTCAACATGGCTGACCACTTTTTGAAGGAATGCCTGCCATCTGCAATAATACAGATGAAACTAGAGAAGACTATCTATGCTAAGTGAAATTAGCCAGACACAGAAGGATAAATACCCACCTAATCTCAAATGGGATCTAAAGAAATCGGAATCAGACTCATAGATGAGAGGAAGGGTGGGTCAGTCAAAAGGTACAATGTTTCAGTTATAAGATGAATAAATTCTGGAGATCCAATGTAAAACCTAGTAACTATACTTAATTATAAAGTACAATATACTTGAAATTTGCTGAGAAAGTATCTTTGAAGTTTTCTCAACACACATACACACACATACATACACATACACATACACACACACAGGTAATTATGATATATGGAATATGTTAACTGTAGTAATCATCTTGCAGTGGAAATGTATATCAAAACATCACATTGTGCACTTGAAATATATACAACCTTTATTTGTTAATTATGCCTGAATAAAGCCAGTGGGAAAAATAAATTCAACAGGGCTAAAAATTAATCAAGTGCATATGATCCATTCCCTCAGACAGCCCAACCAATTCAACAACTGACTTAAAGCACATTAACAGGTTTTAAAGTAATCCCAGCTACAAATTATTGACTGTCTTCTCTGAGCCAGGTGCTATGCAAGTTGCTTCAGATGGATTACCTCATTTGATCCCCACTAAAACCCTGTGTGGTGAATATACAGTAAAGTACAATCTATATTTTTTTTTTCAGATGAGGAAATTGAGGCTCAAAAGGTCACAAAACTATACACCATTCTGGAAAGGCGCCAGTGCAGAGGTCATCTGAGAAGGAAAAAATCAAAGTCAGTATTTATTGTGTGCTTATTCTGTGGAAACATTACACATTTTATATTCTTTGGGTCGTTTAAGCCTCATGACAATCTATAAGGAATGGAACTTGGAGAGGTTTGATACATGCCAAAGGCCAGAATTGAGTAAAAAAGTCCTTGATGTTCCAAAGAAATCTCTTAGAACTTAGAAATAAACTAGATATTAAGCTATTGGAAGGAAGAAGCAATCTGAGATAGTGATAAAATAAAATAATGATAATAATAACAACTCCAGTTGCCTGAAGAGTTCCTCTGACCTTGACTGTCAGAAACAGGACACTCCCCACAACCTGTATCCCCACCTAAGAGGGAAACCCCCACCCCCATCCCCCCAGAAGCTGGTAGTGGCTTCAAGCTCCTTCTCCTGTGTAAGGAGGGCTGGGGTCACATGACCAAACTTCCCTCCAGTATGGAAAGTCACTGTTTCCAAGCGCATGATAGAGTGGAGAGAGAAAAAGGGACTTCAGTAAGTGCTTATCACTTTAAGCACTTCAACCAAAATTAAGCAAGAGCCCCTTAAATTTTTTTTTTTTTTTTTTTTTTTTAATGTTCCAGTTGTCAAAAATCACATCTCTGTTCTGGGAGGACTTTGTTCTGCAAGGTTCTCCATTACGGCTTTACACAGTCCCGGCTGTATCAAGTCAAAGTGTGGATCCCGGCCTTTCCCCTGCCCTTAGTCATGCATTCATTGCACAGAGGAAAATCCTCTGAAATGTAGGTGATCCATTTTAACACTTGGAAGATGATCCTGAAATAATTGTCCATGCTAACAAGCAAGAGGAAAGGCCTGCTTAAGAGCCATCCAGGTTCATAATGCCTGATGGAAGGCAAGAAATTGGATTACTTGTTGCTTATCATGTTTCTATTTAAGGATTTGGGTTCTTTGTTGTTGACTCTGGTAAAATAAAACCAGATTCTACTAATAGAAGGTCTCACTGCTTCTGGAAAATAATCTGGCAATTCTTACCATGAGCTTTAAAACAAGTCAAGCCCTTTAACCATGGAATTCTCCTTCTAAGGATATAAGCTTAGGAAAAGACCAAGAAAAGCAGGCTGAAAGAAGCAGTAATATGTATAGCTTAAGCTCTGAATTTATAATGCCTATACTCTAGTGCTCACTGAGATGAGCTACTTCATCTCTCTGTGCCTCAGTTTCCTCATCTGCAAAATGGAGATGATACTAGTCTCTGCATCATGAAATTGTTAAGAGGATAGTAAAAGTGTTACATAATTTACATGCATTTTCTCATTTATTTCTCAAAAAACTCCATGAGGAAGGTAAGAAAAATACTGGCCTGACCTCGTCAGCAGTAAACACTCAGCTAAATGTACATTACAAAGACACAAAGATGTTCATCACAATATTATTTATTGCAATGAAAGTTTGTCAAAAATTGCTCAGTAATAATAGTTAAATAAATGATATTTCCATGTAATTAAATTGTTATTTAAAATGTTTTCAAAGAGAAGTTAATGAAACGGGGTGGGGAGGTCATCAAATAGTGAGTAGGCTGAGAAGCAGCATGTACTCTAGATCCAGATTTTTACATGATATTGTAGTGGATAATAAAATGGCAGCCTTTGACCAAATTTGCTCTTTGGAACACATATCCCTCCACAGCTGCTGGGAATACAGCACACAGCTGTGTCCCTCTTTGGGAATTGTTCTTGGCCCTAGGAAATAGACTCATCCAAAATTAGCTTCCTCTGGGGGTCCAGTGACTCTCTGATTTAAGGATACAAGAGCCCGCCCACTATCTTAATTTGGGACAACTCTAAAAGGTCAATCCAGCTCCCGAGCTTCCCTTATGACCAGCTAAATCTCCTTGAGATTTAGAATAGTAGATCTATCTGTATGATACCATAATGGTAGATATGTCATAATAAATTTGTCCAAACACATTAAGAAGTACGTAAGTGAACCCTAGTGTATACTATGGACTTTGAGTGATAACTTCGTGTCAAAGTAGATTCATCATTTATAACAAATGTACCACTCTGGTGGGGGATGTTGACAACAGGGAGGCTATGCATGTGTGGGAAGAGTATGCAGGATATCTCTGTACCTTCTGCTCAATTTTGTTGGGAATCTAAAACTGCTCTTAAAAAATAAGTCTATTAATAATATAGATTATGGAGGAATATATCTGAACGATGAAATTTCTGAATTTTCCAAATCCTCTATGATGAATCTGTAACCTGTTTTAAATAAATAAAATTATTTTTTTAAAAAGGCAGGATCTTCTCTAGACTGCTATAATTAATTAAGCCTATGAATTTCAATACATAGATTTAATTTTTCTTCTTAATCTCAGACTAGAGTTTCTTTAAAAATGCATAAACTTTTTTGTGTGTTTTTTCAGTACTAGGGATTGAACCCAGAGGCGCTCTAGCACTGAGCTGCAACCCTCAGCCATTTTTATGTTTTGAGAAAAGGTCTCACTAAATTGCTTTGAACTTGTGATCCTCCTGCCTTAGCCTCCTAAGTAACTGTCATTATAGTGTGTGCCATCTCACTAGCAAAATAATACATAAACATTTTTATTGAAACAATATTGTTAGTAAGCAATAAGCCTAGATTAAATAAACATACTCTTTGGAGAATAAGCATTTCAACCCATGCACAACTTAATTGATTTGTATATCCCAAAGATCCTGCGGCAGCTAAAATCCAACTCTGTACTTTTGGAGAACCGGCCTCATATCTTGTGCTACTTAACAGTCATACAAGAAAATTGGTCTCCTTGATTCATAATAGACCATTAGTGTTTTATTTTATTTAAATATTGTCCACCTGCCTACTCACCCCACTGTCTTCTCAGATTCAATTCTGAATAGTAGTGAAAGTCTCAAGAGATCCTCTTCCTCAAAGAATTAATTGTTCTTCATAGAAGATATTCAAAAGAATGCCACAGAGATCCTGATGACTGTTTCTGACGTCATGAGAGAAGGTGATATGTTCTTGAAACAAAAGCTCAGCCACCTAGCGTACCTGTGTGGAGAGGGCAACGACTGGAATGCATCAGCTTTGGGTGTTTGTTTAAAACAAAATCCACCACACACTTTATGGTCAATGTAATCCTCTAGTCCTAATACCATAGGTCATCAATCAACAGCTTAGATTAAAAGCTAAGAATAAAACTTGAGAAGTAACTATTCAAGGCTCACTTTGTACGTGTAAGGACTGTGCATCTCCTCCTATGGATAAATGCCAGATTATTATAATGAGACCAGAAAAAGTCAACTAGATCCACAGAGACTGGAGGTAAAAGAAAGCACTTTGGGGAACACTTGCGACCAAACAATATATACACTCCTGGATGAGTGTTACCGTAACTACTGATGAATGGAGAAAGAACAGGCAAAGCTGAGGCCTTACATTTTTTGTACCATTAATTTTACTTTTATGGAGATGTACATTGTTTTTGCATGCATAACAATCGGATGTCTTACCACCAGAAACATCAAGTGCAGCCTGATATGATAAAGGATATCCAGACTAAATGTTTCCATATTTACAGAAGAGATACTGCATGAAGTCTACAGAAATGCCTTATTTTTTAAATGGCAGTCTTTTGCCAAACATGGTTGCACACACCTGTAATCCTAGCAATTCTGGAGGCTAAAGCAGGAGATTCACAAGTTCAAGGCCAGCTTTGGTGACTTAGCGAGACCTTGTCTCAAAACAAAAATTAAAAAGAGCTGGATATGTAGCTCAATGGTAAAGTGCCCCAGCACTACCAAAAATAATAAAATAAAATAAAATGGTACTCTTTTACTAATCCCAATTTTGGGAGACTATCTCAAAAAAAATGATCAGAAAACATGATCAAAAAAATGATCAGAAACATTGGAAAAAATTATGCACAAAGAGATCAATCACAATGCTATTAGTTATTTGCCTTAATGGCAGTGAGAATAAGCTAAATGTATACAACACTAAGAAAATGGTTAAGCAAACTCTACTACATCATTGAATTCTTGTTTCTGAAGACTTTATAATAACAGGGGAAAATAGTCATCATGCTGCATGAACTAAGCAAGATATACAGGTCTAAGTCTGATGTAATATACATAACTACATATAAAATATACAGTAGCCAAGTAAGTAAAAACCAACTAGAGAGAGAAACAAATATCATCCAGCAGGGGTTGTCTTAGAGTAGTGTGGTTTCACGTGATTTCTTCCCCTTCCTTCTCCTTGTCTGTATGTGACTGATTCCTTATAAAAGTTATAAACCCCATATTATTAAAAAGAAAAGGAGGTGGAAGAAAATGCCACTCTGGCTTCTGAGGTGATAAGAGAAAATAAATGGAGGACACACCTGAGGCATCACTGAAATCAGTCCAGTCCGCAAAAGTGGAGAGCAGAAAACCAGCCATATAAGAAATGCACCTAAGAGTACTTACCTGTTCAAATCAGAGTGAAAGGGTAGGCACAGTGAGAACCTGAATTAAGATCTTATTTTGAAATGTTAATCAGTGTGACTTCCTCGTGTCTCTTGTCATCAGAAATTTTCTTCCTTTCAATCAGCTGTGTTTTCTAGGACACTTGTTCAGAAGATAGGGAAAATCATGAGACTGTTCTTGGCCTGGGTTCTAAAGCCCAAGACCACAGAAGGTTGGGAGAATTGAGGAGATGAAGTGAGAGATTGACTTGTTCACTCTCAAGAGGTGAAAACATTGCCCAGACAGATAAAGGAAAGAGCTGGAAAGAAAGCTGAGAGAGGATGGACATGTGTGGGTCCCTGGCCATGGGTCCTGCAGCCTGGTCCCACCCTTGACCATGCAGGGATGGGAAGAAAAAAGCCACAAACTCCACAGGCCCTGAGAAGTATCCTTGTCCCAGGTAGAGTCACAGAAGCTGCAAATGCCACAGTGGAAAAGATGGCATGAAAGATTTAAGCAACTCAAAGCAGCCGGCTGGATTTTCCCATTCCAAAATGATGCAGAAGAGAAGTTGGATTCTGAATGCCCGAGAGTAGCTCAGGAGGAGTGAATACTGCCAGCACTCAACACCCAGCACCATGTAGAAGCAAACAGATTTTCATGTTAGCAAGAGCCCACTGAGTGACCCAGGCGTTTAGAAGTCTCAAAGAATTCTTGTGCACTGGAAGATGCCTCCAAGAAGGACACAGAATAACAGAAAGAGCCATCCAGCTCTGAAAGAACTCTACCATGAGAACAAAAAGATACCAGCAATGCATTAGCCTATGTGTCCTGATGACCAGGATCAGATAGAATAGTGGCCTTTTCAGGGGTGGCCTGTACAGAGGGAAGATGACACCCAACATATACACTGTCTTCAGTTCAAATGGTGGTCATATGTAAGCCCCAGAAAACACTGTGTAATCACAGAGGAGGGGGGAACTGAGCTGACTGAAACTTAATTTCCAATACCCAAAGGAATGGGAGCTCAAGCTATTTCATTGATTCCAAGATGCCATTGATTGTAAAATGCATCATTAATTTTTGTACCACTAAGAAAGAAAGATGTCTGCAATTAATCTAAAAAACAGTGCTTTCTCATCACTTCAAATTTTTATTTTGTATTTGCTGAAATATCTCTTTTAGACTTGTTGGGACATAGATTTTTATTACTTGTCATTCCTGTGCATATATAAAAAGGAAAATAAATTAAGAAATTCCTGAAATGTCTTCTCATTTAGAGTCTCACTCTTCTGAATCAATTTTTCTCCACACTATGATTCTGTGTTGGTAATGAAATGTTTCTTACAATGTCTCCACTATTGGATCTGGGTTTTCTTCCAAGATGTTGCCCATTCCAAGGGGTTTAATGTGGGTACATTCTTGCTTGGCATGTACTAAACAAGCAATACTTTTTTACATAACTCAGTAACAAAATATGTCATAGTTTCATATATTTAGACCAATCTACTTCAAATCTAACCCTGTATGACAGTTTTGCTTTGAAATGATTCCTTGAAACAAAAAGTTTGCTTTAATGCAAGTAATTTGAATAAAAATTATTAGATTATGCTCTTCAACCTAAAAAAAATTGCTTTAATAATATCGCATGGACAGCTCACCACTCTGCTTTTGGACTTTCCTGTTCAGAAACTATAACTTTTCATTTTGCTACTGAAACTTAGGCCTTGAAAGTCATTTCAAACAGCAACTATACTCAACCTAGGTAATAGCAACAATGTTCATAGTTCAACTGAAGGGACAACAATATTAATACCCATGGCCCAGTTTACAAATGGGCAGGCAGAGCCAGATATGTGCACTGCCACTCAACCAATAGCAATTCAAAAATGCCATCAATATGATCCTGATTTCAGAGAGGATAACATACTAAAAGAGTGTATGTTAGAATTAACAAAATATGGTAATTTGAGTTAAAGAAAACTTTAAAGTGTATTTCTTGCACACTTGAGCTTGTAGAATAAAGTTATGCCCATTACACAAGTATAAGGCCCTCTCCATAAGTGCAGTGGGAAGGTGTCACTCACCTTTTAAAGGTGGTTAACTAAGAATTTCATGAGCAGGCTGGCCACAGGGTAAAGTCTTAAAGTCCTTCGTGCAATGTGGTCTCATGATTTCTAACAGAAATTGGTTTAACAGAAACAAAGACCCCTGAGTTGCTGATGTGACTAGAGGTTCTATGGCTTCACACAGGAAATGTCACAGAATTCTTTTTCTTGTTCTTTCAAAGAAGTAGTAAATGTCTCATTGTTCTCTACTCAGGTAGTGAGTCTTCCTGACAGAGATCAGATTATGAACCACCTTCATGGTGTGGCAGCAACCCCGTACTTAAAAATAAATAAATAAATAAATAAATGGTTGGGGAAGAAGTATAGATACGCAGTTGAGAGCTTGGCCTTGGCCTCGGCCTTGGAGTCCATCTGCCATGGGTTTGAGTCCCAGATCTGCACTTACTTATTGTACAAAGGGCATTTAATCTCTGTGGCAGAGACTATCTAGATATTCACCAGTATTTCCTCCCTTTCTAGGATAATGAGACCAGATTTCCTAATCACCCTTGGATTTAGGTGGAGCAATGTAACTGATTTCTGGCCAACAGAATTTGATCAGAGGGATATACCATTTCTGGGCCTGGACTCTACATCCTTCTGTGTGACACACACACCCCATCCTCCCTCCTTTCTTTTTCCAGCTGCCACCAGAGCAGGAATCTGAGACCCTAGACATGGCAACACAGTCATATGGAAGGAGCCTGAATCCCTGAATAACTCTGTGGAGTACACACCCTTGACTATTAAACTACATGGACTTGGCATGTTACAGTACTTATCACATCCTGCTTAATGCATTCTGTATGCCTCAGATTCAATTGGCTACTTAAAGGAGTCACCACAATAACTTCCACACAATAAAACACAATAGTGGTTATGCCATTATTGTTGTTGATATTATCATTATTATTACTGAGGCAAATAACTCAGATGTAGATTTCAAATAGGCAGGCAGCTTTTTGCAGCATATATTAGAGGGAAACCAACTTTTATAAATATCAACTGATTCAGATGATACATAAAGTGAAATTTGAGCAATCACATTTTCAGAAACTGAAAACAGTCTGCAAATAATAACTAATAAAGACTGTGAAGCAAGGAAGTAACTGATTCCTGAGCAGGCAGAGGAGGTTAAGGTCCAGATGTGGACTCAAAGGGAGGTCAGCAGAAGCTTGAAGAAGAGGAATTCAGATCTGGCCAGAACAGAAACCCGCGCCCCTGAGCCACACTGGGCAATGGTTCTCAGCAGTTCCTCGGGGAAGAGGAAGTGGTTGTCATCATCAGAATTGTATCCCCTGAAGACATAATGATTACTCTAAAATTAAACTATGCAGTTCCTTCTTAGTAGCATGGTTCAGTCATCATTGAATTCCTTTATCATTTACATAAGTTAGGGTCTCAGTTAGAAATGCCCTTCAAAGACTATGATAGTCAGTCCCATTTGTCATTTGGAGTTGATTCTGGTAAGAAAAATGGTTTCTCCTTATTCCTAGCTGTGCATGCAATGAAGTCTACTGGCATTTGAGACTTCCCCCAGTCAATCTTGTCATATGTCTACTCACTTATTCAAAAGAAGGTAGCCCTCCTCTGTGCCAAGCCCTGAGTTAGCTACAGGTTATACAACAGTTGCAAAACAAATACAACTCCTGCCCTCAGCATTCTTACAGCTTAATGAGTGGCTGAGGACACACACCAGAAATAGACAAATACACCAATAATGGAATGTACTGAAAAGGTGCTCTGAAAGCAAAAATAAAAAAGAAGAAAGAGGAGTCAAACCTGGGCAAAGTGCTACAAAGCATAGAGAAAGATCAAGGGCAAGGGAGAAGGCATTTCAAAAAGTACAAAAAGTCTGCTGTAATTGGAGTCCTTTTCCATGCTCAGGATGAGATGGAAAGGTGCAGTGTCACAGATATAGTTGGAGTCTAAGCCAAAGACATAGCTGGGGTCCTTTCCAAGTGCAATAAAAACCACTGGAGAGCTCAAGAGGGTGCCTTGATGTGATCTGATTTATAATGTTTAAACTTCTTCAACTGAAGAACTGACTAGAGGAGACAAAAAAGAAAAAGAAAGGAAGAAGGGAAGAGAAGGGAAGGGAAGAGGCAAGGAAAACCCACTAAGAGGCTATTTCAATTTCCAGGCAAGAGATGGTGGCTGGCTGGATTGGATTAGCAATGCTAGAAAGTGCACATGAGAGAGATTTTGTAGGTGAACTCTTCAGGGCCTGCTGGTGAGAGAGTAAGGGCAAGAAAAGGATAAATGTTGACCCTCAGAGTTCCTGCTTAAACAACTGGGCATATGAATGAGTTTCTTACTGAGATGGGAAAAGGGGTGGAATAAAATGGTTTAGGAAATGGGAAAATCAGAAATTCCACTTTGAATTTGTTCATTTGGAGACATCACATAATCCTGGAATCCCAGCTTTTTTTTTCTGAACTTAACCTCACATTCTCCTCAACCACAACTCTCTGATAATTGATTGAAACTTTTTTTTCTTGTGCTGAGTAGCTGCTAGTAATTTTTCTGTTACTCATTCCCTTACAATTTAAATCATTTTACCATATATGTGCCTTGTTTCCTCAAGAGATTTTAGGTGCCCTCAAGACATAAATTCCTGCAGCCTTTGGCAATCTGTCCCCATGCATAATAGATGCTCAATACTCTCATTGCTGGGGTGGCTGCCTTTTCCTCTTCTAGACAGCATCAGTTCAAATCTGAGTTCTTACTTCATCTTCATTCCTCCCTCCCTCACACCCTATCTATTGCCTTCAGTTTCATCAGCATTGCCAGTTTCAAGAAGGTTTTTTTTTTAATGGTCTTCAAGAAGGTTTTTTTTTTGTGGGGGTGGGGGTGAGGTAGCGGTAACCAGGGATTGAACTCAGGGGCACTGAATCACTGAGCCACATCCCCAGCCCTATTTTGTATCTTATTTAGAGACAGGGTCTCACTGAGTTGCTCAGCACAGCACTTTTGCTGAGACTGGCTTTGAACTTGCAATCCTCCTTTCTCAGTCTCCTGAGCCGCTGGGATTACCGGCGTGTGCCACTGCAGTCAGCTTATGGTCTTTTAAAATATAAAATAAATTGTGTATATATAAGATATAGAACATGATATTATAAGATGCATACAGAAGTAAGAAGATTACTACAGTGAAGCAAATTCACATATCCACCTTACATAATTGCCTTTGTTTGCTTGTTTTGGTTTTGGTGGCAAGAACAACTAAAATCTACTCATTTTAATTTTGAATCATTAGTACAGAACAATTTTTTTTTTACCAACTCATGCTGTAAGTTAGATCTCTAGAGTGTCCATTCTCTGACCTTCAACTCCCCATTTTCTCCCTTGCTCCACTTCAATATCTCAACCACTATTTGTTCTCTATCTCTGTATATTTGATTTTTTAAATTCTGTATGTAGGTAAGATTATGCAATGAATTTTGGAGGGGTGTCTATCTTATTTCACTTAGTATAATGTCATCCAGGCTCATCCATTTTGGAGCAAAAGGCAAGAACTCATTTCTCTTAATGCTGAATAATATGCCACGGTGAATATGTGCCACAGTTTCTTTATCCATTCTTCCACTGACAGACACTTAGGTTGTTTCCTTACCTTGGCTTTTGGAAACAATGCTATAACAAACATGTGAGTGCAGATATCTTTATGAGGGAGTGATTTCATTTCTTTTGGGTATGTGCCCAGAAGAGGGATTGCTGGGTCATACGGTAGATCTATTTTTTCCTATGGTCTTCTTCTTTGGTAATATTTGCCCCAGTGGCCTTCAGACTAGCTTGATCTTTGTGGTTTCCAAAAATCTAGAAGATATTTGGATATAATCTCAAGAACTGCTATTTCTCACACTCCAGCCTTTGAGAGTGGCTCAGACATCCCAGGAATAGCATTTAGGATTTTCACCTCTTTTAAAGAGCTATCTATGGTTTATTTTTATTTTCCCTAACCACTCTGTTGAATGGAGAAACACAAGACTTGGAGTCATTGCTAAAGGGAAAAGTCAAATAGTAATAATACTCCAGGGACATCCAAAGTATTATGAAAAGGAAATGTTTAAGTGGAAAATACCCACCTATGGAAATAAAACTGCCAATACCTGAACCTAAGTATAAACCCAGTTAATGAATGGGAGAAACGGTAGAAGCTCTTTTGCCATTGACTCCACTCTCTGGCAAATGGTCCTTGATGAATCCAAATTTGCACTGGGATTTGAAACTTTCCATGCTCTTGTATTTCATCAGCTGCTTTGAGTTACTGTTAAAGAAACACATTTTTAATGACAAATTTCTGACAGAGAATGCAGTGCAGATGTAATTCTTTGAACAATTATTTCTTTTGTTGATGGCTTTTTTTTCTTCCATAGTATCCACTTGCAATTAAATAAAACAGTAATTAGAACTCTAAATTCACTCAAAATTACTGTCCCAATGGTCACCTCCACAGAACCTTCAAATGTCATTGTGGAAAGAATGTCTTATCAGAGAGCCAACGTACTAACACAGAAAATCTTAGCTTTTTCTGTTTTGGAGTTATACATTGATAATGTGCAGAAAACTTGTGATTAGAAAACCATCACAATGAAATAAAAATCCAAGACTGTAGGCCATAGGATAGCTTAATTTTCTTAAAATAAAAGAAAGGGTTTTTTTTTTAAAAAAAAAACTTTATACAAATTACAAACACATTGAAGAATTTAGTAACAAATATGTAGAAAGACACAGACTAACACATTTTCCAGTGCAGACATAATTGTTCAGTCTCATTTAATCATGACAATAAAGTACCTTTCTGGGTCTTTCCCTAACCAAGACAGGATATGTTTAAATCTGATGTTAACTCATCAGTTGAATCTCTGGAGCTTCTTACAGTGATTCCAGAATGATCTCCTCTCCCTATTGCATCCTCCTCTTTCCCTCCCCTCTGCTGGTATTCCTGACTTTCCTAAAAGGCACCATGGTCTTGCACATAAGCAGTCAGCTTCCTGGGTTACCAGACTGCTTCTTCTCATGGTCCATGTGAGCCTTTCATCTAAAGTTCTTTCTCATCTTCTCCCTTTTTTTTTTTTTCCTTTTATTCAAACTACACTATTTTCTTATCTTGCACCAGGTCTCTTGACTTCCATTTCCCTCTCGCTCTAATTCTCATGGCAAAGCACTTTCAAGGTGATATTCCTATGGGTCCCTGATAAACCACTCTCCAGCTCCTGAAATTCAGGTGGATCTCTTTGCCTACCCAGGGCTCAATGCAGTCTTTAGTCCTGAATTATCTTTCTCCTTAAACATGCATCATCCCCCATTCAAGTACTCTAAGAACCCCAACCAAACTGAATCGACCTTAGTTTTCCGTATATATTGTGTCCATAGTCCTCCACACCTTCAGTTACACTGTTTGCCATTCCTCTCATGCTTGTATGTCCACATCCTATCCATCCTCCATGTCCTAATTCAAGAAAAAGTAGTATACAGATTGAATCTTGAAGGACAGCTTCAGGTCCAGAAGAATTCTAGAGTGTTAGAAGATCTCCTGGGGCTGATTTCTATCACTTAGAGTATTCTCTTTCTCCACACGATTGACTCCAGAATATGTCCACTCCCTTCAATAAAATCATACCTTTGGTTCTTTGTCCACCAAACAATTGAACTGATAAGTGAGTGACACTATCACCATGGACTGTTTGAAAGAGGAAATGGACATGTAGGAGACAGTCTACTCAACATCATTTGTAAATAGTTAATTGCTCATGACTTGGAAGCATTAGAGGAAACCTGCTTGTGGTGATGGAAGATAACCCTGCCTCTAGGAGAGTGAAAGTGAAGAGATCTCACCTTAAGTTCCCCAGCTCTGGACATTCCTGTCCTGCACCAAGAAATTCACACGCCCATTCTACCAGGCTTTCTAGAAAGAAGAAGGCAGATTGAGAACCACTGACCAGTGATGAAGACAGTTTTAAAGTCTGCCAATAGTTTAAGCTAGGTCTTTTGATTTCGAGAACGCCCAAGCTAACACATATAAAGAGTGGTGTAGGGACTAAGAGGGATCTCACAGAAGCCCAAAAGCAAGAAACTATAGCACACCTGGGTGCCTCGTGAGATCTGGAGCTGGGAGACCACCAGGAACCAAGGTCGCTTTATCTCTTAGGACTTAACTGTCTTTTCTCAGCACATCTGTTCTTCTCTTTGTCCTATTTCCTCATAGTTTTTCTTTCATCACTTTAACTTGTACTTGGCCTCTTAAGATCTCTCTTTCCCTGACTTTACCTGTGATCTTCATGTCCATTCTCTTACTGGCTCAGTTTTATCAGTTCTCCTTTACTGTGAGAGCACTGTGAATCAACCAAAAACACATTTTGAGCAAGGTCATTGATTAGCCTTTTGCTGAATCATCCTTTAGAAACCTGTTATATACATGTGTGTTGGGGCAGTAATAATGGGGACAAAAAACATAATAGGTGACTAGCTGTGAGCAGTTTTTCCTCTTAGATTGGACGTGTACTTGGGACAGACTATGAGACTTCATGGTCCAAATGATAAACATGCTGTAGACTTTGAGCGTGGCAGCATAGAGGCCATATCAGAGCTCTTGAGATCTCCCTTCAGTGAGCATATTTTTGGGTAACAAGGAAACCTGATTCCTTTCACAGTTTGGGAAACTATCCTACTAGGTTCATCACTAGGGTTAACTTTTTAAATTATTCTCCTAAACACTGTTAAGTACAGTTCTGGTTTGGACCTGGGATGTCCCCAAAGGCTCATGTGTTGAAAGCTTGGTCTCTAATACAACAATATTCAGAGGAGGGGTTTGGGGAAGGTGATTGGATCATGAGGGTTTTGAGCTCATCAATGGGTTAACCCATTGATGCACTCATGGATAATGGACTATTGGGAGGTGGTGGAAGTTGTATGAGGTGGGACCTAGCTAAAGGGAGTAGGTTCTTGGAGACATGTCCTTAAAGATTATACCTTATCTCTGTCTGTGTGTGTGTGTGTGTGTGTGTGTGTACCATTAGGCAAATATTACTTCATTTAAGTTGACTTTCTTGGGTATTTTGTCACAGCAACAAAAAGCTGACTGTTCATCCTGCTCTACAATGACAACAGAATGACAGTGACCTACCTCAACTAATAAATGCATTTATTTCTTATTTCTTTCTTTAATTCAAAGGGGCTGGCCTTTAGATTAAAGCTCAAAAAAATCTGATAAACATTCAACATGATACCTAATTTTAAAAAAATGCTTAGTAATCTAGAAATAAGGGTAACAAAGATAAAACCCAAAACAAAAGAATGTCAAAAAATCAACAAATATTATGGACATGGTGATAAGGATATATTCTCTCGCCATGAATATTAACATTGTCTTAAATTTCTTTTTCTTTCTTTTTTTTTTTTTTTTTTTTTTGTCTGTGTGTGTGTGTGTGTGCTGGGGATTGAACCCAGGGCTTTGTGCATGCAAGCCAAGCACTGTACCAACTGAGCTATATCCCCAGCCCATTGTCTTGAATTTCTAGCCAGTGAAATAAAAAATGAAAAGAAAAAGGAAGATACAGCTTCATTGAAAAGAAACAAAATTGTTGTTTGCATATAATTGCTTATCTAAAAACTCCAAAACAATTAATGAAAAAACTATTAATCTGAAAAATAAAATTTAGTACAACAAAAAGATATAAAACCAGAAGATTTTTTTTCCTAAATAAAACAGAAACTAGGGGACCGGGATTTTGTGGCTCAGCGGTAGAGCGCTCCCCTAGCATGGGCGGGACCCAGGTTCGATCCTCAGCACCACATAAAAATAAAGGCATTGTAAAAAAAAATAAATAAAAAAAATAAAGGCATTGTGTTGTGTCCATCTACACCTAAAAAAACAAATATTAAAAAAAAAAAAAAAAAAAAACAAAGGCTGGGGATGTGGCTCAAGCGGTAGTGCGCTCACCTGGCATGCGTGCGGCCCGGGTTTGATCCTCAGCACCACATACAAACAAAGATGTTGTGTCCGCCAATAACTAAAAAATAAATATTTAAAAAAACCAGAAACTATATTGAAATTGGATCAAGATGCTAGACTAAATGTAGATGACCACTGATTCTCACACCCATATTTTCCTAATATTACAAAGATAAACCAAAGGAGCATTGGAAAACAGAAGAAAGTTTCCTGGGCAACAAGAAATCATGAGTAATTCTTTGAAAGTAGAAATACACACAAATGAAAAATGCTATGAAGAATAGAGCAGAACACAGGAACCTCAACTGAGATTGAACAAACACAAGAACAGGAGTCTTAGATCAATCAATATGTGACCAGAACCTCATAAGCAAATTTCATTTATGAATTGATACATGGTATTTGAAAATTGAATCCCACAGAATATTAAGACAATAATATGTTACGAGCAAATATCATTCATTCTATGTATTCTATTTAGAGTACATTAATGTAATTCAACATAATGGATCAAAGTAAAATATATACAAATTTTAATAGAACTTAAACTGTCTTTGATGAATTTCAATAGTCATTCCAATTTTAAAAAGAAAAGCTTACAAAGAGATGTAAGGATATATGACAGAAACCTACAGTCAGCATCATATCAATGCAGAAATATATTTTAAAAATATTTTTCAGTAGTAGATGGACACAATATCTTTATTTTATCTATTTATTTTATGTGGTCCCAAGGATGAAACCCAGTGCCTCACACTTTCTAGACAAGTGCTTACCACTGAGCCACAACTCCAGTCCCTCAATGCAGAAATTTTTTTTTTTAAATTTTCAAAAAAAAATCAGAAAACCTGCTATCTCTGAAAATATTTTACTATCAACAATAGCAAATTAAATACAGAAAAACTTATAATGACATATACATATAAGAAAGGAAAAGACATATAATTATTATTTGTAGACAGTATTATTGTCAACTAATACTAATACTAATAAAATAAGGAATAAATTAGGAAATTTCTGGAACTGATGAGAATAAATATGGCTAGTACCAGAGCAACACAAAATTCAACAGAATTTCTAATTATCTGTGTTAATCAGTTTGAAAGTTAAAATAAAAAAAGATACTATTCATAACAGCAACAAACTTTGAAAAAAATCCAACAAGAAACATTCAAGAATTACATGAACTACATAATAGAAAACCTAAATAATTGGAGAAATACTATCATTTTAACTGAGAATATAGAATATTTTTTAAAGCTAATCAAACTTCTAAAGAAAATTTTCTAGAATTTAAAAAACGGATTCTAAATTTCATATAAATGAAAATAAATGGGAGAATCGAAGATTTTTGTTTAAATAACAGTAAGGAGGCTGGGTATTATGGCACATGCCTATAATTTCAGTGACTTGGGAAGCTGAGACAGGAGGATCTTAAGTTCAAGGCCAGTCTCAGCTACCCAGAAAGGCCCTAAGCAATTTAGTGAGACCCTGTCTCAAAATAAAAAATAAAGAGGGCTGGGTATGTGGCTCAGTGGTAAAGTGCCCGTAGGTTCAACCCCCAATACCAGGAATAAAAAAATAATGGTGAACTTGATAAATACAAAAAAGTTAAAGATGCATCAAATTTAGTAATGAGTAGAAAGGTAGCTCACTGAAACAAAATAAAGTGCTACAAGTACAAGAGAATTAAAAATATTACAAAGGCAGCATTTCAAACAAGTAGAGAAAGGATAGTCATGATAGTGTGAAAATAGATATTCATTAGATCACCTCCTCATGCCCTGATAAAAATAAGTTCCAGATAGATGAAAAAATAAGATATTTAAAAATAAAATGTAAGTTTAAAAGATAGAAGGTCTCTATTTATAATCTCATGAATGTTTAGTGTGGAAGAGAAAACCTAGAAATAAAAGTGAAAATAATGGCCTTGACTACATAAAAACATTAAACATATATGAACTAACAAACACCATGAAAATATTAAAAGATAATTAACAGACGGATGGAATGTACAATCAGGAATGAATACTTACAATTCAGAAAAACTATAAATAAGTAGGAAAAAAGACAATTCAGTCAAAAATACACACACAAAAAATGAAAACAAGCAAATCACATAAGAAAATACAAATGGGTGAAAAACAAAGATTTGCTCAGCCTCACTGGAGTCAGAAAAATGCAACTTAAGAAAATAAAAATATGACTTCCCCTAAAATAAAAAGAATTTAAGAGATTAAAACACTCAATACCAGCAAAACTACCAAAGAAAACTTATTGCTAGAAGTAAAATTTTAAAACCGTGGCAAAACCCCTCTGCATATTCATTTGAAAGCAATACAACTAGTATTTCCACAATTTGTGAATATACAAAAGAAGACTGTGTAAAGATATTAATTGAAAGCCAGGCGCAGTAGCATATGCCTATAATCCCAGCCACTTTGGAGGCTGAGGCAGGAGAATTACAAGTTCAAGGCCAGCCGCAGCAACTTGGTGAGGCCCCAAGCAATCGAGCAAGACCCTGTCTCAAAATTTTAAAAATTAAAAAAGGCTGGGGATGTGGCTCGCGCCCCTAGGTTCAAACCGCAGTACCAAATAAATAAATAAATATGTATATGTGTGTGTGTGTGTACATATATATAAGTGTACTACAATTATGTGTATATATAATAAATGTATAATAATTCATACATATATGTATGAATTGAAGTATTTTTTAAATTGTAATACACATTCCATAGACTTAAGTCTACTGACACCACAACTCTTCACTTTTCCTCCTTCACAGCTGCAAATGGATGAGGCCCATCCTAGGCCATGGGTCAGTTTAAAGCCGCCATTGCTAAGAGTCGGGAGTCTAAAAGGCAGAGATAATAAGAGCAAAACTCACCACACTCTCCAACACCCAGACTCAGCAGCAGTTGACAACTCCAAGGGTCAGTACAGAGGGACTGTGCCAACCAACAGAGCTTCAACACCAACACTACAGTTACCAGGTGGTTACGTAACACCTACATCCAGCATATCACCAACAACTGGAAAGTAAAATGAAGACCTGCGCTGTTTGTTGAAATTCCTGACTATGAACACAACTCAATTCCGCAGGCATGTTGACTCTACCTGGGGTTGGGGGTGGGGTCGTTGTGGATGAGGGAGACACAATTTACAATTTCAGGAAATTTATGTCTTTGCTTTTTATTCCAGATGCAGTGACAATTGTTAGTTCCTGGGGAAAAGCTAGTTACTGTAAACTAGCCTTGTTTGTCAGCTTTCCTATTCGTGTGACAAGATACAGATGAAAGATATTTATTTTAGATCACAATTTGGGAAGTTTCAGTCCGTGGTTGCTTGGCCCTGATGCTTTGAGCCTACAGAGACACAGTCCCTCTTGGCAGGAACACATGGCAGAGGTCTGTTCACCTCATGGTGTTCAGGTGGGAAGCAAAAAGAGAGAGGAAGGAAGGGGCTGAGGTCCCAATATGTCCTTGAAGGGCCCTGCCCCAATGACCTAATTTCCTTCCATTAGGCCCTACCTCCTAAGGGTTCCACTACTCCCAGGAGTGCCCCAGGCTGGAACCAAACCTTTGGCATAGGGCCTTTGTGAGACATTTACAATCCAAACCATTATACTAGTGGTTTTCAAAATGAGGTCCTGGTCAGCATCTCCTAGAAATGTAATAGAAATGCTAATTCTGAGGTCCCATCCCACCTACTGAATCAGATTCTTCGGGTGCAGGGAGTCTTCCAGGTGATTCCAAGGTACACTTGAGTTTGAGAGCCATTACCCACTACTCTGTATTAAGTAGAAGAGTAGTGCTTAAATTATTTTCCTTGTAAAAATTTTGCCCATCCCCCAAACTCAAAGGCCAAATGTTCTCTCTGATACACGGATGCTAACATACAATAAGGTAGGGGAAGGAAGAATAGAAGTTTATTGGATCAGACAAAGGGAAATGAAGGGAAGGGAGGAGGGATGGAAATGGGAAAGAGAAGAAAATGAATCAGACATAACTTTCCTATGTTCACACAGGAATACACAACCAACGTAACTCCCCAGCATGTACAACCACAAGAATATTTATACTTCATGTATGTATAATATGTCAAAATGCATTCTACTGTCATGTATATCTAAAAAGAACAAAATTTTTTAAAAAATCACATGAGAAACCACTATATAATTTGTAAATGCTATTTGATTATAAAATAGCAGAACACATTTTGCACATCTGACTTCTGGAAATATCCCATTACCATAGGTCTGCCCTATATAAAATGTTTCTGTAGCTGAAACTTAATTCATTTACTGCTACATCGCACGATTATTTCTTGAGCCCCTATTATTACTGTGGATAATCTTGCAGTGAACAACTCCATACATAAAGCTTTTGTTTTCCTGAATTAATTTAATGGGATAAATTTCCAGACATGGGATAACAATGTGGGGAAAAAAGAATAGGAACATCTTTATAGTACTTGATGAACATTGTCATGCTGCTTTGTTAATGATTTTGTCCTCAAATGATGCCAGCTGTCCTGTGAACGTCACAGTATCATCATCAACTTCCCCACATAGGGCACAATCATTCAACTTTGATGTGTATAAAATGTCGCCCCCAGGCTTTTCCATTCTACTTCCTTTGTTCTCTAATAAGGTTGTAGATTTTTCCCATGTGTGTCTTTAATGTTCACATCCCCTGTTGTGTGACTCATGGAGTGACCCCTTGGTTAACAAAGATAGCACTTTAAAAAATACCCACTCAAGCAGCCCTGCTTAACTCTGGATACAGAAATGTCTTCCAGGTACATAAAATTGTGTAATTAAGCTCCTAAAGATAAGGAATCATTTCCTCATTTGAGCCAGTGGATAGAATTCCTATAGTAGTATCTTTTAGTTTTTCCAGGGCTACTGCTAGCCCATATGGAGTCTGTGAGAATTAGGAAGAAAGATCTGGTTCCAGGCATGCAGTTCCAAGTCCTCGACATGACACTTGATGAACAAAGGGGACTGGTCCCCACTTGCTCCCTAGTCAAGATGTCCTTGAACAGCAAGCAATCTCCTTGACCTTACCTTACCACACCAAGTCTGTCACTCTGAGTTTCTATGCAGAACGCCTGATTTTCTGAAAAACAAGCCAAACCGGGAGAAATTCTGACATGTCCCTATTTCCATGGCTTAAACTTCCTGCACAATGACTTCAGGTTTGGGTGGCAGGATTGAGGGTGAGGACACCACTTCTGGTTGTCTTTTCTGTGGTTTAGAAGAAAGCCCTGTGCTTAGACGGTTGAGTCCTAACAAGGACCCAGGCGTTGGAGGTTGGAGCTCTTGAAAGTTAGTGCTGTGTGAGTCGCTGCTTCCCAGGAGTGAGAATGGAGAGGCTGTTACAGAGGTCACTACAGTAAGGCTGAGGAGATGCCTGCTGCTCTCCTTCCCATCAGTTTTGGCTCCTTCAAAAGAACTGCCTTGCCTCACCCTTGACCAATGACCGCTTGCTATTCTCTTTATTCTAGACATAGACACACTCAAGATTTTCCCAGCTTAAAACAAATATCCTTTCAGTCCCTCTTCTAACTTCTACCCTTTCTTCTTCTTCTGACACTTAAACTTCTAAATGAATTCTATACAATAATCTCTGAGCATCTGTGCCCCCACCCCCACTCCAAAACTCATAAGTTGAAAATTAACACCCAGTGTGATAATCTTAAGAGATGGAGCCTTTAGGAAGTGATTAAATTACGAGGGCTCCACTCTTTTAATGGAATTAGTGCAGGTTGAAAGGAGTCAACTTTAACTTCCTACCATTTGAGAACAGAGGAGACACCCTCTTTAAGAAACAAGCCCTCAGACATTGAAAGGGCTGGTGCCTTGATCTTGGAATTCACAGCCTCTAGAACTGTGAGAAATAGATTTCTGTTGTTTATAAGCTACACAGTCTAAGGCATTTTGTTACAGCAGCAAAAACAGACTAAGAACTCTACTTCATCTCCTACTCAGTGCAAGGTAATCTGGCCTCCAGCACAATTCTTCTCCAACTATTCTCACCAAGACTGTGAGCTTAACTCCTTAATTGCCAAACCCAGTAGACATTTTCCAGTCCTTATTTTAAGTGACCTACTTAAAACCGTTGATCTTATTTCCCTCCCTGAAATTCTTTCCTCTGCAGTGTCCTTGATTCCATCACATGAGAATGTATATGCTCCATGAAGACATGAATCTGTGTGTTGTTCACTAATGCATCTCAAGATCCTGGAACAGTGCTTGGCCCATTATAGGCTCTGAATAAATACATGTTGAATTAATTAGTTACTATTTCCTGGTTCCCCTGCTTTTCTGGACCTTCTCAGTATCCTTCTAAAAAAGCTTCAACTTTGAAAGATCAAGTAACCAAAGACCAATATCATTCTTACTTCTAGCATCCCCGAACTTGTGCATAACCAAAGATCATGTGATAGCATACATTTCCTTCATCTCCAATTATACCACAGTAATATAGGAAGAGCACATCATTCAGATTTATTGTATATAAAGATAAACCTTCCAGACAGAGTAAAACCTTCAATGCTGCATGTATAGAAAATATCCATTAAAAAATAAATACCACTCTAAAAGTAAAATTATAAAAACTACAATTGGGAAAGGGGCCAATTTCATCTAAAAAAAGCAATTAAAGGATTTCAAACAAATAAGAAAATATGTTTCAGTCCATATAAATATTAACTGATATAGCTTATAGATGTAAAGGAAATGTTATATATTTTTAGCATGAGTATTACATCCTTTAAAGGACAAATGTTTATAAAATTATATATAATAATCATATAAGTTAAAATAGTAAAAATAAGATATAAGCTTAGTCTTGTGGGGTTTCTTGGTATACTGGCATTCATAACAATAAATCAAATCATTGTAATGGCTATGTTAATTATCCATTATTTAATTGCATTAAGCCACGAATTTTTCAAGAAATAGTCCTATCTGGGATCTTTTAATGTCTTGTGAGGATAAACTGAAAGGAACATGTAAGCTTTGCTACCTCAGTGTCACAAGCAGGAAGCTCTCCAAAATCTAGACACAACAAGTTATCTTTAGTGTAAACATAAGAAAGAACCTAATGGATATAGAAAAGCAAATGGAAAGCAATGGGGTACCCCAAATACCTTGCTCCCTCACGGACCTCAACTGAAAGCAAACAATTCAGTATTGTCAGCATGCAGGTCCTTGACCACACAAGACAACTGGGACGACAGAATACCAAGGAAGGATTGATTCTATGCTGCAACAACAAAGTTCTCAAACCAACTACTTGATTTTAATAGTAATCATAAAATAATAGTAACAATTACATTTGAAAATAAGAATTCAAATGTATTCTTTTGTGTCAGAACTTCATTCTGTGATAATGTATTCATTTTAGACCAAATACAGGTCCTAACACCAGAACATTCAGCAAAATTATCTATTTATAAACCCTTCTTTCTTTGATGACATCTTAATATTGAGAAATTAGAAAAATGATAACACCACAGTGATCAAAATGCAGACTATGGAAGAAGACAACCTAGTATCTTCAGCTAATTAATATAATTCTGAAAAGAAAAGAAAAGATGAAGGATGAACCCACCGACTGAGCCACAGGAAAGAAAAACAAATGTCTTTTCCTTCGGGACCTTCACTACTACTCGCTCCCCAAACAGTCTTGCCTTATGTCCCTTGCCGTCCCTCATCTCCCCTCGTGGTGTATGCACACAGCACCAAATGCAACACATTCCACCACTTTGGTATTCTAGATTCCCCCTCCCTCTCTATGCTTTCCCAGGGCAACCCTTTCCCCGCTTCCTGCCTCCTAACTGCCCTCCATCTACACCATATTTTCACACTGCGGTAGATCTCGGTAGAAACTTTCATTAATCCTCTTGCCAGTTCCGATGCTGACTGCTCATCCTAAGCACAAGGCTGGTCCTGATTAAGTCCCGAATTTTCTAGCCTCATCCCCTGTGCTATTCCCATTCATTGGTGCTTCAAACCCACAGAGGTGTTTAGAATTCCTTGACTATAACGTAAGCTTTTTCCCCTCCAAGTGTTTTACCATCTCTTTCAAAGTGATGTCCCTCCACCCTACTTTTTCCTGCCATAAATCTCCTATTCCTCATTAAGGAGCTTTTCTTGAAGTCATCTCCAACTCCCAGACAGAGGTTTGTGCACCCTGCTCACCTGACCTTATCATAAAGAGCTACTTCATCCCTGACCACATGGCACTCATTGGTGAGGCGTTCCTCTCCCAGTGCCCTTCACCTCTCACTCATTTCTTAATCTGTTCTGTATTACAGAGGTCTACCTTTCCCAGGTTCCCTCTCCTCTAGTTCTAGATAGGTTTGGACAATAAAAGACACTGGGGAAAGATTGAAAACTCTAGGACTCAGGTAGCCAGAGAGGCCTCCCACCCCCTCAGCTTTCTGTCATGTTCAAGAAATAGAACATGTTCCCTCTGCAGGACCAACTGCACCAGTCAGGCCCCATGATGGTTCCTGGGCTCTGGTAATACCATCTCCTCCCGATTTAGCCCTGTCCTAGGGAAGTGGCAATTTCTTCTCTTACTAATCCCTAGATTGCCTCACCATCCTCTCTGACATCTCATATAACCAATTCCCTATATTAAATATCTTCTGATTTAAAATGCAAAGGTGGTTTCTGTTTAACTGACCAGATCCTAACTCATATACACATTAATACATTTCTCTCTATAGTATACATGAGATATAATCTTGCCACTACATCAAAATCCTCAAAGGCAGAAACCACGTATGCAACCAGTGCTTATAATATTCATTTAATATTCACTAAGCTCTGTCTTAAGCAAAATCCATACACCTGTAATTTATATATTAGGGAAAAAAGAAAGGGCTATGTCCTTTAAGAAGCAAGTGGCTCCCACTCGTATGAGATATTATAATCAGGCCAAGAAAGAAGAAAACCAAAGTCAGGGCCTTATACAGGGGCCTCTACAGGAACTGATGGAAAATTTATCCAAACCAACCATGACCCCTGATCTTCTTTATTAAAATCAACCAGTAATCCATTAAAAAGTTTCAGCCACAGAACAGGATATTCTTTCCTTGTGATTCACTTTACCCAGAAGCCTCTAGCTTCCCGGAATTTGTGTTAAATAGTAGCTTTCAAAGATGATAATATTTGCCAATAATCCCTGGGACACTACTACTTTACATTTCCCTAAAACAATAAGGGGATTATTTTGCCATATTTATCTCTTCTACAGTCTTTTCCCTATATTAGTGCTTCTTCTGGAATTCAATAGCAATATGTGCCCATTAAATTATGAGAATAACTCTATTGCCTTTTAAACATCAGTTGTCAATTAAGGTTGACAAACAGACTTCCTGACATTCTCATGAACATCTTACTCAGCATGTGGGTACTCATTTCCCACTGGTTTCGAGAAATACTGGTCACAGACAGACAGGCTGACTGACTTAAGAATCTGATTTTTAGCAATTTCTCAGAATTTCCTACTCAATTCCATTGGTTTGCATCATCATCCCAAGCAACAAGTTTAACATTATGAAGAAAGAAAAAGTGATGCTGTGACTATTATTGATCTAATCAAATCCAACAACTCTGTTGATAACTGGTTACTTTTCTTCTCTGGCCTTTTTTTTTTTTTTTTTTTTTTTTTTTTAAATCCTGAGTATGCTCTGTTATACTTCCTTCCTACTGCCCACAACTTGGTATGTCCAGATTCAAGCTTTCCTGCAAGATCAGTGAGAATGTCAACATCTCAACTCTTTGCAATTTCCATGATGTCCAATTTCTCTCTGTCTTTAACGTAATCCCTTCTCTATTATTTTTACACTGTACTGTAGACATAACTGTATACACGTTAACTTTCCCCCCTGTACTGCCTATTACTTTCTCCTTTTCTTATTTATTCTTTTTAAATACACATGACAGTAGAGTGTATTTTGACATACTATTCATTGCAGATTCCTTTTAAAAATCATATATATATTTTTTTCTTATTTTGTTATCCTTAAAGGGCATTTCAGAGTCTTGAAGATTACCATAAAGTGCTCATTGAATACATACATTTTTTTCTTGATATAAATTGCAATACTAGGTAAATGGGTACTTTAAAAGGACAAGGTTTTATACTTGTTCATAAGTATTTGATACATATTGCCAACTTCCATTATTCTCTAGCTCAGGAAAAAGCCTACAAAATTTCTATCACAGAAATGTAAGATTCTCTATTGGTTCTTTCTATGTCCTCTCTGCCTGGTCCACAGTAAGTTCTCAATACATATGGACTAAATAAATCAAGCCAGGCATAGTGGTGCATGCCTGTAACTCCAGTGGCTCAAGAGGCTGACACAGGAGGATCGAAAGTTCAAGGCCAGTCTCTGCATTTAGTGAGATCCTATCTCAAAATAAAAATACAGAAGGGTTGGAGGTGTAGTTCCATGGTAGAGTGCCCCTGGGTTAAACCCCTAGTACCACAAAAAAAAAAAAAAGAAAGAAAAGATCCAGCTCAATTTCTTTGAAATTTTTTTCCTAATGTCCTCAAAATTCTTTTACGCTAATGTTAGATGTATGTGTGTATGGATACATATATTCATACATATATGTGTATATATGATTTAATCATCCAAAGAAACAGTTTAGTTTCCATTTTATAGATGAGGAAACTGAGGATCAGAAGATTTTCATTAATCGAGTTATAAGCTGGTTAAATGGCAAAACTTGAATTCTGACTCAAGTATGCCATTTCCAGCCAGGCCCTGTGGCACATGCCTGTAATCCCAGTGACTCGGGAGGCTGAGGCAGGAGGATTGCAAGTTCAAAGCCAGCCTCAGCAATCTAGTGAGGCCCTGAGCAAATCAGTAAGACCCTGCATCTAAATAAAATACAAAAAGGGCTGAGGATGTGGCTTAGTTGTTAAGTACCCCTAGGTTCAATCCCAGGTACCAAAAAAAAAAGTATGCCCATTCCACAGGGTTCTTAATACACCACTGTCTTTTATCATTTCCAGAAGCTTCAAATTTTGCTCGCTTTCCAAAATCAACAGCAGAATAAAATATTCCTTCCAGGGTTAGCATTAATTTTAATATCTACATTCCGTTTCTCATTCTGTTCTTTACTGTGTGGTATGCTCTGCTTGGAAACACAGTAAAGAATCTGCCAATGATGAGAGTTTTCATTCTAGTTTTGGAGTGCCTTGGCTTCCTTTTCCATATATGAACTCATAATGTATTTGTCTTGGAGTTCTCTCAATTCTCATAGTTTACTAAATTCTCCCAGAACACACTGAAGTTGTTCTCTGTTCACACTTCCTGCTTCTTACTGACCACCTCTCTCCTTTCTAGTAATGTTGCATTTAGCATAGATTAACTAGCTCTCCTTAACTTTTAAAAATTATGCAAGTATGCATGTATGAAGAAGTAACAACAAATACCATCAATATATACAACCATAATTCACCAATTTAAAAATGTGGAAAAAAGATTTAAAAAAATAAAAATTATACTAGCCATATATCTTCATTGCAGGAATATTAGAAAGCACTTATAAATAAAAGAAAATATTAAAAACTAGAAATATCAACAGCCAGAAAAAAAAAAAAACTATTAATACTATAGTTTTCATTTTGCTCTATTTTTATCTATATAGATATATCTGTATACAGTATATGAGTACAATTTTTAGATAAAATTATATTTTTCATACAAGCAATTTTTGTTAATAGTTTATCATTCAAACAATTAATTTCATTAATTAACTTCATGGACATTAAAAATAAGGGCTTTTTGCAAAGAATAAGAGTTGTCATATGTTCTAATAAACCTCATTAATTATATTATTCAATTACCTATACAGTAGCCCCCCATTATCCATGGAAAATATGTTCCAAGACCTCCAGTTGATGCCTAAAACTGTAATAGTGCCAACCATATATATATATATATATATATATAGAGAGAGAGAGAGAGAGAGAGATTTGAGTACACTCTTTTTCTACATATATGATAAAGTTTAATTTATAAATTAGGCAAAGTAAAAGATAATAGTGATAACTAATAATAAAATAGAACAATAACAATCTACTGTAATAAAATTGCCAGCATCATTACTCTTGCACTTTGGGTTCCTAATTAAATAAAATTGATCACAAGCACTATAATACTGTGCTAACTGAGCTGATAATCGAAATGTTTACTAAATTATGAATGGGAGGGTAACATATACAGCATGGCTAAACTGGCCGATGTGGTGATCCTAGACAGACTGGAGCAGTAGCAGTATGGAGGGAGATTTCATTACAGTATTCAGAATGGCATGCCATTCAAAACTTGTGAATTGTTTATTTCTGGAATTTCCCAATTGTCTCAGACTAGAGTTGACTGTGGATAACTGAAACAGTGGAAGAGAAAATTACACATAAGGAAGGACTACTGCAATCATACATACTTTTGTCTCTTTGGTTGGTTAATGACTCAAGGGAATATTCTAACATCCCCCATCACTGTTGTTTGGGTCTTTTCCTTCACACATCACAAACGATATTTCATTATTTTATAGTTATACTGTTTGGTCCATATAATGTCACTAGGTGTTTATTGAGGTTTGTATATGTTAATAACAACAACCACAAAAAACACTAATCTTCTTTGTTCTATTTGTTGATTCCTTAGGATGTTTTTGTTTTTCTTTTTTGTTGTTGTTTGTTTGTTTAATACTAGGAATTGAACCCAAGAACATGCATTACCACTGGGCTACATCTGTAGACCTTTTTATTTTATATTTTGAGACAGGGTTTTGCCAAGTTGCTGAGTGTCTCCCCATCATGCTGAGACTGGCCTTGAACTTGTGATCCTCCCACCTCAGCTTGCCAAGTACCTGGATTATAGGTATGTGCCACTGCATTTGTTGATTTTCATAAAAAACATAAAACATTCTTCTGTTAAAATTTTATTTTTTCTTATATTTGCATGGTGTGTTTCTGCTAATTCTTACATTTTTAACCCAGGGTCTAGAACAGTGCCTGACACATTGAGGATCCTCAATAATTTGATCATCAGTCTCTGATATTTTTTTCCTCCTAGAGAAATTTGAAATGTTTTAGTTCTACTACTGCTTATCTTTGAAAAAGAAAATAAAACTATTTAAATTTATGCTTCTCTTTAATATTTCCATCCTCTATCTCAAATGAGCAGTATCTTTGTCATCTCCTATACATTGTATTCCCTCTTATTGCCTCCCTTTTACCTGCTAGCTAGTCAATTTGTGGGTAGTAAGATTTCAAAAAAATTTTTTTCCCAATACCCAGAGATCAAACCCAGGGGGCTTAACCACTGAGCAACATCCCCAGCCCATTTTTGTTTGTCTATTTTTGAGACAGAGTCTTTCTAAGTTGCCTAGGGCCTTGCTAAATTGTTGAGGTTGGCTTTGAACTTTCAAACCTCCTGCCTCAGCCTCCAAGTTGCTGGGATTACAGGCATGCACCACCACATCTGACTAAGATTTAGGATTTTTGTCCCCAAGTATATTATTGTTAATGTTTATAGTATGTTTTATTATTTACACATTTAAACATTTTTTTCAGTAATGTGGTTTTTGTAATCTATTTTATGACCATATTTATCACACTCTTATGTGCCCTGTTCTAAATTTAATGGTTTGACGGATCATTATCATCACCAACCCTTCCATACCCTGATTTGCTCTTTCAATAAGCTTTATTTATTTATATTTAAACTTTTGGTTGACTGTAGTTACTTTTTTCAAAATGGATGTTTGGTGTAGCATATATTTTGAATCCTTGAGTGTCCAAAACTAACATACCACTGTTTTGTGAATGACAAATTAACTGAATGTAAAATTATTTGGTCATAAATATTTGCAGATTCTACCCTACTAACTTTCTGCAGTCAGGTACAGGGAGTATAAGTTTGAAGGCAACCAAACATAATAATCAACAAAAAAAGAATGTGTGTGTGTGTGCGCGCGCGCGCGCGCACGCATGTAAAAAAGAGAGAGATCAGGCACAAGTGAATCCTAAGAAAGTTAGAGAAAGCTTTTGAGAGAAATTGCTCTAGATCTTGAGATATTAAGTTGAAATGTAGGTATTGAGTACTTACCATGTGCCAGGTACAGAGGGCATATTTGAAAATGATAGAGACACAACACCTGCCCTCCTGAAGCTTACATTCTAGTGATGAATTCGAATTTTCCAACCCAAGTATAGATAATTAATTCCACAAAACCTTAAATTTAAGAAAGTCACCAAGATATTTTTGCATGTTGCTAACATTGTCTTTGATGTTACATCATGAGCAGCATAATCTGGATCATTCTTTTATTCATTTTTGCTCTCTTTTATTGTTACCAATTACCCACAGATTTTACCATTCATATTTATCTTCTGAGTCTCTTTTATTCCTTCTAATTCTCTAATCTCTTTGTCTTCTGTTGTACTTAAAGAGCTTATTATACTCATCTTTCACTGAACCGATTTGATTCTCTGCTGTGTTAATTCTGCTCTTGATTGCTTCTATGTCATTGTAATGTTTGTTATAGTCTTACTTATTCCCTTACATTTCAGTCTTACATTTTCCTTTTATTCTGAAATAAAAGATACCACAGTATCTTTTATCTCTTATTTGAGGAATTCACAATTTAAGTGCCCTGAAAATGCTCAGCAAAGACACCCTAAAATATCATTGTCCTTCCAGAAGTATGCTCATCTTTGGTTCCGAGATGCTAAAATACTTCATTGTATGCGGCAGAATTTTGTCATTTATCTCATTTTGGTTTGGCTTTATTTTGTTGTTGTTTGCTTATTTTTGACCTCATTCATTTGATTTAAAAACATGTTTATTGAGGATCTTCACAGAGCAGGCACTGGAAGGATAATGGTGAATAGAAATATCTTGGCACTAGCTTGCATTTTAGCCTTCTAATATGAAAGAACTTTAAGCAAGTAAGCTAACAAATATCCAATATGAACTGGGGAGAGTTACTGAAGAAAAAGATGAAGTCATCTGAGAAAATGCTTTGGTAACCAGCTTTAGATTGGTGGATTCAGTAGACCACTTGAGAAGTAGCATTTAAGGTGAGATTTAAAGGATGAAACTGAGTGCTCATTGGGAAGACAGTGTGAAAGATTGGAAAAGGTTAAAAATAACATCACAAAGGGGCTGGGGCTATAGCTCAGTTGGTAGAGTGCTTGCCTCACATGTACAAGGCCCTGGGTTCAATCCCCAGCACCACATACACACTAAAGATATTGTGTCCACCTAAAAAAAATGTTTAAAAACATCACAGGAGGGGGGAAAAAATCCCTGAGGCCCGAAACACTATTGTTTCTCTCTACCCTAACCACTCTGAGGGAGACAAAGTTAAATAAACCCAGCACATCCCCAGTCTTATGTGAGCTTGGATGTTCTTGGCAAGGCAATACTAAGTTATTAGGAAAATAAGTTATACTCCATGTATGTATAATATGTCAAAATACACTCTATTGTCATGTATATCAAAAAAGAAAAAAAAGTGTAAAACTCTTAAACAACAACAAAAAAAGAAGTTACTAGGGTTATCAGAAAAAATCAACACATGGTTTGAGTGATGCTTCAAGTTCATTTAGGACTGCTGTCTGAAGAACAGGATGGAAAGATAAAAGCAGATGTAGAGGACTAGTAAAATATTCAAAAGAAAAATTATAATAGTTTGCATTAAGGCAGAAAGACTTGGGTTATACTTTGGTATTAGAATGTTAAATTAAATTGATTAGGTTAAATTTGGGGGATCATTAAACAAGAGAAAAAATTACCAGACTTTTGGCTTGGGCAGCTGGATAGGTAGTGGTTGCTATTTGCCAAGATGTGAAAAACTATATAGAGAACAGGTTTAGGGCAGGAAATCAAGAGTTCAGTTTTGACATGTTGATTTTGAAACACATGGGGAAAAACAAATGAGATTGAGACTCTAGGGAGAAATAGGGATGGAAATATGAATTAGGGATTAATCAGGATACAGAAGGTATTCAGTATCATATGGATGGACTGGAGCACCTTGTGTAAAAGCACAGAGGGAGATCGGAAGGCACACAAACACCACAGCCAGAGGGACCCCCCAGGTGTAGAGATGTTACTGAGGACAAGTAGATGAGAGGAGAACCCAAAGACTGGAGTCCCAGAAGCCAAGCAGGGCCGGGGGAGCCTTCTACAAGGCATGGGTGATGACCATTTTCAATGGCAAAGTCAAGATACTTCTTCACATTTTTCCTCCCCAAATCTTCTCCAAATAACAAGCAGAATGACAACCGAAACACACTTCCCAGCTTTAATGAATTGGACACATCCGTAAAGAACAAAAACATGAAGATTGAAAGGGATGGAATAATATTTATGACTAATCAGAACAGTAGGATGTGAGATTTAAGTGCATGCAGGAGGAGGTACTGATGAAAAAGTCCATTTATGCTGCCAAACCTTGGAAATGCTCAGAAAGAGAAGTTGTCTGCTTTGCAAAGGGGGCAGAAAACTGAAAACAGAGCTTTGGGAGTTTAGATCTCTTGCTTCATAAAGTGAGTGGACAATGCAGCATCTCCAAACATTTCTACTAAGGTGAAAAAAGAGATCCAAACAAACTTACAAAAGGAAATTGAAGAGAGAAAAAAAGGGTGAAAAGGCAGAAGAAACTGTGAAATTAAAAAAAAAAAAACCTGTAATTTCCTCTCAAAATGATGCTGTCTATAATTTAACAATAGTAATAACATGAAAGGAAAATTCAGAGAACAAGAATGAGACACTAGAAATGCAAATATAACAAAAATGGCTTTTTTAAAAAAATCAGTAGAAGGATTGGAAGATAAAATCAAGAAAATCCCTCTCGAAAGTAAAAGGGAGAAACTTTTTTTTGTTGTTATTTTCTCTTAATTTTTTTTTGTAGTTGTAGATGGACAGCATGCCTTTATTTTATATGTTTACTTTTATGTGGTGCTGAGGAACGAACCTAGTGCCTCACACGTGCGAGGCAAGCACTGTACCACTAAACTACAGCCCCAGCCCAACTTTTAATTAAAGTACTGATCTGATGAGGCTGCTCTGAATATAATAATAATAAATAATAATAATAAAAATAAAGTAGTGATCCAGAAAAGGATATCCAAAAAGGAAGAACAGAGAAAATAGTGGGGAGGAAATTATTTGTTACACACACACACACACACATACTTGATTCCAGAATTAAAGGATACCTAAGACACAGGATTGTGAAATTTTAGAACACCAAAAATAAAAAGAGCCTAAAAACTCCCATAGAAAACAAATCCCATAAAAGGAAGAGACATCCAAATGTCACTTTACTTTACAGCAGCCATTTCAAAGGCAGTGCACAGAGCAAAGGTGGGGGACTGGCTGCCTGGGTTTGAATCCTGACTCTACTTGCAACCTGCCCTTGCTCAGTTAATTCCTCATGTGAAAACATCCATTATGATAACCATCGCAGAGTGTTGTTATGAGTAATAGATGAGTTCATATTTTTGAAGTGCTCAGAAGAGTATCTGGCACCTAATATTTGCTATTTAACTCTTTTCCAAAAGAATTTAAAGAAGATAAATTGAACAAGTGTTTTCAAGTTATGAAGGTCAATGAGTTACCACTCAAAGTCAACAGGTAGTTAAAATTCTTCAACAAGGTACGTGATCAGAAAAAAAAAAAAAAAAAAAAGGAAGTCTTTTCAGGCATGCAAAATTTAGTTTTAAAATTCACTTTCTCTATGCCTTTCCTTGGGGAGCTCCAGAATTATGAGCATCACTAAAATAGGAATCAACCTAAGAGGAAGATACAGTAACCAGGAAATGAAATATAATACAGAAGAAAAACCAAGAAAAGGACCAGGATGAAAGCAGGATGGCAGGCATAAAGAGGAACCTACGAAAATCAAAGGAATGCTTTCAAGGAAATAAATGAAGTGGGTGGTTTCATGCCAAATTTGACCATGAGGAATATTATACTGAAAGGAGAGAGAAAGGGTAGCAAAGGTTACAAGGAAATGAAATAAACATAAATCAGGCAATGACTATAGGAAAAACAAAATGTGATATAAGAAAGGAAACAATCATTATGCTACTTGGCAAAGAAGAGGAATATTTATTTAGTCCAGTGATGCAAATACTTAACTAAAAATGGTGACATAGAAAGGAAAACTGCAATTCCAGTTGCTCCCTGGCTAAGGATTCAAGCAGTGGGAGATCACTGCTTCTTAGCAAAGTGGGCAACACTCCTTTTTTTCAATATCAGGTAAGCCAGTTGTGGCAGCGGCGCTGGTTCACTGCAAAAGGGAGGGATACCCCAGAGAGAATCATGATGGACAAATTGCCATGGAAAAATCTGTAGATCAGAAAAGCAGACTGAACACAGCTGATCCAGAGGCTACACAGCAAACTGGTATTTGAAAAGTGCTGTTTCTCAACTGGTCACAGAGAGCAGAGGTGAGAGCCATCCTGAGGTGGCCTTGCGGCAGCTGCTGCTAAAAAAGCCGGGAGATCACAGCAGACATTGCCATGGTGTCCCAGCCAGTGCCTAACAAGTGGCTTAGCATATACCTAGAAGAATGTAAGTGGAACAGGCACATAGAAAAATTATACCCAGGGTGATTCAAGTCAGAAATAGAGAGGGGAGTCCGACTTGCTTTCTTTTTGAGTATAGTGCTTATATGACCAGTGGAAGCAGGTTGGGAATCTGAACAGACGAGTGTGAATACAGTCAGGGACCAAGCCTAGGAAGTCTGTATTGATGGACAGCGAAGTGTGTGAGACCTGTGGAGGGTCAGCTCCCCTGCCTGTGAGTAGAAATCTCAGGATCCAGACTCTGAGATCCAGACTCTCAGCAAAGAGCAGCATCTGCCAGCCCTAGATGTTATGTTGATCTAATCTCTCCAGAGCAGATACCACCCAACAAAGTCCCTAAGGCCTGATTAGACCAAAGCCCTACCAGCCAGAACTCCCCTCTTAGAACACTGCAATAGCCTCAGCCTGGGAGTTATTTGATCTAATCTGTGCAGATAAAACTCCAACAACAGTACTTCCTATTCCATCACACCTTTTGCTGGTGAGAGGGAAAGTTGAGACTATTTCAACCAGCTTCAGTATTAGAACATTGCAACTGGCAGCTTGGTGAGCAACACAAAAAAGAGGAAGGGGCTTGCTCTCTCAGCACATAGCCCAAGAAGAAATGAAAAGAAAGACAGTTGGGCATAGGCAGTCACCACTCATCCTTGCCAACAGTCTTGACCTCAGTGGAGAAAATTTCTTTAATTTTTCATTAAGACTCTTTTTATCCGTATCTCTCTGTGTGCGGTGTGTGTGTGTGTGTGTGTGTGTGTGTGTGTGTGTTGTTTTCTTGCTGTGATGCTTGGTTTGTGGATATATATATATATATATATATATATATATATATAGAGAGAGAGAGAGAGAGAGAGAGAGAGAGATTTGTTTCTTCTCATTTTTAGCATTTTTTATGATAGTTATTTTTCTTTGTCTTCTGAGGGTTAGGAAATATTTGCTTATTTATTTTGGTTTTGTTTAGTTTTGATTTTCTTTTTCCTTTCTTATCTTACAAACAACCAAAGTCTCTAATCCTCTTTCTTTTTCCCTTTACTTTTTCTATTTTGTCTCCTCCTTCTTTATAGTCATCATTTGCTGTATCTCATCTACTTTTTCCCTTTTCACATCTTGAACATTCTAAACTGACTTTTACTTTCCTATCCAATTTTCTTTTCTCTTAATGAGAAAATTTTCTTTTCTCTTGTTTTCTGTATTTTTACCATCTTTAAGAATTATTAAGTTTATATAACAACCATTCATGTTGTGGCAGTTATTAGTACTGCGCGTGGCATAGTTTATACCTCTTGTTTACTTTAATGCCAGATCTAGTTCACAGCTATTTATTGTTTTTTGGTTTTGGCAACTGCTAATTTCACCACTCCTGTTTTTGTGGTAATTAGTGTTATAGAGGCCATAATAGGCACTGGGTATTGATTTTAATGCTGTATATTGTTGGCTTCAGTTGTTGCTATCATTTGCTTCCTCCTTTTCTGGGAGGTACTAGGAATCTACAGGAACACTGTAAGTTCATACGGTAGAGACTAATCTGCTGACCTAAACCCAGCCAAGAGACAGTGTACCTTGCTCACACACAAAATAACTACACTTGAACATCAGCAATAAAACTATATAAAGAATAGAAGGGATAAAATCTCCAAACTAGTGGCCAGATTCTAAGTAGAAATTGCTGTGATGGGGTTCTGTTTCCTCTCATGTGACAGCTACTCCCATGGCAAAAAATAGAAAATTAACACAACGGCTGTGGATACCACACCTATGAGGGGTCTTGATCTAGATCACTCTAGGACACTATGGCAAGAGGAGGCTATATCTTTAAAAGGCCCATGCATAAGAGTGAAGAAAAATCCCTCATAACACGTGCATAAAATCCAACACAGCAATACAAGAAATATGAAAAAACTAAGTAACATAATGTTTCTTAAAGTGTATAATTCACCAGCAATTGACTCCAAAGATATCAAAGTGAGTAAAGTACCAGATAAATAATTCAAAAGAATGATAATAAAAAATGATCCAGGAATTCTCAGAGAACATAGGGAAAAAAACTGAATAATGGAAGTCAGTACAAAATATGAATGAGGAATTCACTAAGGAGAGATATGGAAAAAGAACAGAAATCTTGGAAAAGGAAGACAATAACTCAAATAAAAATTTCAGTTGAAGGTCTCTGCAGTATATTAGACCATGCTGTAGACAGCATCTCAGAGCTGGAAGAAAATGTGATCAACTTTCTATATTCAGACAGTACTAAAGAAAAGAAAGTAACCATGACCAGAATATACAAGAATTCTGGGACAACATTAAGACACCAAACTTAAGAATCATTGGAATTCAAGAGGATTGTGAGATGTATGCTAATAGCATGGAAAATCTCTTCAAGGAAATAATAACAGAAAATTTTCCACAGGAGAACAACATCAGGTTACATTTAGAGTCAATCATAATTACTTCTAATTTCTCAGCACATACACTAAAAATCAGGAAAGCTGGGAATAATGTGTTCCAAGCCCCAAGAGAAAATAACTGTCAACCAAGATTGCTATGTCCAGCAAAACTATCTTTCAAAACTGAAGTATAAATAAAAATCTTCCAAGATAAGCAGAAAATAAAAGAATTCATGACTTACTAAGTCAGCACTACAGAAAATAGTTAAAGAAATACTTTACACATAAGAAATCAAAAACAAACCCCAGAACTCAAAAATAAACAAATCTTATTTGAAGAGTAGCTAAACAAATCTAAATTAAGCATTAGAAATAAATCAAAATGGCAGGAATTAATAAACATCTTTTCATGATAACATTGAATGTAAACGGCGTCAACTGTCCAATTAAATGACATAGGCTGAAAGAATGGATTAAAAAACAAGAACCAAGCATATGTTGTTTGCAAAAGACTCATCTCACAGGCAAAGAAAGCCACAGGTTGAAAGTGAAACCATGGGAATTAATATACCTTGCAAGTGGAGCCTGAAAACAAGCAGGGATAGCTATTCTGATATTCAGCTAAGTAAATTCCAAGCCAAAATTAATCAGAAGATAAAAAGAAAATCAATTCCTACTGATGAAGGGAAAAAAATCAAACAAAAATATATAATGATAGTAAATATTTATACCACAATCATTGGTGTAACTAATTATATAAAACATACTCCAATGCCATCTTCCCAAGATTTGTCATACCATGCAACTTGAATATAAGAGTCCAGAAAGTTATACCTAAAGTGTGAAGACCTAGAGAATATCTAATATAGACATTTATGTACCAATGATGAAACCAAAAATTATTAAATTATTAAATAAAATTCCAAAATGTATGTAGTGTTCTATTATTTGTACAAAAAAAAAGAAAAATAAGAATTTATATATGTTTAAAATGTCTTTAGGTGATGCATACAAATTGGTGTCAGCAACAGAGTTGCCGCTAAGGATAACTGAGGAACATGTTATAAGATGGTCTTTCTGATTTTAAACAATGTGAAGATAATGCTCATTCAAAATATATTGAAATTAAATTTATTCTGTCTAATTATGTCTTGTTTCATGTTTACAAAGGGGGAATTGTCTGCTTTTCCTTTAAGTTTCATTAGCTTTAACTCCATAGATTTGAAGCTCTGTTAATAAATGCATGTACATTTAAAGAAGCTTTGGCCTAGAGTGGTTTCACACCCCTGTAATCACAGCAACTTTGGTGGCTGAGGTAGGAATATCACAAGTTCAAGGCCAGCCTCAGCAACTGAGTGAGATCCTGTCTCAAAATAAAATAAAAGGGTCTGGGATATAGCCCAGTGGTAGAGCACCCCTGGGTTCAATCCCCAGTGCTACAATAAATAAATAAAATAGCTACGGTTTCATATTATTTATTTACTCTTTATTACTAGAATATATCTCTCTTTTACTTTTGTAATATTTCTTCTTGTTGTTTCATTGATACCAATGTAACTACTCCAGCTTTCTTTTAATTAGTAGTTGTATCATATTTATTTTCTCATTCTTTCACCTAAAATCTGTATGTGTTTTTATATAAAAAATGAGTAGCAGCACAGAGTTGAGTATGGTTTTTCTTTTTATCTCAGCAAACAATCTGTCTCTTAATTGAAGTACTTAGATCATTTATGTTTAATTAATTATTGATATGGTTGAATTTTAAATTACCTTATTGTTATTTGTTTCATCTGGTTTTTGTTCTCTTTTCCACTTTCCCTGTTTTCTTTTAGATTGTTTGGATATATTTTTATGATTGCATTTATCTTCATGAATGGCTTAATTAACTAGATCTTTCTGTGTTTGTTGCAATGTGATTATTCTAGGATTTACAATATACATTTTTTTTTACAAATTAGTCTACTTGAAGACATTATACCACTTCAAGTGTAGTGTAAGAACTTTATAATATATATTTACATTTCCTCCCTACCATTTTTATATTGTCACTTTAATTCAAAATATGCTATAAATGCTATAGTACTTTGATATTATTATTATTAAATAGTGAATAATAGCAATAGTTCATTTTATGTGTCATCAAGGCTATGCCATAGTGCCCAGATATTTGGATGCTTTGACAAAGGTGTGTTTTAGATGAGAGTAACATTTAAGTAATTGAACTTTAAATAAGCAGATTACCCACCACAAAGTGAGTATGTTTCATCTGAAAATTATTTGCATGTCAGAATAGAGCAAGGATTGACATCCCCTAAACGAGAAGGAATTCTGTCAGCAAACTGCCTGTGATGGTAATTTTATGTGTCAACTTGACTGGGCCATGGGATGCTAGATGTTTGGTTAAGCACTATTCTGAGTATGTCTGTGAAAGTACTTCTAAATGAGATTAACATCTGATTAGTGAACTGAGTTAGCAGATGGCCCTCCTCAATGTGTTGGAGGCCTAAATCGAATAAAAGAAAGAATTCTCTAATAATGGAGAATTTACTCTGTTTCCAAACTGGGACAATGGCCTTCTGCATTTGGACTGAAATTTATGCTATTGGTTCTCTTGCTTCTTAGACCATCAGACTTAAAACTGCACCACAGCTCTCCTGAGACTCCAGCTCCCAGCTTGGTTTGAAACTGCAACTCTTCCTTGAGTCCCTACCTGCTGGCATATCCTGAGACTTACCACACATCTACAAATGCATGAACCAATTCCTTACAATACATCTGAAACTGTCTGTCTGTCTATCTTTCTATCTATCTCAACACAGACACAGATATACAGATAAAGACATACAGATGAATCCCATTGGGTCTTTTTCTTTAGAAAACTTTTGATGTTACATGGAAAACTCAATCATGTTTTAAGGAAGCTAAAAAATTGAAAAGATTATTCATATTCCTTTAATTTCTTTCTTTTGTCTAATTGCTCTGGCTAGGGGTTTCGGGGACTATGTTGAATAGAAGTGGTGAAAGAGGGCATCCCTGCCTTTTTATTTTTAAAGGGAACGCTTCCAATTTTTCTCTATGGGTTTATCATATATAGCTTTTACAATGTTGAAGTATGTTCCTACTATTCCTAGTTTTTCTAGTGTCTTAAACATGAATGGATGCTGAATTTTGTCAAATGTTTTTTCTGCATCTATTGAGATAATCATGTGGTTCTTGTCTTTAAGTTTGTTGATGTGATGAATTACATTTATTGATTTCTATATATGGAACCAAACTTTCATCCCTGGAATAAACTCCACTTGTATTTACATATATTCTTCTATTTCTAATGTTCTTTATTTCTTTATGTAGAGAGGGAGAAGGTATAAAAGTTATCTTCAAGAATGGGAATGTAAAAATACTAGCAAAACATAGAAGAACAATTAGGTGGTGATAAAGTATATTTTTCATTTATGAGACCAGTAAGCACAGTTGTATTTTACCTTGCAATGTTTAGCTGTTATGGTACAGGCACCTTGGATGTGCATAAGTAATTAAATTAATATAATAAATATTAGAAATAGAAAAATGAGTGAATGAGATGTGAAGAAGTTGGGACAAAGGTATATTTTCCTTTTCAATTTGATTTTTAAAAGAGAAGGGAGAGTAATAATGGAATAATGGAATAAAAGATAGAGAAGACTCTTTTTTATTTTTCCTCCTTTTATCTTAAAAAAAGAAAAGATTTTTTTTTTTTTTTTGTACCAGGGATTGAACTCAAGGGCACTCAACCACTGAGCCACATCCCCAGCTCTATTTTATTATTGTTGTTGTTGTTTTGATAGACAGTGTCTCACTGAGTTGCTTAGCACCTCACTGTTGCTGAGACTGGCTTTGATCTTCCTGCCTCAGCCTCCCGAGCCACTGGGATTACAGGCATGCGCCACCGCACCTGGCAGAAAGGAATTTCAGAATATTCATAGACCCCAAAAATTATCCCAAAGAGAGTTGAATGTTGAAAATAATGCAAGAAAATCAGAATCCAAATAAATATTATCTTTGTTCTGGGCAAGAGAGAAATAAGAGTACTGGAGAAAATTTAACCTTAAGAAAGAGAATTTTTTTCCTCTAAAATAAGAGGGAGGCAGGCTGAGGGAGACTGAGAGTTGTCAATGGCAGAGATAAGAAGGACAGGAATGCAGTATGATGGTCTTAACTTTCTCAATCGGTAGAAGGAAGGGGTGGGGAGAGAGAGATGAAGAAGAGGGTGGTATGAACTGAGAATAACAATGAAAGTCAGGGGAATGGAAGAGAGGTGGCCAGAGGAGTATGATAGGATGCCAAGCAGTGCTGTTTATAAAAGGAATTGCTACTCACCACCCAGCCCTAAGTTCTAAAATCCTAAGAGTGAGAAGGCAAGTGTACCGCATAAACACCTTCCCTGCCCATGCTGTCAGATGGTCAAGGTCAGAAATAGAGACAGCACCCTGGGTCACTTTGCACATTACAGGTCCTCACTGAATATGAAGTTTTCATTTCTCCACAAATGACTCTCCCACCACAGGATCAAGTTGCTAAGAGTGTCCAAGCAGTGTACAAATCTGCTTTAATCACAAGCACTATGGAATTGCTTTGAAAAAAATGCTGCATAGGTGGTGTCAGAAGGTAAGGAAGTGAGAATATGTTTAATAACCTGTTTAAAGGTAAAACTTTTATAAAAGTTTTTTGTTGTTGTTGTGTGTAGTTTGTCTCACAATACACGATTTACACTGTAACATTGCTAAATATGCCTAGTAGCAAGCCATGTTTTACTATACTGTTTTAGTCAGCTTTTTCACTACTGTGACTAAAAGTTCCAACCAGAACAATTTTAGAGGAAGAAAGGTTTATCTGGGGGCTCATGGTTTCAGAGATCTCAATCCTTAGATAACAGAGTCCAATTCTGAGGGCTCTGGTGAGGCTAAACAGCATGGCAGAAGAGTGAGGCAGAGGGAAGCAGCTCACATGATGAACAGGAAGCAAAGAGAAGGACTCCACTCACCAGATACCAAATATATACCCCAAAGCCACAGCCCCAAAGAACCACTTCCACCAGCCACACCCTACCAGCATTCAGTTACCACTCAGTTATTCCCTATGGGTTAAGGCTCTCACAACTCAATCATTTCTTCTCTGAACCTTCTTGCATTGTCCCACATGCAAGATTTTGAGGGATACCTCAAATGCAAAGCATAACACTATACTGTATTCAAAATTATACACACATACATCATATTTTACAGATGAAGAAACTAAGGTATACGTGTGTAAGACCACAGAGTTAGTAAGTAGTGGCACTGAGAATCAACTGAGTGGCTTGATCCATTGTCCAAATCTTGAGCCTTAGACCATTTACTTGAAATACATGCATACATTTTTGTACACTTATTCATTCATTCATCTTATTAATGCATATTGATCAGTTTTCCACTGGAAAAGAGAAAGGAGGAAGAGTGAATTCTTCACACTAGCAATCTTCTTGATCCTCCCCCCACCTATGCACCCTGTGCTGGTGGACCTCTAGCCAGCATCTGAGGGTAGATTGAGAACACAAATGTAGAACAATGCCTATCACATGGAGTCTTTGGTGAGGTTCTCTTATCAGAATAATGATACATCTTCTGCTTTCTTACCTCAAAAGGTAAAATCAAGTTCCTCTTCAAGTTTTGTTTTTGAAACAATTAGATAGAATATATCTAATAGAAATATAATGCAAACCATATGTGTCATTTTAAATTTTTCAGTAGGCACACATTTTAAAACAAAAAGAATCTGGTGAAAATAATCTTAAAATATATTAATTTAACCAAATAAATCATAAATATTATCATTTAAATACGTAATCAATATAAAATTATTAATGAGCTATTTTACATTCTATTTTTCATACCAAGTCTTCAAAACCTGGTGTAAAATTTATAGTTGCAAAAATCCTCCCTTTGGATTGGTCACATTTCAAGTGCTCCATAGTGACACAAGGCTATCGGCTATACAATCAGATAGACTGCAGTTAGAAAAGTATTCATTGTGAAGCAAACCAAATATAAATTTTGGGCCTCTCCAAAAATTCCATTCATAAGTTCTAGTAACGTTCCTTGGAGTGAAAGCGCACAAGGGGCACTTAACCATTGAGCCACATCCCAACCTTTTTATTGTTTTGACACTGGGTCTTGCTAAGTTGCTGAAGCTGGCTTTCAACTTGTGATCCTCCTGTCTCAGCCTCCAAAGCTGCTGGAATTACAGGAGTGTGCCACTGGGCCCAGCTATATTTGAGATGATTTTAAGACACCTACCTATCCCTCAGTGACATCTAGTAATCATACTAATTATTTTCTAATGTTTTTTAAACTGCCTGCTACCAAATATATATTAAGTCTTTTTCTGGGAATCATCGTTAAACACTATGGCCTTTGATTCCCAGAATCCTTCCCTCTGGAGAGTGAAGGTAGTCAATCCTTACTCACTTCTGTGGGTCTGGAGTCTCTTCTATTTCCCTTAAATTATCAGAGATTACTAATAGTGATTTTGAAACTCCATTTAGAAATCTTTGGCACCCTGAAGATTAATTTGTTTGGACTTTTTAGGTAAACATTCCCTATTTGCTTCTCCCTGATCAAACCTTTTACATCAGTGATCCTCAAAGTGTTTGGCCATGTGATTTCAAGATTTGTTCAGTAAAACATCTAACAATATTTGTTGTCAGTAATAAAATTCACTTTTTTTTTTCTTTTTCTTCTTTTTTTTTTTTTTTGGTACCAAGCATTGAACTCAGGGGCACTTAACCACTAAGCCACATCCCAGCTCTTTTTATACTTTATTTAAAGACAGGGTCTCACTGAGTTGCTCGAAGACTCACTAAATTGCTGAGGCTGGGTTGATATTAACAATCCTCCTGCCTCAGCCTCCAGAGAAACTGGAAGTACAGGCATGTAACTTGGTGCCTGGCTTAAAATTCACTGTTAATATTTTACAAATCTTGTACCCACCACCATAAACTTGACAGCTTCCCAATATTTAAATGCTTTTCTGGTAAGCTTAATAGTAATGTTAACAAATGTGATTTTATGTTGTATAATAAAATGTACCCATATTGGGAAGATCTGGAAAACTCAGTGGAACTTTTTCCAAATAACCACTGGATAATATTACAAAATCAACCATGGGTAAAGGTCAGAGACAAGATAATGGAACACTACAAAAAATTCATTGTGGGTTTTAAATTCTACATTGCAACTAATCTTTAAGAAATCACAACTTGGGATTGGGGATGTAGATCAGCTGGTAGAGTGCATGCCTACCACACACAAGGCCCTGGTTCAATCCCAGCACCAAAAAAAAAAAGAAAAAGAAAGAAAGAAAGAAATAACAACTTGACAAGTTTAATAGTATCAAATAAGTATATCTACAATTACCTGAAAAGGCTTTTAAAATAGCTTTCTTTTCTAACGACATGCTTGTTTGAGGTCATATTTTCTTCATATATTGCAAATAAAACTGTATCATATCAAATATAAAAGCCTATGAAAATTCAGTGGTTTTCAAGCATTCAAAAGACATGAATGTTTTTTAAATGCTTATCTCTAAAATTTTTGGTTTGAAAAATATAGCTATTTTTATTAAAATACATTACATGCCAAAATGTAATAGGTTTATTGTTATTTTTAAATTAACAAATATTTATCAGATAACAAATAATGTCTGTTTCCATATCAAATATGGTAAATATAACAAAAGCTATTTGAGGTTTTCAATAAAATTCAAGAGTGTTGGGGCTGGGGATGTGGCTCAAGCGGTAGGGTGCTCGCCTGGCATGTGTGCGGCCTGGGTTCGATCCTCAGCACCACATACAAACAAAGATGTTGTGTCCGCCGAAAACTAAAAAATAAATATTTAAAAAAAAAAAAAAAAAGAGTGTAAAGGAGTCCTGAGACCTAATAGCTTGAGATCTTTTTATACCACGGTTATACTTATGTCAGTTCAAAGATGATATCCTCAAAAGAAAAAAATGAAATGTCTCAATTTTTATGGAAAGTAACACATATAACACAGTACTTAATGGCCCAGGCTTGGCAATCAAATTGACCTGGCATAATTGTTAGCTTTCCGTCACTGTGACAAAACACCTGAGATACTAAATTTAAAAGGACAGGTTTACTTTGGTTCACAGTGTTGGAAGTTTCAGTCCATGGTCAGTTGACACTGTTGTTTTGGGCCTTTGATGACACAGCATATCATGACAGGAGCACATGATAGAAGAGTCCTTTTCATCTCATTGCAGCAGGGGAGCCGAGAGAGATACAAACAGAAAGGGGTCTGGGGTTCTACTATCCCCTTTGAAGGAACACCCCTAATGCGTTTTTTTCCTCTATGCCCTACCTTTCAAAGTCCACCACCTCCCAGTAGCACCTGAGGCTGGGGATCAGATGATCAGCACTCAACATATTGGTCTTTGGGATATTCAAGATCCAAACTACGACACCTGCATTTAAGTCCTGGATCTGTCACTTATGATCTTCTATGTTCAACAAGGCTTGAGTTTTCTGTTTCTCAGCTCCTCATGTGTAAGATGTATAGAATTATATTTCCTACTTTATGAGAATTAAATGCAACAGTTGTTAAACTTTTAAACCAAGAATTGTCATTGTCATTACAAGAATTTTTACTACCTTTCAAGGGTAATATGGTTCTAATATAACAGTGGGAGGTATTCCAAATCCTTGAAGTTCTCCCCCTTTATCAGGAAGCTGTTTCTGCAAATGCAAAACAGCTACATTTTTCTCCAAACTCAATGTTGTTTTGTTTTAACAGATTTCTCAGTACAAGTAGCGTTAAACATTGCATTTTTTTCTATTACAGTCTTTTTCTGCTGAAAAAAAATATATGACATCTATATAAAAACTGTCACAAGAGAGAGGATCCAAGATGGCGTGCTAGAGGGAGGCTGCATTCTATGTCACTCTGTGACCTGTGAGTCAAATAGTGGGAATACTGTTTCTCCTTGAGTCATTAGAGGACTCACGACAACTATTTCCATGAAGGAGTCATGGCCATGGTGTCCACACAAGTCTCCAGGCCTCAGCGTCAGCACAGGACTCCCAACCACTTGCCCACGCAGGACCTCTTGGTGCGTGAGCAGGAATACTAGCAACAGCACCAGCACTGGACTCCTGGCCACCTAACCTCCCAGGAATCCCGGCTTCTGCTCATATGCAGGACACCCAGCCACTGCACATGGGATGCGCAGGAACTCCAGCTGCCACTCCTGTGTGGACCCCCATTTACCAACATGAGACCCCCCCTGGTCGCCTCCATCTTGGGACACTGGAACCATTGCCATAGTCCCCTACATGCAGTAGCCTGCACCCGGGAACACTGCACAGGGTCTGGAGACAGCCGCCAGCCACAACACTATATTCCACAGAACTGCATCTCAGAACATGCTGCACACCGCCACTACCCAGCCCCACCCAATGCCACACCCATCACTGAAAATAGCTGTCTTCATCTAGGGACACCTTCATCACCATCTTTAGTTGGGGCAACTCTCAGGTTGGGACACAGGCTGGGGCTTAGAAGCAATATCAAGGTACTGAATGTCCCCAACTCCCCCCTCTCCCCAGCAGCCACTAACCTAGCACAGTGCTTATGGCTATGCCTGGGTCTGTAGCTTGCAAAACCTGGTCCTGAGCTGCCCAATACAAAACAGCTCTCTGCAACAGGTGCGGAGCACCCAGAGCACAACCCACAAGACACGGGGAGAGAAAGGTTCCTGATTGGGAAGTAGAAAGGGAGGGGGTGAGTGATATACAGCTTAGAGACTAAATTAGAGACCAGGAATTATAAGGTTTACAGTTGTTATAGTTAAAGCTTTGTCCCAGGGTTTCATAAACTGACTTCCAGACCACCCACATATAATCGAATCAAGCCTTTATTAAAGCACGCCGGTGGCAGCTGACCAGAACATAAAGCTGTTCCCCTGATCAGCCCCGAACAATTGCAAGGGCGCTCCTTATAAGCCTGAAAACCGCAAAAGGGATGTTTGGGGGGTCTAGCCAATGCAAGCAAGCCAGGTTACAGAAGCGGGACAGTGCAGTCAAGCGGAGGGAAGCCTAACCAATCACAGTTAGCCGAGTCACCCCAGTTACAGAAACAGAGCCCCGTTACCCTAGTTACAGAAACAATGCCCCAATAGGTAGTTCCGTGTTCTTAAAGGTTTCTATAGCAAAAGGAAAAGAACATCTTGCCCCAGTCATGACTCTTCTACTTGGCATGGTTGTTTTACAGGATGAAGTCATAAAACAAAATGGAGTCACATTTGCTCCTACTATCACACAGTGATATAAAGAGATAAGACCAGGTGCTCACATCACAGGAGCAGGCCCCAAAGGAGATCCTTGGGATGCTGTCTCCCAATGGGGACCAGCAAGTGCTATACCCCACCTCCAGAAGCTACACCCCCCAGACCAAACTTCCACCCTAATAACCTTCATCGTCATGAGGGTAGAGATAGCATCAAACAACAGACAACCCCACCTATTGGATGAGAAGGGATGCAGGAAAGATACTGATCTTATATAAAAACAATCCTTGTATCATCCTTTGAGATTCTCTCTCTCTCTCTCTCTCCTCCCACCCTCACATCCCCAACATTTTCATTAATTAGGCTTCTGAGGACTGGGATGTCTGAATAGTTTATTATAGTTGTGTTGTATATTCTTTTACCTCCTATTTTTACATTTTTTCTTTTTCTTAATATTTATGTTTGGTTTTTGTACTCTATTATCTTCCCACTTACTTGTCTTCCCAAAATCACTTTCTCTGACTTCTCCTGCTACTAACAAACTTCTTTAGATTCCTTTTTTATGCTTTATAAGATCAAATAACTGTATATCCCTACCTCCTACTCCCTCAACATCTCATCCTACACCTCACCCCAAGTTCTTTATTCACCGTCAGAAAACGCAGACCCTTTTGCAAACCTACTGCTTATATTATAGATAATAATTGAACTTACCATTTCTAAATATTGTGACAAAACTGTAGACGTCTTAATAGCAACTATTTGGTTTTAGGTTGTATATTGTTTGTATTGAGATCAGTTAATATTGATCTCCCCCTTAAATGAGAGGTATTGGAACCCTCTAAGGACACTATAAGCCTATAGGATAAAAACTGTAATGCCTTGGATCCACACTACTAGAAGGGAAGACATATGAACAGCATGAAAAAACAAGGGAAGAAAATGCCCCAAACCAACCAAGATACTATATTATTGGAATCCATGGCCAGCACAACAGAAGAAAATACAGAGAAGTGTGGGAGACCAACCTTACACGTGACTGACTCACACTCCCCAGCTGGGTGCTGAGGCACTCAGTCACAGAAATGTGGCAGAGCTTTCCTCACCTTCTTGGGTTCGAGGGTCGGTGTCTTGTGCATGGGTGTGTCTTACTACAGCTCCATGGGTGAAGCTATGCTCACCTGTTCCTTTGTAATATAACCCCTTGTCCTGTTTAGGATAGAATCTTCCATGATAGTGGCTTGTGTGTGTCCCCATCTCTTACTGTGCCCTTGGGTGTGGCCTACCCAGGTGTCAGTCAACCTGCTGACAGTGGACACATCATGAAAATAGACTCAGCCCCCTGAAACCTGACCCCTTGCCTCATTTAAATAACTTCTCCTCAATAAAAGGGGTCAGCATGTGCTCTTGCTCTCTCTTTCTGCGGACCCTTAAGGTCAGAGGAGCCATCATAGTGACCCCAAAGAAAAAGGTATTTGTGTCTCTTGTGTGGTTATTTTGCGCAGCCCAGTTAGCCCAGTTCAACTGGAGTGACCCCTGAGCCTTTTAGTCGAGAAAACAGAAACCCCGCAGAGAAGGAGTTCAGGATGTACATAATTAAAGTGTTCTGTGAATTAAAGGATGATATAAGAGAGCAAATACAAGCAGCAAAAGATCATTTCGATAAAGAGCGACATAAGCAAATATAGGAAGCAAAAGATTACTTCAATAAGAAGACAGAGGTTCTGAAAAAAAAATTCAGAAATTCTTGAAATGAAAGAAATAATAAACAAAACTAAAAACTCAATAGAAAGCACCACCAATAGATTAGGTCACTTGGAAGACAGGACCTCAGGCAATGAAGACAAAATATATAATCTTGAAAAGAATGTTGATCTCACAGTGAAGATGGTAAGAAACCATGAGCAGAATATTCAAGAATTATGGGATAACATAAAAAGAACAAATTTAAGAATTATTGGAATAGAGGAAGGCATAGAGGTCCAAACCAAAGGAATGAACAATCTATTCAATGAAATAATATCAGAAAAATTTCCAAACATGAAGAATGAATTGGAAAATCAAATACAAGAGGCTTACAGATGCCAAATGTACAAAGTCACAAAAGATCCACACCAAGGCATATTATAATGAAAATGCGTAGCATACAGAATAAGGAAAGAATTTTAAAAGCCATAAGAGAAAGGAATCAGATTACATATAGGGGGAAACCAATTAGGATAGCTGCAGATTTTTCAACCTAGACCCTGAAAGCTGGATGATCCTGGAACAACATATACCAAACTCTGAAAAAAAAAAAAAAATGGATGCCAATCAAGAATCTTATATCCAGAAAAATTAAGCTTTAGATTTAATGATGAAATTAAAACCTTCCATGATAAACAAAAGTTAAAAGAATTTACAGCTAGAAAGCCTAGACACTACAGAACATCCTTGGAAAAATATTCTATGAGGAGGAAATGAAAAACAACAATGAAAATCAGCAAAAGGAGGTATTACACTAAAGGAAAAACTAATCAAAGGAGAAACCAAGTCAAGTTAAATACCAAAAATAAACAAAAATGACCAGGAAAACAAATCATGTCGCAGTAATAACCCTGAATGTTAATGGCCTAAACTCACCAATCAAAAGACATAGACTGGTAGATTGCGTTTTTAAAAAAAGACCCAACAATATGCTGCCTTCAACAGATTCATAGGAAAAGACATCCACAGACTGAAGGTAAAGGTTGGGAAAAAAAATACCACTCACATGGACTGTGGAAACAAGCAGGGGTTTCCATCCTCATATCAAATAAAGTAGACTTCAAGCCAAAGTTAATCAAAAGGAATAAAGAAAGACACTTCATACTGCTCAAGGGAACCATACATCAACAAGATATAACAATTATAAATACATATGCCCCAAGCAATGGAGCATCTGCATTCATCAACCAAACTCTTGTCAAGTTCAAGAGTCAAACAGACCACAACACAATAATTCTGGGCGACTTTAATACATCTCTTTCACCACTGGATAGATCTTCCAAACAAAAGCTGAACAAAGAAACTATAGAATTCAATAATACAATCAATAATTTAGACTTAACAGACATATATAGAATATTTCATCCATCAACAAGTGAATACACTTTCTTCTCAGCATTACATGGATCCTTCTCTAAAACAGACCATATATTATGCCATAAAGCAACTCTTAGCAAATATAAAAAAATTGAGATACTACCCTGCACTCTATCAGATCATAATGGATTGAAATTAGAAATCAATGATAAAATAAAAAATAGAAGCTACTCCCATACTTGGAAACTAAATAATATGCTATTGAATGAATGAACAATGGGTTGCAAAAGACATCAAAGAGGAGATTTAAAAATTCTTAGAAGTAAATGAGAATGCTGATACAACATTTCAAAATCTCTGGGACACTATTATGGCAGTACTAAGAGGAAAGTTCATTGCATGGAATTCATTCCTTCAAAGAAGAAAAAGTCAACAAATAAATGACCTAACATTGTACCTCAAAGCCCTAGAAAAAGAACAACTCAACATCAAAAGCAAAGACAGAAAATAATTAAAATCAGAGCTGAAATCAATGAAATTGAAACAAAATAAACAATTGAAAAAAACAAAAAGTTGGTTCTTCAAAAAAGTAAGTAAAATCGATAAACCCTTAGCTAATGAAGAGAAGGAGAGAGAAGACCCAAATTACTAACATCCGTGATAAAAAAAAGGAAATATCACCATGGACACTACAGAAATAGAGAAGATAATTAGAAATTATTTTGAAAATTTGTACTCCAGTAAAATAGAAAATATCAAAGGTACCAACAAATTTTTAGAGTCATTTGGTTTGCCCAAATCAGGATGATATACACAAGTTAAACAGATCAATTTCAAGCAATGAAATAAAAGACACCATCAGAAGCCTACCAACCAAGAAAAGCCCAGGACCAGATGGATACACAATTGAGTTCTACAAGACCTTTAAGGAACTAATACCAATACTCCTCAAATTATTTCATGAAACAGAAAAAGAGGGAACAATTCCAAACTTATTCTATGTGGCCAATATTATCTGATTCCAAAACCAGACAAAGACACATCAAAGAAAGGAAACTTCAGACCAATATCTTTAATGAACATAGATGCAAAAATTCTTAATAAAAGTCTGGCAAATTGAATACAAAAACATATAAAAAATACAGTGCACCATGATCAAGTGGGGTCAGCCCCAAGGATACAAGGTTGGTTCAACATACAGAAATCAATAAATGTAATTCATCACATCAACAGACTTAAAGATAAGAATCCTATGATCATCTCAATAGATGTAGAAAAAGCATTTGACAAAATATAGCACACCTTCATGTTCAAAACACTACAAAAACTAGGGACAACAGGTACTTATCTCAACATTGTAAAAACTATCTATGCTAAGCCTCAGGCCAACATCATTCTAAATGAAGAAAAATTGAAAGCATTCCCTCTAAAAACTGGAACAAGACAGGGATGCCCTTTTTCCCCACTTCTATTTAACATAGTTCTTGAAACACTGGCCAGAGCAATTAGACAGAGGAAAGATACTAAAGGGACATGTATAGGAAAAGAAGAACTCAAACTATCACTATTTGCCAATGACATGATTTTATACCTATAGGATCCAAAAAAATTCCACCAGATAATTTCTAGAACTAATGAATGAATTCAGCAAAGTAGCAGGATATAAAATCAACACTCATAAATCAAAGACATTCTGTACATCAGTGATAAATCCTCTGAAAAAGAAACTAGGAAAACTACCCCATTTATAATCATCTCAAAAAATCAAATATTTGGAAATCAACTTAAGGAAAGATGTGAAAGACCTCTACAATGAAAACTACAGAATGCTAAAGAAAAAAATTAAAGAAGACCTTAGAAAATGGAAAGATCTCCCTTGCTCTTGGATAGGCAGAATTAATATTGTCACAATGACCATAGTACAAAAGCACTACACAGATTTAATGCAATTCCAATCAAAATCCCAATGACATTCCTCATAGAACTAGGAAAAGCAGTCATGAAATTCATCTGGAAAAATAAGAGATCCAAAATAACTAAAGCAATCCTTAACAAGAAGAGTGAAGCAGCTGGCATCACTATACCAGACCTTAAACTATACTACAGAGCAATAGTAACAAAAACAGCACGGTATTGGCACCAAAATAGACTTGTAGACCAATGTTACAGAATAGAGGACACAGACACAAACCCACATAAATACAGTTATCTCATATTAGACAAAGTTGCCAAAAACATATATTGGAGAAAAGGGAGCCTCTTCAACAAATGGTGCTGGGAAAACTGGAAATCCATATGTAGCAAAATGAAATTAAACCTCTATCTCTCACCATGCACAAATCCAAACTCAAAGTGGATCAAGAACCTAAGAATTAGACCAGAGACCCTATGCCTAATAGAAGAAGAAAAAGTAGGCCCAAATCTTCATCATGTCAGATTAGGCCCTGACTTCCTCAACAAGACTCCTATAGCACAAGAAATAAAATTAAGAATCAATAAATGGGATGGACTCAAACTAAAAAGCTTCTTCTCAGCAAAAGAAACAATCAGTGAGATGAATAGAGAGCATAGCAAATTGGAGCAAATTTTTACCACATCTACATCAGATAGAGCACTAATCTCTAGGATATAAAACAACTCAAAAATCTTAACACTAAACAAATAAAAATTAAAAAATAACCCAATCAATAAATGGGCCAAGGACATGAACAGACACTTCTCAGAAGTATCAATCACTTCTTAATCAACAAATATATGAAAAAATGTTCATCATCTCTAGCAATTAGAGAAATGAAAATCAAAACTAAGATATCATCTCACTCCAGTCAGAATAGCAGCTATTATGAAGATAAACAACAATAAGTGTTGGCAAGGATATGGGGAAAAAGGCACACTCACACATTGCTGGTGGGACTACAAATTGGTGCAGCCAATATGGAAAGCAGTATGGAGATTCCTTGGAAAACTTGGAATGCAACCACCATTTGACCCAGCTATCCCACTCCTTGGACTTAAAAACAGCATACTGCAGAGATGCAACCACATTAATGTTTACAGCAGCACAATTCACAATAGCTAAATTGTGGAACCAACCTAGATACTGTTCAGTAGATGAATGGATAAAGAAAATGTGGTATATATACACACCATGGACTATTACTCATCATTAAAATAGAATAAAATCAGGGCATTTGCAGGTAAATTGATGGAATTGTAGAATATTATGTTAAGTGAAGTTAACCAAAAAACCAAATGCCAAATGTTTTCTTTGATATGTGGATACTGATCCATTATGGGGATTGGGGAGAGCATGTAAGAAATGGAGGAACTTTAGATAGCGCAAAGGGGAGAGAGCGGGCATGGGGGTAAGAAAGATGGTGGAATGAGATGGACATCATTACCCTAGGTACATGTATGAAGACACAAATGGTGTGACTCTACTTTGCGTACAGAGACATGAAAAATTGTGCTACGTATGTGTAATATGAATTGAAACACATTATGCTGTCACAAATTATAGTAAATAAATTTTTTTTTAAATCACAAGTGGAAAAACATCCTATTGCAAACACTGCATCAAAGAGTTAATATAAGCAGACAAACAATTACCAAGTGCCAACTCTGGAGATGAACTTGACAGTTAGCTAATGATGACTTTACTATATTTCCAAATTACTTTTACTGCAGATATACAACTTAATGGACTCAATCAGAAAACTTTTCTATGTCAATACATACAGTATCTTGGACCTTTGTAATCCACAGATAGAACTTTCAAAACATGTTTTAATCCTATTTAACACTGTAACAGAAAATTCTCATAATTATTACAGTTGGACCTGCGATAATGGTGATTCCTTAATATAATTGACAAACAGCAGGAACTTCATATTTATCTGTGAAAGCCTTATAAAAGCACTTGAATTAGTATCTTAGTAAGGCTTCCTGTAGCTAATTACAGTCAAATACATTTTCTTTTCAAAGCTTCATCCACCTTTAAGACTCTAAAGCCATAATTAAAATTAAATATTTATCCAGTTATCTTCAAATGTACTGTCCCTTCTTTTTTCATTTCCATTCTTCAAGTACCCATTACATGTGTTCTTTTTATTTTAGATAATGAAAATTTTAGTCGTAAAATTTCCATGATTCTTTTCGTAAGTTTATTTCTCTGCTGAGACCATCTATCTTTCCATTCAAGTGTTTATTTTTATCTCAGTGTATAATTATAATAGTTGTTTTTACATCTGATAATTCCAACATCTGGGTTATCCTGCAGTTGGCATCTTCTTGATTATCTTTTTCCTTGGGAATTTGTCACATTTTCCTGGTTCTTCCTATTTAAGTAATATTGGATACTGAGTCATATAGACTCTGGGTTCTGTTAGAATTTTCTGGAAAAGGTTGATTGATTGATACAGGCAATCAACCATTAGGCTCAAGATTGTAATTTCTACTCACAGGTGTGAGTAGAAATTCCAACCTCAGTTTCATCTCTGAAGGCTTTGCTATGCTCCTTTGGGTCTGTTCTGTACATGCCAGCTCAGGGGTGAACCTAGAACTTGTGGAACAAAGAATTAGAGGATCCCTTTTTCCAAACTCACTTCTCACCAGGATTTTCCCAATCCCTCACCTATATCTCCCATGCCCTCTGGACCCTGACTCTTTGGGCCAGAAAACTGTATTTCTCTGTTTTAGCTACTCATGGCACTGTGTAGCTCCCCAAGTGGGGCTCATCTTAAAAGAGAAAAAAGTAAAAAACAAAACAAACAAACAAACAAAAAACAACAAAAGTAAGCAAACGACAAAACCCCAGCAAATATCCCTATATAGATTGCTTTTCTGTTTTGATCCTTCAGTTTACCTATTTTTGTTTATTTTCAAATTCTCAGATAGTTACTTTTTGTCTTTGGTACATTTTTGTCTTTAGCTGTCATTAGCAGGAGAGATAAATTTTAGTTGTTTTATTCTGCCTTAGGGGAAACCACTAGTTCCTCTTCCTACTTCCCCAAAATTTATCTTTCTCACGACAGTACTCTGCTCTAGCCTTTCTCTTCCCAGTTTCCTAAATGGCCAAGTTGGTTTTTACATCAAGCCATTGTATCTGCTCCTCTCCCTGTTTAAAATGTATGACCTTTTCTGACTTCTGCACTATTATAATCCCAATGGACTTGTTGTTTGGCTGGTAAGCCTGCTAAACTGAGAATTGATCACTTTTTTAAACAGTCTGGGTATTCCAATTCAAGCAAAAATAAGCTTCTTAGGTGGACTCAACACCAAACTGGCAAATCAAGAAGTTCTCATTCAGAGTCTTGAGAGCAAAATGTGTGTCAATATCTTCCCATCTTACCTTTCAAGAACTTCACAAGTTGGATACTTTCTTTTTTATAGCTTGAACAATTTTAAAATGATTGTTATCTTTGATGTTCATTTTGCAAAATTTGTACCTTTCATTGAAGTTTGCTTTTTTTCTGTCAGTAATAGAGTATTGGCATGACTCCGCAGCCTGTAAGTTCCAGGTTTCTCTTTTCTGTGTGCTTTGTAAATTTGATTCTGCTTAAGAAATAGCATGCATAGTATTGTTGGAATAATACACTGTCCTGGGTTCACTTCTACTTCCCAACTTCCTGGTTGTAAAACCTGAGTAACTTAAGCACCTTGACTTCAAGTTTTTCTTTATGAGATAAAATCATAAAGGGTGAAGCTGTGTATGTACTGCAGGTTCAAAATCATGAAACAGTTATTTATTATTTTCCTAATACTCTAGCAGCCTTCCATGGATAAAAAGGTAGTTTGAGCTCTGCAGAAGCTTCTTTTCCTCCTGCTTCTGCTTTTTTGCTCTCTCTGCCCCTTTATTTTAGCTGATACATACTGAGCTGAACTCACAGAATTTCTATGAATTTTAAATAGGAGTCTTCAGGTTTTCTGTGTAGAACTGTGTTCTGGAGAAAGATTCGATTGCTTGTCACTTTAACATACCTCCTAGCCAAGAGTTTGCCTAATTAATGTTCATAGTGATATTTTTGTTTTATCTTTATTGGATTCCTATAGAAACGTTATTTTCCTGTTTGAAAGTTCATTTAAAATACAATACTACTAATCATAAGAAGCCTATGCATTATTCATTATTAATGATGACTACACACAGTAAACAAGCTATTAGATAATTACGTAAAGAGCCACTCGTGGTTCCCTTGTTAAAGATAATCAAATAAAAATTTTGGCCTTTCCTGCCAATAACGCGTTTGTGGAAATATTAAACTAAAAATTTAAGTGATTTTCATATGCCATTTGGGAAACTTAAATATACTTGTCTTCCTTAAAGATAATAGGGATTTATAAATGGGGAGATCTCATTTCAAAAACTTGATCATAATTGAAAAAAGTGTTAATATGACTCTAATTTGCTGATAATTTAACCTCATCTTACTTTAGCTTTCTAAGTTTTATTACTTAAAGAGTATTGGCACACTTAGTACTTTTTACAGATTATAATTTTGCTAAATTTCATGCTATCTATGAATCACGTTGAAGTTATTGTCATTGTTTTTATTGTTATTATTTTGGCACTAGGGATTGAACTGAAGGATGTTCTACCATTGGGCTACATCCCCAGTCCTTTTCTGAGACAGCGTCTCACTAAATTGCTGAGTCTGACCTTGAATTTGGAATCCTCTTGCCTCAGCCTCCAGTCATTGGGATTACAGATGTGTGCCACTGTGCCCAGCTGAACTGTGTATATTACTTAATATATTGATTACTAAATTTGTTCCACCTTCAGGTTTTTCAAAAAGAATACTACAGTATTCTTCCTTGAAAATTAGGTGTTGGGCCTATTTATGGATATTTAAAAGAGCAACTGAAATTACCAAGGATATGAGTTCAGGAGACACTCTAAGTAAATTTTAACCCTCCAGCCAAAACCAAAGGATATATACAATTTTTTTCCCTAAATTTATATGATGATTTTTCTCACACAAGGTTAAATCCATTTCTCACACTAGGGAAATCCATTCAGCTACCTTAATTTTTTTTAAAAAAAATGAAATGTCAAAAAAAAATTGTCCAAGAACATGTCTTCTAAATTGCTTAAAATCTATTTTTAAATTAGAATTGAAAGAGGAAAAGCTAATAGTTAACAATTTTCTTTCGAGTGTTCATGCCCAATTGTATATATCTGACTTCATTAGAAACTGATGACTAGCAAAAAGTAAATTATGTTCTGATGAATAAATAGTTGCAAATTTCCATAAAGTTAAAGTTCTTGGATCCTTGAGGTTGGGTGAACCCTTTTTGTGAAACAAACAAACAAAAACACTCTTTTGCAAATTGGTTATTTTTCCAGATTTTTGGTTATGGGTTAAGAATTAAAACATATAACATTGGGCTATAAATCTCATCTGTTTTCTTAACTCAAAATTTATAACATTTTCTATAAGTAAATCATAAATGACATTTCCTTTCAGCCTTACAGAAATATTTAAGACATAACAGAACTTAAACTTCTTAAAGTAGTGTTTTCAAAATGCACACACATACACACACAAAACTAAAAAGCTAAATTCTGAGAATCAAGAGGAAGAGTGTTTGCACAGGTTTTAGCAAACCAATTTAGAAAACAAAATGGTTTAGAACATTGTGGCTACTTGGGTGTATTCTTAAAAATTCTCCCTTGGCATACCATTAATAATTTTGAAACCCAGAAGTTAATGGACAGTTGTACAAGATTAGAATAAAATTTTATAGAGGATTCTGGGTGCATCTTGTTGATTGAAAGGGTGAAAGAAAATTCTGTCACTGTTTCAGTAGTCTATCCAAATCTCACTCTCCCAGTGAGGCCTATCCTGGATTGCCCTATTCAATAATGCAATCTCTCTACTCTGCAATCCTGATCTCCTTTAACTGATCACATTTCCCCAATTGCACTTATTACCTGACATATGGCATGCTTCCTCTTATCTATTTTCTCTTGCTAGAATGGAAGCTCCACAAGGGAAAGGATCTTCTGTTCATGCAATTGTACACCAAAGTTGTGTAGAACAATGCTTCAGTAACCTATTTCAAGAACTATCATTCCATAACTTCTGGCAGTCTTGCAATTTAGTTTATAGCATCAAGCTGTTTAAAAGATATTTCATTTTGCTTCATTCTTAACTCCCTCTTTGTTGTTGAAGAAAACCGTCCCTGATTTTCTCAAAACACTACTTTAGTCAGAATGCTATATATGCTGTAGTAACAAGTTGTCCCAAAGTATGTATAAACTAATTGTTTCTGGCTTGTGCTAATGTCATACAAGTTTAGTGTGGGTGGGGAGAATTTGAAGGAATCCTGCTCCATATATTGACTCAAGACTCCGGCTGATAGCTGTACCACCTTAAACATGTCAAACCCTTGGTCACGCGGTAGGCAAAGAGAAAAACTGGATGGTACAGGGGATTTTTTTCATGCCTTTATTTAACTTGTATTTCATTGGAATGAACTAGTTTCATGCACCCCATTTAACTCCAAGTGGGGTGGAAATTTAGGGATGTGTGGAATGTTTGGCGATCATCACTGTATCATATGCATCTCGTATCTCACAGCATGTATCACAGCATATCATTATTTCAGAAAAGTCTGTTTCCTCTACTGGAGTATAAACTCTTCCAGGGCAAGGACAGGGTATGTTTCTTTTGCTTACTAATGTGTTCCAAATACCTGTTATATATAGCAGGCACTTGATAAATATTTGTTGAAAGAATAAAAAGCTAAAAAACAAATAGTCAAAATAATTAACCTTTTTAATTTTTAAAGGAAAAATACTCTCCATAGGAAGGCATTTCTATTCTTATGTCCATCAGTAGCCAAATGGAACTCAATATAAACATTTTCAAAACACCAACTTTGGTTTAATGCACAACTTTTAAAATAACTCATTAATGCATATATCAAGATGCTACTAACAATTCATTTATATTCAAGATTCATTACCGTATGTCAAAGGTCATCTATGGTTAACATTTTCATTACAATGAACTGTGAAATTCCAGTGAGAAATGTTCACCTGAACCAAACTATTTAAGTTGGAGTTTAGCATTCTTGAAAATCTAATTCACTCATACACACACCCACAAACATACACATGCACACACTTACAAACTGCTCATTAGGGCATGAGGGCAATTTAATGGACACAGAAATTAGATGTTGAAAGGACATTTGTAAATGTGGGATACTGTTTGGACAACTCTATAGAATACGCAGAAAATCCTAAAGGCGCATATAAATAATAGCCAGTGATAGCTACAGAAAACCACACCTAAACATTAAGAATTTCACTAAACAAATTTGGCAAACTGAATCACTAGAGCCATGACTACAAGCCTTGCTCCATTCCACACAAACAAATCTCTACATTATAAGAATCCACATGCAACAGAGAAAATATAAATTATTTTTAATCTTAAAAAATGAGAAATATAAATCCTTGTTAAACACTTCATTTAAAAATAGGCAGCTTTATTTTAAAATGTGGTAATGCTCAAAGATGGCAGTTAACTTCACTCATATATGTAAAAAGTTTTTTAAAGTATCAATACATTGGTTTATAAGTTATATACTGCCCTCAGCTAAAATGTTTTTTTCCACCAAAATTCTCAAATAATTGTCAAAAAGAAATGTATGTTCTAAACCCACCTTAGTACTAAACATGGTTTCAGAGCAAAGAGGGGTAAGTATTCATGAAACTTCAAGTTTTTGATATAAGTCACATGAGCACAGATTTGAAGACAACTGAGTGATAAACCAGTGATAAAAGCAGTTTTACTTCTGTGTGTGTGTGATTAAACTAATTTGCTCCAAATTGAGCAACTATTTGGGAACTATAAAAACCAAAGTTATTTTTTCCAATCTAAAAGAGGAATACTCTATAAGTATAATATGAATTATAATGCATTCTGCTGTCACATATATATAACAAATTAGAATTTAAAAAATTAAAAAAAGAGGAATAGAAAGGTGATGAAATTAACAGTGTTTCACGCATTCTGCTTTGTTTAAAATGGCTCTTGAAGTTAAGCTTGACTATGCTAAATAAATGTAACTTTTACTTAGACATGTATTTAATGCCAACAATATTTAAACATTCATGATTAACCGACTGAATTGGAAAGGACTCTCAGTGACCACACAAAATCTGCTTCTGTAGCATTAGAAAGTGATCAACTTACTGCTCACTTTCTGAGGCAATGGAACATTCTACAAATTCATGATGGAAACACCAAGTTAAAAGGCTTTGAGAATATGCACAGTATAAATTCCATTTTTAAAGAAAATATATACATGAATATACAGAAAAAACGATTGTATAGTCACTAAAATATTAATAATGGCTATGTCTCCAGGTGGTGGGATTATAATTATTTTGTTGTTATGCTGGGAAAGTATTCTAAAAATAGACAATTTAAGAACCAGAGTACTACCAGTGAAAACTATTTTGTCCTTTCCTTTCTTCACATTACAAACATTTAAAGCTACCAACCAACATCAAATTTGTCACAGTGGCTACCTACATTCTAACACACTTAACAGATCTTGAAAGATGGAAGAACAGGCTGGGTGCAGTGGCACATGCCTGTAATCCCAGTGACTCAGGTAACTGAAGCTAGAGGATCACCTGAAGCTAGAGGATTGCAAGTTTGAGGCCAGTCTCAGAAAATTGGTGAGGCTCTGTCTCAAAAATAATAAATAAAATGGGCTGGGAATGTAGCTCAGTGGTAATGTACCTCTGGGATCAATCCCCAGTACTGGAAAGAAAAAAAAAAAAAAAAAAGTTAGATTAAAGTAACTTTACCTGACCACCAATCTACCTATCGTTACAAAATTCTAGAGGAAAATCAGTGTCTACTTCGCATCTTCAAAATTTTTTCTCCATATCTTATTTACTAGTTTTTAGGTTCTGTCCCTATACCAGTTTGGACTATTACTGTTCTCTTAAAAAATATTTCTCTCTACACTAGCAACTATTAATTAAAAATTACATGTTAAGCCATTTTTAAGAGTAAACTTTGGATATATTGCTAATTATCTGGCAAAAATATAAGAACCAAGAGAGTTTCATGTTAACAGCAAATTAAACGTTAAGGGTCTTGATTTTTTGGAAGCCTGCATGTTAAACACTGGTGATTTTTAAGTTCTCAATGGAAATGGTGATGGCATTCACTTGAACCAAGCTAGCTCAGATTACAGCATATTGAGGACATGATATAAAACAAAATGCCAGTAAACTCCTATTTTTCAAACATCACCAAAATATTTTCTTATAAATCAAAATACTTTGACTCCAGTATTATCTCCAACCATAGTAATTAGTACTCCTATAAAAAAGTGTGTGAATACACACATGCCTTCATACTTCTTTACATTATTACACATCATTCACATTACTTTTAAAAAGTCACACAGAGAACATGTAAAACTTGAAATAACATTAAATTCCACTGTTACATTAGTGGTCTGTCTACTTTTGTAGAACATTTATACAAGCTATACTTTTACTTATTACCTTATAATGTTTTGTTGAAAGGATATGCCTTAGTCTTTAATCTTTCAAGAATATTAACAAATAACAAGATTAAATTCAAGTACACAAGTCCTTTAGACTATTCTGGAATATCAATTTTTATATGGCACAAGTCACACTGAGTAGATGACGCTTCCCATATGTTGATGGCAGAATACAGAATTATAAAGAAAAGCCACATGAGTAGACATATACTCTACTCCGAAACTGACAAAGGCTATTCTTTTAAAATAAATAGTAGGTTTTAAGGACAGCAGAGGGGAAAAAAAAGATACAGAAAACTTCTTAATCATATTTGGCTGCCCATTATTTAAAATTTCAATGGATTTAAGCAATTGAAATTATAAATACTCTCATTTAATAAAACACCCACACAATGACAAGAATGAGACTTTAATCAGTTTTAAGTGGAGTTTATAACACTAAGAGATAAAGGGTTGTTAACAAACACAATAACAAATGGACATCTGATTGGTATGAGGCATTATCCTGTACACATATTTTTTTTTTTTTTTTTTTTTTTTTTGTGTATCCTCAGTGCATAGCATTTACACACAGAGCCACTGCTGCACAGCACAAGAGTATCTGAAGAGGCTGAATCAGAGTAAGGCTGTTTAACAGACTGAAATTTTTTAGTATATATATTCTATATGAAAACAGATTGAACTTTTGAACTGGCAGGTAGAAGGCAACTCTGCCAAATACTACAGTTAAAGCCCCCACTTTAGTGCACAGTTCCACCCCTTCCATCTGCATGCATGACACATTAACAGTATTTAAAGGTAAACGAGGCACTTTGTGGCAACCACAGCCATCGTTATGAACATATTGCACAAATTTTCTATAACTAAACATGTAACTTGTACCCTACTCATATTTTTAAAGCTGAAACATTTGATGCTGCCGGTAAACTCCACTTATGTGTTTATAACCTGTGCCACAGCAAAGAATGGTGATGCTGTTTATTCAACTACCCTTTCAAAATTATGGCAAAAATGTTCAAGAGGAGTTACAGAGGACTTGGTATGGTACAGGGCCCAAATGTAAGCTTTCTTAAGTGATGTCTTCAAGTAACTTCAGACATGTAAGCTGCTGCACATCCAAAAAGTCTAAGAAAATATTCCAGAAACTTGGGAGAGATTACCTACAGAATGTATTTCAGGCTAATTATGAATACTGACATAAATAAATTTTAGGACTTGAAAACCTTTCAGTCATAACAATTCTTGTCAAATTCTAGGGGTATGGTAACTGAAATAAAGGAAGGAGAGTATGTATAATATATATTTTTATATATATATAATATATATATAATGCCATTTTTCCATTTCCAATGACTACACCATAAAATGTAAGCAAGGCTTCTCAAAAACACTGAAACATTCAAAATCAAAACCCTCATTCAGACCTTCACATTCCAAAGGAAAAATAATAACAGTGCAAAAGCCCATTATAATATCATTTTTTATGACCTGGCCCTCCATGTTACATATTGGAACAATACAAGTTATGTTTTAATATGCTGTGCCCAAAACTATAATAAAGAACAATATTAATAACTAATTTCAAAACAGGAATAGATATCTCATTTTAGTCAATTATTTTCAGCATTTATGAAACATAAGGTGTCATAAATTTCAATGGTGAGATTTTAGGAATAGATGTCTCTGGCTTTACCAATTTAACTTATGAGCCATCAATACTCTATATATCAATGTTTAATTATAAATGTGTAAATCCTAGGAGCTTTGTTAAAAATTTAAAAACTTTGTTGAGTGAAATTGATGAAGTATGGAAAACATCATTATTTACCAAGAAAACTTTAGATGAAGTTCTGCCTAATCTATTTACCATTAAAGTCTATAAATGCTGCTGTAGTAGGTCCTATGCAATCTGTATTTGTAAATTATAACTAGTCAGACCACAGCTAGTGGACAATTTCAGCACCAATAAGTTATTGAAAATGGGATTCTACACCATTAAGAAATATAATGGCTAGGTATTCAAATGTCAAGGTCAAGGTATAATTTGAAAGATACCAAGTTTCTGGGGGAAAATCCTTTTTAATAGTATCTTCACATTAGCTTTACAATAGTCATTGTACTCTGCTAAAAATCATATGCAGTCTGGGCATATCAAATATATGATGTTTAAGAAGTGAAATTGAAGCCCTAGTCCCAATTCTAATACTATGAAATGACTTAACACTGCACGTTAAAAAAAAAAAAATTAAAAAAACTATTCAATAGCAAATCAATAAAGCCTATGTAGAACAATTTCTATTGAAAAATTAAATGCCTTATTTGTGCAGTGTTGAAAATTTACTGCAACTCTAATTTCCTTTTTAACACAATTTTAATATACACATATATGTATTCAGTATTCAAGTAAAATTCCCTAACAGTTAATGACATTTAAAAAATGTGCAAAACTGCAAAACTCATTGTAATAGAATGTGTAAGGTCAAAAGGGTGGAACAGCTGACAGCTACTGGATTGAATAAGTGCATCATAAATCTTTGAAGAAAAAAAAAACACTTACTGTAGAATCTGAAATTGAAATTTCCTGTGCAGCATTACAAAATATCTTATATTTAATGAGAAAAAGGAAGTTTGCAGGCAGCACATAGAAGCATCCACAGCAGGTATATGATTGAAAACTAATAAAGTAAGTGTAAGTTGTTGACTGATGTAGGTACTAATAGCTTCTGACTTTTAGCACTGGCCTTGATTACACAGGAGATGGAGCAGTCATTATAATTGAGAAAACATATTTAATAAATCATTGTCAATTTTTATAATGTTTCAAGCCCATTCTTTGTTGATAGCCTCCACATTTATATGGTTAAGTCATTGTTGCTGTGTTTCTTATCTATGCCCACATTGTTTTTATATCCCTTCATTTGTGGATTCTTAAGATGTTGCGAAAGGTTCATTCCTGTACCCCAATACAAATTCATCCTTCTAGCTGCCTTTTCTAGCACCAGTATGCTTTAAAAAAAAAAAAAAAATGCACAAACAACAAGCAGTGACAGCGGCCAATTCCTCAAATGTCCAGATTAATAATGATAGCATGCTAAAGAAAGGTGCGTGTAAATAGCTGGAGATGGTATATGGTCCAGAGTCCAGCATAAAATATATTCCTTTCTGAGCATTCCCTCCATTCCCCCAACCCAAATACATGCATTAGAAGGTAGCAAAATCCTTTAGAAACTTCTCTTAGCCAACTGTGAACTTATCTGTTGCCACAAGTGCAAAGGGGTAGGATGTGAACCTGTAATTCACAAAGCTCTTTAGACCACTTAGGTTGGTGACAGAACACAAAAGGAAAAATTCCTACGTTTACACATCAGTCTGCCTCCACTTTTTATAAAACTGAAATAAAATGGGAAAGTGCCATCTTTATTTATCCTAATTGAATTTTAAATGTCCTTTTGACACAAAAAGGTATATACATGACACAGCTACACAACCTTTTTTTTTTCAACTGGACAACAAGTGTCAAAACCCTGTGGATGTATAGGGTAAAACAAGATTGGTCAGGAAAAGAGAATTGTTCCTATAACTGGTAATCTGACACAATGTCCTATTGCCATTAAAAAAAAAAAAAAAAAAAAAAGGTCCATTTTCAGTTTATTCAAGTTTGTTTTCATGGTATTTTTATCCCTCTTGATAAAAAAAAAATCAGACTTTTGTAATTTGTGTATGCTGATCTTCATCAAAAGGTTCATTCTCTGGATCAGAGTCAGTGGTGTCAGAATATCTATAATGATCAGGTTCATTGTCACTAACATCCGGTGTTACAGAAGTTGAACTGCTAGCCTCTGGATTTGATGGCTCCTCTACTGTTTTTGTAAAATACAGTTTCACCTAGAAAAAGAAAATTAAAAATGAAAATCCATTATTATGACTAATTTTAAGTTACTTATAAAGACGTATATTTTAATAGATTCATTTTAAAATACTATAACAAACATATCTTTAAAGAGCAACTGCCTTTCAAATAACCCTCTTCTTATTTAGAGTTCCTACATATTCTTTCTTGCTAAATACTGAAAAGACAAAGTGGGATGTTAATAAAATATTTTTTAAGATACACAAGCTATAAGCACTAACTAAATAATCCTACAAAGAAATGCAGATTGAAGATCATCCAGTATTCACATAATGTAATTTTTCAGTCACAAAGTTCAATTCACAAATGGCTCAATTCTGAAAGAATGTTTCTCTCATTACCTGTCTAAAACTCAATATATTTTCTGATACTAACCATACTATACAAACATACATAGTGATTCAATGAAGCATACAGCCCTAAAAACTTTGCCTAAATTGAGGAGAAGGAAGTTAACATAGACCATATAGTGGCCTAAACAGTGGGTCAATGGCCTTTATATGCGTAGTTACAATAATTGTTCAAAAATCGCTGATATATTAGGTATTTTCATTTTAATGAGAAACATATCTGGTAGACAATAGATGTGGGATCTTAATCCCCTGCTTATTCTGTGGTATCTATAGCCTCTACTCTATTATTCAAGAGTCGTTATCAATTCTTCTTTTTTTAATAACCAACATCCATTTCATCAGTAAATCATTTAAGTTCTATCTTTAAAATACCACATATACCCAATCTGACAGTTTCATTACCCCTCCCTGCCACTATTCTCATCCAAGCAACCATCTCTCACCTGAATGTTTTAAACCACTGCTAACAGACTCTTAACTGATTTCCTAGCTTCCACTCAAAGACAAAATTGAGATTATATCTTTCTTATGCTGAAAACATAATGTTTCCACCCTAGGACGGGTTTTCTCATCTACTTCCTTTGGTCAAAATGACTAATGTTACTCAAATATACTAAACTTATTCCTATCTCAGGGCTTTTGCATTGATCTATACTTCCCTTTTTTCCCAGATATTTGTATAACTCACTCATCTCATTTAGGCCTCTACTTAAATGTCATTCACTTGATCAGGCATTCTCTAGCTATCATAGGTTTAAAAAAAAATGACAAGATTACTCCCATCTCTATTTTTCATAGCACTTACCATGTATAACATTGTTAACTATGCACTGACAACTAAAATAGCTTTTATTTGCAATCACAAATATAAAACTTTTGGTAATGTTAAAAGAGAAAAAAATAAAAGTAGAAAGATATTTTAAAGTCTAATTGTTGAGGAAAATTCAGATTTAGAGAAAAGAAAGGAGATGGAAACCTGTGAATTCTAAAGGAAACTTTTAAACACAAATTTAAGATCCAAAGGTGTTTAATGTTAGATCTCTTTTCACTTATGAACATGTAGATCTCCCTCTACATTTTAAGTATTACTAGTAATGTGTTTATAAGCTATTGTTAGATTTGTTACAATGACAAATACATAAAAGAAAACAAGATATGCTAAAAGATAAAAAAAAAAAGTAGAATAAGAAATGGAAGAAAATGGCAAACAACCATTCAAGAATGTTCACAAATCAATTTTCTTAATCTGAAGAATTCTTGTCTATAAATAGAAATACATGCACACCCAACCACATACACCCCTATCATATATAGACAAAAAATAAAATGAAGCCAAATAATTGCAAGACATACATGTGGAAATAGAAATAATTTTTAAAAGGGAATAACAAGGGAGGACAATCAGAAAGGGCTTTACAGAGCAGATGAGACTGAAATTAAAGCTGGAAACATGAGAAGTCAGGAGACATATAAGGGTCGGGGGAAAGGGTAGGGAAGAGAGGTAGAGGAAGAAAGAATAAAACTGTAAACAGTAGAGGCAGAAGTGTTGCATTCTGCAGAACTGAAGCAAGACCAGTGTGGCTAAATTTTGGGGAACAAACAGAGAACGTAGCTAGAACTGGGATGGGAGGTAGGTCTGTGCTAAATCATATGGGTCTTTATAGTACCTACAAGGTCTTTAAAAAACGTTAATAATAGTGAAACAATCAAATCTATTCTTATGATACTCTGAAGACTTGAAAATAAATTGAAGGGGAGACGAGAGTGGAAGTGGTGAAAACATTCCACACAATTTATTTTCTAAATTGACCAAATTATGTGCATGTATGAATATGTCATAATGAATCCCACTATTATATATAATTACGATGCACCAATAAAAATTATCTAAAAATCATTCCCAAATGCCTGAGCTTCTATTCATTTCTTTATTCCTCAATTCCTACTTCATATCCCACTCACCTAACTCTTCTTCCACACGTCTACCCCAGATTTCATCAAATAACAATGAAAAAGAATATGCTAAGGAAAAATGCAGCTTTTTGTAGTCTGTGTGCATAATAGTATTTCATTATAAACTTGTAGGTTATTGCTACATAAACACTACTTTTTTTTTATTTGTTTTAATTAGTTACACATGACAATACAATGACCTTGACATATCATACATTTGAATCAGATGGGATATACTTCTAAGTAATGAATAATTTAGTTTAAAAATGAGTCAAGATAAGTTCTTCAGTTCTTTACCCTAGAGGACAACACACACACACACACACACACACACACACACACGGAAGCATGCATGTCTTCACCAATACATCCCAATGCTTTTAACTGACCTTAAAATTTGGAGAAAAATATCGGTTGGCCTTGTCTTTATTTGCTTTGTCAAGATCATTTTTTGTTAAAGTAAGTACTAGATATTCCTTGTCATTATCTGCACGTTCTATACTGCAAATACTATCGATTTCTTGATCACATAGACTTCCATTTTCTACTCTTTCTGAGGTTTCCTCTGGTCCTGGTATGAAGAACGTATTTACCCAAAAATGAAACATTTTATCCTATGAAAATAAAAGAAACAAATTACTAATTTTTTTTAAATGTCACCTGTAAATAAATACTTGCCCCAAGAAGTCAACAAATTAAACTATATACATTCGATATTTCAAATAAAGGTAAATACAATCTGTGGGTTATCTGCTGCATTTACATTTATGAGAATTTTTCTTTCAAATTTTTAGTTCAAAAATATAATCTCATATGATCAGAGATAACTTACTTTTGTCTTAAAATTATAAGTAAAATATTCCTTTTTAGTCCAATACTAGCTTTAACCCATTAAATCACAAATTTTCAATTCTGCATCGATACAGGTATATTAAAATAAGTTGGAAATCAGGGGCTGGGGATATAGTTCAGTTGGTAGAGTGCATGCCTCACTAGGCCCTGGGTTCAATCCCCAGCACCGCCCAAAAAATAAATAAATAAATAAGTTGGAAATCACAATCTAGAAATTATACATGTGTTAACTAATATCAGTTAATATAATTATAATTCTATTATAATTACCTAAGTCTGGTATATATTATATAATTCTATTATATATTACACATAATACAGAATATATATGCAAGTTTTTATAGGTATTCTGCATCTGGGATGATGGGACAAAATGGGTTAAAAATGTTTTTTGTGTTTATGCATTTGTAGGTATAAACAAAACTCAGATATTTTTCATAAAAGTTCTTGTGAGGTACTTCCCTCATGAAGCATGGCAAATACATTTTTACTTCTAAATCAATATTTAAATCTGACTGACTCCATTTTCTTCTATGAAAATGTATGCCTGAAAGCTTTCATAATAAAATGGGAGTGGGGGAGGTTACCAACATAAAAGTTAAGCTTGTATGGTCATTTGACAGTTAATGATGTAAAGCCTTGTGGCATCTTATCTGGTGCCTTACACTGCCATATAAACTTTCTATTTTAATTTACCTTGAAATTTTTGTTTTTTCCTCAAGAAGATGCTAAGACTCTTTAAGGATCTTAAATTTCTTTCTAACTCATAATATACCTACCTAGCAAGATAATCTTATACATGACAAGTCCTTTTAAAAATTGTTAATTACAGGGCTGGGGTTGTGGCTTAGCAGTAGAGCACTCGGCTCGCACATGTGGGACCCTGGGTTCAATCCTCAGAACCACATAAAAATAAATAAGTGAAATAAAGGTATTATGTCCATCTACAACTAAAAAATAAATATTTAAAAAAACTTGTTAATTACAATTATTTTAGCAAAGTCACAAGTTAGGAATTATATTTTACTTAGAAGAAAATAGCTAATTAATAATATTTAAATTTCCAAAAATGTGGATTTCTAATATGTACTGATTATACTAAAACTGTTTTTTGTTTAAATCAGAGCAGACAGTTAAATAAGACAGGGAAAATCATGTAGAATTTGAAATTAATGTAAAGTAATCCAAGACATACAAAAATATAAATATTTAATCTTCAATTTTATGTGCTAAGTGTGAAGTACAGAAGGACTAAAATTAAAATTAACACCTTCCTACAAGTACAAAGAAATGGTGAAGCAGGTGTGTGTTTTTAAGAGAAAAATATAAAATTTTATGTGTATTATGTATGTCAGTCTTATAAAGTACAAGAGAGAAAAAAAAACCCACAAAAACCCATAGCTTACTAATTATCTTGATTTTGAAGCATTTGCTAACACTTTATGGATTCCCAAAAATTATTATTTCAAAGCTACTGAGATATATTTAATTTTTATTTAAACACAGGAGTAAAAAATGTATTTCTGGTGAAAAATATCACTTTAATATTCAGTAATTTTTTTTTCTAACTACTTGAATTCTGAATAAAGGAAATAACATTTCTTCTGATAAGTCAGAACAGTGTTAAAATTTTTAGTAATAAATGAAACTTCCTCTTATTTTCTTTCAAAAGAAAAACTAAAAATTGAGAAAACTAAATCAATCTGACATGTCTAAAAAATAGTACTGTTTATATATCTAGTATGATTAATGAGGCAGCAACACCACACAAAATCAGTGCTTTTTTCCCATTACTACCTAAAAATTTTGCACCTTAAGCTCACTTTTAATGTCCACACTTAATATTTTAAACCAAGATAGTTTATTTTATAATCGAGCTCTTGCCTTCTCTGCCTTCTCTAAACACAGCTTAGTAAAACACAAACCTCACTTTCTAAACCTGCATATTTAAATACCACATTTTTTTCATTCCTTATTATTTCCTCTCCATAACTATTTCTCTCCTAGATAAAAGGCTAAATATTTAGTGAATCTGGGAAAACTAAAAATAAAACAACCAATTCTCAAGAAACATAAAATGGGGAAAAGTGGTTTGTGTCATTACAGAAGACCACAGAAAAGATCTTATTGCTGTCTATAAGTCTAGCACTTTTTAAACCTATGGTCCCATGCTAATTTCTTTTCAGTTAATTCACCATCTTTTAAAAGGGGATTATAGGGGCTGGGGATGTGGCTCAAGCGGTAGCGCGCTCGCCTGGCATGCGTGCGGCCCGGGTTCCATCCTCAGCACCACATACAAACAAAGATGTTGTGTCTGTGGAAAACTAAAAAATAAATATTAAAAATTAAAAAAAGGGGGGGGGGGGAATTATAAGTGACTGAATGGGAGTATGTACACAATCTAACACTTTTACAAAACTTCTTTGCATAAACCAAGAAAAATTAATTTCGTGTTACAATGTCATATAGTTTTCCTTTTAACAAGATTATTTACCATTGTGATGTTCCATTAACACCAAAAGAAAGTAAAGCATCTGTATATTTAACTATGTTTAAGAAAGCTAACCACAGTTAATTAAGTGTTCATCATAAAATAAAATACAGCTTTTAATCAATCTCTCTTTATAGAATGACTTCTGCCTAACTAAAGGCTTTAAATAAAAGATCCAGGGCTACTCTTACAGGTATGGCTATTTCGATAATTTCCCCCAAAAAAGTAAAGTGCAAACCTTTTTTAGCATCTTGTTCTGTTTGTGGAAGAACTCTACTTTGATGTCACCACACACAGGCAATGGCTGAGGGAACTCAAAGTACATGAACTTGTCTTCCCGTCGTGTGGGTCCTGAATTGGAGGAATATATCTTCACCTTTAGCTGGCAGACCACAAACTGAGGATCTGCATGGTTAAATACATACTATTTTACTTCACAGGAAATGCCTTCAACTACCAAAAGCTATTTTAATGATCAATTATCAGCAATATAATCAAAATGGTAACTACGCATCTGTAATCCTGACTAAAACGAATTAGTGGAAATAAATGAAGTCAATGACATAATCAAGGTATGGTTTTCTACGATTTGAATCTATAAAATAAGGTTCCACTGGTAGGACAGTCAATTCCTGTCTCATGAACCAGTCCCAAAAATAGATATCTAGCAATATATTAACATCAAGACTTGACTTTTAAATTATACTAAAAATCTTAATATAAAGTACAAAATTAATTTTAATAGTTTTCTGGAATATTTGTAAGTTACATAAATGGTAACTTTTAAAACATTTCCTTTGGTGTTGTGAAGGCTCTAGCCTGTGCCAAAAATCACAAAATAAAAATTATTACATGTTCGCAAGAGGAAAGAATATATAACCTATAACAAAATCATAATAAATTCCAAGCATAAGACCTAGTATTTATGAAAATATTACCCATCATTCTTTTTTTTTATTTAACCTCTAGCCCACATTTCATTTTAAAAGTATATAAAGTCAGCACCATGAGAAAGAGGAAATGATTGAGATGTCTGCTAAGAAATGATCTCAAGTGTAAATTGCAGCATAAACTTCCCTTCCCTCCAAAACACATTAATAACCATTTTGACTTTGGGCTGTATCTGTTTTTAAATAGTTGGTAAAGTATAACTTCTCAAAATTCATCCTGCTTTTATGTTAGCAATTTAACTAAAAAAGGTGATAAAAGTGTGGAAGAGATTTTTGTTTTATTTTAAAATTCTACTCAAAAGTTCATTTATATCTAATAACTTCAGTGACAGAAATGAAAGATTCATTAATGTTAAGATTCTACAACTTTAAAAATTTCAAATTAAATAACTTGCCAATTCATTTGAGGCATAATTTATTTGTAGTATACTGAAGAATTTTATTTAAAGTCCATTGATTAATCTTAGGAGATAATAAAGTCTCAAAGAAAACATGACAAGAAAATAAACAGAAAAAAGAGCTTGCATATAGTATATGAGAAATATATAAATGTTGTATATGTGTATGTATGTGTATGTGTGTACATATATCAGTTAAAATCCTCAGCACCTCAAAAGGCACTATTATCTTTCAAGGAAAAAAAAAGTTTCAGATTTATCAATGTGACCCAAGACTGCAAATGAGGCAAAAAGTCAAACCAAGCTGAATGAAATTTCCATTTAATTAATACCCATAAATGTTTGCTAAAAGTGTGTGGGGTTATTCTAACATGGATTTGTTAAGACACATATCATGAGGAAAGGTCACCCCAAAAAGGGGAAATGCTACACCAATAACCTGTCAATAAATTCCACTCCTTTGACTAAGGTTCAAAGTACAGGGAACCATTTTACAAGTCTTTATGTGATACTGAAATTTTCATGGGAAATCTAGCTTGAATAAAGCAAAAGACCAAGTTATAATTTCAAAGCTGTGATAAATTAGTCAAGATGAAAATGTGTTATAATCTTATTAATTTAAATCCTACTAATTCAGAATCTGGTAATACTGATTTTAGGATTTGAAAAAGAAAAGTGACAGTATAAGCCAGATTTCAAAGAAACTACATCTGAAATGCACATTTTCAAGAACTTGAGAACTGTTACAAACAATCCACAAGCTAATTACAAATTGGCATTATGCAGAATTTCCTCTAAAAGCTAGGCTTAAAATGTTTTACTAAAAATTAATAAATTGGTGTAGGGTGCAGTGGTGCACTCCTGTAATCCCAGCGGCTCGGGAGGCTGAGGTAGGAGGATCATGAAAAAAAAGCAAGGTGCTAAGCAACTCAGTGAGACTCTGTCTCTAAATAATATATAAAATAGGGCTGGGTATGTGGCTCAGTGGTTGAGTGACCCTGTGTTCAATCCCAGATATCAAAACAAAACAAAACAAAAATTAATAAGTTTGCCAGGTACGGTGGTACAAGCTTATAATCCCAAAAAGTTTGAAGTCAGCCTCAGCAACTTAGTAGGCCCTAACCAACTTAGTAGGACCGTATCTCAAAAATCAAAAAGAGCTGGAGATGTAGCTCAGAGGTGAAGTACCCTGGGTTAAATTTCAGTACCAAAAATTAGTAAGTTTCCTCAAATCATTAAGGAAAATACAATATGAATTTCACATTTTAGATAAAGTCCAACATTGGTGTGGTCTTTTAAGACACCATTTTGATACATATTCTTTGATATGATTGACTGTTCTAAGGAAATGATAAGAGCCACACCTAGAGTAAATAAAAATCAAATTTAAAATTTCCTAGATTTATAGGTATAGATATGTGTATGTGCAGAGACAGAAACCCACATGGGCCAACTTTATTAACATTCTTAACCCTTTTAGAAAATAAAACAGTAACTTTCCCTTCATTTCAAAATATTAAAATAAGTAAGAAAATGGTTGCTAACCCCTGACAACTTTGTAGATTACTTTTCACCACCAGCTTTCTTCACTTACTCCCTTCTTCTTCCTGAACCCAAGTTGCCATTCATCATCTCAGTCCTCATCCTTTGCTTTACTCCAAGTCTTCCTATTCCTAACTCCACAACATATTTACATGAAAACATTTAAGAAGTCTTATCTTTATGCATCCCAAAATACCAGATATCTCTCGCCTCTATCTGAACCTAAATCCCAGTAGTCTCTGAATATCTCCATGTGAAAAATTCACTTTCATCAGATTTAAAACATGTTTGAAACCAAAAATTAATCTCAGACTCACTTTTCTTTCTTCTCCTTCCTGTGAATCATCTACATGAGCAGGACTGAAACTTTGATGAAATCTTTGTATATCAATAGCAAAGAAAAAAATAAACATCCATTTGCTTACTCTAGCACATCTGGCATAAGGCTTTTGCCTTCTTCAATCACAACTTTCTATACAACTGTCCGAAAAACATGGTTTAAATCTCTCATACTATTTGTAATACTATATTTATCAAACCAAGCCTGAAATCCCCTTCAAGACTTTCTAACTCAGACATTCCATTCCTATTCTATGCTCTTTACACTTCTTATCCAGTTCACTTCCTTCTGATGTGCTTTAGTTCAAAGCTATTTCCTATTACCTGCAATACTTTCTTCAGATTTAATGCCAACCTAAACTGCATGCTTTCCCCAATATTCAATAAAGAGCTGGTGAACTGCCAGGCACAGTAGCACACACCTATATAATCCCAGCAACTCTGGAGGATAAGACAGGAGGATATCAAGTTTGAGGTTAGTCTCAGTAACTTATACAGGCCTGTCTCAAAATAAAAAAAATAAAAAAGACTGGGGATGTAGCTCATTGGTAAAGTGCTCCTGAGTTCAAGCACCAGTAACTAAAAAAAGAGAGAGAAAAAAAAAAAAAAAAAAATTTGCCCACACACAGGCTGAAGGACTTCCTTCATGAAAATGTGTTGACAGTTTCCAAACTTTCTTTTTGTGAAAAATACATGAATAATTTATAAATAAAGCCTCCAATTTAACACTATATTAACTGTATTTTAATTATTTTAATACACAGAATTAAATCAGTATATAAACAAGAAACCAGAATATCACAAAAAATTTAGAAATATTTTAGTAGTTAATAATTTTAAGTCTAGAAATGTAATGCTGTGAGAGGGTTTAAATATGGGCAGGCAAAGTAGAACTGAAAAAAAAATTTGCTAGAGAGGTCAATGTAAAAAAATTATACTAATGATTACTGAACTGAATATTCTTTTTCTCATTATCTCCATAAAACCTTTTATTTGGCTTTTAAAATCTACCCTATAGGAAGTTTATTTTCTTCCTTTTCCTTTCCTCTGATTCTGCTAAGTCCCTACATTAATCACCTCAAACACCCCAGTGCCTTGCATTCAACAGTTTTAAAAATTGTACTGAGATTTAAAAAAAAAAAAAAAAATCAATGCAGTTCTTAAGAAGCCTATCTGTGATCTTTGATAAAGTTGCCTTGCTCTTAAACAGGAAAGATCTGATAGATAATCCCATCTACTTGTCAAACACTAAAAAAGAAAAAAAATTAAGGAAGTAATTTTCTAGGTACAAATTAATTTAGGGACAAAATATGTTTAATTTAAACAAATATTTTCAAGAAACAAAACTTAAAGCTAAAAACCTAGCCAGGCATAGTAGCATACACCTGTAGTCCCAGTAGCTCAGAAGACTTGAGGTAAGGGATCTCCAGTTGAAAGCCAGACTCAGGAACTTAGAGACAGCAAGACCCTGTCTCTGAATAAAATATTTTAAAAAGACTGTGGATACAGCTCAGTGGTTAAATGCCCCTGGGTTCAATCCCAGGTACCACCAAAAAAAAAAAAAAAAGCTAAAACCACTAACATTGCAAAATATCACTGAAATAATATTAGAGTTGTTAAAAGAAATAATAAAGTGGTATCTTATCTAGAAACCACATAATTGTCCTCTAAATACTAACAAAATATATTTCTTGAACATGAAAACATGACTGACCACTTCCTGGTTGTATTTAAGTTCCAGGATTAAAAACCGTTACGAGTCTCTTGATCCAAGTAGTAAGCTTCCCATCAGTCTAGCTAAGAACTCTAGCCAAGAATAGCAGAGAAGCAGAATAGGATAGGGATGGATGAGGTAGGCTTACAAAGGTTAGGATAAAAGATAAATAAACTAGAAGCAGACATCAGTGACATTATTTATACTTAGTATTTATTTAGGAGTTCCAGATTTTAAAATCTCTGTATTTTATTTGATGAGAAAACTCAAAGAAGGGTAGATGGTATGACCAGGGTTGTACAGTACATTAATGATTGAGCTACGATTGGAACTCACATCTGAATCCAGGTTTTCTTCCTCACTTTACATACTCTGACTCAGTCTTCCCCACCCCACCCCTACTCATTATACTTGAGCTTGTTGCCAAGTCCTATCACTTTCCTTTACATTGTTCTGTCACCATAAATGTAAATATCTAATATTCTTAAGATGAAAGAATTAGTCCCTGCCCCAAGACCATAAACTGATGAATCTCATTGTCACTCTTATGTTGAACCTCTGTGAGATAGGTTTTTCAGTCATCTGCTCAGAATTTAAGCTCCATTTGGTGGTTGTAACACAAAATACTTCCTTAATAAAATAAAATTTGACTTCAAAAACATTAAACCCACTGTTCTTGGCAACTCAGTCCAAGGAGATGAACAACAGAGCCAATTAATTTGGATACTTCAGAAATAAACTCTTTTGCATAAAATTTTCAATGTGGTAAATTTCTTTCTAGATTTTTATATACACTTCTACATGTGTTAAGAAAAGTATTCCAAAACATAAAAGGATGAGAGAATTTAGAGCACTTACTGCAAGTTCCGCCACTGAACATTGGAATAGTTTCAAACATCATCTTGTGAAACAACAGTGCCACTGGTCTATAATCCAGATGATTCTTTAACAGGTAGCTATAATAATACACATAGCGCCTCTGACTGGGAATAGTTACTCCCTGGAGGATAGAAGAAAAAAAAATAGAGAAACAGAGAAAAAAAGAAAGAGAAAAGCCAAATTCAAATGGAAAGTTCCATTATAGTTATTCTACTAAGCTGCTATGGTAAATGGGTTGTACCCATTGGAAAACATATACACATAAAAAAAATTGACCTTAAATAATTAATACTTAAATCCAGTTCAATAACAGAGTAAATCAGAACAACATCAATACAAAGAAAAATATCTGAATAACTTTACTTCCTTCAAATACAATAACACCTCATTTATTCAAAACTCACAAATATGCTCTGACCCTGATCCAATTAGCAAAGGTCACTGCATATCCAAAAATAATTGTCAAAGCCCTCTCAGCATTATAGCTATGTTCTTTATACCAATATATCCCACAAGGATTTATGGACTCTTATTAAACACACAATTCCTCACAAATTTTTCCAAGCAAAAGTATATCAGAATCAGCAGATTAGATAATGCAAACTGCCTTTTAAGAGGCAGACAAGGCAGTAGCAAAAAGAAACGTTGGCTTTAGAGCAGGAAAAAAAATAGGAGTATTCAGTTTACATAAATGAATCCAATAGTCCACTAACAAAGTTACTTAAAGATGTCTCTGTCACATACATCTCTTTGTTGGAGAAGCAAGGAGAGTATAAAATGTTTTAGAAAATACCAAGTATTAAAAATGCTTTAAATATATTTAACATATTTAAAAGGAGAACCTGAATTTCTAAAAAAATTGATGTATGCAATAATATGTTCACTAATGAAGCTGAATAAATGAGGTATTAAAGTGCTTATCTAAGGTTTTTTCTACTACAAATGTGACTTAAGAAAAATTCAACTTAGAAATATAAGGAAAATAATAAACAACATTAAGTATAATCGTTAGAAGAAACTTATTGAAAAATCATTCTTTAAAGTATATTCAAGAGGAAAAATTCTCACAGTATTTCTCTTTTAAGTTATCATTAGCACCTAAACTTCCCCAATGTGTTAAAAATTCTGTACACAAATATCCCTTTTTCAATGAAAAATATAAAGCACATTTTTGTGAATTTAAAAACACAAATGCTGAATGTCAAACTAGTATAATACAATCAGTATTTTTTAAGAAGATACTTACTATAATAGAATCAGTGTTTTTTTTAAAGGTTAGCATGATTTTATTATAAACACACATACACACACAGTTGAAAAATGGATATAAATCATTTGAAATCAGAACAAGTGATTTAAGATTTTGGTCACAGTAAAGAACAAACATTTTATAGTCAGAAGACTTCTATTTGAATGCTGATAGTCAAAACACAAACCCCAATTTGTTTCCTCAGGAAACTGAGGACAATATCGTGTACCCTTCCTTCGTAACAGGATTTTTGTGAAGAATAAACACCAAAGCAGTTACACAAAAGCAAGCTAAAAACTACAAATGATACATAGTTAACAGTCTTAAAGTTTAATAAAGTCTACCTGTGTTAAGATATAATTCTGGGATAGCTGGAATTTTATTTGTTTGTATTCTTACAGGAACAGTAGTAAAGTAGCACTATTTTGAAGAAGTGTTAAAAAAAATTAACAGTAAAAAAGTGTCCTTAGCACTTAAAAATGTTTAGGCTCCAGATGGTTTATCAATACATTATTTTATGCAACTTCATTAAACAACTTGTCATTCATTTTTTAAAATATCTTTTTAGTTATAGATGAACACAATATCTTAATTTTTATGTAGTGCTGAGGATTGAACCCAGTGCCTCACACCACTGAGTATAATCCGAGCCCCTGTCATTCATGTTTATCAAAATAAAATACATAATTGCTAATGGAGAAAATAATAGATGGAGTATAGATGGGAATGATACTTTTTTGAACCGTGTGAATTTATTATCTAGTCAAAAAATTTAATAAATCTAAAAAAAAAGTCAGTACAAGTCTATAAGAAACCAAGTTGTAAAGTTATCATTTTTTGGGACTTAATGAATGGTAGATATTTTTTTCTTTATCTCCATCTTTGGCACAAGTTTGCATGTGATAATAAAAGGTTTTCAGAGTTTTAAAGTTTTCTCAAGTAGCAAGTGACTATACATCTATAATGTAGGTGTTTCAAGATTCAGTTAATCCTTAACAAAAGGAGGTAGGCAAAGTGAAGAATATATGAATTTACTAGTTGTCATCACTGAGCGAATAATTTATGTGTGAATACCAGCTGAATCTAAATTACAAACTTCATAACATCCATTTAATCCCTATAGTTCTTCCTGCTATGGAAGGAAACAAAGCTCAGAGTCAGTAGTGATATACACAGAGTTATAGAGAAAAGAAGTTAAGGAACCTCAGCAATATGGCAAAGGTCTAGGCAGAAGAAAGGAGGTCAATTTATCTTTCATACCACTATTGAACTAATTTTATAAAAGTATAAGATAATCACATTGCTGATTAATTCAAATGTTAAATGATATCTTGGTGTCCACCCAAACAAGGACTTATCACATAGTATAATTCAATCACATAAATATAGAGCCCCAACCTCTTTTTCCACTTTTACCTCTCACAATTCTCTTGTGCCAACAATTACTCCTACTTTTGGTCAAACTATTTGATTTCTCCTAAATTGTACTTTCTGGTTTGCTCTTTCTTAAAAAAAAAAAAAAAATCTTTTATCAGATTAAGATGTAACAGTAAGGAGGCAGTCACCTATTGAGTTTTACATATTTCCTAACATCAGAAACCTTTCTAATGTCACCTCCACACTATAATTCTACCTCCTTTTTAATACTTTAAGGGCTTATGTTTCTTTTCTGTCTTCCCTTATTGGCTTTAAGAGAGATACAATGATTTTATTGGCATTTTCATATTGTCAGTGTTTAGATTTATTAGTTCAAATGATTTACTGTTTCCCAATTCATTATATTATCTTTGTTGATTCTTGTTATTAATCTTAAAAACGCTAATATGAATCTGGGTTTCCTCATTGACTAAAAAATTGTTTAAGAACATGGTTTTAAATTTCCATATAGACTTCAATTGAACTTAAAAAAATAAATTATAATCAAGAAATGGGGCTTGTATAATTTCTATTTGGGAGTTTTGTTTTTTGTTTCTTGCAGATGGACTAATGAATTATTAATCTTGGTAACTATTTTGTGGATGACAGAAAAATAAATACATTCTTTGGGCTAATTTTATCACATTATTCAAACCACCCACATATCTTATTTTGTGCCTTCTTGAAGTATATTAAAGGCTTCTGCTGTCATTAATTTTTTAATAATTTTTCCATTTCATTCACCTTTTGCTTGATACATTTTAGTGTTAGTATGGCACCCATAAGTTCGTAACTGCTAATATGTGGAGTATATCCTGTGTTAATATAAAATGACATGATTGATCCAATTATACACTTTTTTGCTTTAAAGTCTACTCAGATACTGAAATACCATCATCCTCTTTTGAAACTTACATTTTCTGATTTGTCTTTAATCAACCATTTATTTTTAAGCCTTATTTTATGTAAATCTCTTTTATGTGATTACTCTTAGGAAAGAGACTTTAAAGCATAGATTACACACCTTTTAAATCTATAAATACTGCCACAATACTGTCAGACTAGACTACCACCTTAATACCACAACACACGATGTGTAATGTTTGTTCATATTCTATGTGTCAATACTCTCAGATCACCTTCCCTAAGATAAATTCACAATCTGACTCAAGTTTAAAGAGTGATTTTCTAGCCAGGCATGGTGGTACATGCCTGTAATCCCAGCAACTCAGGAAGTGGAGGCAGGAGGATCACAAGTTCAATGCCAATCTCAGCAACTTAACAATGCCCTAAACAATTAAGCAAGAGTTGTCTCAAGATAAAAACTAAATCAGTGGTAAAGCACCCCGGGATTCAATTCTAGTGTCCGTCCCTCAAAGTGAGTTTCTACTTCAGTACTTTTCTGGCACTTAGAAATAATGTAGATGTTTCAACATATCAGTGTTTGCTTGAAGCCTACAAAGCTGTATTTCAGAATGATCACAATAAAATTATTATATGGATTTAGAAATGGCTGTTATTGTAATGACAACATGTAACAGTCAGTACTGTTATTATTTGCCAATATTCTACATATACTCCTAACTCTAACTCAACAAGATGTTATCACCTCTATTTTAAGGATAAGAAAACAGTCTAACTGCATGTAATTACCTCACTCAAAACCAGGATTTGAACCTAAATGTGAATGAGTCTGAATCTCTTACTCAGGAGTCCTTACTTACGAACAGCAGGTGTATTAACTATGTGATTTGAATGAGGTCATACCCTCGTTAAGCTCTTATTTTTCACATCTATGAAGAATCTTCAAAGTTTAGAGCATTATTATGCTCCAGTTCTATGAAAGTAATTATGAGTTCCATATTAAAATAGTGCTGCATTATCCACAGAATCCTTCACAATTAACTGT